>NC_138827.1:21382460-21982460 GCF_965183815.1 Platalea leucorodia | reverse complement strand
TGAGTGCTGCTCTGGGGTCTCGAGACACACCAGGGACAGGCCCTGGGAAGTCGCTGAACTCCCTAGATAAGGTCAAGCTTTGGGATAAGCCCTATACAGCAACAATAAATTGAAAGACTTAATTTTTCTTTAAAAAAATAATTTTCCATTATAGTTTTGACCCGTCTTAATAAAAAATATTAGAAAATAGTAGAAACCTTGCATTAGGAACATGGAAATATCCTTATGTCTCCATACCATAAGTTTCAGGCTGTCCCATGTTTGTCCTTCTTGCCTTTGTACAAGAGGAACACCTTTTTATTCTATTTTTGGTGTTTTGGTTGGAAAATGATTTCTAAAGGGAATAATCATGTAACACATCTACTGTTTTTCTCACAAGTCTTTGAAGCAAATGAAGGCAGAATAATTTTTTCTTCTGAACGTGTTATTGTCCTAACCAAAGCCTGAGCCCATGCCCTGTCCTGCAGCACACAGGGGGAGTGCTGGAGGCCTTTACTTGCAACTAATTTGTGTGTAGAATTATATAAACAGGTGTAATTATAGCACACAAGTCAATACTTTTGTCTGTAGTGCCCAAATTATGAGCAACTTCTTGCAATCCTTCTTGAGCTCAGACGCTTGTCCAAAACTTGAAGGGTACTGTTGGAGCAAAGGGCCGTTCGTGTGATGTTCTGCAAAGCGCAGGCAGCCACGGCCACCTGCAAGGGTTTGTCAGGCTGCAGGAGAGTCAAAGAGCTCTCGGCAGGTTGTGTGCTCAAATTTACTAGTATGCAGCCTCTGTCCTAGCTTTATCTTCAGCATTTCATGCTCATAAATTCTGTTCAGTCTATTTAATAATTTCTCATTAAGAATAATTTATCGATGGGTATTGGGTGAGAATCTTCAGGCGCGACGAGGCTGCAGCGAAGCAAGCAGAAACATGGTGCTTTTGTCTGTGTCCCATTTGCAGGCAGTGATTTAGCTCCCTGCCCCCTTTTTGTGCTGCCTCTCCTTGACAATACAGATCACTTTTCTAATGTAGTCCTGGAAGACCAGTCAAGTATGTAATTTCTAATTATTACAACTGCCAAGAAAATAGAAACTTGTATTGATATCAGAGGGAGAGGTGCATGAAGAGTCTGGCTTTCTGCCTTGTAACCTTTGGGAGGGGGATGAGAGGTGGCTCCAGCTGGTCTTTGTGCTGGTCTGCAGCTGTGGGAGTGAGGGAGCAGGACTGGGCAGAGGCCGTGCCCGTTTGGATGCAGCCGGCTGTGTTACTGCCCAACCCTCTCCCCTGTGAAATACCTTTGAACCCGTCTTGAGTTGTTGCCTTCTTGCTTCATTATGAGAGCCCAACTTCTGAGGGAATTACAATGAGATAATGGCAGTGATCAGAACCAAACGCTTCATTATCTGTCAGGTGGCTTATGGACCTGGATACATTTTTTTCACCCTGGAAGCAGAACATGCCGATTTAAAACTTCATTGATTCAAAATGCTCAGTGTCGGGGTGCAGATTCAGCTACCGGCAATGAGGCTGGCATTTCGTACGCCGCCAGCAAGAACAGCAGTGATGGGTGGTAGGGAACTGGGAGTCTGCCCGGTTACAACTGCGTTTCTCTGGGCTCTACAGCTGACACTTTCTGGAGTGTTTGGGTTGTTTTTGTTGCAATGGCAGAGCGTAACAGCCCTGAACTGCAGAGTGGTCCTGGCCTTGCTTTGCAGCCTCCCCCAGGAGGTGTCCAATTCATTTGCTGTGTTTGGTCTTTCTGGACCCCTCTGACACATGTGCCTGTGGGAGGATGGATGGAAGCTTCCTGAAAGCAGGAACTGGGGTGGATGCAGGGCTTGAAGAGGCTCTGGTGGGTGCTGGCAGTCCCCAGGGTGCCTGATGCCCGCAGGTAGTGCGGGGCCAGGAGCCATGTGAAGATTGTCCCTGCTTTCCAAGCCTGTACAGAGTTATTTTTTTGGTCAAACCGATTTCTGGATCTCTTATATCTCTGAGAGAGGGAGAAATTTCTGTGCTGAGCATAGCACAAATGCCCTCTCAGGGCAATGCCTGCATGGCACAGGGCTGGGGCTTGGGCGGGGGGAGGCTGCATGAGATGGACAGCTGTGCTGTACAGGCTGTGAAAAACAAAAACCTCAAAAAAAACAAAAGGCAAAGAACCTGGCATAATTTTTTCCTACCCATCTTGATAATTAAACGTCTTTAAGTTGGGACTTTATCAAACTCAGTGCAGTTTCGTGGCAGTTCTGGTCTCTAATTGGAGTCTTTGGGGAAAACCATTTGGAATATTCAAAATCATCTCTGTGTTTGATAGTGGTACGCACATCTTCGTCTTCTCTTCCTCTATCACATTTCTGCATGAAGAAGTTCAGGGGTCTTGTGTACCCAGAATATTACTTTTGGTTTTATTCCTTTTGTATTGGGGGATGCTGTGGGGCCACCCCACAGCCCGGGGATGGGGAAAGTAGCCTTTTCCCTGAAAAACAGATCTTTGGGGCTGCAGAGACCAGCTCTGCAGCAGCAGGTTGGATGAGAGTAAATCGCTTAACAGGCCCTTGCTAATATCTATAAATCATGTGAAGAGTCCAAAAATTTCACTGATCTCATATATTGTAGCTTGTCACGAATGCTGTAATACATCATTACGTTGTCTGAATAGCATAAAACAACTCAACAAAGAACTAAAGGCAGGACACATCTGGCATGTCTAGACTGGGAAAACAGGTTACATTTGAAAATGTTAGCTCTTCCTCACAGTCACTCATGACCAGTTAACGTATTTTTGAAAGTATTAAATTGCATTTGCACTAGGAGCAAAATCATGTTTAAATTGCTATTAACTAACACAGTTTCAAGTGTGGCCTATTTTTCCTCATTTAGAAGTGGCTGTTATCAGCTGAGCTGTCACCAACATGAGAGGGGATGTACGAAATGTGAAAAGGTAGGAAATGTTAAAGGAGGCTTTTTTATTATCCCCAATATTTGTTCTGGGTTAATGTCAACTTTTGGCTGCAGATTCCTATAACCCGTTTTACTGAAAGCAGTTTGTGCCGCCATTAAAGAAAGGGGTAAGTAGGTCGGGGAACGTGGGGTTTCTTGGTAAGTGCATCACTTAACACATCTTGCCGAGCAGGTAAGTCTAGGAAGTCTCCGGTGTTGCACCTCTCTGTCCTTCATTGCATCTCTGTTTTGATGAGAAACTTTTTGTATTGTTTTGCTGAAAAATTTGCTAGGTGGGAATAACTAAAACTCTTTTCCTGTTGATCTGTTGTGTGAGTATGTTCAAGATGTTCAGCCTTGTTGCTGCACCCAGCTGGGGCTGGCTGCTGCCGCTGGGGGACCCACTGCAGGCGAGCGGGAGCTGCCCTGGCTGGATCCTGGCACACTGGGTTCCCTGAGCGCTCTTACGGACTCCGTTGAGGGGTCAAAACCTCTACAGGAAATTAAGAGCTCTTACACCAACGTTTGCAGAGCGGGCTGGAAGTCTAATATATCCAGCCAAAAGTCTTTGCCAGTCAAACCTGGGAAGTGCTTCTTTCTGAAGTCTCAGGGTTTGGGAGCTGGGTGCCTGCTGGCTGCTGGAGCACTCGCTGCCTCATGGCATTGGGTCGATATGGATTCTGCAGTGTTAGTTGAGAACATACTGCCTTAACCTGGCCTTTACTAGGGTAAAGTGTTCATTTTTTATCACGAACCGAATTCAGCCCCTGGTTTTACCACCTGATAAGATGACAGCTTACCTGCTCTGTGAAAAGAGCATGGTCATCTCAGCTGACACAGCAACATTTTTTGCTAGTGTGGATTTTAAATAACTGTTTGATGTATAAACTGATACTTTCTTATTTTTACCTTTTTTCTTTTGTTATCCATGAGAATTACTTTTCCATTAATTACTTTCCTGTTAATTACTCATATTAGACTAACAAATAATTTCTACGATTGAGATCGTCAGTGAGGTTCAGGGGCAGACCTCGCTGCAGCGTGCTCCTGGCATCGTGGTTCACATGCAGCTGCTGCCCTTGGAACAGATTATCTGCAACCTGCTGAGGGAATGTGAGCTCCGACAAGGAGCTCCCGAGTCAGAAATCAGAGGGCAAAGAGCCTCCAGACAACAGCTTCGTCACACGTGCTGTGTGCTGGTGCACATCAAGGTCGCTCTCTGCAGAGTGTGAAAAGTACAGGCAGGGTGGGCAGCACTGCCCCGGCTCCTGGCAGTGACGTCCCAGGGAATCAGCCACAGACATAATTTTGTCTCCAGTGTCTCATCATGTCTCTTCTTTCAATGTGTATATCTTGCTCAGGAGTTGTCCAAGGGGTTAATTTTGCTGTAGAAACCAGAGATGGGAAATCTGGGAAGAGAATGACCTAAGTCGGTAGTGAAGAGTTCAGTAGCTCAGTTTGACCTCATTGGGTAAAGGATAAAAACCCTTTCAGTTAGCTTAACAGGAATTGAGAGCTGTCAGAGGATGAAGGATTGCAGGCCTCGTGCATTGCTCTGTTGCTCAAATAAACTGAGCAAACTCGTCTCATCAAGGGGCTAAAGCTGTCCTGGCCCTATCCATGGGCTCCGCAGCCAAGCAGTGCTGCACATGTCCTGCAGGGCATCTTGGCTCTGCTGCATTTGGGACATTGCACGTTAAATAACCCTTTTTTAATTCTTCTGTTTCAAAATCAGGGTGAAAATTAGTTAAGAATGGATATGTGAGGATTAATTAATCTCGGTCTATCCAATTCTGTTTAAGCAGCAAGTATTTTTAGCTGTTGCTCACGGTGATAGCTTTGTGAGTTTATTAATAGTTGGGCTGAATTCCTATGCTCCTCTGCTCAGAAGCAGACCGCTGCTGGTGGACGAGCAGTGGGCTGCTGTGGGGAAGTTTCAGGCAAACTTTTCCCCAGAAAGTGGCAAGAGCCTGTGGAGGTAACAAGATATGAAAATAAAAACAAAACCAAGAGGATTTTGTGGTTTAAGGGGATGAGACAGCTGACATTTTCAAGAGCTTTAACGAAGACTGTGTTTTGCTCACAGCTGAGGTACGAATGGTGAGGGTTTTGTGGAAGGAGGCAGAGAAAAGCCAATAAGTCAAAAAATTTCCTTGGTGCAAACTCCGCGGGATCTGGAAGAGGCCAGTGCACGGGCTGGCACGGCTGCACCGGGGAGACAGCCCAGGTGAGGCTTTTGGGGTGATGCATCAAGTGGCAGCGTCGTACGATCATCCAAGCAAAGCTGGGAAGAGCTGAATAAAGGCACCAGGCGGTGTGGTTTGGGATGGGAGTGGCTGTTAGGCTTGCAGAGCTATCTGTGGGTTCAGGCAGCCTGTGACTCCACAGAAAGAGGCGGTGTGAAAGGCCATGCATTAGCAGAGTCGCTGGCTCTGGGTTTATTACATCTTGCCATTTTGTATTCTTTCCGGAAATCTGCTTCTAACGGCTATGTTTCAGAGATTTCTTTTGGTTTTGTTTCTTGCAGCTGTGGCTGCCCAGTAAATTCTGACAGTTTCTGGAACAGCAGGAGTGTCTGGTCCAGGGGGTCGCTGCTGGCGCTTGCGCACGGCTCTGTGAAAGCTCTGCAGACAGGCTCACCAGCTCTCACCTGCTGTTGCATTTCTGCCAGTTTTTCCAGCTGCAGTAGCCCTGGTCAGAGATGTCATACAAGTCCAGTTACCGAATTTCAATGGTTTTAAAGTTTACACAATGTTATTTGTATGGAAGAGTGGCTGCCATTTTTCATGGCATTAGGACTTTGACTTCCAGGGCAAGCGGTTGGTTGGCTGCAGAGCGGGGCGGAGGAGCGAGGCTCAGGGCAGTGGCGAGGAGAGGACGGCTGTCCCACCACGGGGTGCCTTGTGCTTCAAAATGCAGGAGAAGGCTCATCAGACAAGGCAGTTTTTGGTGCAAAAACATTTTCTCATTTTGGGAATGGCTGTGATGTGCTTGGGCAGGCCTGGGCTGTCGGTGGGAGTCTGAGCACTGCAGATTGCCAGAGAGGGTTCCTCCTCCCACGTGCGCCTATAAATGATCCTCCAGTGCTGGGTATCACGGCCGTGCAGGCAGGCAGGAGAGTTTAGTGTCTGAACTTGCTGGCATCTCCCTGCGGCATGGGTGTGTTTGACACCTGCATGCACAGCGCTCTCGAGCTGCACTGCTGTGGGCTCTGCCACATGTGCCACCACATGCACTGCTGCATCCCCGCCAAGCCATTGCCAGTAGGACTGTGTCCATTCGCCTGTTGCCATTGCACGCTTTCCTAAACAGGCGCACGTGTGCCAGAGCTGAGATTGTTTTGCAAGATTGTGGCAACTCAGTTGTGATGGTGTGTTTATTAAAAGACAAATTACCTATGCAGCTCACATGTATAGGGTGTATTTGACTTCGCACATATCAAATATATTGCTGTCTTTTGAAAAATAAAGGATTGTTACTTTTCATCCATTTAGCCAAGCAGAATCTGACCCAAAATTCCCCTTGTAAACCTTAAAGATTTCCTTGACCCACCCCTTCCAAACAACACGATGGACCACCTGGGCCTGATTTGTGACTGATGGTCCCACATTGACGGAGTACAGAAAGCCCCACACTGCAGAATTAAGTGTCCCTTCCTGAGAACTGGTCGATGGCTTTGATTGATGCAGGGGGGGGCGCAATTTTGGCAACTTTATGCACCAACAGTGTAGCCAGGAGGACAAGTACACGTGTCAGCACCATCATTTGGGACTGGAAAATGAAAATGTGGGGAAATTTGGGAACAGGACCAGCAGCAGAGCTGGGGCTTGTGCCTTGGGTGGGTGTTGGCCAAGGCTGTCCCAGGGAGAGTTGGGGGATGCCTGTGGTTCGGTGTTGGTGGGGTCAATGCTTGTTGCCATTATAAGACCAGGGCCCTCTGGCATGTCTGTGCTAATGGTGCTCAGGTCAGTGAGGCTCAAGTGCTCTAGATATTGATTGCGTTATTTTAATTCCAATTTTTTTCTTTTACAAGGCAAAGGGCCTCAAGCAGTGTGCGGCAGGAGGGGGTCGTGGATGGTACCCCACGAAGCCCTTCTGCAGGGGGTGACCTGCTTCCCCTGCTTGCTTTGCCTCTGGAAGAGGGCAGAGGCGAACACCCGCCCAGATTAGCACTGTCTCTTCCCCAGGGCTGCTCCTGCTCTCCTCTGCTCAAAATCTGCAGCGAAGCCTGGAAGTACAACAGTAGATGTGCACAGTGCACTACGCTTCTGAAATCCATGGCGTGGAGGTGTTGGCAGGCAAAGATATCCATCCCCTACTTAGCGAAAGATTTAAATATTGTTGAAAATCTTGAGGAAATCAATAGACATGTTTAATGACCTCCTGTTGAAGGATGGCTTAAGCTACAGCAACTATTGACCAGGCTGTAGCACTAATAAATGAATGAAAACTGGCACCCTGTGCACCTTCTGCAGTTCTGCTTGGAGATGCCGGTGGGATGTAACAGCTATCGGTCATGGGAGCAACAAGTGTTTACTCGTGGCTTCCTACACAGCCACTGTCCCGAGCTGGCTGCAAGCATCTGGCCGTGGTGGGGGACATCCTGCCTCCAGCAAAGCTTCGAGGAGTTTTACCTCCAGCTTTGGTACAAGGCCAGGGCAGCGGGTGCCGGGGCTGATGTGCGGGGTCTGCCGAGTGTGCAGGCCACAACCTCTTGGGAATACCAAGGAAAGTTTTTGCTCTGTGTTTTGTTGCAAACATCAGCCTGGGACATATAAACAAAAAGCTGCAGTCTCATTTTGGCCAGAGCTAATGAGGCAGGTACCCTGTCTGAAGGCAGAGGGATGGAGCCGGTGGCCCCAGTGGTCCCCCATCCTCATGTTACATGATGCTGCTTCTCCAGGGAAAACACACAGAAACATCTTTGTGTGTCCAGATTTCCAAACTTCTGTTTGCACTAGGATGTCAAGTCTGCAAAATCCAGTAACTATAGATTTCATCCGGCTTCACTGAAATACCACTTTCCTGGATTCCAGATATTTGATTAATTTGATTTGATTCTTTTTATTATTGATTTGATTCTTTTGAAAGTCAGACAATGATTGTCAGAGAAGGAAAACAAATATTTTTGTAAGATTAATGTGAACTTGTTAGGCAAAATGTGAATGAAGTCAGCCACAGTTCCTTATTTAGCTCTTTTATTCCTCATTCCATGTTGTGACAGTGCTGTTCCTTCCGCTTAGCTAAGAATAGCCGAAAGTCTCCCAGGAGCAGGCTCAGACATGTGCTTCCTGGGGCTTCATAAGAAGAGTCAACTTTGCAGGAGTGTGTGAAGGGGAAAAACACCTCCAGCAAGTTGTCTTTGTGTTGTTCTTTACTGACCATGACTGTTTTTCTTGTCTGCTACCCTTTCCACTGTATAAAATAGCTGTGGACTTCAGCTGCAGTTAGGGGATGAATTAAGGCTAAATCCAAAGCTTTCTGTAGCTGATGCTGAGATCTGTTGTATCAATCTGGCTGACTTTTAATGTCAGCTATGTGCTGGTCCTGGAGGAGCTTTTCCTTGTGTTTTCTTCTCCTGTGCAGACTCCCTGGGCGCAGTGGGGCAGGTGGAGGCATGTCCCTGTCCCCGGCTGAGACCCCCTTCCCTGCGCATCTAGGGCTGGGGCAGGGGCCGGCTGCAGGCGAGCCCTGGTGCTGCAGGCTCCAACACTCTACAAAGCAGTTGTATTGAGGAATAGGGATAGATTCACAGCAAAGTCCGTAGCTGATGGCAGGGAAAGCAGGGACATGGAGAGACACAGATGTCCCCGTCTGTGCCCTGTGCCACAACAGGTTCCAGACATGGAGATTGCATCCACACCTTGCTCCGGCCAAGAGCCAAGTCCCACTGACTCGTGGCATCCCTGGTGAGGTGTCCCGACCAAGCAAACCACCTCGGCCACCCCTGGGTCCGACACCTCTGGCAGCTAGTTGGCTTCTGGCAGGAGCAGCCGAGGCACCACCGGGTTTAGCTGGCACTGGTGGTGAGCATGGGCGTGCAGAGAGAGGGGCTTCGGTTGGGGTCATCTGCTTCTGTACGTTTGCCTCGACTCTGCTCGAAGCTGGTGGCGAGCTGATGGTTGCTAACATGGCAATATTTTTTCTTAAGAGACAATACATACATCTTTATGCATACAGTAGTATATATAACACACAGTGCTTTCTTTCTTATCCAGTTCCTTTGAGTTCCTTTTCAAACGGGACTGTGTTCACCAGCTCTGTTGGGAAGCTGTCTCCACCCTGGCGAGGCCCAGGTCATACCTCTGACCAGGAATTGCTGCACTGCAGCTTGTAAAGGGGTTTTGAATTCAGCGAGCTGCTCACTATCGCAATTACACAGGGCCAGATAACTCCAGATTGACTTGACCAGAAAATTGCTCTTATTTATTTTTTTATTTGTATTCAACCTTTAGCTATGCAAAGAAATTTGCATTTGCTGCAATAAGATGAGGAGCGGGCTCCTTGTCATAACTCCTTGTGAGGACTTCACCACAATCAGGAGTATTTCCACCCCACACATTTCAGATAGATTGGAAAAGCAGCAGTTTCATTACAGGAAATTCAACTCATTCTTGACACGACTATTATATTGATTAGATGAAACAATTTTGCATAAGTGTGGTGGCAGCAAATGGCAACTTACGCAAGAGAGGTTAAAATAATCTAATAGTTTTTTTTCCCCCAACTATATTTTGACTGAACTTACAAAGATGTCACCTTCATGAACAATAACCCGAGCTGCAAAGTGCTGCGTGCTTACAGCCATACCTGCACTTTACAGCAGAGCACCAGTTCTGGGATGCCACCATTTGTAAATTAATTAACCCTGAGTGCACAGGCATTTGCAATGGGAAACAACATACAGCAGCAGCTATAAAACCAGTTTTTTGCCTTTGTGAGTATTCGTGAACCAAAGAGGAGAAAAGTCATTAATACTTATTTTATGCCAGCTTTTAGAGCTTAGAATTATCTCATTAAGTGCTGAAGGAAAGATGAGCTCACAGTAAGAAACTTCGTCTCTAAACTTGCAAATAATTGCTGAAAGCAAGGTGAATATTCTTAATGCTTTCTAAGGTCTTAATATGCAGGACTTCATTTCAAAGACATCGTTTCTCCTGAGTTGTTTTTACCATAACTTGTCCTGTCTTAGGATTTTGTTCTTTTTTAGAATATCAGTTTTTGTTTCAAGTCTTTACATTTTAATAATTGTTTTTATACCTTTGGACATCTGTTTCCTGCTTCTGGCTACTAATGCCACCGATGCCTGCATTCCTCCACCTACCCGGCGTACGCGATGAGACGCATCAAAACATACCGCACATCCTGGCGTTTCTTTTGCCCTTGTGCTAACTCTAAGTCATTTCAGTTGATGTAGTTTTCATACCTGTGCTGGCAACAATTAGAGGGGGCTCGATGAAAAATGTCAGCAATGTTAGGAACGTGGGAGCCGCAAATGCTGCAGCCCTTATTTGACCATGGTCTAATGGTAGCTTCATCTTTTGGGTGAAAAGACTCTGTGGATAAAACCCGACCTGTGCGTAACAGAGGTGCCACCAAGGAACACCTTTGCTCTTTGCAGATCACTGGCATCTTCTGGAGGTGAACATTGCAAAAAGTTTGATGACGAGCATTTGGCTATACGTACCGGGCGGCCCCGCAGTGGGGAGGGTGGGAGGCTGTATCCTGCACACCCTTTTTTGGGCAGCTGAAAAATGAATTGTCCTGCAGAGGTACCTAGCCATTAACCCTCAGGAGCAGCAGCAGAAGCTGTGGTGATGCCAGTGGCTGTTGTCCCTAGTTCAGCTTCCTGAGAGTTGCTGTCAATATTTTGCATTGACAATGCATTTCTGCAGCCTGCTCTTTAACAGCTGAAGCTGTTGATGTTTGCTAGGGTGTGCAATGCAGAATGTGCCAGGAGAGGTGCACGGACTACGGCTTTCTTATAGAAAAGCAAACAAAAGCAAATTTAAAAACAGTCGTAAGTTTGAGATTTTGCTCAATTATTTTTGAAGGTTCTTTCCTGAAACACCCCCCCAGGAGTCAATTCTCCTTAAATATTCACGGACCGTTCCAGCTGCCAGTGCTCTGTTCCCAACCATTGTGAGATCTCTGGAAGGAAAGAAGAAACGCTGTTAGCTGCTGGATACGTCCCCCTTTGCTGAGTGAGAGCCAGCACCCAGGAGGCTTTCCAGGCCGTTTCCCAGAAGACGCGGGAGGGAGGCACCTGCTTGACTTGCAGGAGGAATTGCAATCCTTTCCATTCCCCAACTCAACCCAGCACGAATCCCCCAAGAACATGATCTTCTGCGAAGAGCACAGCAGCTTTCTGCAGACGTCTGCTCTCCCCCCACTCCATAATGCATCGTTAAATCAGCAAGTACTTGACATAATTGGATCCCAGTATATAGCTGAAGTTTGTAGTGCCACTGCAGTACAAATAAACATCTTCACCACAGCTGTGGGGCTTACAAGAGAAAAATGCGCTTGTCTCCTAAGAAAACCACGTGAGACCTTGTGCACCGACAGGTGATTCCTGCTACAATGGTATCTGGAACAAGGCATCCTTTTTCACTGCTGATTTTGCTTTTTTTTAAAGAGCAAAATAAGCCCAAAGCTGGCTGGTGTTGGTACAACGGCGGTGCTGCTAGGAGGAGGGCTGGGACTCAGTATTGCTGAGTCAGCATTGCCCGTTGTGGGTGATGACTGGTAGCAGGTACTGGTCAACGGGGGGTAAGTGCGGCTGCTGCATCCCCAGACCCTGGTGCTGGCAGTGCATGGCAGGGAGCAACCTGCAGCAGTGAAGAAAATAGCCCGTCAGTCAAAGAGAGTGCGAAAGTAAAGCATACAAATGGGGAAAGAAAGCCGCAATGTATTAATTAGCAGCTGGTCTGGAAAGCTAGTATTTCGGAAATGCTGTTTTCTCTTATTAATCTTGACACAGCTGTTTGAAGGTTATCTGGAAAGGGGATAAGTGATTTTCCTGAAAGCAGGTTTTGTGTTTCATCATTTCTTTAAAGCATGTTACTGCAATTACCATTTACCTAATGAACTCTTCAAATTTAATTAACATAATCGGTGCCAATTTTGCGAAGAAAGATTCATCCTGCTGTAATAAAAGTTTAGATGAAATTCACCCATACTCTGCAGAGGCCTGGGCTGGCAAATGGCTTCTGGGAACACTCCCCAGCAGGACCAGGAGCTGGTTTTGCACTAGCTTTTCCCTTTGCATCACCGATGGTTTTCCGGGGCAGCAGCCCAGGTCTGGGCGTGCTTGAGCCGCCCCGGACATGTGGACCAGCCCAGCTATGTTGCTTCATATGAGCAAAGCATCATATTGTGTTGGCTTGGTCACTGGCACTGAAAATATGAATGAGGACGAGTTTGAAACGTAAATATCTATGTGGAGAGAGGCCTGTCCTTGTAACACTGTGATCAAATGAGGACATGCATCCACCCCTGTTTGACAGTCACGGAGAGGTAATGTGATCTGGTCCTGCTCTGTGTTGGGAGTCAAGCGTGAAATGCAAACGCTCTTGCCTCCGTCTATGTCCTGATCACAGGAGCTTTCCTGTGTACGACAAACATCCTTTACATCTTGCATATAGGAGCTGATAAGTATTTCCAGCTGGATTTGAAATAAAAGATTTAAAAGCTGCCAGGTGAGGGGTTGCCTGGCAGGATCAGTCAGTGACAGCAGCAAAATCAGTTTTTCCAATAGGAGATTGGGATGCAGAGGCTGGCCCACTTGCAGTCCTGCCCTGCCCCTCATGGGTGCTCTAAGGGGGCCAAAATGGATTTGCCAACATTTTTTTCCCCCAAAGTATTCTTTTTCCCAGAAGTGTTCCAGAGTTTGAGGGAAGTTTTGCTAGAACAGATGCCCAACTGCAGCAGTTCTGCAAGCAGCGAGGCTTTCTGTGCTACTGCTGTAACGAGAAAAGCTGTTCTGCAGCCAAAGCCTCACTTCAAAGCACCAGTATTTTGAATATTTCTCTTAAGTGAATTTGACTTTGTTCATTTTACTAATATAATACAACACAGAAGAGCATATGTTGCTGCAAAACAAGCTGCGTCCCAGAGGGCTGCCTGTAGGTGCTGCAGAGTGCCACGTGCTTTGGCATGCCTTACTCACATTGCAGAAGCATTCCTTCTCTATTGAACAAATTCTTCTTGGTATTTGTTTAAACAGTCATAGAGACACCCTTCTGCTTAAGAAGTCATTGATTTAATGGAAAATATTGAGAGCCTGGCTCTGGCATCCGGTGGGAAACACAGGAGGGGGTTGCAGAGTCAGGCCAGGAGGATGCTCATTTACACCCAGGTGCTGGTGCAGCAGCATGTGGGAATAGTTATGCTCCATGAATGTGGGTCAGGTCTGTTTGTCCTCTCTCTTCCCAACAAGAGTGATGACTGGAGTCCATTTTAAAAATTGAATTATCATTGCTTGGGCTTTACTAGCCGTAGTTTTCATGTCTCCTGCTATTTGAGTAGTCAGCTACTGAGCTGCTTTTCCTCTTCTCAGCCTCTTTGCATGAGTGGTTAAATTTATGTGAAGCAAAACAGGAAAATGTGGGATTCCAGACATTGCACCAACAAATTAAGAGGAGACTGTCTTGCTTCTGCTGTACAATGGTCTCTTCGTTCCCCAAGTTCAATGTCTCCCTTTCATGGGCTCCTCAGCAGGAGATGTGCTGTGGGAAGACGAGGCTTCCTCTGCAGCAAGCCAACCACCTTTTATGTAGGAGTCTCCCTTCCATCAGGAACCATACATCAGGAGATGTAATATCCTATGTGGATTGTTTTTCACTATTATTGAATAAAGAGGTACAGTGTTATGTGGAATATCAGCCCAAATCTTGGGAGTCATTACATGTTCCTGTGCCCTTCATATAACCCAAACTTGGTAAATACATCCTTCCAGTTCCCGGTGACATTCCCAGCAGCGGTGGCCCAGAGTCCCCGGTCCCCTCCCCAGGCTTGGGGATCTCCATGCAGGTTTCAGCCCCGTGGTCCTCGTGGTACCAGCCAGTCTGTCCGTGGAGGAAGATCCTCCCAACACGAACAGCGTTAGGAAAATGGACGCCTCTATGTTTATCTGTTGGATTTTGCTGGAACCGCTTTAAGCAGGTCCTTGCTCCTCCCTGTAACCTCTGCACTGTCCCACGGCTGGCAAGGGATGCGCTTTCCCCACCCGCGCTTTCCCCAGTGCATCTGTCCGGCACGTTGCACCCCTCTGTCTGCCCTCCCCAGCGAAGCTCTCCCAGGGCAGAGCAGCACGGGGGAAACCAGATCCCCTCCTGGCAGCGTGGGGTACCAAACCCTTGGTGCCCGGCTGTGCTCAGACCAGGGACTCTGTCTCTGGGAGTGTCAGCGTGGCTCCCAGGTGCCAGCATATGTTGCTTTACCCCCGTGTTTCATTAAATCTATCGGGCTCCAATTTTCCTTGGCACCTCTGGAGAGAGCTGCTGTTCTAACAAAGTGGTAAGGATGAGTTCCCTCGTCCCTTGGCTCCGGCACGGCTGTTCTCCCTGTGGGTTGCAGAGTGGGTTTGTTTCTGTTTGGTAGCACAAAAAGCCAAGTGTCAGAGTTGAACACATGTGTAATCAGTGTAATGATGGGGCTGGCTGGGATGTGATGTTCTGGTTAACCTCAGCAGGCCCTATTATAAAAATCTATATGTCTGTCTAAAAATTTTGTTCTCATTCCAGTGCCCTGATGAAACTTAATTTGTGTAATTACGTTGCCAAGAAGCAGTTAACACGTTAGGAGCTATTGATGGCTCACGTGGCAGCGGTGCCCCAGGCCGGTGCTGGTGTGGGTGCTGCGGGAGGCGGTGGTGCAGGATGAGACCCCTGGCATGGATGGGCATTGTCGGTGCTGTCAGAGGGCTGTGCCACATTGGGTGTTTGGCAGGCAGGCTGTGCCATGGCCACGGCAGTAGCGGTCCTGGTTAATCCGGTGTGAGGGGTGAGGAGGGTGGTGAGTGTGTGGGTGACACATTCATGACTTTTCCAGGAATGCATTGGGAATTCATCGCCATCTTCCCTGGGAAGCCATCACTTCCCAGGTCCTGCAGGATTCAAACAGGTATTTGCCCTAAAGAAATGTAATTGATCCTTGTCCTGAGGTGCTTCAGCCACTGTATTTTTTAAAATTAGTCTTCTGTTGTCACTTTGCATGCAATTAAAATAGAATAAGCCCGTTGTGCTGTAGGTTATAAACTAGAAGCTTGTAGCTTCTGTAGTAAAACCTAATATTCCAGGAATGTTCAAGACCTGTAGATGGAAATCAATATTTCGTGTTCTTCCTTCAGTATACACGTGCTGAGTGATGTTGTTTGGGAGGGAATGAAGGGCAGAAGCCTGGTCCTGCTCCTGCCTTTCCCTCTGCCTTGTTCCTACCCCAGCAGCGGGGCTCCCT
Source organism: Platalea leucorodia (assembly GCF_965183815.1). Classification (NCBI taxonomy): domain Eukaryota; kingdom Metazoa; phylum Chordata; class Aves; order Pelecaniformes; family Threskiornithidae; genus Platalea; species Platalea leucorodia. The sequence continues at coordinate 21,967,072 of NC_138827.1, read as the reverse complement.
TGGCAGCTTTTGGGGAGAACCCTGCCTCCCCTGGGGCAGCAGAGCAGCAGATCACCTCTGTCCATCTTTCTTTACACAACCTGAAAACAACAGAGATAAGAACCATTTTAAAAAAACAAATTGGTAACAAGTGTGACCAGAGCTGAGCGTTGAAAATGAGATTGTCTCTGCTCTGTACAAAATTAAATTCCCGGTGGAAGTGATTAGCAATATTGCTAATAATTTACTGTGCTGTATTTCAATATACCAGGCGGCTCCAGAAGTGCATTTCCTGAATAAATTAATGCCCAAGGGCTAATTCTCGTGTCCTTTGTAATAGTTTCACACGCATCTCTCCCCTGCAGTGGCCATCCCTGTCTCACTGCTGGGAAGAGCACAGATGCCTGCCCAGCAGTGCCAGGCCCCTGCAGGGACTTCGTCCCCTCTCTTTGGTGACCACAGCAGCGCGTTCTCATGGGGAGAAGAGCTCTGTTGCGCAGATACGTGCAGTTACCCCAAACTTTTCAGCATCCTGAGATGCTGCACCTCCTGTGCCATTCGGGGGAAGGGTGTCAGGAGGGAAAGCAGCCAGACATCACCTCAGAGTTGCAGATCTCCATCTACCTGGTCCCAGCCCCAGGACCTGCGGCTGCTCGTCTTCATGGGGTTTATACATATGTATAGAAATAAGCGTGAAACACAGAATAGCTGAAGTGTTAAAAATGAAGTTAGTAAGATGCCTGTCCTCACAAACAGACAATAGTACCTGCTGTTTCTATCTGGTACACTTACTTGTTTACTCCCTTAGCATCCTTCCTGGAGGTGACAGCCTTGCCCTTCCTTTTGAAGTATTTGCAGACTACAGACATTGGGAGCTGTTTGACTCCAATACACAGGGATTGTGCAGCTGGACAATGAAAAGCAAAACAAGACCACAATACCACAGAAGAAATTTAAAAACTTTTTATTATGCTTTGTGAAGGACTGCTTGAGATCTATAAAAACAGCAATAACAAAGAAGGGGAGAGCTGGACCATTCCCCCTGGCTCCCCAAGGATGGGGGTCCCAGCACCCCATCCTTCTCATCCCTCTGACCACTGGGCCGGGGACTGGGTTTGCTTTCCCAGCAGTGCAGTTCTGTGCAGCTCCATAGCTGTCACTGACACCAGCTGCAGCCCACAGGTATCAGCGTTTTTCAGACTAGAGATGCTGGAAGCTGTAATCTCTGTATTTAAACACACAATAAAAACATTTAAGGCTTTTCTCAGTGTAAGTAGCATTTAATTCTGCCTTCTTCACCTCCTTGTTTTGACTGATAATAATTTATTTTTGTTTATTAATATAAAAGGTAAAGGTAAGTTGCTTTTAGGCCAGCTCTTCATCTCAGGTCTCTCAGCAAAGCTGCCTGAGGTCGTGCTTGTGCTCGGGAGAATCCCACCTCCAGCCCCTGCCAGTGCCTCCAGTTTCTGTGGTAACAGCACGTCTCCACAGTTTCCACTTCAATATGCTAAAAAAGTTATTAATAACAGCAGAACTTCTTTCATATGATTTTTCATTTGAATGATGCCAGGTTTAGAGTTAAATTGGCCTGGTATTTTGCTTGCCCTAAATTCACACTGGTGTTAATAGCAGATGAAGTCGCCAGTAATTACAACTGGTGCCACTGGGACCCGCCACGGCTGGGGGCAGTTCCCGGGCTCTGCCTGTGTCTGTGGGGAGGCCATGGAAACCTTTGGTTGCTGCTACTCGTAATTGTTCTGATTTCTGATATTTGTGCGCCAGCGGATCGCAATGCCCACAGGCTGGTCAGTGCGGATTTGCTGCTCTTCATGGAAATATTTGTAGGCTTTGGGGCTCTGCTGGGTTCTTACAAGTTGCTGTAGCTGACTGCAGAGCCCGGTGCTGCCTGTGCTGACCTTCGGATTCTGCTCTCCGTGGTCCGCTGTTTGAACCAGTGTTACAGAAAAGCAATAAAATTAGTTCATTCATCCTAATACCTCTTTATTGTGTTGGCTGGATACAGCTAGAAAAGCTGAATTTTTCTTCTGTGATCTGATTTTTCTGTGATCTGGTTTTATTTCTGCTGTAAGTGGTTTATAATTGCTAATGGACAGCTTTGCTTTTCCCATCATGTGAGGCTGAAAGCTTTCTTTACAGACTTTGGTATGCATTTACTATTCAGCTCTCTTCTCCTCCGCTTCCCTCATTTTAAGGGGAAAATTCATCTCAGGAGTGAGGAACTCCTGCAGGCAGCAGGCCAGCTGAAAATGGCCTCCATGGAAATCCATCACACTTCAGTTCCGTCATGGCTGCACCGAGAGGCTCGGCTGAAGCATCCCACCCAGCTCTGCATTGCACGGGCCCTCGCTCCATGAACGGTGCAGACGTTTTATTAGTCTTTGAGGAACAAACTCTGAAAAGCTTTGCTACTCAAACGGGATAACGTGTGTTGTTAGTGGGACGTTTGGTGCCAGGGCAGAGGAGGCTTGGCAGAAGGCAGACCGAGAAGCCAATGTGAGCATAACCATGAACTGGTACTATCCAACTGTGAAATATGTTATGGGGTGAAGAATGCTTGTATGCTTATGGGGTGAAGAAGTTAATTTTTTTTTCTAGAGCAATAGTTCCTTTAAGGTTCATGAGAAATACTTACCCGCGGCAGTGACACCTTTCACATTCCATGTGTGAGCATTAAAGCCTTCGTGGATTTTCAGAGCGGGGGCAGCATGAGCCCGCACTGCGATTTCGGACCAGTGGAAGCAAACTCCAGCAAGCCCAGGCAGCCAGCGCCAGTGGCCCCCAGCCAGTGGCATGGACAGCTTGTTCGTTCGTGGGGCTACCAGCAGCCGCTGTGCCTGGCCATGGATTTGCTTCTTTAGTCTTGGTCTCTGGGATACAAAACTGCTAAGAGATTAAATTGACCTTGAATGCACCTGTATGCCAGGTGGGTTCAAGTTGGACTGCCTGCTCTACAGGATGCTTAGCTTCCAGCTAGAGAGTCTTATTTTAGAGGTTATGCTGGTTTTGCCATCTGAGAACACGAGACAGCAGGATGAAGTATTCAATGCATTTGTTTAGTTTAAGTCATCACTGAATTTAGAGAGATCTCAATATAATTTTTAGGAATAAAGTAATTTTTAGGATGAATCTATAATGCTTTATACTGCAGCCTCATATGTTCCAATTGATTTCAAGTGAAACCCACATAATTTGGTTTCTACTTAATGAAGTTATAAAGTCTTATTGCAAATTACAAAAAGATCCATTTATTCTGTTTTGGAGTTTACTAGGAAAAAAGCAGCTGCAGTTAAAGGGTGCAGCAGACCACACTTTAGATGATAAAGCAGAACTCATGGGACATCAGTGGGAAAGTTAACAGAGGTACCAGGGAAGGGGGCCCGGGGGGCTGCAGGGACAGACCCTGTTCTTGAATTTTGCCTTTCCTGCAGTGCAGCTGTGGCCGCTGGGGCCAAGTTCTGTGGCTGCTGTACCTGCTCACCAGTTCTTCCTCCTGAAACGGAGGACGTGGGATTTGGCTCACTGCTGACTCCAGGGGTGTACATCAGAAATGCTGAGGGCCCTGGCTAGACCGCGGCAGGGTGTTTGAGTGGGGTGCAGCGGGTGGGGGCTGTGAACTCCAGCACGGGCAATATCAGCGAGGGAGAAAAATGCATTTCAGTTGTGTGTTGTGCTGGGAACCAGCAGCTCCAGCGGCGCTGGGACTTTGCTGTCCTGGCATAAAGTAAGGCAAACCCCACCCGGAGGTGTGTTTATAGATACAGATATAAACATTGTACAATATATATACAAGAAATATACAGAAATGCAGTGAGTCCGTGTGCCTTATGTGCCAACCCCAGGGAGCCCCCATGGTGCTGCCCATGCCCTGGGGACTGCCCAGAGGGCATTCGTGTCGGAAAACTTGTGTGCATAAATAAATGGGTCAAGTGAAGAATTATCTGTGATGCTCCAACTATATTCCCTAATATCAAAAGCTCCTTTAAACCCTCAGCAGCAGCAGCAGCAGCAGCAGAGCCATGGGTGCCTCTGAGGCCCCATGTGTTTCTCATGCACTGTGGGGACCCTGATGGCCACAGGGACCTGGCACGTGCAGCTCTGGTGAACCTTCCCTTTGCACCATTTCACCATGAATATTCACTATTTCTCTCATCACTGTTTCAGCACCCTGCAGCCAAAGGGCTGAGGAGGGTCACAGGTGAACAGAGCCATGTGCGGGTGCTGCGGGGTGGCTGTCTGGGAGGACAACTCTCCCATCCCCATCCCTGGCAGGGAAAATCAACCCATGAAGCATTGGGGGTTTAATTGAAAAAGCCATTGAGCCTCTGTGCAACAGTGAGAAAAAAAATACAAATAAACAGAACAATGCAGTGCAGGGGTTTATCTTTGCTGTCAGGTGCAAGGTCAGACCAGGCTTGGTATTTCCTCCAAATTGCTCCATGTACCTAGGCACCCCACACTGGGACGCTGCGTCACACAGCCGCCCTCGCTAGCGGAGGTAATTAGTTTTGAAGTGAAAATAACTTATGACTTCTATTGTCTCAGCCTTACAGCTTAAAAGGTCTACTTTAAAATGCAATAGCTGTATTCCCATCCTTTTTTTTTTAAGAAAAAGACGGTTAGCTCAAAGTTCATATATTCTACTGCTAAATAATCTGTTTTAAATAAGCCAAAGACCTGACTGCTACACTTCAAGCTTCCAACATGGCAGTGGTCTTTATAAGGTGCCAAGTTTGCTAAAGAGAGGAAGCTGGCAGTATTTTCCACCCAAAATGATCCACTGGCTTCTTGGGACTACTTATATATCCAGATTAAGGGAGGGAGGCCGAAGTCTGTCTATATAAATGTCGTCTAAGGCCTGCTTAATGGAATTAGCAGCAGTAAGTCAGTGGAACTCCACTGAAGTCAATTGAGTTGCTACCACTTAATTGGTGACTTTGTCATCAAATACTTAATTTGCTCTATAGAGGGATGGAAACGTACTGTATATTCTGTATGATAAAAATAGTCTACATGTTGGTCTTTCATCATTACTAAAACTCAAAAAAGGAATTGTGTGCAGCCCGAAAAGCCCATAGTGAAGACAGATAGTTAATAAGTATTAATCGGTGAAGAAGGTGCTCCACTGGTCGTGTTGTGCCGGATGCTCTGGTCCTGCCATGGAGGAGCTTTGTGGATCCTTGGCCGCCTGCCCGGTTTCTGTGGGAACCAAGAGCGGGTTCAGGGCCGTGTAGTCACAGCCTGCCTGTTTTTGCTTGTCTCCCTTGGAGAGGTATGTGGCTGGGAGCTGCCTGTGCACCCACCTGACTCTTTGCTCTGCTGCAACAGCTGGTGCCGATATGAATTTTCGTGTGAGCGTACAAAGCTGATGTCAGAGTGTGGACAACTGTGCCCACCTGTTGTGCTAAACGGCAAGTTTGGTTCTGATGGCGGCAGAGAGACCCGCATCCCATGGGATGCTGGTGCCGAGGGCTGCACGCAGAGCTGCTGCTGGCAGCGCCGGTCCCTGTGGCCAGCCCCAGGCGGAGCAGGGCAGGGGCAGGAGGCCTGCGGCTGCTCTTCCACCAGCGCCATGCAGGGACAGACATGACCCCACTGTTAGCAGTCCTCTAACAGTTACAAAGAGGCAGTGAGTCCGTGTCACACAGGGCTGCAAGTGTTCTGCCATGAGCATGTGCGGCTATACATGATACTGGTTGTTATATATGGTACATGGCTATATATGATCCAGTGCCCTCTTACCATGCTGCCTGTGGGCCTTTCTGATTTTCTCTTTCTTACCTGGACAAACGTATCAAGGAAGACACAAATTATTTTGGTTTCATGAGTTTCTTGAAAGAGAAGCTGTTTCAGGGGCTCTGAAGAAGGGGAGGCGTCTGGGGAGGGGTCCCTCATCGCCCCAGGCTCCAGTAGAGCTGCAGCTGCAGCTTGGTTTGTGTGGGACTGCTTGTTTGGGTTTCTTCTTTTATTTGTTTATTTGGATTTGTATTTTTACTCTTGTAAACGGCAGTATTGTGAATGGACTGGAGTCAATGTAACGCTTTGATGCTAAGGTTGCTCTTTCTTATTGCAGATTCAGTTCTGAAGAACGGAGGGGCTAGCAACGTTGAGGCACACATGGACATCAAGCCAAGGTGGTCGAGGTGCCATGAACAACTATGGAAAGCAGCTGGTGTGAGAGACCTCCTGATGTTTTATATGAGAAGCACCTTTTATTTGTACAGACAGGGAAGACTAGGGCTTGAGCCAGAGAAGCCAAGGGATAGCACAGCTGAAGGGTCTGACAGTGCTTTCCCCAGCATGACAGCAGTCGTGGGAGAGATGCTGCCCTCTGTGACCTTCCTCCTGAGCCTCATCACTGCTGAAACCACAGCTCAAATGCTCCCAATGAAGAGGCTCTTTGGCAAGACTGTGGGGCAGAGAAAATCAGGACAAAAATGGAGACATAATTAAAAATTAGGAGCTGGACTTCAGAAAAGAAGATTAAGGTATTAGACTAAGGCAAAAGCTGCAGTGACTACACGACAGCACAATTTTCTTCCCCAGGGCAGACTGAATGCCTGACTTCTGGCCATTTGATGATGTTTTTGAGATTGCTGTGTGCGTCGGTACAAAGCATCTGCCTGCTTTCCCCTGTTCAGCCTGGTATTATCATCTCACAGTAATTACATTTTCTCAAAATGAGACAGAATAAATATGTGCTTTTTTTGCAAGCATCAATATTTCCATGGGGTTAAATTGGCAGTTCCCTTATTTTGAAGCAAGAACGTCAATGTTTCTAAGCCTGACTTGTCAGCCTTCCCCTTGGCTGGATAATAATAGACTTATTGATTGTCACTCAGAAAAACGGAGTAAAGGAACTTTGTCTTTCTATGGAAAGCCGGAATTTGACCTGGTGGATTGTGAGAGGAAGACACTGTGCTCCCTCTCTTAGCTAATACATGTTCGGGATTAAGGTCTATTTAATTATTTCAGGCCTCTACAGCAAGATGTTTATATTTTAATGTTCTGCTCTGTGCAAATCCAGCTGCTCTGTTTTACAGCAGGGTTCATGTTGAAACCGTTGTTTAAAATAAACCATGCTGCAGGCTGGACCGTCATTTGGAAGGATGCAACCTGGCTGTTCTCGCTCTGCCCTGGCCCAGGAGCGAAGGGCTTGAGAGCGTCTTTGGGACCCACTCAGGGCGAGCGGCTGCTTCAGCTCCATCGCTCCGGAGGTTAGTCGGCTCTGGGCTTGCAGGTCAGCCCATCTTGGGATGGCAATCACAGCATGTGTGAGGCTGATGTCCAAATGGATGGGCTGAGCCGGTAGCTGATGGGCACGGTGCTTCTCCGGGCTGGATGCTGAAGCTCTCAGTTCAGGACGGACTTGAGCAGCCTCTCACCTCCCAGACAAACAGCTTGACCGCTGAGCAGCTGCTGGTGAGTCATTGATCTTAGTAGTTCCCTGCCAGTAGTTTTAAAGTTGTTTGAATTCTTTGTAATAAGAAATGACAATGGAAACTCAGAATTCTGGTTTCTGGAGTTATTTCTCAATGTACTTTGAGTACCAGAGCAGGCTTTGCAGGGCAATACTGCAGGTCCACATTTGTCCCAAATAACTGCTGCACACATTTGTTTAGTTCATCAGTTAAAAAAGCATTTATTTCTAGCTGCCAGCCATGGAAACTCAACTTGCTCCCTAGAAGAGGCTGATGTGACTCATGCACCATGACAAGTGCAGAGGCACAGGAGCTGCGTCTTTCCTGCCTTTCCACCTTCCCACCCCCAGCCTCTGCTGGGGCTCTGCAGACTGCGTAATTAAAGACAGCACATGCAACCCCTTGGCAAGGTGTGAACCACAACAGAGTCTGATCTGCTTTCCACCAGCTCCAAAAGCTAGTACTAAGCGTCATGTCCTCACAGTCATGAGCTGCGACGTGCACCAGGAAATGATGCGTTAAGTGCAAAGCTGTCACTCATCCATTGTCTTTTTTACTTGTGCTGTAAAGATACCAAGGATACACAGTCAGATATCAGCAACGTTAGCAAGTGGAGCTGAATGGTACAAAACTGCCCACTGCAGAGGTGCTCGGGGAGACCTGAGGAGCCCTCAAAGCTCCTGGTGACCCCAACACTTCTTGAAGTGCCAGCACCACCTTTGCTGCTTCTGCTCAGCAGGTCAAGAGCAGAAAGGGGGAAAGAGACTTTATCTTCTTTTTCCTTTATGCTTCTTTATCCTCTTTTCTTTGTGTCCCTACTGCTGAGATAAAAACTATCACTTTGAGCTTTTCTGGGTGCTCATGTGTAGGTATGTGTTTAAAGCAAGGAGATCAGATCCTCTGTTACACGTAACCAGATCCTCTGCTAATGGGTTATTTTCTAGTTGTCTTAGAGGTTACTCACTACAAGCCAGATATATATTGAGCAAAGTATGGCTTTGTTTGGTTTAGTTTGTTTGTGAAATTGGGAAAGAAGGTATCCTTTATGCTTGCTAGAAAATTCCCTGAAGAAGCGTATGACTGTGAAGCGAGTCGCCCAGCAGGATGCAGCCCATCGGGTTGTGCATTGTCCCCTGGCCTGGGGTCCCTGCTCACTCACGGCTTTTCTGAGCCACCCGTGGATGGAAATGGTGCACCTGGACAAGAAACCTGGAATAGAAGCCTGTTCAGATCCCAGGTGCCCATCAAAATGTAATGAAACTTCAAGATTAACGTGAATAGCTTGCAAGGTGTTTTGAGGACCATGATACAGCTAAGGATTGGTTTAGGTAGGAGCTTAACAAATACTTTCCTTAGAAACACGTTCACAATACAAATCCACAGAACGTTTTTCTAGAGCTAATGCAGTGTTTGAAAACTGCAATTCCAGCTATAAAGCCCCAGAGAAGTCAGATGATGCCTGTGGAGGAGAGCTGACTGCCAAATGCTGGGTGACCAGTGACTTCCCTTGGCAGTAACAAATAGAGAAAGGTGCTGCAGAGGGAGTGGGTTTCAGCAGGGAGCGAGAGTAGTGGACCTCACCAGAGAGATTATCACCCATTAATGTTTCAGGTTTGTGGAAGACAGGAATTATGCCTTTTACTTCTCATTTTCTCCAGTTATGTAATGTAATCAGAAAGAAGCAATGGCTGTTGATGTGGCAGTCTTAGTGAACAAACTTAGAAAGTTCTTCTTAATTTCAGGTTTAAATTGTCTGAGCACTTGAATATCACAGATTGTATGTGCTGGCTGCAGCCTGGCAGTCCACCCAACATTTTGCTAACGCCATCCTCCAGCAGTTATAACATCACAAATGAAAGACATACCTACCCCCAATATCCCTCATTCCTTTCATTAGATATTTGCCATTTTTATTTATTTACAGCTTTGACATCCACACATCCCAGGCACCATTGTTCTGCCTGAAGAGATCTGGCTATTACTCTTATTGAAAAAACATATTCAAAGACAAACCTTAAAGTGTGGATTTGAAAAAGGGCATGGAAGAGTTGCATGTTAATTGCTCATCAAAAGAGTTCAGAAGAAACACAATCAGTTTACAGTAAAGACGGTGTTCTCCCAGGATTAGTTAGGGTGCAGTGTTGGCTGTGGGGCCAGTCGGGGGATTGAGCCGGGAGGCGAGCTCTCTGCTCCACATGCTCAGCGCCGTCGGCAGCACTTACCATGGCTGCACTTGCCCTGTTGGCTCCAGGTGAGCTCGGGCAGCTACTGCAGGCAGAGGGGGGACTTTGGGGTGGCCTCACCAGTGCAGCATTGCTCTGCTCCCATCCCCATGTCCCTCATGGCTGAGCTGGGCTCAGGGCCCGGGCTGCTGGTGCCGGTGCCCCCAGGCAGGGTGAAACACTAGGAGAACCCAGACGGCTTCAGTCTTTGTGTGACACCAGATACATCCCCAGTGCCGCTGCCGTGGTGGGGCTGCCGCAGCCCCGCCGTGCAGCACCATGCACCGAGGCGGTTGCGTGCACCGGGCAGAGAGCACTGCTGCACCAGGCGTGCACCCAGGGGAGTTCAAAAAGACACCGATTTCAGGTGGTTTCTTACAGCGTGTGAGGACTCAAAGCAGAAAGCTGTGAGTTGGTAGCCAACAGTAGTAAAGAGCAATAACAATTTTGGTCTGCAATGTCTGCCATTTCTCATTTGCTGAAACCTCTGTTTTTCACCAAATTAGCTACAAAGATTTCCAGGTGGATTTTCAGCCAGTGTGAATTGCTGCAACTTCTCTGAAGTCCGTGCAAGTTTGTGATCCTGTGTCAACCAATAATTTGGCCCCTAGTCTTCAAAAAGGAGTCAAGGTTTATGTCCATGACAGTGAAAAGTTATTAGAAAGTGAAAATTGCTTCCTTTACTTTTTCTGCTGCTCCTCATGACAGTAAATAACGGTGCAGAAGAGCCCTCCTAGAGGTACGAGAGCAGGAGCTGATAAAGGCAGAAAAAAAATGGCCAAAAATACAAGTGTGAAGAAGAAAAGACCAAAGTGGATCAATATTTTACCTCCTGCTGCAAGGGCACATGGCCCTGGGTGCTGAGGCTCTGGGAGGGTGCTGCAGTGGTGGGACTGAGCTGGAAGAAGAAACAAATATGAGCAAATAAAATTCCAGCTTGGACACTCAGTCTCATGAAAAACAGAGGAGAGGGGATGAAACCTTGAAGCAAAGCCCGACAGCAACGCGGGATATCGATGTGACTGCTGAAGATGCTAAAGGTGTAAGAGCTGAAGCACTCAGACTCAATTGGGTTCAATATCTCCTACAGCTCAGTTTAGGGCTAATTACATGTAGACTGCTCAGAGTCTGCCCACAAGCCTCTAAGGTGTTGCTTTTAATTTATCTGGTTGGACTATTAGGATCTTCTGCTTGCCCAGGGGTAATTTTGAGACACCAAGAGCCAACTAGAAATGGTATTGCAACAAGTGGATTCCCTTCTGCTGAAATTGGCTCATTGCATTAGCCCCAAGACATGGATCAATTCCCGTGTTTGCAGGGGAAAAAGCCCTTGCTGAACAGACCTAAATCATGGGGGGAACTATCAGGTGGCAGTGCTTTACGAGGCCAGCATGGTGTGGCAGCCCACTGCTCCAGGCTTGTGGACCCAAACCTGGCTCCTAAGCCCACGTCAGTCACTGAAATGAGTAATGTGCTCCCAAAGGTGCCGCGATATTTTATGGGGTGGATTTGGCTCCAGGCAGTGTGGATAACTGGAACCAGTGCTGCCAGGTATTTTCATATGTGGGAATTAGATAACACGATGTGCATGTACAAATGCAGGTGTCTAGCTTCAGATTCATTGGGGAGGGAGGTGAAAGAAAAAGGCATAGTGTTAATGAAAGCACATCACAGAGCAGAGATGAGGCGGGAGGTTACAGGCAGGAAACCCCAAGATTTAGAGTTCTCCGACCTTTTCTGTGTCCAGATGCACAAGTGCGTGTGTATGTGTGCATGCATTTCCCCAAGCAAGAGTTGTATGTGTCTGTGGAAAATCATATTCTGAAATTATGTATAAGAGGCTGAGGCTGCATTGGGGCACTGGGGCCCAGAAGATCTCACCCTAAGTTGTGTGAGGGTGAGAAACTCAGGTGTGTTTCATAAACCCCAGTTAAATGCTGGAGCTCTCTGGTATTGTTTGCCCAAGTCAGGATCCAGTATCTCTGATTTCCCGAGGAAAAGGAAGACCTGTGTCAGAGCAAGAGATAAGTAAAAATGAGTAACAGCTTCTGGATTTCGTGTAGCTCTTGTGTTTGCTGGGTACAGGAAAATCTTGTAGGTGCCTCAGGTTGCACGCAGCAGCCGGGCAGGAGTGAGCCCCTCCGCCAGGCTGATGCCATCACTCCCTCAAGCTTTGCCAGTGCCTTTGCTAAGAGTGTCTGAGAGTTTTCCAAAAGCAGAACCAAGTGGCATAGACCAAATTGTGGTCTAAAAATGGGATACTAAATAAATCCTTGGGTCTGACTTTGGTGCTGTTAACTAACGCACAGAGCATCATCCCCTCTGGGAGGGAATAGCTGACATGAAGAGTTCAGCAAGGGCACACGCTGCCATCCTTCAAGACTCCCTAAGCAAAGGGTAAGACAGGAAACAACAAATATATTTTCTAAGTTTCAGAGCATATAGGCAGCACAGGTAATACAACAGTGAGCGATTAAAAAAGGAATGCTTCTGCCTAAAACCTACAGTTTTCCTGGAAGCCAGCGAAAACCTCTCCAGATAGGGCTGGTATAGTCAAAATGAATTTTCCTTCCAGGAAACCTGGAGAGAAATAGCAGTGGTATGTAGGGCTCCCCTTGCACTGAACCTGCTGCCTGTGCCAGGCTCCAGATTTGGCTTCAGTGACTGAACTGTGAGTGCCACTCTTCACAACTCCTTTTATTGAGAGGGGGCCGGAGCCGGCTCTCATTGAAGGAGAAGGAAAGGCTCTCTTTGACGTCAATGAGAATTAAATCGAATCCCTGGAAGGGATCCAAGAGGAAAGTGAGTGAATAATTCACAACCAATAATTTATGCAGAAAATGTAGTTTCTTTTCCTACTTGAGGCTTGCCTGTATAATGGAAAAGATTACTTCAGCTGTGTTTGTTGTTTGAATTTGTTCAATTAAGCTGAGTGAGGCTTTGAATCTCAGGTTTATTTTATGGATTGATTGTATATAGTTTATATATGTGATATTTAATTTTCAGAAAACCTCCCCTGCTTTGGTTAGGGACGAATTAGCTGAACTGTGTCACGATGCTGATTTTTGTGCTTTGATTGAATGAGCATAATACTTGCAGGGCTTGACCCAAATCTCTTTTTCATCTCTTGCCCTTGGATTAAGCCCACAATCGAGAAGAGGCTTGAAGAAATACTTGTCGTAGATGCTTAAGACATTCAAGAAAGGGAAGAGACAAGAAGAACTGGAAAATTTTAGTAAATGTTGAACATTTTTTGCATCACTTCAGAGTCATTTGAAGCATCTGAGGTTTCTTGAGAATGAGCCTTCTGCGACAGGTCCTGCCTTGCTGTAAAATGAGAAAGTGGGTCTGCCTGGTGAGCTGCAGGGGAGAGGGGCTGCAGAGGATGCCCAGCCCCACCTTGACTCAAACATCCTTTCTTAAAGAAATAAACAAATAACAACAACACCCATACGTTTAAGTCAGCATTGCACCTATGCTACACTCTTCTTAAATTTGAGTAGGTAATAAGCAAAGGGTCTAATTCTGTTGAGACAGCTCAGTGTCCTCAAACCAGGGCACACGACACCCCAAAGGAATGATGAGTTGGTTTAAGCAGGTGACAAATAATTAGAGATGTGAGACTTGAAAAGACATTAAGGAAATGATAATTATTCTTTATAAATTTTAATAAATTATTTTTTTAAAAAAGATCTTACTTGTAATAAAAAAAAATGTGCATATTTAGAGAGCAGCCTGGTTGCGTAAGGGCAGGGGGATTAGGAAGCAGCTTCGATTGCTAGCGGTGACAGCTTGTCCTGAGCAGGGAACACTTACTGCTTTTAACTGCTGGCAGCAGCTCGTGCTGTCCAGAGCAGGGAGCCAGCAATTGCAGCCCATTTCCATCTTCCCATCCTGAAAGATCTGAGTTGCTGCCAGTTTTAAATGATGAATTTAAAAGGTTACTCCTGGTATTGCATGTACCAGCACAGATAACCTCTGTCCTTACTGCCTGGCTCTGGTGAAGTCTGGCTGGAAGCGGCTGTTCCCGGTCTCAGGGCACGGCGGATGGTGGAGCTGGGAGGCATCCCTCCTGCCTTTCCAAATGCAAAATTCAGTGCTTACAGCAGAGTTACTTCTTTTTTGGTTTTGGTTTTTTTTTTTTTTAATCCTGAAGTGCATGCTCTACCCATTCCTTAAGGACATCCCAATTCTTCCATCTTTGCATTGGATGCAGCCTGCCAGTGTTCAGCCATCCGCATGCTCTTCTTTCTGTGCCAGGGCCATAAATTGCAATGCTGAGTTAAATGGAAGCCAAGACCGGAGGTCTTTGAGGAACTTCATTAGTGATCCCTCTGCAGCCAACCATCCCTCTGCTACGATGCTGCTTTTTCATTCTTGAAGTCCATGTCCACCCTACTAGTGCTGCACTGATCCTGCGCTCCCTGGGTAAATACTGGTGACCATGGGGCTTGGTTACATGTCATGGTCTGTCCGTTCTCAGCTCTAGGTTTGTTGGGCCTTTCTGAGCACTTAGGGGACTCAGTGTTCATACACCTTTATTTTTAGCGTGGAAGATGATGTGGTATCTCATGGTGGGGCCATACATGCTGAGAGCTAGAGATGGGGTAGCAATCACTGGCATTTCAGGAGGGACTTCCAAATTCTGCTTTTGCAAATTGCCTACTTATGCTCAGCTCTGGCTCTTCAAAGTATTTTCTCTTTTCCTTTTGTCAGGGAAATAAATGTAATCACCAAGGTGCTGTTCTAAAATGTACTGCTCATTTTACGTAACCTATCACATTAATTAACATTCATCTGAGCAGGCATAGGTGTGGTAGGGAGAATAATAGAGTTCTTATAATCAGTCTTCTGGGAAAAAGATATCATAATTCCAGTGTGTGAGTACTGTTTCATCCATTGAAAAATATTCCCCTGTTCCCTCACCAAGAGCAGAGTGAAAAAGAGAAAGAAGGAGGATGGTCAGATTACAGTTGTTTCTAATTCAAATGCGAAGACTCTTCATGGCACTGAATATTTTGAACAGAAAGTGCCTGCAGCATTGGGCTTCACCAGGCGTAGGAACTTCTTATCCCCGAGGAATATCTTCCTTTTTAGTTTAGCGTAGCTGGTGTTTCAGTAACGTGGCAGATTTAAAAATTCTCCACTGAAAACATCTGTGGGACTCTGACAAGTCATTAACAGAAAAAGGAGCATTTCATTAGGACATTCACATTTTTATGCTGAGCTATCAGTTTTGGTCTATTCATTTCTAATGAATAAGGAGTTGCTGTTTGGGGCACTGCTGATATTAATTATACACCACTCAAAATTGCACAGGAGTGAGAATGGACAGGAATAGACATCTGCACTGTGCAAACCCACTTCTGTTGCACTTGATCTTCTGACGCTGGAACTTGTCCCGTAAAGGCTTTATGCTCCAAGTAAAGGCAGTTTAGGGGAGATGTTGTGCAACCATGAGAGTTCAGAACTGCTGCTTGGGCTGCTGGGACCCTCCCTGCAGCCCCTCAAGTCCCGGTTGACCACTGTGCAAGGAATAACAGGACATGAAGTAAAAGCCTCCAGTGGAAGGAGGCAAAAGCTAAGTGCTTGAGCAGGAATAGGAGGAAAAAGCCCAGCATGTGCTGGAGTGGTGCCTCTCCTTCGGCATGGAGCCAAGGGCAGGGGCAGGCAGCTGCCTCTGCCAGCCCCTCTGCAGCTCCTGGATTCAAGAGTTTTCTGTTCGTTCAGGCAGATGCACCAAACTGTGCAATGGTACTGGGGGAATTTGAGAGGTATTGCGCTTCAGTTGGGTATGAGACCTGAGGATCTGAAAGGAAATTGAACCCGTAGCAATCCCAGCTAAGAGCATCTCTGCCATCCCGAAGGGCTGATGGAACCTCAGGTAGGACAACACGTTGTGACAGCAACATCAGGGACAGACCCTGGGGGGATCCAGAAGAATAATCTTGATGGCAACTACCATGTGCCAGGCAACGGGAGCTGTGGAGTTTTGGGAGGTACATGGTGCTTTGGACATGACTTGGAATAAAAAATGTTGAAACAAGACAGGCAGAAAGGATGGGGAGTTACATCAAAAAGAACCACGTGCTGTGAGAAGCCAGTCAAAACAGAGAAAATCCCAGGGTTTGGAAGAAAACACAAGAACCGCGATGGATTATGTCATATGAAATCAGAGGATAAATACTAAGCTGGAATGAAATGAGGACAGCACCAAGGGTTCACATGAATTACTCAGGGAAATGTGGGCATAATTGCAAGGGATATGGACCGTCGGCTGGGAAATGCATGGCCGTTTATTAAGCCCAGTCTGAGTGCCAGTGCAAGAACCTGCGCGGGATGTGCCACAGTGCTCCATTGGCCACAAGAGAAAAGCAAGGAGGATCCATGGGTGGCGAACTGGGAAAACTCGATGCCAGTCACAGTGACTTCTCTATATTAGAGAAAGAGAGAGAAAATGAAATAGTGAACAGAGTCTGTAATAATCCATATGAAGAATACGCTTGGCAAGTTTGTAAGGTCTGGGGAAAGGAACCAAGGTGGAGCAGTGAGAGAGCAACAGGGAACGGTTTATTTATCAGGAATGTTTCTTACACAAAGCAAACTTTATAAAATGTTCCATGGGTAGTTTCTCTCTCCATCTTGACCAAAGAAATGTTGTCTATGGAGAGATGTCACACTGAAAAGGCTCCTTTTAACACAGCTCGTTTTGCAGCTGATGAGGGATGTGATGATGCTCCCCTTGCTGGCTGCAGGCTGCCTCTTGCAGAAGGACTCACCCCTCCTCTCCTTTCCCACACGCAGGACGGGTGCCCAGGCACTAGCCAGCCTCAGTTGCCAAACCTGATCTCTGACCATCACTGGTTATTGCATGAGATAAGGAACTTCCACGTCCATGCAGTCATGTGTATGTAGGATCATAAGTGATTGCTGCTTTTGAGGACTGACCATGGCTTCCTTCATAAAGCTCCACCAGCTTGAAGTGTACGTGATTTCTCCATGGGCTGCAGTTGCTGGGAGCTTTTTTCAATGTGTGAATGTGTTCATCACATTTGCCAGTGCATCTATCATCTTTCATGTTTCCAGGAAAAAAGCATGCTGTATTTGATGCTGTAGAAGGTATTGACCTCTACATAGATGATGGTTTGGCCTGGGAATCAGAGCAGCTGAGCAGACAGAACCTTCTTTCTAGTTGCGGGAAGAGCTGTAGCTCAGGCGCCTGCAGCTAATGAACCGCAGCTCAGCAAGAGCCTGATTAAAGCTGCACCGAGACTAACAACACGCAGCGTGAGACCTCGGAGCAGGGAAGGCTGATTTCCATCATTCTTGCTCACCTGTTCTTTGCACTCACAAGCATCGAGATATGTGTGACCAGCTGGGCTGGCCAAGACCATGTGTGGGGACACACAGGACAGGGAGTACCAGCTATGGAGACCTCACCAATGGTCCGCTCTCACTCCTGGGTTCTGCCTGCCTGGAGACACCAGCCTGGTCTTTGGGTGGGTCTTCTGTACCCTTCAAGAGTTGTGATCATTTGTGTTTCATCCTGCTGCCATCCTGCAGAAAGTGGATGGGCACAGAGAGCTGGGGCACTGCTCAGATCTCAGCGTCAAGCACATTCATCTGTGTACGGAGGACAGCTATTCAAGTGCTGGAAAGAGACCAGAAGCAAAATATAAATCAAAATATATCGATAGTCTCAGCTAAGTCCCAACTAAAGGAGTTCAGGGGTAAGGCTGGGGAGCAGCTGTGATGTGCACTGTGTTGGGCTGTGTGGGGACTGGGGAACATTGCGGTGGAAACTGGGTGCTCTGGCCAGTGCTGGAGAGGCAGCTGGGGGACCGTGCCTGGAGGCTGGCGTGTGCTGGGGAGGATGCCAGTCCTCGCTGCCTCTGTGTTAGGACGATGACAGCGGTGCTCATGCGTCTGCTCCCATTTCTTTCCTGCAGCTTCTGCCTCACCAGGCTTGACTCCCCGTCCGGCGTGCACAGGCAGCACGTGCGTTTGCCTGGTGGCACGGCTGCGCTGTGAGCCTTGTCCCGGTGAGTGGCGGCAGGCAGTACCGTTGCTGTAGGGATTGGGCACACTGTGCTCAATCCCAACTTTCAAATGGGTTTTTTGCTGCTTGGTGCTCCCCATGGAGGGGAATGTGAGAGCTGGCTGTCGGGTGAAAAAAAATAGGCAATCCAGGAGAAAGCACAAGGGTTTCAGAGCAGACATCCAGGATTTCTCCAGCTTTCCACAGCTGTCCATGCTGCAGCTCAGGGCTTGTACATGGCACAGCACCATTCGGTCCTGGGGCTCCTGGGGCTGGAACAGAAATAATGTGAAGAAGGACAATGTGGCTGCCATTGTTTTTTGCAATCTGTATTTCTGTCTGCGAATTCATGAGCACTTTCAAACTAAAAAAGGGAAAGATTCTTATCAAAGAGTGTTCCTTGGTAGTTTTTAAAATGGTAATGTTTGCAGAAGGTTCAATATTTCACATAAATTAAAGAAAATACATCTTGTTCCAGAAATGCTATATAACATCCTAAGGAGGGAAGCAGGGAAAAATATTGCTTAGTAAGTGATAATATATCAAGGTTTCTCTGCTTATTATCAGCATAAGAGACATAATATACATAAAATGTAGGTCATAGCATCCTATTTAACATGGTATTTATCCTTGGTGTGAGAGGCAGTTGTGTGCTACTGCAAAACAGACATGTTCTGATTGATAAGAAATTTCAATGGCAAAAAGCCTCCTTATCTTTCAGATAAGCAAATGTGCTTTCTTTCTCCATGGATGCTTTTTTACAGTGTGTTGTCTCCTCCCCCTTCTCCCTGTCCCGCTCTTGCTGCTGCAGCGTGGGTAAGGCTGGGCAAAACTCCCGGTTTGCAGGGTTTGGCCAGTGGTGAGCGGAGGGGCTGAAGGCACCAAGGAGCATCTCCGAAAGTACGTGGGCAGGGGGGCATATCAGCTGGGCTTGGTGATGGCAGAGCGGGCAGGAGGAGGCAGGCAGAGGAGACCAGCGTGTCCTCCCCGCACTGGCGTGTGGGACCCATAGAGGAGCCTCACCGGCCCCAGGCAGAGCTGGCCCACCAGCGGGACCCAAACAGGTACAGCTACAGCAATTTCAGTAATGGAGGCAGAGGCAAAGGAAATCCGGTGACATTTAGGACTCCAGGCATTGTGCTGTGGACTGTAATTAGGGAAAAAGAGCTGTTGATACAGTTCAATGTGGGATGCTATGATAAAGGCAACTTTACCTTCTAAAAACGTTCTCCCAAAAGATTTTCCAGCAGCTTGGTAACCTGGCCTGAGGGCCCTGCCCAGAGCAAACCGAGCTCCTCTTTGAGCAAGAGGAGACATTTCAGTGGTGGTGGCATAGAAATGTGGGGTAGGAACCGCTGTTGCAGATGAGGAGGAGAGGATTGTCCACTGCTGTGTGCCGGAGGAGGCCAGCTCACGCTGCAAGAGGGGACAAAGTACACCTGTGTAACACTAATCAATGCTGCCACTTTAATTTTATTATTTTTTGGTTATTTTTCTTTCCTCTTCAGTAGAATAGTTTCTCTGCTAGTCACCTGGCCCTGCAATTGCCACCACTGTCTCATGACCAGGCAGGAACCTAAAGGAGGCTGGGGGGTGCGGGAAGGCTCGGGCATGCGGGGATGGGGACACCAGGAATGGGCACCCACATGTGACCTGGGGTGCAGATGAGTGTCAGTGCCACCTCTCAGTCCCAGACTCAGCCCTCTTCTTCCATGGTTGAACGTCTGGGTTTTGTGACTTTTTTCGGGCAGATGCTGCGAGTGACTTGCTGAAAACCAGTGCAATGAGGAGCACAAGCGAGAAAGATGCAATTAGTGTCCAGTCTGTTCCCTTGGCATTTCTTGTGCGAACTATATATGGTGTTCTGCATAATAATTAGAAAATTAGAGACAAGAGCTACCACCATTAAACATCTCCAAAATAATTAAGCAATAAAGAGTAGCACAGGAGGGTGCAGGAGATGCTGATAGATAATCAGAAAGTTGCTGCAGGTGAAGGCTGACCAGAAATGATAAATGGGAGGGGAATGAAGGGGAAATACTGTTAGCATAGAAAAAACCTAAATAGTAAGATAGCGAAGCTCTTGCTTGCCCTCCTTTGCCAAGGCAGGATGGATAAGCAGCAGGGTGTCAGGAGTGCAGAGATGGATCATTGAGCAGCTGAAATTTGTCTAAATCATGATGATGAGTGAGACACCAAAGTGCTGGGCTGAAGCCCATAAAGGAGACAGTCCACGAGGTGGGAGGAGTCGGTACAATGTGGATGAGGAATACTATTACATGTGAAGCCAGGAATAGCCTAAAATACTGGCGTTAGCAGGCAGGGAGGATTGGACTAATGCATAACATGCACACAGCCCCCCCAATAATGAACAAAAAGAAACTTAAAAGCAAGGGGAGTGGCAGGCCATGGGCTGATGGTCAGAAGCCTGTCAAAACTGGGGGTTACTGGTGCCCCCCAGACAGCCCCGTACTGCCAGCGGTGCCGAGGCCAGGCACTAAGCAGGGGGAGTTGCATCCACAGCATCCCTCCCTCTGCATCCCAACTGGGGTGCTCGTGGCTGGGGCACGGCTCGAAACTGGGAAACCACCACTCATCTTTCATATTGTGCTACAGCAAGTTGCTTTGAATAAATGTGCAAAATTAACATAAAGATAACGTCAAGCATTCAAAATAAGCAAATATGTATTTATTCGCAATGTGCAAGATGAGATGGTGAACAAAATCCTCCCTTTGAAAGAGCAGCTGTAATGGCAGGGGTTGGAAAAAAAAAATTAAAGGTATTAAATAGAAAGCAGAGACCTGGATCAAAACATGATGTCATGGACAGAAATAGAGAAACTGCTGCGGAAGTCTGTAGAGCTAAGAATACCTTTATAGAGCTATGTATAGGTACAGAAACATGTGAATGAGGCAAGAGAGCAAAGGCCACAGTGTCACTGACCCCCCAGGGCTGAGTTCAGGGCGTTTCTGCAGCCTCTGCTGCGAGCAAGATGTTAGCAAAGGGGGATGGAGGGACGGAGAGATCGTGGGACGTTTCAGATGGTTTGGCTGAACTTTTGATGTGTGGAAGTTTTTGAAAGTAGGTTAAGACATCAAATAATAAAATGCCCAGGCAAGCAGACATGAGCCACTCATGGAGGCGCGGCCCCCAGCCTCCTCAGGTCCCCATGCCACTGTGCTTCTGCAGCAAAGAAGCAAAAAACTAAGAAAATTCAGTTAAGTAGTCTAAAATCAGCTAAAATGCAGAAAGCTGTGTAAGACATTTATCTAGTTTTTTATTAGGCATAAGGAATATGTTATTCTGGAATTGCATAGCTTTCAGAGTGTCTTAAAGGCTCTTTCTACACCCACAAAATTGACTGTAATAGCAAGATTTCAAGATTTCCAGTGGAAGATGAGCTGGAAATAATGAAGATAACACCGGCAAGGCAGGGAAGTCCTTACACAGGATCATTTCAAAACATGAACTGGGAAAATGCAGTGTCTTTCTGGGTAGCTCAAGGGAGAATAATTGACCCCTGGGAGGTTAATATGATGCTAGGGGACCCCCAAAGGGAAGTGTCCTGCGCTGTGCCTGCAGAAGCTCCCACAGCCCCTCCTCTGCCCGCAGCTCGGTTTTCCCTGCCTTCCCCCGGAGTGTGAAAACTGAGCAGTGTTCCCCAGTGCCTTGGATGCAGTTACTGCTGAAATACAAAATCTCACCCTTTAGTCCCCCCTTTTAGAGATAATTTTAATGACATGTTCTGATTTTGTTTCCCCTTTTTTTACACTAAATATATTTTCCAGGCTTTATTTTTAAAACTGTGGAAACTACGTAACTTGCATTTTTTATAATATATATATTTTTTCCTCTCTCCATCTGGAAAGCCCCTTGGAACTCATTTCATGGTCTGCATTCCCTATTAGAGGGAATGAGGCTAGTTCCTTACTCAATTCAATAAAAGTTAAATTAAGCTGAAAAAATTTGGAGGAAAACAGCTTCTATATTTATACAGAAACTAGAGGTGAAAACACAAGGCTGAAGCTTTGATGTTGTAAAACTGAAAATATATTTCTAATTTTATGAATAGTGCAGCAGGTTTCCACAGGAATATTTCCTGTATGTGGCTTATGCCTAAAAGCATCTCTGTGAGCATTGTGGGGCAAAACTTCCAGCCCCGGCAAGGCTGTGCCGACAGCTTGGGGCCGCACAGGAGGGGTCGGATGGCACTCTGCATACATGCAGATATAGGGAAGTATATCTGAAAATTTGCTACACGCATACAAGCTTTCAGTGTCCTCATTTTTCTCCAGCTCCAAGCTGCACTCATATGAATAAGTTGTATTTTTAATTCTTTTTCATTTCTGAGTTGAAACCGGCTGATGCTGAGCCTGCGTTTCTAAATGTGCCGTCTTTTGTTGGTTTCCTTTCTCCCATTAGTGTTTCCCATAAAAAATTGTATGAGCTGAAGCCCAGGAGCAAGCACTCGATGCCTGTGGGCCCTGCCCAGCAGAAGTTAATGGCACATGGAGGCTGCCTTTGGAAACCTGAAGGATTTTTTGAGCACGGCAGGGAGCCCAGGGCTGAGCCTTTCTTCTGCCCACCTCTGTGTGCTCTGGGATGTGAGGGGTGATGGATAATGAGTAAGATTGGAGAATACATCCCTGCATCCATGTGGATGAACACTATCCGAAGGTGGCTCAGCACATCTTTGCAGCTGAGCAAACATGACTGGCTTGAGTCTTCAGGAAGTCAAAACATAGGATAGCCAGGTTGGATCGCACCGTTAGCAAGGGAAACGCAATGGGAAACAGTGTGACACTACTGGAACTGTACGTAGGTGCTGCTGGTGTCACAAATAACCTCACTTCGGCCAAAAGACAGCAGTGGTTTCCCATTTGGTGATGAATAGATGGGCAGTGAGCCTTTGGTGTAGCCTGAGCCCTGCTGAGCACCTGGTGGTGGCATGCAGCCCCCATGCATATCCCCAGGTATGCTCACTGCATCCAGCACTGAAAAATTACAGCAACATTTTCAGTTGTGACAAGCCTGTTGGATGCTGGGGATTGCCAAGCACACATGAAGCCTGAACTTGACCAAAAATGTATTTGTTTCATATTTGTATTACATGTCCATTGTGGATTCCGGCAGAATACAGTGTCTTCCTGCAGCCCCACTGAAGTAGGGATTTACAGGAGCTGGACCAGCATGAGGGAGAACAGCTCCATGGCAAGTCCTTAGTAAAGTGCTGTTCAGTGAGGAATGGATTTCCATGTTTTTGCTATCACAGACTGGCAGAAAAGTAAATAGATGTGCGAATATGAAAAATCAAGTTTCATTTTAATGAAATGTTTATTCACAGCAAGTTTAATATTAATGTTAAATTGATCTGTGGAATTTTTCCCCATCAAAAATTAATGTGATACAGTCTTTGCTTTTCTGCACTAAAAGTATCTTCCAATTAATTGGCAGAAAACGCACTGTAAATCCAACACCGCCATTCAGACAGTCCCGGGCCATTATTTTTTTTTAAGTGCACAACCACTCAATGAATAATTAATAATGATTTATAGTGGTATTCAACTATTAGTAGTGTATCAGTATTGTAGAGCAGGTAACAATTTTTTTTATAGTTGGAAATTAAGAATGAATATATATATAAGCTGGTTACTGCACTTATCGTGCATGCATTAAAAATCTGACCTAACACATACATGGCAAGACACAACTGCCACGTTGTGCTTTGTAGAAAGGAGCCCCAAACTTTGCCAGAGATCTAAACAAACTCTACACAACTTGGTCCAGTCTGAAAGCAAACGTGCTGGCTTCCCTCTTCTCTCTCGCAAGTTCAGGGGCCGGCAGCCAGAGCAGCTCCACGTCGAGAGGATGGCTCAGCGCCTTGCAGTGCATGGCAACAATTAATGTGGGGTTTAGAAACAACTTACTCTGCAATTGAAGAAAAAAAAAGGAACTCTTACCATGGCAACTAACGCAACGTACAGCACTGCATGTCCTCCACCCCACAGCAGGTACCCACCAAGAGCCACATTCCCTGTGTAGAATAGGTCCACGCTTTGCTTTTTTGCACAAGGCAGAAACGTGCCTGGGTTTATAACATTAATATTGATTAAAGAATTTTATGACTAAGTGTGAGGAGGAAGCGAAATCCTGTTCAGGGCTCTGAATAATTTCAAATGCTTATTTTTAGGCCAGCATGAGATAATTGATTTACACCAAGCCGTTAACATTGTGATGGAGCCAAGGGCCAGGTACTTAACCCTATTCCTGGCCCTTAATGGCTTCGGGTTGCAAAGCAGCCCTGGTGCACATCATCACTGATGGGTCCCTGGACCGCACTCCCTGGGGCTTCGTCCTTCCTTCGTTATAGGAAGGAACAACAAGAGCTTGTATACTTTCCACTGCTCCTTTCTCAAGTCTTTCTGCTTCATCAGCATCCTTTTGAATTCGTAATGAAACCAGATAGGCTGTAAAGTAAAACTAGTAAATATAATTTAACATGAAAAACCTCTCCAAAACCGTCTTTATATATGTTTGTTTGCTAATCCATGGCTTTTCTTTCAATGTTCACACACAAACAAAACCAGCTGAAATTAAAAAACTCTTCACATATTCAACTCTGAAAACATGAAACATTCCAGCCCCCAAAATAATTACCTTGGGAAGCTGTAAGAAACTGAAAATAGGGCTTAGAGTGAAAGTGTAATAATAATAATAATAATAATAATAATAATAATAATAGTAATAATATTTTTTAGAAAAAAAGTCTAAGCGAGAAGAGCAGCCTAGTGAGGGCAGACAGAGCCTGCAGGGTGGCTAGTGCAGAATGCAAGGGGAGGCAAGCAGGAGAGCATCCAAGGAGGGCTAGTCCCCACCAGTGGGGAGCTCATGCTGGTGGGATATGGAGTTAGAGGCCCCTGCACTGGAGCAGACCCACATAACCAAGGGGAGGGATACATTTTTATCCCTGTTTGTATGTGCATTGTGTCCTTTCCACCATTGACCTTCCCATGGACCTCATCCATGGTCTGTTGAAGGAAATTAGTGTTGCAATTAATTCTGTGGGGTTTGGAGCCAAGCCCATGCACTTGGCCTCTCCTAGCACTGAGCATCTTCTGAAAAGGGAAGAAACCGGTGCAGCTGCATGCCTTTAATGGGACCTATAAAGGGAAAAGCAAGGAGTTCATGCCTTTCGCCTGTTGTTATGATATTTATTATGAAGGATGTCTGTGATTTTTTTCTGCTTGTTCTCTGCTCATTTAAGGAAAGACATTTCTCCTGCAGGAGAATCCCTTCTGCGACTCAGGGAGGCGAATGATTCAGTGGTGTGGAGGTTTTCCAGCCTAACTTTTCTCTCTCAGTTGTCAGGGAGGATGGTCTGAGCTGAATTTTAACAAACCTGCTTTCCTGCCAGCTCCTTCAGTATCAGTGGAAAAAAATAAATGGAGAGTTTGAAACAGCCTGAACACAAATCACACCCCACTGCATATAGTGAAGAAGATGCTGCTCTGTTGTGGACCTCCGGGTCTTCAGCTACCAACAGAGATCATCTGTGGGTCCAACAGAGTGGACAACTCCTGCTCTCTCAATGTAAAAAAAGAGTTTAAAAAGGCATATTTTGCTCTTTCATGTGTTTGGAAACACTCCTCCTCCCATCCAAATGCATCCTGGATGCCTTCGCTATGGAGCTTTTTTGTTCTTTGGGAACCTTGAAGGTCTGACTCTGCTCTGGGAAGGCAGTGGCTGTCATCTGGCAGCGTAAGACAAGCCAAGTCTTAAAGAAAAGAAACTCAAATGGAGGGGTTCAATTGTGATTAGATGTCAGCCCCCATAGTTTTCCAAGCAACATGGTAGGGAGCAAGTTTTGAAGAACACTGTCATCTCTCCAGCTGTGGGGTTTCTAAGGAACACATTTGCTACACCTTGTATCTGAGCTCACATCTCTCATTTTTCAGCAATGCCAAGGTGAAGAGCTGTTTTTTGAGGCAGTACCCGCATTTGTTGTGAATAAGTAGACTGCTCTCCATAGGACATGAATTCTATACCCAGAGCTTTCTGTATCTCGAGCACAAGCATTTACCAGCTGGTAGACAGTCTCGGGGGAAACTGCACCAAGCTAGCTCATCAAAATAACAAATTAAGGCTCTGTTGGGGCCACTTAGTGCTTTTAAAACTTGCAACCAAATTTAAGTAGAGGTGAAGAAAATTTTCCTTTCCTTGCAGGCAACATTTTGCAACGATAATCACTGGAGGATGGTGACCGCCTGGGTTGGGGAGAGCTGTCTGCCCCATCCCATCCCATCCCACTCCCACCCCTTTGCAGGGCAGGGGTGGCAGCTCCAAAGGCCCTTTCATTTAGGAGATGTAAAGGTTTGTTTGGCTTAGCAGGGACTCATCCTATAAAAGAACTTTTCTGTGTCTCTGGGAAGACCAAAGCCCCGTCTCTTCAGGGCAACGGCTGGTGCAGCAGTGGGTGCTGCTCAGAACTGATCCTTTTGCAGAGGTCATCTGTGCTTGGCTGAGTTTAGGAGTGATAAAGCTCGAGGACATCTCGTGGTGAACGATACTGTCCAGAAATCATAAGCCAGCTCCCTTGAGAGTTTCTATATAGACCTTAGTTATCAACTCCTGTGTCCCCTCAGGCATCCCGGCTGCACATCATCTCCATAGCTACTTCTCTTTTTTTCTTTCCCTGTGCTTTCCCTTTCCCCTCCTCTAGCTTTTTCCTTCTCTCACCCTATCTTCATGCTAACAATTCTGCTGTTGGACCCCATTAAAGTGCCAAACGTGCATCAAGCAGCACATCCCGGAGGTTCAGGCTCTGCTAGATGCTGATGGGTGCTACGTTTTCAGCCTTGGTTTGTGCATGTCTGTCTGCTTTCCTCTCTGCTGGCCCCTCCTCTTCCCTCGGGGACCCTCCCTTGGCCAGAGCCGAGGGACCTTAGGACATTGCCTCTCTGCCGGCCAAAGGCTGGGAGGTTGTAGGATCCCAAGAGGTGGTGAAGGCAGCTACAGGCAGTGGGCGCAATGGGTGCACAGACAGAGGATTTGGGCTTTGCGTGTCCATCCCACCATGTCTACCTGTCCTTTCTGTTGTGTCTGTGTGTCCATCCTGCTGCGCAGGGCTATAGCATCATCCCACCTGACATTTTGCTGAAAGCGTGATGAGCCGCTTGAAGCAGGGAAGAGCAGTTCCTCGAGCAGCAGCGCACCGGGGTGGTAATAAAGCAAAGCCCAGCCGGCATCTAAACCCGCTGTGTTCCCATGGCTACCACCTTCCCCAGAGCAATCGGGACTGCGCAACCCAGCACATCCCAGTCTGCAGCACAGAGCCACCCCAGCCCCACTGCGGGGCCAAGGTGCCCCCCGCGCCCCCTACCCCAACCATCCCACTGGGGCACGGCAGCACCGGCACCCGGGACGTGCCTCCTCAGGCCCTTGAGAATGCATCCCCACGGGGTGCCTTGACATGAGCTCAAATGATGGGCACCCCAGCATGGGGCACTGATGTATTTGCAGCCCCTGGCTTTGGGGCTGCAGAGAGAGGCAAAACGCTCCCTGAAAACCTCGTGGTTATGTCCATAGGGCTAAAGCGATCCTGGAGGAGTGGAAACGTGTCACCATTGGCACAAAGGCAAAGCAAATACAGGAATGTGTTAAAGCTGTCAATAAATGGCTAAATGCAGTAAACTAAGAGAGCATTTTCCTTTGTTCTCCACTTTTGATGTTATGTTTAAATCAAGCATGAGCTCGATGTCTACTTGATTTTACCTTTATAACTGTAATTAAGGGAGACTAGAGATCTCTGGAGTGTTGTCATCTGCTTATTTTTGTATGCTGGTTTATGTTAAAATCTGTCATGCATTCCCAGCGGAGGGCAGAAGATATGGTACCAGGCTTTCACAGCCCTTATTGAAATGTTTTGTGTACCACAATCATTTCCAGGCAGCTTTTCAAGCCGCTCTCGCTTCTGGGTGGCTGGAGGAGCTTGCTTGTTGCAGGTGCTCCTTGCAAACCCCGTTCCCCAGCCCAGCCAGCAGCGGGGGCCATCTCCGCTCCCCAAAAGCCAGGCTCCATGCTGAAACAGGGGCGTGACAGCTTGCCGCCGCCAGACCCCGTGCTGGGGGAGCTGCTGCCCAAAGGATGCTCTGCTGCCCAGTATCAAGGAGCTGCCGTTAAGAGAAGAGGTGGACAGGGCTTCTCCTTGGGAGGGAAGAGATGCACTTTCTGCCTGTGGTAAGCCAAATGCTGGTGCCGGGGTGCCTTGAAGGGCACAAGAGGTTTAGGGAGCCCTAGTTTTGCTGCAACTCTTGCCGGGGTGTGCAAGGGGATGGAGGTGCAATTGGTGAGCACCAGCCCTGGGGGAAGGGTGAGGGAGCAGCTTCTCACCCTGGTTTGGTACCGGGGGTGCAGGAGCAGGGATGGTAGGGGCTGGGTCCTTTCTGTCCCCATGAAATTGTCCCAAAGGGGCCAGCAAGTCATGAGAGGTGCTGGCAGGAGCTCAGTCTGCAAATGCTGTGCCGTGATGCTCTGCTGACAGGACCAGCCCTCACGCATGGGCTGTAAGAGGCAGAAACCGATATAGGGCCTTTGCTGTGCAAGTTCTTGGGTCTGGGTTTTGGGTTTGTCTTGTTTTGTTGGGGCATTTCAATTTTCATGCGATCTGAGGCTGTTGGGAGCTGCTCAGGAAGCCTGGAAATGGCATGTCAGTAGCTGCGGAGGTGGGGAGAGGGGCATAGCATCTGCTCCCCCTGAAACTGGGCTTTGTTTTACTTTTCAATTAAAGACTTAGAGCTTGCAAAAGCGTACGGCTCCCCAGAGGCCCTAACGCAAAGCCAGGAACAAACAGACTGAGGTCCCTGATAGGTCTAAGCAGAGTATTTTCAAGATCTTCCTTCTTTGGTCAGAAATATAAGTTGGTGGGAGCCCAGCTTGAAAAAAAAAGATTACGCAAGGTGCTTCAGGAAATTTGCTGTCAGTAAGTGAGAGAAGAAGCCCCTGAGCTTCCTCGATGGAGAGCGGAGCGTAACTCTGGTCGTGTGTGCATGGACGTGCCTTCAGGCTGTTTCACTGTGAAACAAGACTTTAGTGTTGCTTTCCTAGTACTCTGGCAGTACTTTGCATTTTTTAATTACTTGCATGCTTTCGCTTTTAAGGAGTGCAACTCCTTACGCAGACCTCCGGCTGTCCGAGGTCCAGGTGCTGTAAAAACTCCTAGGAAGCGCAGGTCTGGTCACGCCACCCGCATGGGTGTGCTCCGGCTCGGCTCTGCTCCGGTTTCCATTGCTAACTTCACTGTTCTGCAGCTTGCAAACAGTTCATTTCAAATGTGAATAAACAGAGTTACTGAGTGCACTGGTGCTTGCCTGGCTCTACGGCTGAAACCTTAGTGCTCTCATTTACTGCCTTCATGACTGTTATTGCGCTGCTGGTCATATGCTACTGATAACGCGTTTATTTTGCAATATTAAATACAGTAAATATCAAATACCATAATTACAGTCCGATACAATCTAGTATGATTTTGCTGCTGTTATTCTACATTAGTTATATTTTTCATTTTATTTTTCACGGTCTGATTTTAATGCTTTTGCCCTGCTACAGAATACACAGTTTACGATTTCAAAGTCTACAGTGGCTTCACGTTATTTGTACAAACAAGCTACAGAAAGGTGATGCTTATGTGTAGTGGTGTGGTACAAACTAGGGATAACTCCACTTGAGTCCAGGAAATCCTGCACAGCTGGCATGAGAGGGGAACCAACACCATAGTTCTCCAGCAAGAAGCAAAATGTATTTTTACTTGTTAATGGGTGGTGCTTTTCTTAGTCTGGCCTTCTAGGCTTAGGTTTCTGTCCCGGTTGTTGTGAGCACCAGCCCCTGTAGTGATCCCCCTCTCCGAGGGAGTCTCATCTGCTCTCTTGACACCAATGTTTGCCTTCACAGGAGCTTGACTTAACAAAGCTGTTTCATTTGCTGCTTCAAGTCTGAGCATCAGAAGACATATGGTTAATTCACTGCCATTGCAAAGATTATGGTAAACACGAAAATACTCTTGCCAGGTCACCAAAAGCTGGGGAAAGAAAGGGGAGGAGAAAAGGAGCCTGCCTGCTCCTGGGTGCTCCCTGGGGCTGTGGGGTTGGGAGTTTGTCTGCTCTGAAACCCAGTATGGGTTTTTCCCTCCAAGTATTTATGTAATGCAAAAGCAAACGTAAGTTGGAAATAGTTGACTGTTTGGTCCTTATGCTCCATGAGCTGGCAGGGCAAGTGCTGGCACAGGCACCTGCAGACCTGGGGATGTCCCCAAGTCTCACACACACCACCCACATCTGCTCCCTGACCACCGGCATGCCCTGCTTTCCACCGATCACCTTTCTGTGAGCACTGTGCTCAGAGCCTGGCTGCTTTCTCTGGGTTTACCTTACGCTTTATTATAAAAATGAAGCTCTTAGTAATTTACCAAAGGACTGAAGTAGTATATTAAGTTTCACTTTCCAGATACTGGAAACAACATTATAAGGAAAAAGTAAGACTTAATACAGCAAAATACCTTGCTAGTTGCTCCCATCTAGCTCAGCCAAAGATATCACAGCGTGCATTAGATGAGAAGGGAATTGCCCTGTTCCCATGGCACAGTCCTGCTGTGGCTGTTCTGGAGGCTCTTTTTGCCGTAGATGTGTTGATGCTGCTTTGATGTGATGAAAACATAGGATCAGTGATGTCCTATTCATAGGTTCGTTCTGGGAGATATAGCCTAATTCTAGCCAAAACCTTGCTGCTCACTCTGATCCCATGTAAGACCTCAAAAAGTCCTAGGAGTCCTAGGATCTTAGATTGTATGCATACAAAGGCATTAAGCGTGCATGATCTCTCTCTCCATGGGCTTGTTATCAAAGTAAGTGGCAAGTCCAGGAGAATATATTTTGCTTGGACATTTTTGTGAGTGTTTCTTCTTCCTACTGCTTGTGCCGGCCCGGAGCTCTGCCCATGCTGCCGTGGACAGCTGTGAGCACCTCCTCCAGCTCCACAGTGTGCGCTCACAGCATGTCCACCATAGATCTCCAGAATTTCACTGAGGAGAACTGTTGCTTGGAGGGGGTCTCGTGGAGCCATCCTTTCACTGTGCAGCTCTGGGTGTCTCTTTTGGGGGATCTGACCACGTTCTCCTGCCATAAGATTTAATCCATCCCAGCTGTTGTCCCAGCCTGGCTGAAGCCATTCAGGGGAGCACCGGGCAAACAGCTAGGAGGGGAGAAGAATTACCAGGGCTCTTCCAAAGATGCTCATCGATATGAAACTAGGTGACAAGTAAATATTCTGAGCTGCCAGTGTTAGTGCCTTATGTATGTGCTGATTGCATTATCTTGCTCTATAAACAGCAGTGGGATTTTGGGTTATCTCTTGTGTAAGGAAGCTCAGATTTATAACAGGGGAACCTTCTGGGCTGTCCTTATATGGGCAGGGAGGGACAGAGACCATCTTGATCATTTGGAGATGAAGAACAAGTGTTTTGTGTCAAAAAATAAGGGGAAAAAATTGAATTGGAAGACATCCAGGAGCAGTTCTGGAGCTACAGGTGACATTTCTCCTGTTGAGGCTGACCGGAAACACGGTCACCTAGGCCAGTGTAATCAGGAGAGGTTCTAGAGATACGCCTCTGTAAACAGCCCTTTCACGTTTCCCAGACCTAAGGGGAAGGCGTTGTATGTGGGCATGTTCACAGGAGCACCGAAGAGCTGCCACCACTCCCACCTCTGCCAAGAAGAGGACAGCGAAGGGCTGCTCAACATGGTGCAATGCACTAACAGGACTCGTGGCTTCTCACCTGCAGGTGACACGGGATCTTACATCTGCTTGCAACAGCCCATGGAGACACTGCTAACAACCTCCAGGCAAGACACGTGTCTGACTGCACCAGCAGTTCCCCACCAAACAGTCATGATCTCAAGTGTCCCAAATACACTGAAAGGCTCACGTCAGCTGCCTGGCCTGCGGGTACAAGCTTGTACTTGTTTTGCCTCATGAAATGGAGTTGTGTTTGGGAAAGCTGTAGAAGTGATGAATACCTGCAGTACTCAGCACTGCACTGCAGTGGAGCTACCTGTCACATCTAGAGTGGGAATGAAATTTTAGGAGCCCACCCTCACTCTTGGCGAAGGTTATGCTCTACACAGCACCCCAGCTGATGGAGTGGGAGGGCAGGAGAGCACAGGAGGAGCTGTGGAGCAGGAAGGAGATGGAAAACTCGGTGCCATTCAAATAAAAACTGTTGGCAGCAAGCACAAAATCTGCTGCAGGTGTAGGCAGCTTTACACCTGCAACCTCCTGGCAGAAGCTTGGTCTTCAGAAATCACCTGCGTGTCCCGATGGGTGGGTGTACCTGGAGCCTGGTGTTTTGATGTGCTGTGAGCCACCAGGACCTTCTCTGTGAACCACCAGGACCTTCTCTGTGAACCCTGAGTCTTGCGGGTGGGCACCACAGGTGAGCACAGATCAACCCTCCTGAAAACACCGTTTCACTGTCACGATGGAGGCGTCACCCCAAGTGACCAGGCTCGAGCCTCCCTCCTTCTTAAGGCAGGATGGGGAGAGCTTTGTCAGAGCACTGGCGAATTCAGACCCTCACTTACAGAGGTTGCAGTGCCCCAAGATGAAACTATGTAAAAAGGACTGTATAAATGTAAAAGGAGATGAAAAATGAGGCTTCATATTCTTTGTACTCCCTGGCCATGTCCCCCACCTTGGTTAGGATACGTGCATAGCATGTCCCCCATGACGGGCTGGGAACACGGAGCAGCTAGTGCAAGAGACGATCTCTTTTCATATTCACTTGCTATTTTTTCCTGAAGAAAATAAATTTTTTAAGTTAAGTTTTTCACTGTGCCTGTCCTAGAGCATGGACAAGAAAGGTTAGTTATAAATAATGTAGAGCTGCATCCCCGATTGAGGGGAAGGAAAATAGAGGGAGCCTCATAAAGAGAAACACAGCAGCACCCTCAATAGATGGGGATGAGCCAAGGGAGATGGGGATCCCACCAGGCCACCAAAGCCCTTCTCCTGCCCATGGGGAGAGCTGCCTGTGGGCCTCCGGCCAGGCAGCGAGCAGCCACGTTTGCACAAGCCAACCTTGATCCTGACAGCAGCTCTGGAGGCTTGTCGTGGCAATGAAAAATGCAGCAAAGGCAGCTGGATCAAAGCAGCATCTGAGCATAGAAACACTTAATTGGGCTGTGCTCTGGAAACTACTGGAAGATGAGCCCAAAGAGGAAGGTGTCATCTTCTTCCATCTAGCTTTTTAATCAATTCAGCCAATTTTTTGGTGCATGACAGACGGCTGACATAGCTGCTGCCTGGCCAGCATCGTGCATCACCCCCATGTCCTCACTGCATGCACGTGCTGCCTGCGTGCTCCCTCCCACCCCTGCATCAACACACTGGGAAAAGCCCAGGGATGAGCCATCACCCCACTGCGCTCCCACCTCAGGACAGCCTGTTGATGCAATGTCCTCACTTTGGGGAGGTGGACAACTGACTTCTGAGCACTTGGTAATTCATCCTTGGGCAACCGAGTAGTGCAAGCCACACAGGAGTCCTGGAGCTGTAGCCTTCCACTCCTTCCCAGGTTTCCTTGCTTTGTTTTGTCCTTTTGTCCCCCTGTGCAGAAGGTCAGTCACTCCTCAGGCAACACGAGAGTGACGACACCTCATAGATGGAGAAAATGAACTTTTGGTGATGGGCTGTGAGATGAGCTTCATGCAGGGAAGAAGGCAAGGGAGGAAGAAAACTGCTGCAGATGTTGCATGGAGTACAGGCTTCAGAAGACATGTGGGCAAACAGAGTAAGATGGAAAATTAGGAAGCTGTGGTGCCTCAGCAGCCCAGTCAGCGCCTGCCTCCTGCTTCGAGCCACACCCTGGAAAGCCACTCTCCTTCAGGACCAGCGGTGTGCGGGGCTGACGGCTCTCAGCACAGAGTGGCTGCTCTTCGGGAATGTCACCTGCCCTGGGATGGGAAGCTGAAATGTGACACACGTATTTGAGATCCAGCACCAACAGTTTCATTGATGGAAACTGTTGCTCGGTTAATTATAAACTGAGTATTATGCTGATCACAAAGTTATTCAGAAAATGAACAAGGAACTCCTGAATAACTTGTCAAAGGCAGCAACAATTCATCAGAGGACACTTTGGTCAGTGAGAAGATGGCAGTACTTCCTTGCTGCACATGTGTGATGCTTGGGAGCTGGTGCAGAAGGCCTGGCAGGGGCTTCCTGAGATACCCGCACTTTTCCATCTCACTCCCCATGTATGCTCAGCTCTCTTCAGTCCTCTATTGCCCACACCATATCCTCCTTTCGCCACAGCTTGGTGGGGTTTTAGGTCCCAAGTAAAGCATCTTCCAAGAATTTTTTGCCCATGGGATGGCTATGTTGGGTTGTTGGTTTCCATACAGTTAAACTCTAGAGGAATATGTTGGTGGTGGTTTGGATATTGTAATGATGAAAGATGCTCTGCAACAAAAGACATGTATTACACTCTGCTTATTTTTAAGTGAACAACTTTTTGATTCTCTGCCTGACATAGCATTCAGTACCAGGGCATTTAACTTCCCTGAGTTGTCCTTCATGGCTATATCACAACATTATTAATCCTTTAAGAAAGGCTAAAATGTGTTTGTCTCCTAACAGCTAATAATTTCTTCAGCATGTGGTTTCTCACACACAGTTGACTTTTTAGCCTTGTATCATACAGCGTTGGGAAAAATCCAACTTTTTTAAAGATTTTTTTTTTCTGTTTAAGTGACAAGGTTTTTCAGTGAAAAGGTCTGTTTGGGAGAAAGACACTCCCCTGCCTACTCTTCCTATGGCTTTGTCACAAGAAACATGTTGTGAGCCATGTTGCAGCAATCACAGCATCGCTGGATGGCTGAGGGAGCAGGGACCTCTGTGAATGGTCCAGCCCAAGCCCCTGCTCAAAGCAGGGTCACATGCAGCAAGCTGCCCAGGGCTTTGGAAACACAGAAAATCAGGATATAAAAATAAACACAGAAAATCAGGGAGTCTTGACGCACTGCTGGGGCAGGGCTGACTGCAGCAAAGTCACCCTCATCATCCTCTTCCCTACTGTGGGCAGTGTAAAGGCTGTCTGCCGTTAAACTATGGTTCAGAAAGCAGAGGATGCGCATTGTGCTGGGCTTGCTGCCTTTCAGCTGTTTCACACTGAATCCGTAATTCAGAGCAGCAACCAGAATCCCAAACAAGTGTGAACTCCTCATGAGCGCTGGGATTAAAGGAGGATGTGTGGTCCATCAGCAGACGTTAGTGGTCCCGGGGACAGACGCTCTATGGTCTTCAAGTATTTCAGCACTTTGGGGTCAGCTTTGTGATAAATTTAACCTGTCATGGGGAAACTGTAGTTTGGGAGGAAGAAAGTCTGCTTTGTACGGGCACGTTAAATCCACTGTGGGCACGTGTGCACCCTGTGAGCTGGTGTGCTAAATTATGTATCCGGCAGCAAACTTTAATGGACGTTTTGAATTCTTTTATTGCTCGGTTTTCTACTTGAAGAGAAATTCATCAAACAGGGACTGCAAGGAGAGCAGAGCACAGTGCAACTTTTCAAAAAAATAAGTCTGCTTTCAAGACATCACTTGTTTCAACTCTACTCTTTACACAGGTCATGGCTGGCAGTCTCCAGCCAGGAACTGGTTTTTCTGATGGTTGCCTGTGGGACACCATCTTTGCAGTCTGACGACCCCTCCTTGTGAGGCAGCAGACCCTTCTCCTGCTTGGCCAGCCACGAATTCCTCCCCAGTGACTCCTGTGCTCCTGTGGCACCCTTGGGCTGGAGGTGGCAATAGCTCTGGCTTTCATCCCACAGAGATTTCCCTGCTGTGTCTTGAGCCTGTTCCCTTTTCTCAAATTATGAACTTTTTTGTAATGAAGCAGCAGGGGTTAAGAGGGTTAATGAATTAGAGTCATCCCATGTAACTTTTGCAGCCCATAAGTTGAACTCAGGGACTTTTTAGATGCCGAAGAAGCCCCTGTCTTGTTTGCAAAAAATGGAGATGGAAGAATCTGATAGGTGCATCATTTGCTCACCCTTTCATTTTTCTTTACCCCTTTACCTGCACTAAACTGGCTCAGTATACTATATTTAATAATTTAGTAACCTAATACAAGTCATATATTGCTCTTTCAGAACAGTAAAGTGATTACATTTAGCTGGCATATAGCCTTGCACATATGGTTCCTGAAGTTACCTAATTATGGTCGCAGATCTGAATACCTCAATTTAACTGAGTGCCAGAAATCCTGCTGCTAAAAATGAAAGGAGACCAAGGTGTAATTCACTTCCAAAGAGCCATTAAGACCGGCTGAGCTGCACCATTTTATACGACTGAGGCTGTGGCTGTGCATGGCTGTTTCACTAAAGGAAGCTACGCGTGCTAGGGAAAGCGTCTGCTTTTCTCTTCTGTGCATGATTATTTTGACACAAAAGAGCACGGAGTATGGACAAATCTATCATTCCTTTTGATCATTTTAATGTATGACTTTTAATTTTAATACTTGGGCTTCTCCAGCTGCATCTTACAATTTTTATTACCATGAGCTCTACTTTTTTTTCCCATTTTCTCTAGCAGACCTATCAATTTTAAGCTGCTTTATTCCTCTGCAAAGTCTTGGTTAATTGAAAATGTCAGTTATTGTATTTGATGATATTTTCTGCCCTATTCTAACTCTGGCTGTGATAGTGATTGTTGTGAGAAGAGACTTTATCCTAAATCTAGTCATAAAGACACAGTGCAAAAGTCTGAGCTGCCATAAATCAATAAGGGATTCGGGAGAGCTACTTCAGCTAACAAGGATTTAAACCCCAGTTCTCATATATCTAATACTTTGTAGGAAAAGTACAGATATTTTTCCAATTTCTCTTAGTCTTGTTTTTAGTTTCATATATTCTACACCTCTACCAGTGCTACTCTTGGCTTCTTACAGAGATATTGAGACCCATGAAATTAAAGAAGTCTGATGAACAGCACATGCGCTGCTTGCAGCAGCTGCATTAAAGCATCGAGTGCTGGGGATCCACACTCAAAGGTATCAGAGGTGCCTGGAAACAGCCAGGGAGAAGATTCAGCTCCACTCAACGTAGCTGTCAAAGCCAGGCAGGTTGCCCAAGCCACCCAGTCTGCCCAAGCCACCCAGTCTGCCCTGTGGTCAGCAGGGAGGAACGGGGCCCCAAGGAGACGACAGACCCTTGTTCCAGGTTGGGCAGAATTCCCTGGAGATGTTTGCTCCTTTATTGTAGAGGGTAGTTTGCTAGATGTTTGGCTTCTAGATGGTTAAAGTTTGGGGAGGCGAGTCCCTTCCCAGCTTCCTAAAAAATCCAAACACAAGTCAAAGATGGAAAAAAACACTTCAGTTTTCTCATTTTACCAGCTAAGTTTCGGAAAATGAGTCGAACATTGGGAAGCACCAGCACAGTAGGAGCAGACTGTAGCAATGGGGGAAGCAATAGAAGAGCTGTCTGGGTCAATTATCCAGGCTGTTATGATTAAGAATTAAAATTTGATCCTTTTGGAAACTCCAATGTGGGGGATTGCATGGAGAAACTGTGGGAAAAAAAAGGTGACAATTGCAGCTTATTTCCTTTAAGATCTGAAAACCCTAAAATTGCTGCTTCCACTGCTGCATTGGGAAGATGCGGGAGTTACGGGAAGTGTAAGACTCTCTCTATTATTCCAGACTTTCAGGCAATGTTCAGCTTAATCAGCAGCAGAAAATTAAGGCAGAAGAAAATGTGCAATTGAATTTGAGCAAGGACCTGTGAACCACTCTTTCCTGGAAGAACAATGACCCTCTCATCATCATCGAAAGAAAAGTCTACCTGCAGTATCATTTTTATTCTCTGGCTGCAGACATAACTCACTCTGCATCTTGTCCAAACCTCCTTCCTAATCATCATGAAAGAGGATGACAAGGCACAAGATTATCCTCAAATATGCACTTTTTCTTACATTTATCTGACTGTCCTTCACCACCTGGCTAGCAAAGAATGGGTATAGAAAAGAAAAATGAATAAGGAGGGGAAATGAGCACCAGGAGAACAGCTCTGCACTCAACACAGAAATTGTTATTCCACTTTGGTTGTGGAATGGGAATCCTTTGAGTCTCAGCACCTTTTGGTGCCGACCTGTGATACTTAATATTCTCTAAAATCTGTTCTCAGCTGACGTCCCTTTATTAGATGATACTCCTCTTTACTGTCTATAGCCGTGAGCTTCCAAAAGTACTTCAGTGACTTAAACCCAGCCACTTCCCAGGAAATTTATGTGCTTATGGTGTCTCGAAAATGCCACCCACTGCAGAACTGGGGTTTTCCCGTTCAGAGCTGCCTGTCTCTTGGCAGCAGGTGACTGCGGGGCCAGCCGTGGGTGGGCTGTACGGCACGCTGCTGAGGCAGGAGTCTGCAGCAAGTACAGCGGTTTATGGCTTATAAAAAATGACACTACTAAATGAAGTGAGACTTTGATTTTATGGGGTATGAAATGCTACTTACATACTGCAGCCTTCAATGGAGATGATCATTAAGAAGTTATTTGCACAAGAAGCTTGGGTGAAAACTGGATGTATGGTTATTTCCCCCAGTTTGGGGACGTGCTGCCAGCAGGCAGCACCCGCTCTGCTCCCCAGGAGCACCCGGCTGGCTGTGGACCTGCAAAGAGGGAACTGCTGAAAAAGCAGTCGGAAGCAAAGAACTCCCACTCCTCTGTGTCGCTGGAGAGGAAAAGCATCATTGTGTCTGCCCGGGCTCCTCCGGCAGATTTGCACAGGCTTTGGAGATGCTCTATGTTCAATACATAATATTATGAACAATATATGTGTTCATGCAGTGTCCAGAAACCCACCTTGCATTACCTCAACTGCTGTACAAGTGAGACCTGATGTGGTGGGTCCTGCCCGGCGGCTGAAGGGTCAGACGGACACAGGGCAGCAAGGGACAGGCAGGATGGCATGGGGACAAGCAGTCGGGGGAGGGCGGGTGGACTCAGGGTACGGGGGCAACAGAGCTCATCTGAAATAGCTCCCATATAGCACAGCAAAAATGTTTCAGGAGGAGCTTTGAGGGAAGAAAATAAAATGGCTTGGCCACTGCCTATGGCAGGTT
Source organism: Platalea leucorodia (assembly GCF_965183815.1). NCBI lineage: Eukaryota > Metazoa > Chordata > Aves > Pelecaniformes > Threskiornithidae > Platalea > Platalea leucorodia. The sequence continues at coordinate 21,928,224 of NC_138827.1, read as the reverse complement.
CTTGCTGAGCACAAAGTATTTCATGAACGAAATGGAAATTCTGATTCGAGCTGTATCCAACAGGCCCAGGCAGCGATGCCAGGCTCGGTTCAGAGGCGAGACTGGGCTGTGTGCTGGGGAAGAGCAGCCCGGGGCGGCTGTCTGCACAGCCACAGGCTGACCACATGTGAAGAAATATTGCGTTTATTGCAAGCAGAGGAAAAAATGTGGCACCATGCTGAGAGCTGGGAGGGCAGGAGGGGAGCTCGTGCTGCCCAGTGGGCACGGGCAGCTGCCCGCAAGGACAGGGACGGGGCGGCACAGGGGGACACAGGGTTTGTGGAGCTTGCACAGAAACATCGTTAAGTACAATTTGAATATCCAATGTTGGCAAGAGATTTGATCCAATGAGATATACTTTATTTTATTATGAATATATTCTGTACCCAGGCGGCTGCTTTTCTTGTAACAAACATTATAACTTATTCTAATGTAGCAGAAAAATATCGCTCCCGTTTGCAGTGCCTTTATTAAAACAAACTCCATTCCTGCGGGGTTTCCCCTTGGCTCTGACCGTGGGGCCGGGTCAGGCTGGGCATGCCGGGCCCGAGGCTTTGCAGGGCAAAGGCTGGTTTTCTCTCCATTAGTTTTTTCTTGAGTTGTTCAGAAATTCGCAGTGACACTTGAAATACGCAATTAAATTCCCGAAATGACCAGGTCAGTATACCAGTGCAAAAACTTTATTTTAATGTGTTGCCAAGAGAAGTACGAGTCACCAAGAATTAGGGGAACTTCCTGTAGGTCGTAAGGAAGAACAAAATAAGTAACTGCTTTTGTCTTTTGCCTTACTCTCAGTGACTGCAATCAAGCTTGCCACTTGCTTTTCATTTAGCAGTCGCTTACTGATTTCAATAATCTTACTTGTTGAAAAGCAAAGAGAAGCAAAGGAGAAGCAAGGGCATCGCTTCCACGTGTGTTTGCTGCCGTGGTTGCCTCTGCCCCTGCCCCCCGGCCCCGCATTGCTGGAGCCTGGGCAGGCGTCCGGGGGCTCAGCCCCTTGGCTGCGGGCACGGCTGCAACCTGCATCCAGCCCGCCGCAGCTCCGGCTGCGCTCTCCTGGGCTCTGGGTGTTATTATCGTATTAATTCACGCATGGTAACCTGACAGTAACATGATTCACAGAGCCAATAACAGTTTTTGATAACAATAATGCAATTGCTAAGCCTGAGTCCTTAACCAGTACAGCTCAGTAGGGAAACATTGACTTCAGATATGTTGTGCTGCTTCAGCTCCTAATAGTCAAAATACTTAATATTGATTTCTTCTTCTTTCTTTTAAAAAAAATGAATTAGTCATGGCATACTGTTTCCTGGCAATTAATGTCTTTAATATATGAAAACACAGCATTACATTGTGCAGGTTTGACACTTAACCAAAGTAATTAGTGTACGCAATAATGAATCTTACAATTTTTCCCCATGGTAAGAAATAAAATACTATAACTGTAAATAATTTGTTAAAACGTGGACATCTCACCACGCTTTTAATCCTTTGTTCAGCACTGTGAGTAAATCAAGTTCTGCCCCATCCTGCTGCTTGGCCCCCCCGGCAAGGAGGAGCTGCCGGTCCCCAGCCCCGCACGGGGAACCCCCCTGCCCTCCCCGCTGCCGGCGTGCCGAGCTGGCCGAGCACATCCCCGCGGTGGTTTGCTCTGTGCAGGTGAAGCAGCACCAGCAGAGACCATGCCACTGGACAGTCTGAAACCATGGATTTTTCCAATCCCTGGGAAAAAGGAAAGACGTTATTTCTTTGCAACAGCCTCCAAGGTCAGGACGGCTAGCTGGCGCATCAGCAAAAGGCACTGCCGAAAGTCACACCGTGCCCTCGATGTGGGCACAGCCAGCACGCGAGGCACATCCCCACCGGCTGAGTCGTGGTGGCTCCAGGCACTGCCCCTCTGCAGCGGGAGCAGGACACACCAAGCACCCAGCATCTGGTGCCAACCGAGCCTGTCCCAGCCCCGCGGCACAGACATCCCCTCCCTCATAATCCCTCTCCCAGGGCAGGTACCATCCGTGGTTCAGTGCCATGAAGATGTTGTTTAACTAGGATGAAAGCACTCGGCATAGTAACGATGGGTCTTTAGTTTGTTTAATCTGCCATTCTCCTTTTGAGAAAACTGGGGGGAGTTGCATCCAATTTGAATACAGGTATTGATGAATTCACATCAAAGAGCCCTTAACAGTAAATAGGTATAAGAACTGCAAAAGCTGGATAAAAATGCTTGCTACCTTTGAATGCCTGTAAAAGCACAAACGCAATTCCAGCACGGGGAAACTGCCATAAGAAATTGCAGCTCCCAGCGGTGGTGCGATGCTGGGGAGCTCTTGAAGCATCTGTCTGCAGTCAATGGCTTTAAAGTCCCCATCCAGGACAGATACTCTGCTCACAGTTCAACCTCAATGCTGGAGGTCACATGTCTTCATTTCGAAGCAGTTTTTACAGCAGTTCATGTTGCATTAAAATAGTATTTGTAATACACAGAAAGTTTTACTGTCAGGAGAAATCCTGGTATAACTGTATTTCAGAAAAGTGATACAACTGTGTTGAATTTTTAAATGGGTGTTGGAACAGCTGGCAGCAGTGCGGGCATGACTGTGAGGGGCCCACCAGGGTGGAAGTTGTGTGATGCTGGAATAGATGTCCCTCCTGCTTGCAAGGAGATCCCTGTCCGCGGGCAGTGGTCCCATGTAGATAGCTCACACACATGCTGTTAAGGATTTTCCTACTTCTCACAGCAAGTCACTTCTTTACTGACCACAGTAATTATAAAGATTTTGTTTAAAATTTTAATTTCAGTGTGTTGGATTGGGCTTTTTCTATTCAGCTACAACCTGAATGCTTCTACTTTATTTAGCCATCACTGTTAGTCATTAAATACACTTGATTGCAACGTTACATAGGAAGGAAAAGGTCACCAAGGCGCCAGTGTTTGACCAGAGTTGTGCTGACACTGGGGCTCACGTCCCATTTCTCCTCCCCATCCCCACTCCAGCTGGAGCCACCAAGGAGCCCGGGGGCTTGAGGAGAGCGGCCAGGGATTGTTCACAAAATTCACTCAGTTGCAGGCACCTGTGCCTTTCTGCAAGCTCTTGTCCTACGATGATTTTTCCCCTTCCTCCTTATTTTTCTTATTCAATGGCACTGTCTGAATGATGGAAATTCAGACTGATTTCATACATGGAAACAATTGGGCTGAAAAACTGCTTTTTCCTTGCCCATTCTGCAACTGCAGTGAGAACATGCCGTGTGCGCATGTGTAGCAAGGGGGATCACGCAGGGTGGGTCGGGTTGCGGGTGCTGACGCTCCAGCCGCATTGGGTGCCGACAATGGCGCAGCCCTCCCCATCACCCGCATCGGATGGGGACTGCGGCAGCCCCTGCGATGCAGCAGTGGGGCTCCAGGATTTTGGGCAGTGCTGCATAGGAGCACGCAGCTATAAAGGAGAGCGGAGCTGCCCCTTGGCCAGTGCTCATTCCTGGGTGCCTGCGCAAAAGAGCATCATGGATGCATTTTGTTTTTCAAGTACGCGCACATGATTTGACTGGGTTTCTGATCACAAACGACCATCTCTCATTTTTGAGGTCCTGCAAGCTGAGCTGCCATTGGGAGCAGGTGTCCGAGTGAATGCGCCGGCAGGGCTGGGCGGCGGGTGGGTGCCAGCGCTGCACCGGGGACCCCTCGGGGAGAGGTGGGTGGGTGGGCATAGCGGTGCCCTGGACCACCGGCATGTTGGGCTTCCCTCTGTCTGAGCCCAACAAAAACGCCTGCCGATGGCAAGTAACCTCTGGCATGTTGGGAAAGTTAAGCCAATAAGTACTGCCCTGAATTAGAGTTTACAGCTGAAGTAGCCCTGCTGAGATCCATAAAGATAATTTTGATCCCCATGATTAAATCTGAGAGCAGAATCTATCCCCAGGAGATACATCTCCGAACATATCCCAGTGGAGGCAAAGCATCACTGTGACCAGTTTTGTATGCAGCACACTTCTTACAAGGGGCAGGGGCTGCCCAGAGCCACCCTGCCACCATCAAAGGTGGACCCAGTCTCGCTGAACTTCTCATAAAGGAGGTTCTGAAACAAATACGATCTCTTGAGCCAATAACCACAAGACAGTAATGAGGAAAGTAATCTTAAAGATTAAAAAATTCAGTTTCTATCCTGAAGTTACTTTTGGGCCCACATGGGACAGTGCGTGCTGCAAAAGTGCAGCCTGTGCAGCAGTTCCTGAGTGCTGCTCACCTCCCACTGCCTCTCCTTCTGGCTCAATATCCCCACCTGGTCCATCTCCTTAAAGAGGGAATAGAAAGGGCAGCTGGAAAAAAAGAGATCAAACAGCAATGAAAAATATTCAGCTGAGTCCGTGAAACTCCTGGCAGTAATGGACTTCTCTTCTGCATCTCATGACGTGATTTCTCTCCCTGCCCTACTGCTGGTTACTGGGTTTAACGTCAGTCCGTGTCCTCCTGCCCCTGCACGCTCAGCCTGCATCCTGGTGAGCTCATCCTGGGAAGCTGCGATTCTCGCTCTTTTCCTCAATCCATAATTTTAATGCAGACTGTACAATTCCTGCAGCAATGCCAACATCAAGCTGGAGTCACCTCCCTTCTCCTACTGGCCATCATCTAAGAGAGTTCCCGTCCCAGACGAGGAGGTGGGGCTGCCAGGACTCATGGACATGCTTGGGGTGGCAGACGGTGGGTGCACAGAGATGGCTGCTCAGGCCGGCACTTTGCCTTCAAACCTGAGGACCATGGATGTTTCTCCAGCTCTTGCCCACCATGGTTACACCACTATATGCTAATAACATCCTTTTTTTTTTTTTTCTTTTTTTTAAAGATGTTAAAATGTGTGGAAAGGCTTGAAAATCTGACCTACAAACCACGATGTTCAAAGCCAGAGTGAAAATAAACAGCTCCTGATGGTTGCTGCTATTGTTCTCAGGGATAATGGGAGAGAGGCAGCGCGGGCTGGGGAGGGAGGGCTCTGATTCATAATTTGTCAACCCACAATGTTTACAGTACTTAGGCTGGGAAAAATACCTGTTCACAGAAACGACACAGAAACCATCCTCAATAGGCTTTGCTTTCTGCTGACTGCCATTGCTTAGTAACAGCTCTATTTTTAAATGCTAAGAGGGTATTAGACCAAAAAAAAGAAAGTTTACTCAATGTCCAATTTAACGCAAGTTAAACTCAATGGGGACGTGGCCGCTGGTCTCGGGGGAGCTGACCTGAGCGGCGGGCTGCGGACAGAGTGAGCCCAGTGCTGGTGGGCAGGGGGGGCTGTCGGTGCTAAGAGCTGTCCCCACCAACCTTCCACTCTTCCAGCAGAGTTTTTAAAAAAATCAATAAAATCTGTGCACTCATCAGTGTCGTTAGCTCATGGTGACCTCCCGGAGCAGGCAGGTAAAACCTGTTGAAATGAGTGATGGGACTTCCCTAGCGCAGCTACAGGTGGGCTGATGAGGCAGGAGAGTGTGGACACAGATAGCTGAGCTGGGGAAGCAGGAGTAGGGGCTCTTCGGGGGCAGCCACCGGCTGCCCTCCTTCCCTGGGTGATCTGCCTCCTCCCCAGCATCACTTTAGAAAGAAATCTCTTACAGCTTCTGCTAAAATATATTTTCAGGAGTATCCAAATCTCCTGAAATACTGTCCTGAGCATACGATTTGGGAAACCACTTTTGCAAGTCCCATGGAGATGGGGGCGCAGCCCCTCCGTCCCGCTGCCCTGCACGCCCCACGCTGCCCCACAGCAGTACCGGGATGGTCCCACGCGCGTGATCTTCCCTCGTTAAAAATGTTGAGATAAATGGGATGAGTTTTGGACAAATCCCTGTGCCCAGTCCACTGAAGGTCATGGAAAGTTAATTCACTTCACTGGGATTTGCAGCGGACAGCATATTTCCCTCCATCCAGGACTAATGATCAGCGTTTATTAGTGATTTTCCTTTCTCACGGATACAGCTGATAAACCCATTGAAATCCCTCGGGGACATAAATATGCTTGGGCAAGGCAGAGCCCAGTGCCAGTGAAGAGCTGGTATTTCTGCTAACAGGTTGTCCCTAAAGTCTTGTGCCACCATCACCTATTGTTGTGTTTTCAATATATTTATATAAGGGATATGGTATTAAATATATTAAAAAAATCAACTGTTTTGTGGTTGATTAAATGCCAAAACAAGGCTCAGGGTTTTGGTAACTGCAAAGCCATTTACTACGTGTACATTTGATTGCCACGAATATCATTCCTGCTGCAAAATGATCATAATAAGAAAGTAATAAACCGGAACATAAATGGCTGCTTTATTTTTTGAGATATCCCAGTGATGCTGTTTTGGGAGCCCTGCCAGGCTGCAGCTGCCTTCTGCTGCCGGTTCCTCTCCTCCCTGCCCATGGAGGGTCCCTGCAAGCGCAGTGCCCTGCTGGGAAGGGGAAACCTGTGCACAGCAACTACTCAAAAACCATCTACAGATAGAAAAGTAGGGTGAGTTACCAAATACCCAGAATCCCAGAAATGATTTAGAGTGTTTTCGATAGCTGTGAACAATAAGAGGATGTCAGGAAAACATGTGTTTTTTTAAAAATTATGAAAGATATGTTATGAACAGGGTCCCAAGTGTGAAAATAGCACTTTTCCGGGACATTTGAAGCCAGAGTGATTGTAACAGTGAACCTTTATGGAAGACTAAACTGGATCACCTGGTAGATGGTTTACATTGCTCATGGCTATGAAGAAATATTTGCTGTTGCGTATTCTGCCACTCGTGGTGGTCTTACCATCGAGTCCTCCTTTGCAGCATTTCTTTCAGTCCAGCTTTTATGAGTCCTCCTTCCACACACATGCACACATGCTAGCATGCACACCACCATGTAGCGGTGCATCGCCACGTACTTGCTTGTGAGTGGCACGAAACAGCCGGCATCCCAAAGCAGAGTGTGCCGCAGGCTCTGCAAGCGAGCCGTGCTCCCGCCGTTGGGGCAGCGTGGCTCCACGCCGCATCCTCCAGACGGCTGGCACCATCTCCCCTCCTATTGCCGCGTCAGTCCATATCTGGCGCAGGATTATTATTTATCACTAATTTTATCTTGCCCATTGGGATCCGCAGCATTTTGGGGCTGGAAGCCCGTCCGCAGTGGGGGCAGTTGCTGCCGGGGGTCTCGGCGCGGGCGCCTGCTGGCAGCTCTCCCTCCCAAGCACCTCGCCTACACGGCGTATATTTTAATTTTAGAGGTAGAAAGAATTCAAGTATCTTAAAGGTCAGAAGGATATGAAACAGGGAATAAACACAGACTGTTTCTGTGAAAATATAATGGAGCACATGGTGAGTATTTGTTACTGCTGCAGTATCTGCAATGTATTTTTGACACACGCTTGCTGCAGAGTGCAGCCCACTGCAGCAAAGGAGGGAAGTCGAATTTTCTTCCCTCTGCGCTCGGTGGAAAGCGCTGTGTGTGTGCTTTGATGAGAGGTACAGCAAAAATGTAATAGCCAACAACTTCGCCAGCACTGACAGAAAACACTAGTGGGAAGCCTCTGCATCAAAGCAATTCTAATTTCCCCATGTTAGCAGCGGAGTTAGGAATGACCTTCATCTGCTCTTCATATAGGCAGCTCTGACAGGGAAAGTCATGCATGAATTGTGGCAAATTTAGATGAAATTATGGATTTGAGAGACAGCTGTAATTAGGTTTGAAGCAGCCATTTAAATACTTTTTGCTGGAGCAACCTAGAGAGCTCAGCCTTCTCCAGGGTGGAATTTAAATGGTAGCAAAGGCTTTTGTGCACCACCTGAACAACAGATCTTGGGAGACAGGTACACAGTTCGGAGGGAAACAAAATGGAAGTGAGAGGATTGGTGACTCTTCTGACCACAGCCCTGACCCCTGTGGCCAGCACTGAACGTCCCGGCAGCCCCCATGTGTTGCCTGCAATATTAACGTTTAAAAAAAATATAATCTGAAAGCAATTGCAACATCAGGAGATGAATGTGTCTGGGCTCACCTTGGCATTGTTCTGGCCTGGAATTTCAGGGTGGCTGCGAGCCAGCCCGAGCGCGGCTTCACCCCAGCCCCGTTGTAGCAGCCTCTGCATCCCCTTCTGCTGGGGAGGGGCACAGCCCTGGGTCCCCTGAGCCCACCCTGAGCCCCCCAAACGAGCCCCCTGAGCCCACTGAGCCCCCCGGCACGGCTGTGGGCTCCTGTGGGGAGAGTGACAGAGCAGGAGATGCAGGCTTGTCCCAGCTCCTCTCGGCTTCTTTTGTCTTTCTGATGAGAAAACCCACGTGAACTTTGTTGCTTTATCATTAATACACAGCTGTGCCTCCTCTCCTAACAAATATCAAGTTGGGTGGAGGTTCAGCTACTTGCAGTGAAAATAACCTGGGAAGTGACCCAGGGTGCGAGGGCGCAATTAATTCCTGCGGGGAGCGGCCGTTGGCTGTCCCCGGGCCCGGGGCAGCCGCTGCAGCTCTGCAGGCGCTGCACCAGCCAGGTCTGCCCCGTGGTGTCCTGGCTGCAGCCCCCGGGCGGCAAACGCCTTGGAGAGGGTGGCGGGCTGAATCCAGGAGCACCATCTTCCAGGGGCCTGCAGAGGTGTTTTAATTTTCCCAGTAGGGAAGATGGGCAGTTTAAGATGCCTGGTCGTTGTATTTTATAACAGGTTTCTAAAGTGCTTCCAGATAATATAGATTAAATAATTTCACTATTAAGGAGAAGAAATGAGTTGTTCCATTTTGAAAAAGGGTTATAACTTTTGACATTATAACCTGCTGATGTCATATACTTCAGCAAAGTTAACTTTTCCCCTTACCTGACCCAGTGTAATATCAATTTTTTGACCTACTACAGGCTGCAGGGATGCAAATATCCAAAGCTATTCCAGCGAGTTCCTCAGCACCGATCGTCCCTCGCTCCTTCTCTCTGCTTGCAACCCATTTTTACCATCAACCCTTGCCAAAGTCTCATGTAACTCACGAGGTTGTCATACCTGCAGCCTGCCGTCAGAGCTCACTGCAAGAGAGGAAAGCTCAAGTGTTGACACAGTTCTTGGCATCCTCCTGATGCAAGAGCTTTTGCAGTGTCTCGTTGATAAAGCTAAAACCCAGCCGCATACTGGAGATCAACAGCGAGGGTGGCACCCAGGTGGCAGCCTGCTCTTCGGAGGGAGGAGCTGCACTGGGCAAGGCAAACTTGGGACTGAGTCTGGTAGTAAGCTGTTTTTGAGTTTCCGTTAAGATTTTTTCTTCCTTTCGATAATACTTTTTCACACTTCTACACAGTCTCCCAAGTTCTGCGACAACTAGGAGAGTGCAAAGGACAGTTCAGGTGAAGTCTGTTCCTGAGACCTGCTCCTTCTTCTGACTATCCCCCGTGCCACGGCCCCATCGTTCTGCCCACCAGTTTTTTCCATGGGCCGAGAGATCTCAGAGCCTTTTTCTTCAAAATGCCAGAAAACGGGTAAGCGCCTGCTGCCTCCCAGCCGCACACGTCTGCCTTCCCTTTCACGGGAAGGCCAGGAGCGGCAGTGGCGGTGGCGGTGCAGCAATGCGCCGACTCCTGACCCAGGCAGGGATGCTCCCACCCGTCCCATCTTGTCTGATCCCATCCTGTCCCTCCCAGCTCTGCTTTTGCCCCCAAGACTCCCAAGAAGAAGGCCCGGTATTGATAGTTTATGTTTTTTCTGAAGTTATTGATGCTTTTTGCCAGATACTGCACTGACAAGTCCCTTACACACCCAACCTGGAACCACCGTTACCGCTTCACAACACCCAACTGGACTTTTAGTTACCGTCCGTCATGGCCTACTTAGAAGGTGACGTAAAAATCAGCATCCATCTATACCACAACAGCCCATGACTCATCCGCTCTTCTCAATCTTAAAATTAAAGCTTCCAGAAATGGAGATTGTCATTGTCTGGGAATATATAAAGTAGCACTTGAGGAGACTTAGAACAACCAGAAGGAAAAAAAAATACATTGGGACTTCTACAGGGAAATTTTTCAAAGCTGTGTAGCACCCCCATTTATAAAATATAGGGAATTGTGTCCTTAATAAATGTTCCGCCTTTATATATTACAGACTTTTTAAAAACAAGAAGAAAAAATAACTTTATTTCAGGGTTATTAGTCTTAAGGATGTGCTCTTATTTACCACGCCGTCTTCCCAGCTAGTGTGACTCCAACAGACACTAGTGAGCCCAAACCTGCAGAACCCCCTTAAGGAATGCATCCAGCTTTCCTATAAAATTTGCTGAAGGAATTTTATGATTTCAAAATTTTCCTTAGCCAGGTCTACAGATGAATAGAAATCAGTATGGAGGGGGGGTATTTATATGTGCATGTCAGTGAAAATACGTTTAGGTACACATGGTGAAGCCCAGGCTATGGACTTGTTCAGCTAATAAACTTTAGTTTTGCATTAAGCAGCATTTAGAGATATGCCTGGGATCCACATTATTTCAGAAAGCGAGTATTTTGGCCTGCCTTTTGTTTGCCTTGGTTTTCATGTCTCCACTGAAGTCAGTGGAAGTGAAACCACTATGAAACTCATGTGTGACCAAGGGAATCAGGGGTGTAAGTTCAGTAATTCAGGATCCCTGATGCTCTTTGTACGATATTCAACCGCTTCAATGTTATCCACAAAGAGGAGCAATAACACATACACACTGATAACTGGTTAACAACAGGGCTTCCCTCCCACACCCCTGTGTCCCCCCACAGAGGGACGCCGTAGCCCAGCCTGACCAGGTGCTGCTTCACCAGCGATTGCCAAATTCTGGAGGAGGTTTCACTGCTCACACAGCCACTCTGTCCCGCAGCACCGGGCAGTGCAGCAGCAGCTGGCACTCAGCAAAGCCTTGCAAAAATATACGACTACAGCAAATCAGCTCTTGCTTGTTTGGATGCAGCTACCCATCGTGGCTCGGTGTGCCAGCGACAGCAGTGCAGGGAGGTGCGGAGAGCAACTCCCGCCGTCTTGCGGAGCAAACCGCGCCACGAGCCGTCCCCAGCCATTTGAAAGTGTCGGCATTTTTTGTTCTCTATGAGGAGCACATAAGGAAAGGCGCTGGGATGGCTGGGGCTACAGGTACCGCTGCCGTTAGGAAACTGTCGCTCCCTTGCTGCTCCCGGGCCATCTCGCTGTGGGGAGGGATAAGCAGGTCCCATGCCGCAGCCCCAGGCTTCCGAAGCAGAGCTGCTCCCCCTGTGCTGCCACAGGCAGGGGTGGGCTGGTTTCCACCTCTCACTGCACGCCCAGGGTCCCGCACTGCTGCCACCTCTGCAGCGTCACCCCAAGCGGTCCCATCTCTACATCGACAAAACCAACCCAGTAGCCCATTTCAATGATGAGTCACAGACAAGGTGGAAGCCGGGAGAAGAGGAAACCCTCTGTACTCCTAATTCCACCATTGCCAAGGCCACATGCGGAGGAGGCTCAGGAAGATCTCCAACACATGCTGCTAAAAAGACAGGAATTTAGGGAGGGTATCTGTAAGGGGACAGGCTGGTGACACAGGTGGGAATCTCAGTAACGTTAGGCAGGAAACAAAGCCCAGCCCGGAGCTGAACCTCCCTCCCACACCATGCCCTGGCCATCTCCTTCCTGGGCCCCGGCTTGCGGCGTTTTTGCCCCCCGGAGAAGGTTCCCACCTACCCCCGTCCTTCTGCAGCTCCCCCATGGCACAGCCGTGCATTTCTCCCACTCCGCACTTGTCTGTACTGGGGAGAAAGATCTGTCTGTATTTTGTAGGTAAGGACTAGACTCTGCCAGGGTTTTTTCAATTGCAAGTCTTTTTGCCCTGCAAAATCCTGGAGATGTTTATCGGGAACATACAGGAAGGGAGAACTCCCCGTTATAACAAACAAACCCATACCTCATGCTACAGTGGATCTCCTGGGAGACAAATTTCCATAACCTGCCTACCAGAAGCTGTCCCTGCCATACCCATTGCTCCAGTGCAGACTGCAGTTTGCTTTCTCTGGTGTGCACAGCACCTGATGTATATACCTGCATTCGGCTGGCACCGGCTTTACGTGCAACTGGTTATAATAGCAAAGGCTTCTTCTCTTCTTTGATGTGTTTCTACTGAAAGAATATTTTATTTCACGGTCATTCCCTGTTAGAGGCAGATAACCCCAAGGGTGCTGCAGGCAGGACTCAGGCTGGTGCCGTGCCAGAAGCCGAGGAGGCTGTGGGTGCTCTCTGGCCAGCTGCGGTGGATGGGGAGATGCTAACATTGAAGACCCCTCCCCATTTCACTGCTGAAATCGAACTAGTGAATACCCACTCCAACCAGTACAAAAATGTTGGTGGAGCAAAAGTTTTCTGGGCCAAATTTCAGTTCCCACTCTGGAGATGGCGAGAGCACGAGAGTCTGGGAGCTGCCTGCGCTGGCCCGTCCCCAGAGCCAGGCGTTCCTGCATCAGCGATGGGGAGAGGTTATCTGCACTGAGGGATTAGCTGCGTGGAACAGGGATGGAGAACTCACTGCTGGTATAAACCCTCCTGTGATCCTCTTCCAGCTCCTACTAAAAGCTTTCCCTCTCTGATGCCAGGCAGATCCCACGGTGCTGGAAGACCAAGGTGATGACCTTACACAGCACAGAGCAGGCAGGCTGTAAAGCCACCCTGTCACCAAGGAAATCACATGCCATCATCACAGCCTGCCCAGGAGCCAGGCTTGGCGGCGGCTGCCCCAGCAAGCACAGCTCTGCACGGGGGAGAGGCAGAGGTGGCCCGCAAAGGGGACATGCCAGGGGCCATGGCTGCTGCTGCGAGTTCTGCTGCATTTGGAAACAAAGAGTGAAAACAAACAAGCAGAGCAGAACCTGCACTTGCCAGCTGCAACAACTGCTCTGCAGAACACTAGGAGAAGCTGCAGAAAACCCAACAACCGACAGGTCTTCAGCATCGCTCCCAGGTAGCGCACAAATACAACGGCAGGTTAGCTAACAGGAGTGGAGGTCTGACACCCACGCGCTTGTCCTTTTCTCTCCCACAGTGGCTGGATGCTCCGGTGATGGAGGACAGCCTCCACCCGCAGGCAGGATGCCCTTGCAAGGTCTTCCCCATCGCCCATGCTGTTTCAGCCTGTGGCCTGCGGCATCCCTGTCCCGTGGCCGGGATGCTGAGCCATCTCCCATCGCTTTCCCGCACCGCTCCCAGGAGGCTGCGAGCCCCTCCACGCTGGCCCCTGGCCCCTGCAACTTATTAAAAGTGCAGAAAATGGTTCCTGCCTTACGGAAAGGAGGGAGACCAAGGGCGGGCAGGGCGCTGTAAGACAGCCGGGGGAGGCCGGCGGGAACAGGACCGATGGCTTTCTGGCATCTCCCCCGACCCCGCACCGCGGGGATGCCTCGGCCCCGACGGTGATGCTCTGGCCGCGGGGCGCCCCGTCGGGGCGCGAACGGGCGGCACTGCCTGCGCGCATCGCTGCGCGTCCCTCCGCACCGCTCCGCACCGCTCCGCACCTGCACCGCGGGGAAGGCGCGGCCGCGGCACGCCCCCTCCGCCCCTCCCTCCCTCCCTCTCTCTCTCCCGGAGCCCCTCCGCGCCGCTCCGCTCCGCTCCGCCCCTGCACCGCCCCTGCGCCGCCGCGCAGCGCAGCGCGGCCGCGCAGCGAGACCCGCCCCGCCGCCGCCGCCGCCGCCGCCTTTGTGTCTGGGCGCCGCCCCGCGCGGGAGGCGGGCCCTGCGCGGCGGGGCCGGCGGGCGGCGAGCCGCGGGCGCGGGCAGCCCTCGGCGGCGCCCCCGCAGGCTCCGCGCCCCCGGACCGCGGCTCGGCCGCGCATGGACGCGCGCTCCCGCCTGCACCGTGAGTACCGCCGAGCCGCGGCCGGGACCGGGGCCGGGGAGGGGGGCCCGGGGGTCCCGCGGGGCGACAGCGGCTCCCCGGCGCAGGGATGCCGCCGCCCACGCCCCCGGTGCGGGGCGCTGCCGCGGCGCGGGGCGTCCCCGGGGCCGGGCCGGGCTGCGGGTCCGCGGAGCGCGGGGAGGGAGCGCCCGGGCGCCGCGGAGCCTCCGCCGAGGACAAAGGACCGGTCGGGAGCGGCGGGGCAGCGCGGCCCGGCGCCGGGGCTCCCCTCGGTGCGCAGCCCTCGGGCACGGACCGCGCTCGGCGCCGCCACCCCCGGCTCCCCGCAGGGCTCCCGCAGCGACGTGACATTTCTGGTGTATAGTCGCCGTCGTTCCCTTCAACCTGCCTGAAATAAGGCGTCGGGCTTGGCACAGCTCCTGGAAAATTCTGCGCCCTTTCCAGTTTCTGTACCTTCCTCCCGAAGCACCGGCGCCTCGGGGAGACGCGGCGAGATACAGCAGTGCCTCCGAGGCAGGGAAATCGCTGCCTTTCCAGAACCCGCGGCTTCTCGCGGTCCCATGTGGCTTAGATGCTGTCACCCCTCCGCTAACACAACCCAATTTTTAGATCCTGGCCACTTTGAAGAAGGCTAGCGTGTGCTGGAAGTTGGTTGCCTAGGGTTCGGGGAACCTCAGGGCAACAGCTATGAGCTCATACCTGTTCCTGGGGAATTTAGAAGAAGCTCCCCGACTCCTGGGCAGAGGGCTGGGCCACAGGCGCGGGGTCTTGGGGCCTGCGTCTCCCCCAGACCCATCTCCAGCTGCGGCACCCCCGTCTCCCTGCCGAGGGCAGAGGGGACAGCGTGTGCCGAGGGGCCCGAGGAAATGGCCGGGTTTGCTCGTTATTTCTGTGAGGCTGGACTGGGGAAGGGTTGTGTCCATGGAAGCACTTTCGAAAGTTCCTTGATTTGGGGGAAATAAAAATGCTCCGTATCCTGGATATTTTTGGTATGTCTATCACTCCAATTAGATCCCTTCATTTTGCTTTTGTACATCTGTGATTTTCAGCTAAAAACTCGGGCCACGTGCCGTTCTTGGTTTTAACCTCAGGTGTTCTGAGTAATTATAATCCTTGGGAACAGATGAAATATAAAGCATTGTCCTCATCGTTACATGACAAGAGAAGTGACTTAATCGGGTGGGTTTTGCCGTTACGCATCTGCTCGCTCAGATACTCGACAGAGGATGTATGCTTGCCATGGCAACCTCCACGTCGCATAGTGCAGCCGCTTTTTTGGAAGTAGCAAGACTTGTTAAAGAAATAGGAACAGCTGATTTCAGAATCTACATAATTAGAAGTAAATTGTGCATCTTGGAAAACATGACCTCTTTCTTGAGAATATTAATGTTGCTTCAGTTCACAGGTATGGGGAAGGAAAGGGAATGAGCCTCCTGAGGAGGTCATGTATTTTTCTTTTCATGCAACTGCAGTGAAGGAAGGTTTCTTCATTTTTCAAACAGTATTAATTACTGAAATTTATTTCAAAACCATATTAATTTAATGATCTTATAATCAAATTTCTTGATGTGTCCTGTTAGCCTGGTGTCCATGTGAACTTTAACCTTTGCCGGTATTTGATGTGTAAAACTTTTTCTTTGATAAAACAGTATTTTTACATGTTTTTTTTAATTATCTCACATAGGAGGAGCTTTTCTGTGTGTTTCTGTTATACAAATAATATGAAATACTTCAAAAAAATGGTTTTACATTAAACCAATTTTTGCAGTTGCTGAAGTAAGAGCAGTCATCATCACTTGCCCACTGTACACTGGATGCTTAACAAGTAGGGAGCAGCAGTTCGGAAGCAAACGCTGCTCACTGCGGAGAGCCTGGCTGGAGGCGACCGGTTCTCGCTCCGCTTGTGGGAGTCCATCGAAAGGAGGAGCGGTGCATGGTCATGAGCAAATCCTTCACTCCTTGGTCCCACAGGAATTTATACATGCTTCTTAATAATTCATTAAAAATTTGTTAAAGTCATAGTTACTTACAAAACAGGATTTTAAAAGGAAGGTTGTCCATTATCTCTGGAATATTTCAAGACGGCAGTGCGTGCATGCTGTTAAAGCCACAAAACTTCAGATTAATGAGGAATTAATAGCCCCTGAGGTATTTGCATCTGTACAAAGCTTCGGCTGTGTGCATTGATCTTAAAGCAGAGACGCCAGTGATGCAAAATACAGCAGAGCGTCAAACTTCATCATAGACCCAGAAAAAAGGGATTAACCCACATCTGAACATGGCCAGCAGATGCTGTTGAGGGAGAGCAGGCTGCAGCGGTGTGGTGGCAGCCCCAGAGCCCCCCCCCGAGCCCCCGTGCCCGCTGGGCCACCCCCGGGCTCCGCACCATCCCCTGCGCCTGCACCCAGCTACCGCAGTGCCGCTGGGTCCTCCGGCAAGCGCCGGGAGCTGCTGCCCAGGAGGGGCCATTGGGTGCCTGGGATGAATAGGAGTGAGGGACCGATGTGCAGCAAAGGTTTCCCAGTGCTTCAGAAATGGGGAATTTTAGCCTACTAGACCTCCGACTAACCCAACCCCTACCCTGAGCTGCTGGAGGGCCATGTGTGAGCAGTGGCTCCGTCCCCGGCGCGGCGCGGGAGCCCTGGCCGTGGTCCTGGGCAGGCGGCCCTGGCTGGCCCCGCTGGGGCAGGGCTGGGACTGCTGACCTGAGAGTCAGACCTTCTCTAAGTGGGTGTAGGAGGAAATATTTCCCTTTAAATAAGGGTGTATGGATCCATCAGACTGATCACAGACACTTTGAAAGTAGGCTGGTCCGCTAGATCGGTGTCTGAAAGCCCACACCGATTACCCTATAAAGGGCAGTGTAGAAAACTGTCCTAGAAATAGTCAGTGCTACTTTATAATATAAATTAATGATCTTGGTAGATCTAAGCTGAGCACGGACTGAGCACCTAAATGTTGTATTAAGCCCTATTTAAAGATTTGTAAGAGCCACCATGTGTCTTTGGGTTTCATCTCAGCTCTCTCTAATTTTAGCGTGGTTTCTGTAGGCTTTTATTTGCCAGCACGGCAGATTACCATCGAATCCTAGGACAAGTCTTTCAGAACTGTTAGCTTTTTGTCAGATCTTTTTTTCTGGGAATGCAGCAATTTGTTGATGGCAGAGAAATCCTACATGTTTTACTGTGCGTCTTCACTGGGCAGATACACACCTTTCAGCGTGACCTGCTTAGAAGTTATGGAAGAGTCGAAGGTGGAGAGATGTAATGGTCAGGAGGAGGAACGCACTGAAGGAGCTGTGAATTAGGCTGGGTGCAACTGCCACTGGCAGTTTTGTAGCTAAGTGCAAAATTAGGGAAGTAAAGGAGCATAAAATCCGTACAGCTCGAGAGGTGCTCTGGTGAGTTGGAGCAAGTAAAATGTTAATGGATCAAGTTACGGTGAATAAAGAAGGAAAGGACGCCATAAGCTCAGGAAGGCTGCTCTTTTTTTTATTTATAAGGAGGAGAACATTCTTCATCCTTTAGTTCACTCGTATCCAGAGTGAACAAATATATAGCTACAGGAGTTTAAGCTTATTGGAGGAAAATGCTTCCCCCCCCCGCCCCCCCCAAATATTTTGCTGGGGGAAAGAAATTAATATGGGAACTGGTGCAAAGAAAATCTGAGGAGAAGTTGATTAGCCTCCTATAAGCATAGGAGACAGTGGGCAGAAAAAAATCTGAGTCTGTCTCGATTGGGTGAAGGATAGCAATACAGTTTATTCAGATCCAATAATCAAGATGTGTGAAACAGTCGGGACTCCTGTGGGTCTGCGCTTGCTGGTGCAAGTTCCCGTGGATGGGAAACAAACACTTGGCTTTATGTCACATAAATTGTCAGTCATTACTGTCTTTTCAATGATGTGCTTGAGATGTAAAGATGTACTTGTGAAATCTTTGATGCTTAGTTTATCACTGAAGCTTGATGCTTGGAAGATATGACATGGACTATAAATAGACCAATCAATAAAGCAATCTTCCAGGTACAAAATACGCACTTAAAGAGCATTTTGATAAACAGGAATCCGTGTGAGCTCAGAAGTTCATGTTGTGTGCCATCGCGAGCGGCATAGCAGAGCAGAGCATGCCTGTTTGCTTATTGACGGTAGGAGTCGGCGGGCTGCGGGCGCTGACCTCCAGTCACGTAGCTGATGCTCTACTCCCTGGAGAGTGCTGCTCTGAAGTGGAGAATCGAGTGGAATTTAAAGCTTTGCTTGAGTTGGATTGTTTTTCAGCTGCTGATTTTAAAATACTGCTTTGTTGTTGTCTTTTTTTGTACTTTTAAAATTTTTACTGCCATTGGCTTAGAGAAGATTGTGGAAGAAAGATGGTGGCATGCCAGGAGAAAGATGGCACGCCAGAGACTGCTCTGAGGGGAACCCACTGTCGTAATGGATTTATACCTTACTTGTGTTATGTCAGGAGTTACGTGCGAGGCCATCATCAGTGCTGTCCCTCCTTTCTTCAGCATGCATTATTTCATCTGTAGTAGGTGTTGGGTCTTGGTTGTGGTCAGAGGTGAACAAGCCCTGGTGGGAGCTGAGCTGTGAGGCTGCGGAAGCCCTGTAAGGAGATGAGAGGAGCTGTCAGCAGGGAGGCCTTTGTGTCTTTGGTGGCCGAGGAGCGGAGCTGTGGCTGGCAGGTCCTGGTGGCAGCAGCGGCTGCTCTGGCAGGGCCAGGAGCTCTGTCTCCAGCTCTTCCCAGGTCAAACCTCACCAGTCCCTCCCACTGTTTGCTTCTCTTGCATCACTTTATTCTCAAATATAAAAACCCCCTCCATTTAAACACCATATGTTCTGTTTTCAACACCACATTCCCATCTTGTCTTCTCTGTTGCTGTTCTCAGTGTTTGACCATTGAAGAGTCTTTTGGGCAGAGGCTCCTCATCCCTGGTAGATGCTTTGTGAGATGTTTCTGGTCCTCATTACACTTGACCAAAGGGCAGTTTGATGGGCTGGAGCACCACCCTGACAAGAGGGAAACGTGGGGATGGTTACAGAGCGATGCCTGGAGGCTGGGGGGGCTGGCGGTGAAATGGATGAGGCTGGGGAAGGGAACGCGTCACTCCAGTAGGAAGGGGCCTCTTGGTACCTGGTGGGCAGCTTCACTTCATAATTAGCATAAAATCTGCTAAAGGTGTTGTTTGAGTGGTGTCGAAATCTCTTTGTACCTTGTGTTTAATTTTGCCTCAGGTATTTGATACACTGATCAAACCGTATGGTGCATGTGTTAGGCGTTTCCACCTCTAGGCATACTGAAGCTTTAGCTGTTGTTACAATAAAAATTCTTAAATTTTAAAGCCTGAGTACTAAATTGGTAGCTTTCAGCAGTTCTCTAATTATGTGAGACGTTTTTTGTACTTAACAAATGGTTCTTATTCTTGCCAGCACTTCAGCCCGGTGTTCTAGGACTGTGGGTGTCAGGGAACAGAACATATTTCTGTGTCTGTGAATATGATCCCACACGTTGTCTTAAGTGGGAAAATGTTCACAGCCCTTATATGGTGAGGGATTTTTTCCTAAATCCATCAGTGCTTTCTCCTGCAGTAATAACGCAGTTTTATCTTCCTGGCGCTTTGTAGGCTGGATATTGATTATGAACCAGAAATATGAAATGGTCTTCCTTTTTTCCTGGCAGTATCCTGCAGTGTAACCTGCTCTGTCTTGTAAACCATTCAGAAATTGTTTCTAGAAATCGCTGATGGTTTTCAACAGCTAATCAACGTATAGATGCCAAACTAATAAATTAAGTACCTGAGAGCAGCAAGGGTGTTTGTTAGTATTTATTTCTGCCTGGCATTGTGCATCTCTTCATCATCTTCACCGTGAGTTTACATGCTCCTCCTCGTGTTCAGCCATTTTGACAGCAGAGTTGCAGTCTCCTACAGCCAAGTGCCATAGAAGAAGCTAAGATTTCTGCGTGTCATGGCACAGTGACATATGTGCATGTGACGTGACAGCGATGTGCCATGCTTTTCAGTTGTGTGCCAGGAGGTATCTTGCCATGTTATGCAGTGAGATTTGTGAAATATATGAGTTAAAAGAGTACCTTGTGATGTTCGGAATGAAGGTTGGTGAGAGGCTGGTTACAAGTTCATGAACATGTGAAATAAAGGGTGAAGAGTTCTTTAGGATGATGGAAGAACAGAATTACCCTCAAATGGATTTTGTTGAGGAATGCTCATTTTTGCGTTAGATATTCCTGCCCAGTGGCATAACACCCCAAAATCCTTTTGGTTTGTAACAGGAAGGCTTTGCAATGCTCATGGTCATATGCAGGAGGAGGAGGTGTGAGGCTTCGTCCATGCTGGTTGTTGGGAAAGCCGGAGGTTGAGGCTGGAGGGGGAGGATGGATGTGCTGCAGCTGGAGCTGGCAGGAGCCCTGCCATGGTAGCTCAGTGGTGTGGCATGACGCCGCCTGCGTTTGGAGGCTCCTTGCTGTACAGATGTTCTGGTGCAAGGCCTGTGTGGTCACCCAATCTGGAGGGCAGTCACCTGATGTAAAGGGCACCCAGTTAGGCTCTTCCCAGAAAGGGAAGAGTAATGACATGAACATGGATGCTGTTATTCGTGGGTAAGCAATGTCATCTTGTGAGCTTTCATAACTGTCCTTGATTTGAGGAGCTATGTGTGTTTGTGCCCTCCTGCTTGGGCACATGGCAAGAAGGGAAGGAGATGGCCTACTGTGGAGGCATGGAGGAGTGGGGATCTGTGGGGATCCATGGGGATCTGCAGGGATCCATGGGGAGAGGAGAGGGTCGGGCAGGTGCTGGGAAGCAGCTGGAGGTGCAGCCTGAACAGGGGATCAAGGATCCTCTTGGACTCCTGGGTTGATGGTCACATTCTATATTTCCTTGGTGGTCCTTGGGTACCTTCTTCCTTTCTTCATCCATGCTTTGTCCTGTGACAGATTAGAAGGTATTGCTTCAAAGGTGTGTCTTGCAGAATGACCTGCACCTCTGCATCCTTATAGCACCGGGTGCCTGGGGTGACTTATGTTGTAGGACTGGAGGGTCTACCAGATCCCATCTCCGGCTCCGTGGGCAGGACGTGTTTATGTCTGATGCATAGCACGGGGTTGTACCTGCCTCTGGTGCCCGAGGGAGCCACGCTGTGCCACCTGCGTGGAAGCACGTGGTCCCCTCTGGGGTTTGAGCATAGCAGAGATGCTACTGTTGATTCATAGATACTTTCATTGTCTCATGAATTAAGAAAATGTTGTAATCCTGTATAAGAGCAAGAAGATGAATCATTATAGTACAGAAATTTAGTTATGATCGATATTAGCAACATTCCAACATTAATACTTTTCTTGAAAGTTCTACTATTGAGCAAAACTTATTTATTTACACAGGTGACTGTTTTAATTTTTAAGGTGGAGTTTAAGTATCAAAACAAATTGGATCAGAAATGCCATGAAAGTCTGTATGATTTTTACTATCTTCTTGGAGTGGCAGTTAAGTAGAACCGTCTCTTGCTTTCTGAAAGGAAGAAGCAACGGGAGTTTTGAGACAAAATCTAACATTATTTGAACAATATTTTTTACAAAATACTTAACAGAATAACAGTTTATGTGAGAAATGCTAGAACATAGATATATTGTATTTGTAGCCACATACTGATATGGTCTATATAACAATGTGGTTCATGGTTTACAAATGTCACCTAGAAGAGAGGATTTGTCTCAGAACTGTCTCCAGGACAAAGACAATCTTCATGGACTATCACAGACTTGGACCCCACCAGGGGCTTCTGCCTGATGTGCCATTTTGGGAACAATAGTCTCTGTGAAATTTGAGAACAAACCCCAGTTAATATGCATGTATTTGTAGGAATTTTTCTTAGTGCCATAAAAAACGCTTTTCTTTATTTGCTGTTCCATGGTTGCAGATGCTGCGGTATTTTTCTAAGGGTTTTTTTCCTAGTAAAGCCACATTTCAGGGTTCCTGCAGAAGTATTTGTGAAAGAGGCCACACTAAAAAATAAACACGGACATGCTTTTCTCTGCTAGCCTATCAGCTTTCAAATCTGTGCACAGAAGCTCCTTTAAAGTATTTCGGTGCATTTTCTAAGGCTAACTGGTGCCTGTGTCTTCTTTCTGCCAGGGAAAGGCACTCTTTTTAATGGGATGTCATTAACACTCTGCTGCTGAATGATTATTTCCATTTATAATAGCAATAATATGTTAACTTCGACAAGTTAAAAATTAAGATCCTGGAACTGCCAGTCAGAGCGCAAGGGCTGCTGGCATTCTTTAATCATCACTGCTATTTTTGTGTGGACAGATTTAGCATAAATAGGTGTGATGCAAAGTGTCATACCATATTTAGTCCTTGTCCAAGACATCTTAGTTTTGGAATGGTTCTCTTCATATAAAATCAATCAAGAAAGTCACTCTTTATCCATGGGGAGCAGTGGGGGACTGCAAATTATACAAGGAGGTTCTGTACAAGTAGGTTTTGTTTCTTTGTTTTTTCCCCCCCACCGCTCCCTGTTTTTCTTCAGTTTAAGTGACTTTGTGTGAAATACAACAAAGAAAATAGATTCCAATACAGTGATGACCCTCCTTGTGAGGTGTATATTTTGTGCAGTAACTTAAAGGGCTGCTTAATTGGTGGCAAATTCAAAGCACATGGAGCTAAATGGGATTACATTGGTTGTCATTGGTTTTGGCTCTGGTCCATAGCTGTCTTTTTGGAAACATCGAGGTCTACATCCCTTATTCAGAATATGGTACTTTAACGTACTCCTAAGGTTTCTTTATTCCATTATACAGTAGTGTTTTGGTGTTTTGGTTTGTTACTGTTGTTAATTTTCCCCACTTTCAATATTGCATATTGTGTCTCAGCAGAGAGACTCTCCTGTGGTCATCTTTGTTCTCCGTTCTGATGCCCCACCAGCCCCTCTACCTGCTCAGGCACTGCCTTACCCCAGGGAATGAAATCAGGACCAGTAAGGAGGCAGGAGACTGGTATTTCTCAGGACTTGCATCTCCTCTAGGCAGCTCCTGCAACTGGGATATCATCCGTAAATTTGGTTAAAGCAGAAAAAAAATCATCAGTGTTGGCTGTCAGATTAGCCTGAGATTAGATAAATCTTAATTACTTTTGCTAGATTTGATTCTGACTAGTCACACTAAACTCATTATAATAAGTTACAGGGTCACTTAGGGAGAAACTGAGAGGTAGGGTTAATGTACTGTGTTATCAGAAATTATTCTCTGATACCAGGTTTATTTGGAGCTCTCGTTTTTGCACTGGAGATCATGATGAGCTGCTCCCGATCCATCTTCTCCATGCCACTTGGGATTTGGTACGTATCTGTCATGTTTCCCCCAACTCATCTCTTTTATAAACTGACCTACTTAGTGACTCTTCACAGAGAAGTCGATACCTTTGCCCGTCCTTTTCATCCTATTTTGAGCATTTTCCATACCTAGTATGTCCTTCCCTTGTATTTCAATGAGGGGACCATTTTTTATAGCTTTAGAATAGCTCTGGGAAACCTGAAAGCAAAAGAAATTGTGTCCTTTCTGAAATACTTTGCATTTTTCTAGTCCATTAGTCTGAATGCACTGACTTTGGCAGCATGGGGTGAACAGCATGAAAAAACATAACCGGTATTAACAGAAATACAAGATTAACAGAATACGATGAGTTTGTTCTTCTTAATAAATGATTACCTAAAATACAATACCCTTTAAGAGGAATGTTCGTAGTTGACAAGAAAGAAAAAAGAGTGGTCATTATCTTTCTAATGAACTGATAAGTCTGAATATTAAATCATCTATAGAAGCTACCTCTTAGCTTCTATCCATCCTTTTTCTCCATTTGCTTTACAATAGAGAACTTGGCTGCTTCTTTCTTTGGGGTTAAGAAAAAGCACTTTAGGATTGAGTACAAAACATGTTATCGGCCCTTGTCTCTAACACACAATTTGTGTGTATGCATGTATAAATGTATATGTGTATATATATAAAAATATAGATTTACATTAATACATGTATAAAAATTTGAATTCATACTGATCATAGAGATTGCTCCATTCTCACTATAGTAGAGGACCTGGAAACTGTCAGCAAGTAAAATGCAAAGCATTAAGGAGTTTTATGACTTTTCAAAACCTTCGGCATGTGGTGGTGCCAGGGCTTCATTTTTACCTCCTATGGCTTCTCGATTCCCTCTGAAGGATGTGCAGTGGAATAATTTGCGCTGTAACAGATTAAACTGGAAATGAGGGGAGCAGAGCATGCTTCAGGTGATGTGTGTGTTTAGGAAGTGTCATGATACTCACATGTATTTGGCAGGAGGCAATGGGTGAAGGCAGGGACTCCATGAAGCAGCATGAAAGCAAACGGCACAATAAAGAAATCTTGGACCTGAATTGTTTTCTCCTCAAAGTCCGAAGAGCATTAGTGTTCCTTGTTATCTTATTACAGAAAAAGAGCTGCAGACTGCTTCCATGTGGGCCTTCTTGGGGCTGGGTTCAGCAGATAGTGCCCTCAGACTCCCCGCGAAAGGGGGACGTTGCACCTAAATCCTCCATGTCCTAATGACCCCGTTGAGTCACGTTTTCATAGCAGCTTTGTTGCCATTTCAGGATTTTTTTATAAGCAGCTTGATTTTTCCCAGAAGCCCTTAGTGCACAGAGGCTGCTGCAGAGGCCCGTACCGCTCCTGCCGTTCCTGGAGCGCAGCAGCCGGGTGACAGCCCCGGGCAGCTCGTGGTCAGGCTCCTGTCCCGCATGCCGCTGCAGCAGAAACCTGCGGCAGCCCGCTGCTCGGGCAGGCTGCACTTTGAACAACAGCGTACTCTGAGCGGTGCTTTTCCTCCGCGGCTGTGCCGTACTGGCCTATTAACCTTGAGATGGTGATCAGCACTGACCACTGAAAGCTTCCTCTAGAGACAAAAGGGAAATGACTGCTGGTACAGCCCTCGGCTGACCCTGGCAGAGGGCTCTGCACGCAGAGCGCGGGGCTGGACGTTCAGGGCTGTGTCTGCAGACCTGCAGTGGCCTAGAGCAGCCCCAGTGCCATCTCAGCAGGGCTGGTCCCACAGGTGGCATCTCCGAGTCCAGGTGGGATGCTCTGTTGTGCGGAGGGACCGACCTCATGCCTTAGGGGTGAGCTTCGTGAAGACCAAAGGGCAAAGCTGTTCCCTGTGGAAGAGCTGCAAGGATGGATACTGGCTCTTTAGAAAGCTGCTTAGGGGTGATTTTTTTCTTTCTCAAGTTTACGCAGAATTTCTGAAACATCTACATGAAAAAAATGGGTCTTTTCAGGCACACAAGGACTTTTCCAGACTTGCTCTTTGCTTCTTCAGTCTCATGAAAAACCTTGCACATCCACCAGACTTTAGCTCCTGAATTCAATTTTTCCAGTTTATAATTGCTTCCCTGATAAATATTTTCTTCTTGAGACTGTTAAGACTAGAGGGGGGGAAAAACCACAGTTCTCCGCCTAGGATAGTAACTTCTGATGGCCTTCCATTTCGAAACATTCTCACCCTTTTAGAAGAAGAGCATGCTGTGGTTTGGTGTGGGGTAGCCATTCTTTCACCAGGGAGGTTTTTCCCACCCTTGCCAGAATCCAGGTGGATTTGCCCAATGCGTCAGCCTTTGGAAAAGTGTAGCCCATCCTGTAGTGGGGGATTTCCTCAGCTTTTGGGAGCCACGTCACCCTGAGTGGCTGGGATGGTCATCACGGAGCTGCTCAGTGTCCCAGGGGTGAGAACAAACGTTTTTGGGCAGGAGAGCAAGGACTGGCACGGCACCTGCAAGAGGAGGGTCTGCAGCAACTGTGTGATACCCGTAGAAACATGGAGAGTCATGTGGAGGGTCCTTCTGGTTTCTGAGGCTTTAAATAGTATTCAGTAAATAAAACTGTTCTTTGAGCAAGCATGAGACAACAAAGATAAGAATAGCTGTCCATAAAGTATCATCCCTATGTGGACTGAAACAGCTGTTATGTGGAAAAATTAGTGCGAGACGGTGTGGTTAAAGGTGATGTCATGAAAACACACAGCAGAACTGCCTTAAGGCCAAAGCAGCATTAATTCTGTGCTGTTGTAAAGCTTGACTTGCCATTCTGATCTTGTAACACAGACTTTTCATGTGTGGAAATGTAGAATGTCGGTATTATTTTTTCATATATAGCATCTGCTGCTGTCTTCTAAAAACACATATTACAGTTCTGTAATGCATTTAATACTTCATGTATTTCATTTTAGTCATGTGGCCCTTAGTTGTAAACTACTAGTTGAGCTTTAACAGGTAAACCAGATTTGCTGTAAGATCTTTTAATAGTTCTTTTTTACTTTTGTTGTGATTTCATTTCAACCAACTCTGCTCTAAGTAAACACAGAGAAAAATAGAAAACCCTTTTTTTTCCCCATGACTTTGAAGACACCCCCTGCATTATTTACTGACCATTGAGGACTACATATTTATAGCTGAGAGCAGGGATCCACCAAAACCTTGCAGTGAGACCTGAGTGCAGGCATTGCATGGAACACCGCAGGTCTGTGGAGCACGAGTGAAGTTACAAGCTCTTGCCAAGCAATAGCAGAAGGGACCAACTACAAACTTCTTTACCATCCCAGGTACAAGACTGTGGTGCAGAATGCTTTTTGAGGTGAACTGCATACAAAAGAGAGGTGATCTGCCCATGAATTTCAGGAGGTAAAGCAGATTTCTGTCTGCTGCTGTGGTGAGGGTGCTGCAGTAACATACTGCATTTCACTGCTTGAGCCAGAGAGGAACAGAAAGAGTACTTGGAAATTGTATGGTGGAAAAAGCTATTAATATTAAGGCACTTTCTCTTGTTTTCAACTGTGAACTGTAATTTACTATGATTATTTGTTTCCTAATAAATTGTGTGTAGCTCATCTCAACATCAAAACACATTAAGCTTTTTGCTCTGATGTCTGTTACGCAGGCTAATTTAATTCATCTTTGGAAAGGAGTTTATGACCAGATGCGTGAGATTTGACTCCGAGATATCATGCAGCTTGTTCTTTCTATCTGGATATACCCAGAAGGTCAAATTCTGCTCCTTTCTATCTTCATAATGTAATCGAAGTCAAGAGAGCTCCATAGGTACAAATGAAAGTATACTCATTAGATCCCGGTGCAGTGTGGGAGGGTACTGAATTTCAAGTAAAGGTGCTGGCGCGTGAATGAATTGGCTGCTAGTCTATTGAGAAAGTCATCCGACGATGTTTGTCTTATAAAAGCTTCCAACATTTCAGCTGGAGCAGCTACTATTTAGCTAATGGAATTAAAATAGGGATTTTAAATTTAAATAGAATTAAAATACAGAGTAGTGACTACTGACACCATTTAACTGGGGATATAACATGAATGCTTATTATTAATTAGTGAGTGAAAAAAGCTTGTCAGCAGACTACATCATGACATTGTTCTGGAGATGAGTGTTTTGTTATTAAAATTACTTT
This sequence comes from Platalea leucorodia, assembly GCF_965183815.1. Lineage (NCBI taxonomy): Eukaryota > Metazoa > Chordata > Aves > Pelecaniformes > Threskiornithidae > Platalea > Platalea leucorodia. The sequence goes on along the minus strand of NC_138827.1, from coordinate 21,900,874 downwards.
GAAAGCAAAGATAGTCCACAGCTAAACATAATTTAAGGTTGTTCTCCCACATTTTGCCTCTCTAGTTTTCTGCTCTTTTTGCTTATCTTTCCAAATGGTGATGGGACAAATTCTGCTTTGACTTATTATCATTGTAAGTTGGTGCTAAGTTTGTGTGTGCAAAACAGAGGTTTGCCCCGTGCCAGCCTGGGCATCGGCTGTGCCGGTGTTAGCTCTCTGCGGCAGGCCGTGGCTGCTGCCTTGCCCAGCTTACCGTGTCTTGCTAGCTGAACCAGAGGTTTTTTACATTTTCTTTTCTCCTTTTAGAAGATGTTCTTGTGTGTTTTGTGTGGATATGCGATCTTGTCCATTTTACTCTTTATTTTAAATGTATACTGTGTTACATTATGACTTTACGAGTGTGCAGGGAGGAGGGAGCTGATGGGTCACGCTGGCCTTCAGGACTGCACCAGTTTAAAGCGCTACCTGAAAATTGCTGGTTCGGAAAACCAGCATCGCTGTGGGTACCACTGGGAGTGGAGTGGGAGCCCCATGAGGGTCCAGCAGACCCTGGGCAAGTACGTCGGTGTAAGATGAGGGAGTCAGCTCACACACCGTGGTCAAACCACCCCTGTTTTTGCCTGCATTGCACCTGCTCTGGCCTGGCAGCTTTTGAGGAGTCATTTTGGCTGGTTTCACACCCACCCTACAAAAATACCCTGTGTCAGTATCTGTGTCGTGTTCTTCTCAGGGAAGAAAATAGAGCTGAAGGGTGCTGTGCTGCATCCTCACAGCTTCTCCTACACACACTAACGGCAGCCAAGCAGGGACAGAATGAGACAGTAACCTCGGTGGTTACACAGTACAATCATTTATAAACACCAACCCTTAAAGAAAAGCATGCCAAGAAAGAAATCCAGGTCTTTTGCAATATCAATAGTTATTTTGTAATTGATTTCCTGGAGAAAAAATTTTAATTTTATGATATTTTAGTGTCCTATATATTTGTGATGTATTTGTCAACGAGATGAGCAAAAGGCATATTTATTTGTAGTAGTTGTGTTTGAGTTGTTTTTTTGTTGTATTTGAGTCCAGTGGCAAGGTATATTTAATGAAGTGTAATGGATACAAAGCCAACTTCAGCCATGGTTTATACTGCACAACATTAATGGAATTATATAGGGAGCTCAGTTAAGTTGCTGAAATGTCTTCTACAGACTCTGTATTGTAAGGGCATATTATTGAGTATGTTTATTGTTATATTTTGTACTGAGTGTTGCTGGATTGATTGCATCTAGGAACTGCCGTGTCTCTCCTTTTCCTTTCACTAGTGTAAATCCAATTATTTATTTGGAGTTACCACATAATTGCAGCTCTGTAACTCATGATGAAGGGGGTGTATGGGAACCCGTAGTGAGTGCAAAGCAATGTGCAGGCAGCCCATGAGTTGCACAGAATGAGGAGCCCGCTCTGCTTTCCTTGATGGTAATGTAAACCAGGAGCCGCTCACTCGACGTGGCATGGAAAGGGGAATTGAATTCTCTGCTTTCACATGCATTAAGCTGTTGAGCGTTCAGGTCAGGTGAAAGTCCCAGGATCAGCCAGAGAGGTTTGGCTCTGCGAAGCACCAGAAAAGGACCGGCAGGTCCAGATGCTTTACAGTCTGTCCTCTATTAGCTTGAGCAAACTTGGTGTCTCGCGTATGGTGACAAGACTGGAACACAAATCCCACAGACGTTCAGGCACGCGAATGACCCAGCAATACAGGACAGACAGCGGTCCTGTGTGGTTTAACCTGAGCTGGTGTCTGCAGCAGTGCCTGTAACACCATTGTAAAGCTTTGAAGATCAAGAGTCGTTTAAGGCATTGAGATGTGCTGTGTGAAGAATGCATAGGTGACTTTTTGATCACCTCTTCCTCTGTCAAGTTTCTATTAGCTGTGTGCAGCATGTTAATACAAGATAAATAATATCTTCCATTTTGTTATTGCTGGCTTTCTGGGCTTTTTGCTTTGTTTTTGCAAGTGCGTATGATATCTCGATTCTTGGAAGTTGTAAAAGAACTTCCAAATAAGTTAATTCTTTTTCTAAAACCACTGAGGAAAAGATAGGAAATTATGAGTCACTTCATGCTTTCAGAATCATGGACACAAACTGGATCCTGATCCAAAGGTTCCCTGAGATCATTAAAACTTGCATTAACTTGCATGAGATATGAATCAGGCTGCCAAAACTTATGTATTTAGCACAGCTTTATCAGAGGTTTTATTCTGTGCAGAGCTAAATACAGTTTTTTGACAAAGCCAATATTTGTACTTTAAATAGTGCATAGTGCAGTGAAAGTATAAAAATACCGGTAAGAGATCATTCTGAGATGCCGTTCACTGTTTCAGAAACTGTTCTGCACACTGTCATGCCCTGATAATATTTCACTTTTTGCTGCAAAATTTTGTTTGGAAACACCAGTTAGAACAGCTCAGTGTGATTAAATCAAGTGCCTATTAGAGGAAAATCCAGTCTGGTTTGCAAGTTGTGTGTGGTGAAAGGGAAGGTTGTGTTTTCTTAACCAGAGATCAGCTCGATTATATTGATCTTCAGCAAAAATGACAGTAAAAGGGAAAAAAAAACAAAACAAAACAAAACAATGAGTGTGCTTATTTTGGAGAGGCAAGGAAACGAGGGGCAGATGACTGAAGAGGCAGGGCAGCTCTGCTGCTGGGATGGAGCTCCCAGGCAAGCATCCCTTCAGGTGCGAAGAATCTGCACCCGTGGTGCTTGCAAAGAGTTTCTGCACCATTCAAGTTACGTACAGACCCACTGTCTTTGCGTTAGGTTTGCATAAATTAGCTTGTTTGTTAATGCTTACTGGTATAGAAAGATCTAAAAGCTTCATCATTGGATTTTTTTTGTGTGGTCTTTAAATAGCAACACGAGTCATTTTATGCACCGAATACAGAGTTGTGTTACTTGCAAGCACTGACCAGAACTGATCAAAATAGCATCTCAGGCCAATTAAATGTAGATAGTAAATTGTCCCCAAGCGTCGTCCCATAGCCCTTTGCTGTTTGAGTGCCATGTGCTCAGTCCGTGGCCTTCCCATAGCTTGCTTTTGAGTGTAGCTTCAAAGACAAGTTTACTTCACTGACGGCTGCTATTTAGCATGCAGGCTTGCAAGTTTTTGTTGGCATAACTAGATTTTCATAGAAGGAAAAAATACTGGCTGAGATCTTTAGGTACATTAAAAAAAAAGATGTTTTCAGCTGTTATCTTAAACTATAAAGGGCTCTGTGGCAATGTTAAACATTTTTGTCAGAAGTGGCATTAATATGGTTGATCCATAATGTGGCTGATCCGTAATATATCCGTAAATATGGGGTGGGCTGCAGGACACCTTTCTGTCCCCGTTTTTTGTTTATGTTCTATGAATGTCAGCTTGGCTTTTCCAGTTCTCCTTGCAGAATAGGGTTGGCAAAGGCATGTTGTGGAGGTTGGGAGAAGAGCCAGACAGAGGCATGCCTCATCTGTATGGCAGATATACTGGGATAGCTAATAGTGCTGTAGGGCTGTGTTTGGTTTTACCGCGATATGTCCGTAGCAGGTCGGCATCAGTAATAATGGACTGACACCACTGTGACAGGTAAAACTGTGAAAGAGTGCATTATAATTGCTTGTTTTCTTAACTTTTAACCTGAAATACTCACTTTTGGTGAGTATCTTCCATGGTGTGTCTGAAGAAGAATTCGTTTTCTTTCAGTATTTTCATTTTTTTTTTTTTTAATTGTGAGAGTGAAAAGCATTTTAACTGTATCTCTTTTTAAAAGATTAGCAGCACAAGCATCTGAAATGTATTGGTAAGGACCTTAGCTTTAATAAACTAGATCCGGTGGTCTTGCTTTAGCTATGCTCAGTCTCACAGCCAGCGTCACAGTTCCTGTCTCTGAAACTCCAAAGTCTATGTAACAAGTGGGTTTTTTGAAAGGAAAAATGTAAAATTAAAAAAAAAAAAAAAGATTGAAAGCAATTAACATTTCCCACCCAAACAAAAATAACATTAGTTATTGTTAGCACTGTATACCCTAATTAGATTCTTAGAGTATGACCCACAGTGAGTTATGGACTAGGGCATAATAGTTTAGTAATTGTCTTACCTACCAAGAGAAATACTTGCTAAATCTGCCATTATGAAGAAATGTCTTAAAACACATGTAAAAGTTCAAAAATCTTAATTTTAGACAGGTATATGTTCATATGAGTAATAATCTTATTGTTTTACTGTATGGCATCCTTAGAAGCTGAAAATCAAAAGCACCCATTTACATAGAAATACTTGGATTAGACACTGTCCTTGGTTTGAGTAGTCTCTGTCTATAAGACCATGCCTGGAAAATAGGCGGCTATGCAACTGCATACCTTAATGTGCTGTGTCCTAGCCAACATCGCTCGCCCTTTGAGTGACAAATGTTGGTCCTCTACGTGAGACAACAAATGTTTATGGCTTGGTGGCTATAAGCCTGTCTGCATAAGGTGACCTGTCTCCTTCTTTTGGTTTCCCTTTTAATACTAATTACGAGCCAGATTGTTCACTGATTATTTGAGCCAGTCCCCTCTTCAGGCGTAATAACAGCTCAGGCCCAACCAAGGTTCACGCTGCTCTAATTTGCAGCTTCATTTCACCTGGGACAGTGCCTAGATCAGCCCCAGTCAGGTTCCTGGAGCAGAGGAGACTTATGGATAATAAGTAACTTATGAAAATGATTAAATAAAGGTAGCATCTCTAGGCCAAGAAAGCAGGCATCATGATGTGATCATTCATCTTTACCATTTGCCAGTCTTTGATAGATTATTTTAGTGGTTTCAGAAGACTTTCCTGACTGGGAACAGCAGGCAGACCGTAAAGCCCAAGAATCCCATAGCCTGTCGAAGATCGGCACTCAGTTTGCAAGCTGCCAGTGCTATGGATCCCGTACAAATATTTCAGTTTTTACACTAGTGGATTTTTGGTGGTTTTTTCTTCCTTCCTGCTTTTTCTGTTCAATTGATGCAGTATTCTATAAATGAAATGGTGGGAGAGACCGTGGCAGAGAACAAATATTGGTATTTTTCCTCCATGTTGTATATTCCATGTCTCCCATGAAGCCATGTATCTAACAATCAAATTGCTTCCTTTGAACTTAATGTAAAGTAGCAAGTTTTTGTTTTCACTGCAGTTGATAACCCTCTTACAGAGGTTATCAACTTTGTGACTGCAGCTTGTGACTGCATATTTTACACAATATGATCGCTATTCTGTATTAGCCCAAATTTGTTTGTGTTAGGGTAATTATACGTTTTTATTAATAAATATTTTATTGCCTATGCATATATATTATTTATTTATAGACAGTCTTCTCTATATACTTTGCCTTATAGATGATAACCCTTGGAAAGCTTAAAGAGGGATTTTCATTTAAAAGAAATTTCTCTTTTTCCATTTGGACAAATACAGATTTTAAAATTAACATAATCAGCGATGTCATCAGTAATGCCTATAAAGTTCTTCGAAGAGTCCTCTAACATGTTTACCCTCAGCTAGCTGGCTCATTTTACTGTGAGAATAAAAATTCATCTTTCTTCATAAACACCGAGATCTTAAAAAATAACATTAGTTTAGACATGAATGACATTTAACAAATTAGGGGACCTCACCTTGATATGTCACTGTAGGTTGTAGCAGCATTAAAACATAAAAAGGTAAACATCAGAGCCTGATTTCATCTCTATGGATTGTGAAGGCTTCCATGCAATGAGTGCAGAGTGATCTGGAAAGATACCTGCTTGCTTGGTGGGTTAATGCTTGTGATGCAGGACCATGCACCAGGTAGGCAGTGTCTGTTCTTGCTCCTCTTCAGAGAAAAGAAAGATGAGGCAAAGCTGGCATGTTCTGTCAGCTCTTGTGGAATACAGCCATGGAGTGACAGTTGTCATCTTGCCTACACCGTTGCACAGTCATATACATTCCCCTGACCTTTTATCTCTTCCTTCTTCAATGGGGAAGCGCTGTGAGCCATGAGAAATGGCAGTTGTGGGAAACCCTTGAAGTTTTGCCAATAAATTTTAATAGATGGTAGTTAAATCTTTTCAGTATTTTTAAATGTTGTATTCATTTCTTGATTAGCAATTCAGACCTGCATTCCCCTGTTCTTCATCCTGATATATGCTCATTTATGTAACTCATCTTAGGCTGGCACTCCTGTCTGTCTTGTCTGAGTTGGTGGTGGAGAAGCATTAAGACATGCTTTTCAAAAGCATGTCTTAAGCTCTTGCATAAGTCAGAGCTTATTTCAAAACTGGGAGTGCAATGACTAAATATTTTAGAAAACTGAGACCATGTGCCTTCAGCAGTTGGTTTTTGGTTGGTGTTTTTTTTTTTTTTTTTTTTTGTGGAGGTTTTTTTGAGTATACATTGGCATCAGCAGGCGCTTTCCTATAAAATTATTTGGTATTCTTTCCACCAGCTGGAGCCTTTCCAGTTTGGTCAGAATGACCTTCGTTTATTGGAAGTTGAGCATATGTTTCTTTGTGCTTGGTAGTTGAATGAGAGTTTTATTAGTCCTTCGAAGTGGATGATGCTTTAAGGGTAAGATGAAGCTTAAGGCCAGTCATTTTACATATTCTGAGACCTTTCAACCTAAAATGACTGTTGTACCTTCTACTGCAACTCAGCAGTCAAGAGGATGGGGGGAGGAGTGGTCCAAAATTAACGGTATAATATTTAAGCACCCTTGAAATGCCAGCTTCTGGACTAATATAGTTTACTATTGGAATGTAGCGTTCTTCATAATGGACTTCCTAGGAATTTAAACATTTGGTAATGTAAGCATTTAAACAACTTTAGAAATAATCCTCAGCCATTGTAATTTTCCCTGAAAGGCTTTGCTGATTTTGATAATTTACAGCATTACTTCCAGTTTCCCAGTTTTTAAAAACGTACTTCCCAGTTTTTGTAGAAGGAAACTTTCTTGTAGGAAAAGTGAAATCACCATAAAAAACATGTTATTAAGTCTTATGAGTTAAATGTTTTTATTTTAACTTGTTATATTTGTTAATCATAGGAGTGTGAATTAATTAAACTTCCTGTTCACTCATATAGGATTTATTTTAGCTGATGGATCTCTAAGAAAAAGGTTGGAGATGTGTTGGCATTTCCTCTGGCTCTGTGAAAGGAAAATACACGTAGTTAAAAAGAATTATAGAAGGGAAGACATCAATAAGTGTGTCCTTCATCCTTCTGGACAAAAAGCACGCTGAAAGGAAAACTCTTCTTCAGGGGAAAGACTGCGATAATCAGCCTGGGGGTGATATCGAAGCTTCTTTGAATATTCTTATTCATTTTCCTCTCAAGCTAAGTGGATGCGTCTTATCCTCTGTATAGTCACAATTAATGAAAAACCTATAGCCCTGTTCAGCACATCTGAGCATTTTTCACTGCTTTTAATTGACTTATCCAGCATCTAGTGTGACTTAATGGACTTGGATGGCTTTCCTTTCGTCCCTGCCCTTTGAACATTTCTTTTTCTGCTAACATTTCACATTTGAGGTTTAATATCTTGCAGCTTTATTAGGAAGAAATTAGCTTCTACAAGAACTGAGCTGTGGAAAATGGATATTTGGATCTTATCCTAATTCAGAAGAACATTGCTGTTGCGGCTGGTGCTTTGGAATGCGGGTCTCATTAATATACCCTGCACAGGCTGGTTCGCGAAAGCAGCCTCTTCCTGCAGAAGATGTATCAGCTGCAGGGAGCGCAGACAGAACAGGCTGATGGTTTTACTCTTAATTTTATATGCTATTTTTATTCCAAATGTTATAATACCGGAAACAAATATTGCTTCCTGCTGTCCCAGAATCATACTGCAACCCAGTGGTCCAGGCAGCGGCTGGGACTCCTCCCTTTGACTTTCTCTGATGTCTTTGACTACGTTAGCCCATTCCCTCACGTTGCTTGCGCTGTACCCAGCAGTTCCGCAGAGTCCGCAGTTCTTTCTCACTGCTTCCCATCCTGGAGTCCTTTACTCTGCCAGGTCCAGTTGGATACTGGCATTTTTTTGCCCACTGATAGGACAGCGTTTGGCCATGTTGTAATGTACGTTGTTTGCGTGTTCCCTCTTGTCCAACCAAGGGCTGTTGCCTGCTCTCTCAGTCATTTTCAGATCAGCTGTTTTTAATTCACTTGCACGGAAATGATTTCATGTCTTCTCAAATCACTGGAGAAGAGGTAAAGTAACAAAAGCCCAAACCTGGGACCTGGGTTAAAAACGCATTCCTTCTGTGGTGGTTCCCCATTTACAATTAAGGTTCTTTTCTAATTTTTTCTTTTGTGAGTTTCAAGTCTATTTAGTGTAATGTACTGATTTATAACATTGTGATCTCTCAGTCAAAAGTTGTACAGTAGTAAATCCAATGCCTGCTGAATTATCTTGCTTTACCACTGGTACTGTTATCCCTCATACCTGTAATCCCATCAGAAGAAATTTGTTAGGCTGTTTTGACACTCCATTTTTTTTATACATACGTGTACTGGCATTAATTTTATTAAGCTGCTGTAATTCTTTATAAATGATGTTGTGTATTGCTTATTCCATTACATTGTGCAGGATCGATGTCAGGCTGACAGGCCTGTAACTATTCAGATTATCACATTTTCTCTATTAATTATTTGGTACAGCAGCTGCCTGGTCCATTCTAATTCTCCCTGCCAAGGATGTGCAATATGTCACAAAAGAGGTTATTGTAATTATACCTGTGACCAACTTATTGATAGTCTTAGAACACATGCCAAAGGCTCCAGATATGTACAGACAAAATCTCTAAAGACACTGCTTTTAGAAAAGAAGGCCCAATATAAAGTAGAAATGTGCAGAGAAGATTGGCCTGCACTGTCCTGGTGGTTCTTGCTGAAATAAACCCCTAGAGTTTCCTGTAAATTCTTGTTAAGCGAATGCTAGAACGGCCTACAGAGGCATCAATATATTCACTGCTCCAATAAGTCATCAGTTTATTTTACTTCTAGATTTCTTCCTAAAATATTGGCAGTGAACAGCAGGACAGCCATTTGGCCTGACCACTTTTGAATCCTCTTTGGAAGGCGAGCCAGTTCCAGCGATATGTGGAAAACTGCACTTACCTGGTGCGTAATCACAGCCAGAACAGCTTTTGTCAGACGTGCTGGAAACCACCCCAGGCTCGGGCTGTCTGCTCACCTGCTGCGTGGCCATCGCTCATTGCTGAGGCTTAGATTTCAGTGCAGAAGGCTGCTTTTCTTGGGATGATTTAACGTACCACAGATCACTTGCAGGATATACATACGAGTAGTAAAATGGGACAATATCTCATGGCAACATATAAAAAAAATGTAATGTTATTTACAAATTTAGACAGGCAATGTCATTCTGTTTGCTTATTTACAAGAAAAGTAATTCATCAAAACTCAGAAGTAAAAGGAAGGGGTAATAGCTATTGAGCTACCATTTGATTCTTAATATTTTTTGTTGGTAATTTATTTGTCAGGAAAATATTACTGTAAAATATGATTCTTCTGAATATGAACTACTGGGTAATAAAATGGCTTTTTTGGCTGATTGTGTACACTAGCCTTGTACAGTAGGGAAATTCATACTTTCTCAGCTGTTTATGGTTCTCTTTCTTATCCCCTGAGCCATTACCAGATTTCCAAAATAAGAAAATCTATTTTAAGAAAAGAGAAATCCCCACTGCTGTTTAGAGACTATGAAAATGTCTTCCAGCTAATGCTAGACTGTGCTGAGGTGTTCTTTATTCACCAGGGCAAGATTTTCTACCTTTCTTCAGATGTCTGGTGAAACTGAGAAGGAAGATGATGTAAAGCTGACGCTCTGGGTTGGTCCACTGGAATAATTTAGTTTTGGACTCTTCTCTTATCCCAACCGCTCATGTTCAAAAAAGCCTTTCAAGCAGTTGGAGACTACCATAGCAAAGAACTGTATTATTTGGGAATTAATCTGAAGTAGGAGTTCAGCAAAGCTATCCTCCGCCTCCTCTGAGCTGGGTGGCAGAAATCTGCCAGCCCTAGAATAGGCTCAGAAAATGCAGACGCATGGAGGTGCTTCTGTTTTAATGCTTTATAGTTGCCTTACAGTTATGTATCAGTAGACTCTTCGGTTTTGCATACAGATATTGCTGGGTCTGAATGCTGCTGTGAGAGCTGCAGTGCGGCTTGTTCTGAGTAGCAGTGAGAAGGTCTGGGGGTGAGCGTGGGCTGTGCAGGCTGGTGGCTCGTAACACATCGCCTCTCCGCTGCAGTCTCGGGACGGAAAGACTTGCAGTGCTGTGCCTTTGCTCTCGGTTCGCTGGAGGCCATGGGTGACACCGCAGTGCAGGCTTGATAAATGGGATGCCTCCAGAAGAGGGATGTTTCTTGACAGATTTTTTTGTGGCAGAATAAACCACTAAACCGACAAAAGCTGTGGTGTAGGGGCTAGAGAAATCGCTCTGAATTCCAGAGCTGTCATCTGCTGATCATCACAGATGATGTCTTTGAAGGACTGGAGATTAGAAGTTTAGGTTAACACTTGGACTTGATGATCTTAAAGGTCTTTTCCAACCTAAATGGTGCTATGATTCTATGAAGTTTATTGAACTGTGCGTTCGGGGGTTCTTGGCATATTTCTGTAGTGCTCTGGGAGTCTTGCAGTGCTGTGGGGAGCAAGAACACTGTTTAAGCTACAGGAAAGTTTGCTAATTAAAGACTATGATAGGAATGTATTCTCAGAGAAGCTCCAGGGAAAGGGAAATGTGTTCTTTTTACCTTTGCATTTTGTAACTGTGCAGCTGAGAACAAAGGAAGAGGGAAAGAAACTCAATCTCAGACAACACACGAGAGAAAACTAGTCTCTTATTGCCATTGTGTTTGGAAATGAAAGCTCATTGCTGGCATTTCTGTAAGATAAAAGAAGGAAGAGATTCCTAGAGGAAGCAAAGTAAGAGCGAAAAGAATGAATTATTTATTTATTTGTCCCCTTGCCCAAAGAGAAGCTAACCTCAGAATGCCCCTACAAGTTATATAGCCCTGGGGGAAGGGCTGAGCCATTGGTTTCCAGATCCCCAATATTAACTGGAATAATTAAGAATAAATATTTTGGTTAAATGTAATCTATATGGACACTTTGTCTGGCTTATTTTAATCTTTTTATCCTTTGCCTCAAGTTTTGCTATTCAGCTCTGCTTAAATAAATATTAATCAAGCTGACAATGTGAACTAAGTTTTAAGTGGAATTCTGATTTATCAAACAAATCTGGGATGCTCAGATGCTATTTTTGTGCTAGGCACTCTCTGAGGCGTGAGGATGAACTGGTAAGTGGTTAAATCATTCCTGGATGTCCTCTGATAGAAGGCCCAGCTGTAAAGTGTTGCAAAAGCCAAAAAAAAAAAAAAAGTTGCCATATCCATGTGACATCTTTCATCCAAAAGACCAAATTTCTATTCTAAACTTCCTAGTGCCTCTAAAATTCAGGTTTGTTTGCGATCTTTTATGCTGTTGTGTTAATGCTTGTCAAACATTCAGAAAGTCTGCTATCCTTTGGATTCTGCTAATGAAGTGACTTGCCTTATTCATTGGACAGTGATTTAAAAGTGATGTTGCTATGGTAACAGCAAAGGAAAAGGCAATTACACAAAACTGCATGGCAGAAAGGAAACAAAAAAGGTGCTCAAGGCTGGTGAGTTGTGTCTCCGATGAGGTAACTTATATGTATGTTAAGTACCATCATTTTACCACTGGTCTGTGTCCACGTCCTCCTGGCTCAGCACGTGCTCACAAAGCATGTGCTCAGCACCACTCTGCTGTCTCCTGGGAGGAGGAGGGCAGGTGTTCTTTATACCTGTAACTTCTGCATTTTGATTTCTTCTCAGAAGTGCTGGTTCCTCCTCAGGAACAGGTTAGACTCCTCTGGTTTTGTTTCTGGATTGCACTCTGTTTCTTTTTCTGCCAGAGGGAGGATAAACCACAAACCTTGGGGGACCCACAGCAGTCCTTTCTGCAGTTGTATTTCTACAGGTACTAGGTAGCACAAATTAACTCACAGTAAACAATTCTGTATTTAAGAATGTAGTGTAGGAACGTCTTCGCGCTGCAGAGAGAGAATGTGAGGTGGCACAAGGAAGGGGATGATCTGGAGCTGCCTTGGGTCGCTCCATGCCAGCCGCCCTGGATTGCTGGCAGCCCCGCGGCGCCAGACGGGCGCTGGCAGGCGCAGCCCTTCTCGGCGGGGCCTGGAGAGCTCGCTGGCGCGCAGCAGCAGCTGCGGCGTGCGGGTCAGTGCTGCGTGCCGTGGAGGCTGCAGGCGATGTGCTCTCTAGTAAACGTGCTTGAGATGGGAAGCTGAGAGGAGCTCTTTCGAAGAAGTCCTGGTTCTTCAGACTGACGGAGGATGGCCAGCCCCGAGCTGGTAACCCGTCCCTTTCTCCATCTCTTTTTCGTGCCCTGTCCTCCTCTTTAAGTACCAGGAACATCCTTTACGGATCCACTGAGTGTTTAATTATTGCTAGCAGCCGTGAATGTTAAATAACGTTAGACACCATGTGCGTCTGGGAGAGCAAAGTAATTCTTTTTTTGGATCTGACCCAAAAATTCTAGTTGGTGCCTTGTGATATACATAAGGAGAATGTCAGTAAGTTGGAGCAAAATCACTTGTGACAGACACACATGCACATCCACAGCCTTAGTGTGTTTAAAGTTACGGAGGGCTCTTAAACAGTCTGGAACTGCTGCCTTTTAGCTGTCCTGTAATGGAAACAAAATGAATCATTAATATTTAACGTTGAGCCCAATCTTTTTTGACTGACTGTTGGAATTAAAAAAAAAAAAAAAGTTACTTTATTGCCAGTTGGAGAATATTGGCCGATGCTTTTGTAATAAAGAAAAAATGTTTGCAGTTTTTCAGTTTTGTGATCTGTTGCTGGGATGGAAGGAGAAAGGAGAAACCAAAGCTGAGCACTTACAGAATAAACTTGCCATTATTCCGTATCGGAGGAGTGACTGAATGAAGCTGATATGAGCAGAAGCAGTGATGCAGAGATGCATAGCCTTAGGCAGTGACTAATGTTCAGTTGGTATTTTGCATCCGTGAGTAAAAATGGACTGTGCAGGGTTGATATAATACTCAGTAATTTCCTTTAGAAATTTGGAGTATACCATGGTATGCTGAAAATCTCTGCTGTACGTGTTGGGCGTGACTGCTTGTTCAGTTGGTTGAATTGACCGTACTGTACATCTCACTCCTGTAAAAGTTTGCCTTAAGTAGCCAGCCTGGAAGAGAGACAGTAAGACCTGACAGTGCCACTCAGAAGAGGAAAGCTGAGGACATGCTGCAACATTTCTAAGATCAAATCTCTACTGATGGCTATTGATCATGACATACATTTTTAATATAGTTTAAATAGATGACAAGCAAATTGTATATTGAATTGGCCTCGTATTTCTCACATTAAAATATCCTTGTCTGCTGTAACAATTAACAGCTAGTTAGGTTAAAGCCTGTATTATCTTACCATAATTTTCCCAATCTTTTTGTATGCGAATAAGAAGATACTCAGTAGTTTGGAAGTAGACAGGAAAAAGCCACAGTCGTTTTCAGGAATACTTCATGTAATACATTGCAGTGCTACTACGCTGCATCATATATTTTGCCTTGATTGTATTTGATGCACCACAAAACATTTTGTAGAGTTTAAGTGTAGAAGGTAGAATGGTGGACCTCGACACAAGTAGCCAAATCCCCAGCTGCTACAAACCGGAGTAACTCTGTCCCAGTCAAAGGACTAACCTGACTTACACCGCGTAAAGTTTGACCTTTAATATGAAAGATGACTGCCTCCTGTGGCAACCAAGCTTTCTTTCCCTGCATTTTGTAAAATGTAGATCTCCTTTTTGACGTGAGGGCTGTTATCTTCAGGTATCACCAGGGGCTAAAACCCCGCAAATAAATCTAAAGGCTTTACAGCTAAAAGGTTCATTCTGTTCTTTAAAAATGGCTCATATAATTCCCATTACTGTCACTTGGAGTTATGTATAGAGGATGCACAGGAAAGAAATTCTAGAACATAAGAAAAATAACATTTTTAATATAAAAATGAATATAAAGTTATTGATCTTTTAATTCTTAAGCAATAAATATCAGACATGTTCAGTTACAAAAATAGTTTTTGTTCTTTCCAATGTTTTTCTAGTTACAATGTGAATTCTTTTAAATATTTATATTTAAATATGTAAATATAAACACATAATATACAAGTATATAAACACATACACTTATAAATATAAACACAGGTGTATAAATATGTAAACATCCAAACCATACATAAATATATAAAATATAAACAGAGAAATTTAAATATGTAAACATGCAAACATACATATATAAAATATAAACAGAGAAATATAAATATGTAAACATGCAAGCATAAATATAAGTCTTCTGCTTATGTTTTTTGGTGTGCTTTCTTTTCAAATACTTGCCTAGTTTCTGATACTTTATTACATAGGTTTTCTCTTCGATCCCCTGGAAGCACAGGAGGAGACGATGGATGGGCGAGCGCAGCTCTCCTGACTGACTTGCCCTGGGAAGCGAGCTGCTGTGGAGTGGCCGCAGGCTGCAGATCAGCTTGGGAGGAGAGGGCAGAGGAGTCCATTGCAGCAGCGTGGTCTGGATGTGACAAAGTCATGGGCATGTATAAAGAAACCTGTTTCCACAAGAATTCGCTGCACAAAGCTAAATTCCTCCTCTCCCCCGGTACATTTTACTTTATACCTCTCCTGAAGTACTCCTTGCAGCATTCCTAGTTACTGCACTGAGACACCACGGGCTGGATTATGCATGTGACATATAGTAAGTGCTGAGAGGCTTTGTCCACCCAGAAGGCTTTAATTTTGTGGAGCAAGTGCTGTTGCCTGTATGGGAAACTTGCATGTGAGAAAGGTGTGCTTAGTCTCTCTCTTCCCAGCTGGTTGTGTTTGCTCCGAGTGTGGAGATGGGCCTGCCTTCAGGCAGTAGCGCTAGCTGTGTGAGGGGAGAGTACTCTTTATTCTGTATCGTCATGTGGCAAAAAGCCTCAGCTTGGCCAGTTATTCCTTATTGCCAATTAACACAAACTTCTGATGACCCAAACTTCTGGCCCCCATCTCCAGCCCCCTGTGGCGGGCGGCGCGGGGGGCTCTGAGCGGCGGGTTTTGGCGGGAAGGGGTCTCTGTCAGCGCGGGCTGGAACCGGTTCGGACTGGCGCCAGGCGGCGTGCGGCGCCTCGCAGCCCGGCCGCCACCTCCCCTGAGGCGGTGCCCAGTCCTCCCTGCCCGGGGCTGGATTACAATGCCAGGCCCTAGAGCTGTAAGATCACGCCAGCTTTCTTCTGCAAAGTAAGTTACTCGCCTTTATTGTTGAAGAGAACAGCTTAAAAGGATGGTCTGTAAGGACTCAAATGTCAGGCTTGAATAAAAAAGAATGCAAGATCTAGTACTTTTATCAACATTTTTAAAGCAGTTGCCTTGTGGTGGAGCTGACTCGTGACTTTTACAGTTCTGTTTTCAGTTCACTTTTTAGAGTTTGCTTTTTATGAGCCAGCTAGTCTGACTATCCAGAACTCCTCCCAGTAGCACGAGAAGAACTCTCTGTGAAAGGAAAATATATTACTTGGAATTTTATGGAAATCCAGGTCATTGTGAGGGTGAATTTAGGCTTCTGTTTACTCTCTGTAAGGAGAGTCGGTTAGTCCTGGAGAGTTAATTAGGAGCTGTCTTTGAGGGCCCTCACGCTCTTGCATGCCCTAGCTCCCTGGGCGTCTTGCTCTCTGCACTTAGTGGATTTGCCGGTAACTGCGGCCATTTGGCATTGCTCCAGCCCTCTGTGGGCAATGCAGAAGTCATTTCGGCTGAGGAAATCAGTCAGGGACCAAAACAGCCTGTTTCCAAATGCCACATACGCATACAAAATATGAAATAAATATGTATCGAATTAATTAGTGGTACAATGCCAGTAGCAAGAGTGGAATTTGATCATTGTCATGAACCTGACTGTATGCTCACATCAGTATTTCCCTGATGGCAGCTAGAGGCAAAGGCTTAGGGGTCAAACCCCAATTTTTTTTCCCTTGAGCAGTTCTCTATAGTCAAGCTATCCCATGGCCTCAGCCAGCCTGGGACTAGTGAGGCTGTGAGATACGCGCACCTCTGCAGCAGCTGCACTGATGGGCACCGAACGGCACGAGCGAAGGGGGAAGCCATCTGTGTGTGCGGGGAGTGGGGCGTGCTGCGGGGTGCGCTGGGCAGCCGCGCTGGAGCCAGCTTCCCGGGGAGCGTCAGCTGCCCGCTGTCGTGTGTCACCTGCGGCAGAGCCAAAAAATGATGCACATCTCCAGACTCTCAACCAGATGCTTTGGCCATGAGATTGTGTTTCCTCTCCTAATCTGATTTAAGCTATTCAGGTGTGTTTTGCTCCAATAAACAACCTCTTAATATAAAAGGATTGCTATTTTGTCATTGTGCCAGAGATGAAAAGGGCCAGAAGATCATTATATAAATAAAAAAAAAAAGGGGGGGGGGGAAGCAAAGCTGTCTGTGTGACTAGGAAGCTAAGTTGCTTATTCTGCTAAAAAGTAATGTACTTCTGATAAAAATGAAAGCATGGACAGATTATTTTAGTCATTTCATAGCAAAAGTTTAATCAGACAGCTGTGTACTACAAATTAACTATGTTTTCCTGATCTGTGATCATCTGACATGATCATACCAGCTATAAGGGAACCCACCCAAGCCTTCAGGGTGACCTCACTGCTGTTTGGAAGGTTGGAGGTGGGAAGCTGGTGGAATGCTCTGTTGTAGAAGTCTTCCTCGGCAATGCACGATTGCTTATGAGATGCAGTGCTGAAGCAGCAGTGTAGCAGTAGCTTTTTCAATCCTTTTCCTTTTCTGGTCTGACCAAGTTTGTGAGGGAAGCGTATGGTCAGATACATGCAGATATGCAATCCTATAAACACCGGAATCTCAGCAAATATGTTTACATAGTGCATATGAACATGAGGCTGCTCTGTTGCTGGACACTCATGATGTTGCTGCATTTACTCTTTGAGTGAAGGCAGTAGGGGCATTGGTATTTCTGGTGAAGAAAATATTGGAATCAAAATCTAATGGGCAAAACTGGAAGCATAAATCTGTCCTTGGTTTGCTTCCAGCACAGATACCCACCGGGCTTATTTGAATGTGTGGATATGACTGCCTGAATGTGTCTGCTTGTATGTCTGTATTTTTCTTCTAAATTGCTGTTACATTTTGAGGAGAGAAAGAGCATCTGGTGCATCAGAAGGACAGTGCTATATGGAGCTTTAGAGCTGTAGGCTGTGAGTTAAGTCCGTCACTGTAGGAGTCCACAGATTGTCCCTCCCTTGGTTGGGAACTCTGAGTTGCAGACCCATGTTTGCGTCTTGGTACCAGACAGGACTGATGGGCTGGTCCTGGAATAAAACCACAAACAAATTTCAGATCCTCTCACTGGGAAGTCAAAAGTGGGCTCAGAAATAGGTTCTTCAAAGGAAAGCACAGTTTATTCATTGTTTTTCTGGACACAAGCATGTGAAATTTAGGGTTAAAATGGGAGTCTAATTATTTCATGCACCCAAAGCATGGTTGGTTTGTAACTCCCATTCAGGCTAATTACCCTCATTTTTGGCATGCACAAAAAAGGCATATTTTATTAAACTTATTTTTCTTAGATGACTTCTCTCTATGCTTTTGAAACCTAAGCTATAAGTTTTAGCTATACACACAAGTGGTTTCATGAGGTTTCATTAGCCCATAGGAGGACTTGGTGGCAGAAACAATGGAGCACTGTTAAACTTAGAGTGATGTATTGCCTATGTCAGCGTGAACATCTGTACAATGGGAAAAAATGTATGCGCTTTGGAAATGGAAGCTAATGAAATGAAATGACCAAGATGAAACATGAGCGATTCCAGCGAAAGCTGCATCCGTCTATGCAGTGATGAATAGCTCCCTGCAGGTCCAAGAAGAAAACATGGCAGAGCAGCAGTGTGTTGCTCACTGCTGCTTTAACTGCAGGTTGAACACTCTCTGGAGAGCCACTGAGCTCTGCTGCCTTGGGAGCAACACTTGAATAATGAAAGAAAGCAAGCTGGTCATAGCAGAGGTGCATGTTTCTTGCTTTCTAGCAAGAAAGGGAAAAAAAAAAAAGGAGAGCAGGAAAAAAGAGAAAAGAAGTAACTGTCTAGTAATGACTTGAGGTCTATATTTTCCCCTTTCCTTCACTTCAGTGAGGTTTGGTAAGTTATGGTTTTCTACAGACAATTCTACTTTGAATGTTTTTCAGTTAAGTTACTTAACACAGAATAAGCCCTGAGAGTATCTTGAGGTGAAGACGATGAGACAGGTACCATGCTGATATGACAACATAAAACAACTAAAATACTAATACTACAATGATTTGGGATTCTTTTAACATTATATGTACTTATTCTTTTCTTTCTATTCACCTATATGTAAAATAAAAAAAAGCTAACTGGCTGTAGAATAAAAAGGCTAATTAGATCTCCTTCCCCCATTCCTGCCCTTACCCAGTCCCAGGGGAATAGAGGGTGCTGCAGGGGATCACGGATCCATCCAGTCAGGCAGAGATTTGCAAAGCAGCGAGCATGTTTAGTAAATTCTTGGATTTTTAAGTTGGGCATGAAAGGTAAAATCATGGCTTACATCTTACTGCTGGTAAGATGGTAGCCTGAAACCCGAGAATTCCTTAGTGGCTCTTCCTTGTTAATACAGTAAATACAGTAGTAGGCAGAATTTCTCCTAGCGGGCTGCCAAGTGTTTATCTGCAGTTTCCCAGTATATTTCCATGAGCTTCAGAGGGACTTACTTTATAGTCCCAAAGCCATTTTGTCATCTGTTCCTTTCACTTTCTTATCTCTTGCTTTTGCTTTTTAATTTTTTTTTTCTTTAAGAAAAAAAAGATTAAAAATAATGCACGAGATTTAAAAAGAGTGCTTCCTTGTAATATGTACTCTTAACATACTTACATTTACACGTTGTTGCAGCAACTGGAATCTTAATTTATGTTACTTTCAAATTTAAGAAACATGAAAATAACTCCCCAAATGTGCTTTTAAATTTTTTAATATTCTGAAACATACAGCTGAAGCCAAATACTAGGTAACAGGTATGGTAAAAGCTTGAACTGCATCCCATGTTAAGGTCTAGCTATATTTGATTCATTTTTCAAGTTACTGAAGTGATGTGGCATGAGAACAGAGTTTGCTGGTCTACATTACAGGCAAATATTCCTATAGCTATATAGTCAGCTGTACAGCTGACACCATAATTTATTGCACGTTATGGCTTTGATATTTACCATTGTTCCAGTACCTCTTCCTTTTTAATTTTCTGTCTTGGGAACATTGTAACCAATAGACTGGTTTGTCAGCTCTTGGCTGACGTAATTACAGTCCTTTGAAACTCTGTCATTCTAAGCACCTCCTCCAGGTATCATGTCTAATTTTTTTCTAATCTGGAAATCATTTATGGCCTTAAAACACAAATTCCTGATGTAGTTAATCAGTGATTTAGGAAAAAGCTGATAGCTCACATAGTTAAGGGCTTAGACTTTGTTTTTGCAAACTAGATGTTACCAACACATTTGCTCAAAACTTCTCAGAGTAAAGCCAGTAGAGTGTTTGAAGAAAATATATAAAATATAATGGGTGAAGTGAAAATTTAATGTTGTCCATTGTGTCAGTATCTTCTTTTTTAGTCCAGAGTCTCCCAGACGTGTTTTGGCTCTACCTTGTTTTTCTTATTTTATTTAGAACCTTTGTTATATCTTTTGCTTTACTGTATTCTCACAAAACGCAGTGCTTGTGGTGGTGTTCTGGCCTGCAGACTTTTGCGGGAAGCACATAGGGCGTTCTGGGATTCCTTACCGTTGCCACATTGCTGGATGCTAAACCAAATTTCTTTAGCAGAAAATGAAAATCCAAGGCAGGCAGGGTGCCATCTTATTATAGGAACATGAGATTTTTCAGGTTAACTTCGGGGTACTTGCCAATACCATATAAGCTTTGTTTAGGTACTACTTACTCTTTAAAATAACCAGTTGTTGTTTCTTTGTTTTTATGTCATCATCTTTTTAACATCATCATCATTTATGCAAAAGAAGATTTCATTTCCATGTAATCTTTTCAGGAATTATCCCAACATAATTTTCTGTGTTTTCCTCCATTTCTAAAATTTATTGATGAATATCATGACACCATGAAGGTGGCAAGATGGTTTTATATGGTGTATTCATCAATAATCATGAAATGTGTTTTTCTGACTTCTGTGCTTTGTCTTTAATCACTATTCAGATTTGCAGCCACAACAAATTTTCCTTTTGTTCATGCTTCTTTCCTTTCTCATGCCTTTTTTATACTCTCATTATCAGATGGCTTGGGTATCATCTATCATCTGGAAAAACTGCTGATTAATTTTTTTCAATATATATTCCTGTAAGTTCTCTAATTTTCCAGAGTAAGAGCCCTTCCTAGAGATTTAGGCTAGGCTTTTTTTTCTCTTCATCTCTCCTCTCTCCCTTTAATTTGGAGTGAATCATTAGTGGGTATAATCTCTTCCATCTCAGTTTTTTGCAGTAATTTTCTCTCACATTAGACTTGTGGTTAACTGTTAATTTTTGCAGAAAGTGTTTTTTCTCCATTTCTGATTTCCCTCATGACCAGTGGAGAAAAATGCAATGTTCCACCTCACTTTTCCCCTTACTTGAGTCCCTTTCACTCTTTCTTCGATGTTCTATGTTGATGATTCCCAGCTCTTTTAGAGCCAAGTTTTTCTACTAGTGTCTTCATCTTTCTGCAAGTTGATGGGAAGCGAAATAGAACACAGCAAGGTCCTGACTCTGCTCACTCATTTCTTGGCAGTAAAGGCACTTACGTGTGTACACAGACCTGGGCTGCAATATTTTCTGCAGGAAGTTTATTTCTTCCTCCTGTGTGCAAAGACGCTGGAATAGATACTGGGATGCGGACTTAGTTACAGTCTCTATAATGCGTTGCTCTAGGGACAACAGAAAAAGTTGCCTTCCCTTGCTCAAAGCAAATAATTTATTTCATGACATAGCTTATTTCCCTACTCTCCAGGTGCTTATCTACCCTTACTACTCTTGTATTATTTTCATATGTATGGTGGGCAGTTGTCCCGTTGTAATTTTTAGCTTTTGTTTCTTTCACGTGCACTTCAGCTTTCTTTCATAAGGCCTTCTGTCTTTTTTTATAGTCTTACACATTTGGGAAGTATTTGCTCCTTTTTCCACTTGGATTTAGTATTCCACTAATCAGCTGCTTTTGTCAGTAGACATTTGTATGTACTCCTTGCTTATTAAAAAAGAAAAAGCATTCCTGACTCAGCGTATGAATGTCTGTTTTACTTTCTTTTGTCCTGTCCGTGCAGTGCCATGAAGGAACCTCTTAGATATACCTTTATAACCTATTCAAACGAACCCTTTCAAATTTATTTTTCCATCCTTCATACAGCACTAGTCTCTGGGGTTTTGTGCTTTTGGGGGGTTGGGTTTTTTTGTGTGTATGTGGGTTTTGTGTGTGTGAAAGGAATGTGCAGGGACAGGAGAAGTCCAGGTCTTCAAAAGCCAGAGTGTTTTACAACTAGCTTTCAGGAAAGCTTTATTTGTCTCTGCTCGTGCAAACAGTACAAGTAAATAATTTCCTACCATGAGTTCATACAGTCTTACCCTTTCCTGTCCTGTTATTTTTCTGAAAAGGTTTGATGGCAGTGCGTATTTCCTGTGATGTGTGGTCGTTAGTTTGCCAGGAGGCTGTTAATGGCAGGGAGAAGTAGAAACTGAGGTGGGTATACTGGCATTTAAGTCTCTCTTACTGTAAACATATGATGTTTGTAGTAATACCACATAAGATCATGCTTCCCTGGTGTACATTCCTAAATCCTAATAATATGAAGCCCCTTAAGGACACTTAAGCTGTGTATGACTTGGTCTTCATTGGCTTTTTTCCCTCACATGTGTCTGAATGCTTTTTAAGATCTGTTTATAACTTTGGCATGTATACAGTTCTGTTGCAAGGAGTTAAAGAACAATTACTCCATTTCTTTTCTGTGTTGCTCTCATGCACAGGATAAAATCAGTTATCTTTGTGTAGTTTTTCAACACTTGAAATTAGCTGTACAGAGAAATAGATCTTTGAATGAGATACTAAATTATAGAAATTATACAACACACTGACTAATATTTATTATTAAAGATGTGACCATCTTTAACCATTAAATTTAATTATTAGCCATATAGTCAGCTTTCTTACAGTTCTCAAAGCCGTGCATCCAAACATTTTTTTCTAGCATATTCAAAGTTTGTGGTTAAAATGTAATTGAATGTCTTATGGGGATACCTACTGCATATTGTAGCAAGTATCCTTTGACAGTAAATACTGTGCCAATGAACTATCTGGCATGAATATCCTTTTTTTTAATTCCTTTTAGGAGAGATGCCACAATACAATCAGAATGTTATAGAGTACAATTGCATTTACACTCGCTAAAATTGTTTTCCTAAGTGACATTAAAGCTATTTAAACTCTTATCTTTACAGTGCCCATAAATATGCGTCTCACATTAGCAGAGATCCCTGATTTTCATCCGCGGCTGAGGCCTGGTTGCAGAGTGTGGTACTCCTTGCTGCGTTCTGACTGCAGCATAGACGTGTTCTGTATTTGCTGGCAAGTGCAGAGGTGTGATGCACCTCACTGAATGTCCAGAGGGAGTCTCATTTAAGTATGTATGTGCACTTTTCCAAGTTTTTAGCAGCTTGGTAGTTACTATATAGACACCAAGGGACATATTTTCAAACTGGGCTTTAACCTCTATCTATAAAAATCACATTTACTTCTACTGAAAGACATTTTTACGTGCAAGTTGGGTAATTAAGAATTTAATCACCCTTTCTCAAGTGAAAATAATGTTTTCTGCACAGAAAAAGAAGCAAAGTTTAGAGGCTTCATTCTAGAGAGCTATTTGCAAGCTTGATATAGAGTCTGAAATAACTTGTTTGCCTTAAAAATAACTGGATGGTAAATCCCTTGAAAATATGTTTTGTCAGGTATCCAGAAGAGAAGGAGCCAAGCCAGAGCAAGTCTGCAGCAATGCAGAAATGACCTTGTTTTATCCACTACACATCTATCTAACATTTGATAGGCATGTCCCAGCTAATCCATTTCTGTGGAAATGATGTGCTGTTTTTAAGCACTTAAAATTATAATTGAATTATTTCAATTGCTGGAAATATCACTGATACGAAGTCCCTATTTTCTG
This sequence comes from Platalea leucorodia, assembly GCF_965183815.1. Taxonomy (NCBI): domain Eukaryota; kingdom Metazoa; phylum Chordata; class Aves; order Pelecaniformes; family Threskiornithidae; genus Platalea; species Platalea leucorodia. Next base: position 21,877,497 of record NC_138827.1, on the reverse strand, counting down.
ATCTTTTTAGTGAAAGACACTCACAGATTTGGGCTGAATGGGAGTGATTTAGCTTGTGATCAGCTTGTGGTCTTTAAGTGATCAGCTTGTCTCTTTACCAGGGACTTGTGAGCAACTTAGTTTCTTGATAGCTCATGGCAATATTAATCAGCTGGATATACAGATGACTTGTGTTAACTCATTGTTCATTGCTTCCAAGCAATGGCATGTGGGACTTTCAAAGATACTAAAAGTTTTGCCTAAAAAGTGGCAGTGTTGTTTTGTTTATAGGATTGTACATAAAACTTAAACTGACCTGATACTTGTAAAAGATAAGTCTGAATAAAAGCAACTTCATCTTAGTTATTTCAGAAATCTGTCCAGTGAATAAAGCCAGATGTACTAACCTATGAAAGGGAAGGTTCCCGTTTTCAATTATCCCTCATATTCCCTGCAGAGATTCTGTGGCAAGCTAAGACAATGAGAGAAGCTTCATTTTAATCTAAAATATATTTCAACCCTAGGGGGTTTTTGTGGTGTTGGCAGTTCCACCTGTCCTTAAATGTGTCATTAGATTCATCCAACTGGTGGTTGTATGCTTAGCTGCCCTTAAAGACAGTGACTCCTGCATTTAAGGAGGCCGTTATTCCTTTTTGTCACCACAATGCTAATATTAAAAGCCAGTTGAAAAAAATGGAACATGTACTGCTAAGGGAGAAGTGTGCTCTGGAGGATTTTTCTACTGAGAAGAAAGGCTGCAAGAGTCAGTTGAGTTAGCTGTAAAGCTGATTTACAGTGTAGTGGATGACAACATATAGCCCAGAATTATGCATATATCATTCATGTTGCATTCTTTTTTTTCAAAACTGCCTTCTATGACTTCAGAAGATGATGGATATTGCCAGGTGCTCATATAATTCAGACTCTGAAAATTAATTTGATATGCTCTGACATTTGAGACCACTTTGGTATTACAAATGCTTATGGTTACCTTAACTTTCTTGATGCTTGCATATAAGTCAGTACAACAAGATGTATTATTATTTGCCTTAATTAAGAACAGTTTAAAATTTTGTGGCTTGCCACATTTCAGTTTTTTGTTTTGTCTTGTTTTTATGAACGCTTCTATTGCATCAGAAAAATCTACTGAAAGCACGGCATGGGCAAGGTGTGTAACAGCTGGAAAATAAGTACTTTTTCTGTGATTTCTACTTCAATGAGATACACAGAGAGTGCTACAGAAGGTGCCATCCCGGATTCCTTCTCATGGAACTTAAGATCCTACTAATAGTGAATGAGACTGGCTGGCTGAACTGGCTTCCAGTCCTCTTTTTAAGGATGTATATAGCAGTTTCTTACATTTGCTTGAAATGAACTCATGCTGGTACGATTCATATTACATACATATTTAGATTACTTACCATGATTCTGATTTTCCAGTGCAAACCTAGTAGGGCCATAAATTAGTTTTAGGAAGATAATCTCAGGAACATCCAGTTTGAAGGTCGTGATAAAAATACCCGAGGTTTCTGAAATGTGACTCCAGACGTGGCACTGGCTCTTGTGTGAGTTTTCATATGGGTTCTAGCTTTGCCAGCTTTTCTAGACTTTTAAGTACCGTGAAGTAAGATATTGGTCAAAAGCGGCTGGAGGCCCAGAGCTCTCCATGGTGCTGTTAGCGACCTCCTGGGATTCCGTTCGCTCCAGGTCAGAGCTCTGACTTCAGTGGCACTGTGCAGCTGGGCAAGGCGTGGCTTCAGGTTACGGACTTTATTACTCAACTGACCTTACATTCATTGAGTCATACTTTGTGAGTGTATGTGTATATATTTCTTTCTGTCTTGCTCTGTGATCCTCTTGACTGATTTCAGTAAAATTTGAGAGAGTTCTCCGGTATACTTAAGTATTTACACATTTGGGGACAGAAGGAAAAGAAAACTTTTAAGTGGCCTCACAGGTATCCCACTGAAGAGGAAAGTTGTAAAGGGAACTCATATAGGAGAGAACGCCAAAGCAAACAGACTTTGTAACTATCCCTACTGCAGAAAAAGTTTCAGCTGACCAGAAGGAAATTTAACAAAAAGCATATATGTCCAGTGGAAAGCAGGCTTTGCTACTACTAAGAATCATGGAATTACTTATTTTTCCAAGTCTGAATCCTGTGAAGAATGGGGCATGTGCATTGACAGGAAACTTGGTTTCACTTGCTCATTTTAAAGTTTATCTTTTCTTTAATTAAAAGCTTCCATTTGAAATTTTAGAAAATAATCACCATTTTAAGATGACTTTTTTTTTAATGTGACAAGGAAAGCTGTTCACCTGAAAAAGTGGAATTGGTTCTGCTGAACTGTGGTATTGATTGTTTTTAGATAAATTCCATTCTGTGTGTGTGACATAATTAGTTTCCAAACTCGTGTAGAAATAGCAAATAAACATTCTGATAATGGAAGATAGTTTCTGATTTTAAAGGAATAAGCTAGGTACTCTCCCTCAGGCTAGAGTCCTCTCTTGGGTACTCTTTATAGATGCATCTCATTTTTCACCTTTGAGATTAAACGATATATTAAACAAATACCATCTCTTGTATACAGAATGACGTTTGGTAGTGTTTCATTCTCTATTGTTTCCATAGTCATCTGAGATTGTAATGCTTTGCTACAGTTCTTCATATTTCCCCCAATTTTTTGAATGTTCCTATTGGAAATGAAGTGTGATATATCCATTTTGAGAATGGCTTTCCAATAGTTTGTATTTGATTTACTAGGAAAACCAAAGTCTCAGACTGCTTTTTGAAATCTGTTCTATTACATTATATACAGTTTTCTGTCTCCTTTTGGAAAGTCACAATACCTAAAATAGAACATTCATCTTATTGATCCTTATAGGGAAAAATGTTCTGTTCCTCTAATAGGACTGGCTGTCTTTCATACAAAGTTTCTTTCCTAAAACAGCAGTGAAATAATGAAAAATGGGTTTGATACTTTCTAAAACCATAGTCAACCTTGTAATTGTTGTAGTCCGTTGATAAGTATGAGCCCCTGGTTCCAGAAGGTAATTGTCATAAAGGTGGTTTTCTACAACAGGAGGCAGGATGGAGAAAAAGAGAGGGTCACTGTTGGTAGCAAAAATATTCAAGGAGAAAAAAGAAATTTTACAAACTGTATGCGTGGAAATCAGATCCTTACCTGATTTAAGACAATGGGAGTCTGGTGAACTCTAGCATCTGGGGCATAAATGCATATCCAGACCCTTCTCTAGTTTATACAGGAATGTTTTGACAGTTTTATTGATAATTAGAGATAATAACACTACTGTATGAGTTGCCCTTCACTGTATACCTGTAAGTTCTTGGCAGATCATTAGGGCTTAGCTACTGGAAGTTAGTCAGGAATATACTTTTCCTCTATGCTGCTTGCCAGTTATGTATACTGAAAGATGGTTTTAGCTGAAGCTTTTCTAGTCAGCCTATTCAAGTCTAGAGATCCAGCCATGAAAGGCTGCCTCTGGGAGTGTCAAATCCACAGCACCGAGTGCTTAGTGCAACAATCTTTCCTTTTATTTCTTACTGTGTGAGGGGGAGGAGGGAGAAATTATTTACAAGTTGTGAGTAAGCCGTATCAAGAGGTGAGAAAAAAAGAGTTTCACAATTATTAGTAATCCAATTATGTAATAAGTACTTGGTTATGAAAGAATGAGACCTTGCCACATTTACAAATCTGAAGCAATTTATGATGCTTTCAAGTGATACCCATCTGTATTCCTCACTTAATCCATAAGAGATTTTTTTTTGCAGCATGAAACATTTTGTAGGTGCATTGGAAATCTTTGCATTCTAACCAGTAGTGTGCAAATAGAGCTACTTCTCTTACATCCTGTTTGGGAAGGGCACAGCATCATAAGAAAATTGCTGTCATGCTCATAGCCTGGCTCTCTTATTTTAAAGGCTATAAATCAAGGTTAGACACTAAAAAGCAAACAATTTATTCTGGAGGAAAAGTGTTTTTAAGTGGCTGAAGAATTTGGCCCTTTGGAACAGCTTTTCTAACAAAATATATGCTTTTTGTAAGAAACTGGTTGTGATGTACTGTGTTTTCAGGTTGTATATACCTGCCTCCAGGTATTATATGTTCTGAAGAAAAGATTTAGTTGCGATGCCATTGGAATTATTTCTCCAAATATGCATTTATGATATCCAGAGGATGGATTCTACCTAAGTAAGAGTAGCCTTAGTAAGTTCAGCTCTCTGCAAAGCTTTAAAGTAGAAATCAGTGAAGTACTCATGTGTTAGCTAGGTGCAGGCTGAACTACATAAGAGGGATAAAAACTATGTATTTGGAAGGCAATATTGATATGTCTTAGACCATGTTCAGACATATTTATAGCTGAGAATATCTAGAAATCAGGCTTTTATGTTTAAATATAGTTGCTCCTTGCAGAAACAGGTTCTCAATCATTTATCACACTATACCACCTTTAGTGGAGAAATTTATTAGACTGTTTTCTTGTTTCTTGTTTTGTCCTTTTCCTCATTAAAATTTAATGAAAAGTTAAATGCAAAAGAGAACTACTTTACTGTTATATTGAAACTGGTGTTTACTTGTCTGAGGCTGAATTTCTAATGCTACATCTGTTCCTCTCTGGTTTATAGACAGAACAGTATCAATATGCATAATTGAGCAGGCTGAATAATTTCCAGGATATCCACCACTTTTAGTTGCTTGTAAGTTGGCTGGATGAAGCATTTGATTGATTTTTTCCAGGCTTGTTTCTGGCTAAAATTTTTTTGTTCTTGATTTGTTTTTTTTTTTTTTTCTTTAAAGTTTCAGGTTTTAATAACTATCAGAGGACCTTCTGAGGACCAATGAAAAATAGCTGACTTATTGTTCTTAAACATTGTTATAGTAGTTTTGAACATTCTGGCACTTCAGGTATCTGGTGAAGAAGGTGGAAATTTGGCAGTGAGTAATTCTGAAATGAAATTGTTCCTCTTTCCATGTTTATGAAAAAGGATTCATAACTGTAATATACAGCTCTTTTGTACACTTGGTAGACTTTATTACATGTTCACCTTGATTTTCAGAGTGCTCCCACCTCATAGAGAGCCCAGACCAAATTGATAATACCCTACAGTTAAAGACTGGGTCACATTATAGTCATAAAAATGGGTAAAATTAAGGTTGTAAGGGCATCCTATTTTGGGCATTTCTTAGCTTTGAAGTGCTTGATTTTCCAGCTTCTTTTGAAATAGTTTTTGTGGGGTACCTTATAGAAGTACAATCACATGCTGCCATTTTGCCGTGCACAATGGGAAAATAATGAGGGAGACTAGCCAAGGGCTATAAGGCTGGTTTTCAAAGGCTTTCAAATATTATTGTTACTGAACCTATAAATATTGTTTAAAAGCCTTTATGAAAGCAGTTTTCCCTTGGGGGTGCTGTACAAAGCAACAATGTCCTGTAGTAGAATGTACACAGCCTTAATACAAGGCTTTTAAATATTGTTACTTTCCTTACTGTCTTTATTCTAAAAATACTGAAGAAAAACATTTCTGACATGTGCTTTTTTCCACCCCTCTGAAATATTTTCTTGTCCTGGATCATGTCTAACTGTGGATGTGGGTGACTGATACTGGCTAGCTGTATGTCATGCAGCTGACAAGTGATAAGATTAAATCATGCAAGGCAATAAATGAACAGGCCTCACTGTTTAGTGAGGTGTTTAGTTTGATGGGGAGATTTCTAGATCTTTCTTTCGATTCCATGTCTATTTTCAGTGTCAGAGTTGTCCAGACTGTGTTTATGGCTGCTTGAGACACCTTCTCATTCCCACATGCCTCTTTTTTTTTTCTCCAAAAGAGTGTAGGTACTCATCAGAGGTACAGCTAAGTCTACTGTATTTCTCTGGGGAGGTTGCATTCAAGCCACAGCCTACTTTAAGCATCCTACTTTGAGGAGAGAGTTGGTTGCCTGGAAACTACAGCTGGTCAAACTGTGGAGTTTCAGTTCCAGAGGAATTTTGGGCTTTCTTTTTTTTGTTTTGAGTTGGAACAAAGACTGCAGAATTTCTTATAAAATCACCAAGAAGTGGTCAATTGAGACATTTCATTGCAATATAATCCAGATGCTTAATTTAAAGTCTGGTAGAGGATATAGAACATTTACATGAGGACTTATTTTGATATTCTGTTCTAGAAAGGTTAAAATGGATCATCCTGAGTTTATCAAAACACTTCTACACCTCCTATTTGGAAAACAAAGCTCTTGTAGGAAAATGTTTGTATGGCAAGCTTCATTTTTAGTGAGATATTATTCTCAATGGAAAAAAATGTTCAGCTGGAATTTTTTTAGTTTCTCTAAGTCCAACTTCTGGCTTTCCGTTCATGCTTAAGCCAGTTCAGTGACTTTTTAATCCTTGCCCATTGTTTTTTCAACTCGGGAGCATTGCATATTTCTCCCCTCTTTCTTTAATGTCTAAAATTTGAGAAATACTCTGTCCTGTCAGCTGCCATGTAGAGAAGATGAGAACAAGCATTTAGGAGAGAGGAATGCATTATGTGATGGTATCAGACAGCCTGCTGCTGTGGCCTGGGGAGGGCTTCTCTCCACCTCTGTTCCTTGTGAATGCTCCAGGATATCTGTGAAAGTTGCAGGTGCTGCGGTGTGGTAGGGAGCTCCCAAGCCCATCACCCTCACAGTGACACAAAGCGACCTGGTGTAGCACTAAACAGACTTTCCAATTGGCTTAGGAAATCTTACTGTTCTGTTGGAGTGTCTGATGCACATGGATGTGTCTCCCCTGCTTTTAAAGGCTGGTCAGAAGCCTGCACAGAAGCAGTACTTTCAGCCTGGGGTGATGTATATACTGGCGTATTTGATAGTAGTTGGATCAAAATACCAGAAATTGTGCTCTGTTGAGCTCAAGATGGACCTGATGCAAAGGAGATTTTCTTTATTTCTTGAGCTTTGTGATCTGCTTTCTTCATATCTGCTTACAAGCTTGAGTGAAGGGGATGTAGAGTGATGTTTGGCACTTCTTTGATGTTGTGCTGGTACTAATATTAAATTGTGATGAAGAGTATATATAGAGTTTCTGAAAATTAATTACTGGAGAACTTTTCGTAAGATGCAGAATGACTCCTTCCCCCTCACCCCCCACCCCTTCCTCAGTCATTTAGTTTCATCCTAAATTGTGTTACTGGCAAATTTGTGTACGGCAGTTTTTTTATTTTTATATTTCTATTGCACCACTAAAAGGAAATCAATAAAATTTATCTTTCAGTCTCAAATGTCTGTTATAATAACTTCTCCCCATTGTGATCCATGGTAAGTGTCAAGATATCAGAACTGGCCTACTATAAAGATAAATCTGATTTTATGAGATTATCAACCTTTCACAAAAAGGGTATGATTGTGTTAGCTGATTGACAGCAGAAAGCTCCCATTCTGGAGACACAATTTAGCCCGTCTTTTTTTCGTTTTTAAGTTATTTTCATTTTGCTTCATGCATGTTAAAGTGAACTGCTTAGGCTGGGCCTATGTTAAGAGTAGAAAGTGTTAATTAAAAGGTACACAGCTCAGCACAAGCATTGCTGTAATGACTTCATTCAAAGCGGTCTTTTCAAAGCAGGTGCTGACCTACTTGCTTTAAATTGAGTCCTCTTTAACCGTAGTTAATTAAAATTCATTCTTTTTTTTTTTTTTTTTTTTTCTAAGGAATCCACTACATGAAAAACTTGTGACTCAAAATGGTCACTACCTAGAAGTCTACAGCTACAGGAATTACTAGCAAGTAGATACTGCATTTTTTCTTCAATAAATATTTATATTCTTATAATCAGAGCTGTTTAGTAGATGCACATGCGTACATTTGTAATCCTGGAAGTGTGCTCAGCAGCACTCACTAGATTTTCATTATAATGTCTAAAGAAAAAGGAGGAAAACATTAAAGAATCATTTGACTGAATTAACTGACAGTATATCACTTAGTAGCGTACAGAGTATGTGTAGTCTGGAGAGTGCTAAATTTCAAGTACTTTTAAGACTTCCCCATTCATTCTAAAACAAATGTTGCTCTTAGTTATGTCAGATGAAATCCACTGAAATAAATGGCACTATTACAGATTTACACAAGTACAGCAGTGAGTAGGTTCCGGCTACCCATGGATTATCATCTAACAGCTCTGATATCACAAGGCATGCTGTGTTAATGAGGGAGAAATACCAGTATCTTTAAGGTCTTAAGTGTACTGGATCAGCTTTGAAATGTCAGTGAAAACGTACCTTTCACTGAATTGTTTCCATCTTGAAATTGAAGGTTTTGTCTTGTTTAATAGGCTTTAAATCTACTTGAAAAGGTTGTATTGCAATTAATTAAAATGCAAGCAAACAATGAACAGCAATCTAACTCTGTCAAAAGGGTTTTTCTATGTTTTTGTCGTTATGGCATTTTGAAGTTGTCGTGGTTTAACCCCAGCTGGCAACTAAGCCCCACCCAGCCGCTCGCTCACTCCCTGCACAGTGGGATGGGGGAGAGAATTGGAAGAGTAAAAGTGAGAAAACTCGTGGGTTGAGATAAAGACAGTTTAATAGGTAAAGCAAAAGCCGCACATGCAAGCAAAGCAAAACAGGGAATTCAGCTGTTCAGCCATCTCCAGCAAAGCAGGGCTCCATCACGTGCAACGGTTACTTGGGAAGACAAACGCCATAACTCTGAATGTCCCCCCTTCTTTCTTCTCCCCCCAGCTTTATATGCCGAGCGTGACATCATATGGCATGGGATATCCCTTTGGTCAGTTGGGGTCAGCTGTCCCAGCTTTGTCCCGCCCCAGCTTCTTGTGCCCCCCCAGCCTGCTCGCTGGTGGGGTGGTGCGAGAAGCAGAAAAGGCCTTGACTCTGTGTAAGCACTGCTCAGCAGTAACTAAACCATCCCTGTATTACCAACACTGTTTTCAGCACAAATCCAAAACATAGCCCCATACTAGCTACTATGGGAAAAATTAACTCTGTCCTAGTCAAAACCAGCACATTCTCCACCCCTTATTCCATACCATTTACGTCATGCTCAGGTACCACTCTAGCCAATACATCCTCATTAACCACCACTTCCCTTCCCATCCTTTGAAATAATACAGAGATATCATTCCCTTAGTCTATGGACCAACCCTGTGAAATGCCCATAAAATGCCCATAAAATACCCACAAATGTCCACAAAAAGTCCACTGAGTTCATTTAGTCCATGACTTTGGTCTCCATCTGTGATGGTGGTCACTCAGGACAGGAGAGGTGGTGTGTTGCATGGAGTTACTGGGCACCAAAGCCAGCTCAGGTCCGATCACTGCTGCACTTGCACTGCTTCTTGTGAGACTTATCCTCCATTGGTTCAGGTGGTTCCTGCTATAATAATTCCTATAACATGCAACTCAAATCCTGGGTTACAACAATTTAAAGGTATTTCCATTACAGTCTCCACCCCTGCTCCCTTTGGGCCAGGTTATAGGGTTTAACATTGCAATGAACTCCTCCCCTTGTCCCTGCTCTGGCTTGGACTTATCCACAGACTATAGTCCCTTAGGGGCGTACCTGCTCCAAGTGGAGCCTCATCTATGAGCCACAGTCTCTCCAGGGGTATACTGAAGTGAAGTAAGAGAGATTATTTGCAAAACAGGCAGTCAAATGAATGTGAATTAGGAAACTACAAAATGAATTATAAGCAGTAAGTAGCAGTGTTGGAACAACCTTTGAATAGTCTCTGCTGCTTCTTTGTAGTAAGAAACTTTTCTTTAAAAACATAATTTATTTACTGATAGGGTTATATCAGTAGAAACTGGAGGCTTTCTTTGAATTTTTTTTTTAACTTTGTTTTGAAAGATTTTTTATTTTCCCCATTTTTACTATTTGTGAAATTCAGCCCAAATGAGTTTGGTTAATGTCTCCAAAGTGCTTGACAAAGGGAGTGATTTGAGACAATCCAGTATGATTTTATACTTGTGTAAAAACTTGATAAAGGAAAAGAACCAGGAACAGATGTCAAAATATGTCAAGGCGAGTACGGTGGGAGTAGCACTTGGAACACTCTGAACTTCTGTCTGTGCTTTGGCATGTGAGCAATGAATGAATGAAAATACCATAGCAAAATGCAGGTCTGGAATCTTTGTTTTACAACGTCATTTTGCTCTTTGGGAATATATAATTGTTTTTCCGCAAACTTTTCTTCAAGATTCAAAAACTGATTCCTGATGATAAGATAAAATTTTTTTATAAAATAATCTTTTTAGCGTAAATGTATAAATGTATATATATTAAAGCAGCAGAGTAGATTCCCCAGTAGTGGAAACGAATACATGACCTTCAGTTAAGGAATTTTTGCTGGTTTACAGAAGGGAAGAAACTCGTGTTATGACCAAGAGATTTAACTAAGACTGTCAAATCCTTGCAGAATGAGGAGTTTGCTATATTTTAGGAGTAAAAAAGTTCTTAAACTGCTGTGGTTGGATTTTTTTTCTTGGATCATGATGAGGAAGCAGATTTTTGCAATAAGCAGGATCGAATATAAAAATCTCCTGCTCTGAGAGAATGTCTGTTGCATTAATCAGGTTTTCCCCGAGTTCTGCTTCCATGTTAGGAGGAATTCAGTGGCACAACTCTAGGTGAATTCAGCAAAAGTAGGATTTCTTCCATAACACAAAGCTCATTTAAAATGTGATGAAGATATTTTCATGAGTGTTTTTTGTTTTTTCTACCAGCTCTAGTGAATTCAGAAAAGTGAGTGACTAGCCTCCTGCTTACTCCTGTTGCACTTCTCAAAGTGGGAAGGGAATCTGACCGTGCTTTGCACTGACACTGGCTTTTGCTCTCAGGATGGAGCTGAGAGTGGCATCAAGACAGTAAGCATGTTTTCGATTGTCTTGTGTCTGGTGCTTGACAGATCAATGCAGTGTTCCACCTTGGGGTCACCGTGACCCTAATACTTGACCAGTGCAGTGATGAATCAGCTGTGAGCTGTCTTTTGGAGTTAGGCCAAGTGAATGTAAAAAAACCCCTTCCACTCCTCTGTGTTAGTTCTTGTACTTTCTTTGCATCATTTTTCACAAGGAAAAAGTGATTAATGCAAAATAGTTCAAAGCTGTTCAAAACAAATATTACACTCTAGTTCATGACCACAGAGCCTGTAAAATACTATACCTATATGTACTTTATCAAAATGATATCAAGTTGATCTGGCTTGTAAGAGTTTTGGTATAAACTTATTCTCTGATCTATGTATTAAAATTGACAAATTGCAACGATATATTTCATAGTTAACTATATATCTGTGATTACTTTTAACAGTACAAAATATATTTTATTTGATGGGTTGAGATTAACTCATTTATAATTTGGAGAACAAAAAGGGGAAAAATTGCATTACAGACCCCAAACAGCTACAAAACACCTGTCCCTGAAGGGGATTCTCTCTACTACAAAATCTTTCTTTCATTATAATTATGAAGAATTTGAACTGAAGATCAAGAGATTTTTATTTTTTTTTTTAGCAACTACCTCTTACTCAGCATTGATAATGCTATTTAATTAGCATAAACTTTTACCACTGGATATATAATACTTACCTTTACTGTGAATGTTTTTATGTTTACCATCACACTGGTTGCCATTCCTATCGTTAAATGGAGCCATCTCCTATCTAAAGAGATCTAAGTTCCCACTGAAATCAATACACCGATGCCAGTTTAGGCCAGCTAAGAGCCTGGTTGTTTTTATTGCATAGACACTGACTGAATGTAGAAACTAACTGGAGTGAGTCTGGTGAAGGGCCACTAAGATGATTAAGAGCCTGGAGCATCTTTCATGTGAGGAGAGGCTGAGACAGCTGGGGCTGTTCAGTCTGGAAAAGAGAAGGCTCAGAGGGGATCTAAATAAATATAATAAATACATCTAAATAAATATATAAATACTTGATGGAAGGGAATGAAGAAGTTAAACACCCTTCTCAGTGGTGCCCAGAGATGGGACCAGAGGCAATGAGCAAAAACGGAAACATATGAAATTCCATCTGAACATAAGAAAACAATTTTTTGCTGTGAGGGTAGATGGACACTGCAACAGGTTGCCCAGAGAGGCTGGGAAGTCTCATCCGTGCAGATATCCAAACCCGACTGGACATGGTCCTGGGTAACCTCCTCCAGCTGTCCCTGCTTGATGCCCTGCAGGGGATTGGACCAAATCATCTTGAGAGGTCCTTATCAACCTCAACCATTCAGTGATTCTGACTTCTGTCAGCTTTTCCACTCCTTTGGATTTGGCTATGAATGCAGGAATGACAGTTTTACTTTCCTAGGCTAAAAATACGTAGTAAAGAAACCTATAATCAGGAGGCATGTAACTGCTAAGGAATAAGATAATATTCTGGCATGAACTGCCAGATTTAAATTTAAATCTAAGGGCTTCTATGTGAGTTGATTTGAAAAGTAGTCTAAAGGTACTGAAGAGCTCATGGCATTTTTGAGCCAGCCCTCTTGGTTCATCTTGTCTAGTTTTCACAGCGCTATATGTACAAAAACACAGAGGTATGTTCCTTTAAAAAAATGTTGTTCTATATTATTTAAGTGTTATGAGATTAGTCACAAATTTCAATTATATTTTTGAGGTAGATTCATATAGGTTATCTGCCTCCATACTACTGATAATGCCTTTTAACTTGTGGCATTAATTGGCTGAGTGATCTTGAGGTGTTTCCTACAAAAGTAATTTTCTCTCCAAGGAGCATTGTCTGTGTCTCATACAACACACGTAGAGGAAAAATCACAGAACTGTATCATAAGTTTGGTGTAGAGCAATGCTGAAAAGCTAAAAACTTGGTGTTTGTTGAGTTTCCCAAAGCTAGAGCATTTCGGATTGGATTTCAGTGATGCATTTTACCGTTGCCAGCAGACTGAGCGATCACTATTGCAAAGTCCATAGTTAATGTGCCAGTGATACTAAACCATGCATTTGCTGGTTCATCATGAATGAAACACAATAAAAGCAGAAGACCTCATCTTCTCATATGTTGTGCTCAATTTTATGGCACCACCTTGTAAGGTAGATCTGGGTTTAGGTTCCAACTCCTTTATTCTTGCTATTGTGGAGACACAAGAAAATCTTGCTAGGACAAGAAAGATTTGTCATCACAGAAATTAATGTGCTGATACTTAAGATTATGAAAGCTGTCAATCAGGGCTACTTAAAAATGCTCATACATCTTTCTGAAAAGTGTTAAGTGATTTCAGTTCTGTGTCTTTAGATCAACATGCACAAAGCCCATCTCCTAAAGCATTAATAACAGCATATCCACCATATGAAAGTGAACTAATCAAAACCACTTTTACTGTCTCACAGTTAGTAATACTTGGATCCCTTCCTGACCAGGATCTCTCAATCTGTTTCAAAGAGAGCAGAAAATCATACGCACTTTTGTGGAAATTCCTGAAGTTGTCAAAATTTGAAGTTGGACAGCTAATTCTGAAATGATGGTATTTTCCTAGGTTATTTGGAAAATTGCAGGATTTAATTTTTTTTTTCTGTGAAATATATTGATTTTTGTTTCAATTAGTTCATTACTTGTCACTAAAAGTTCATAATAACATCTGATGTCATCTGAGATTATTTGACATGTCATATGGAAGTCACAGATATGAAAGTCAAAATATAATCTTTGTTACATTTTATTTTATTTTTAAACCAGTACAGACAAATTGATACATTTTGCCTTATTTTCTTGGTCAAAGTTTCTCCTGTTTGTGTTATAATGAAACATCTTGACAGTTTGAATCAGAAAATATTACCTAGCGAGTAAATTGGAGGAGCAGCTATTTTCAGTAGTCTAGAAATGTTATCACAGTCTAACACATGGGTGTTAAAAACAGCTGCACCTCTAATTAGTTCACTGAGTATTTCATTTTTCTACATGACTTGAAATGATAAGACATGCCATACTGTGCAGTTACAATTGAAAAAACATGAAATAATATAAAATGTACTAAATGCATTTTTAAACAAAGACTTGATTCTGACATTGGTCTTGAAACTTTTAAATTTTATTCGAAACACGAGTACTGAGTTTCAGTGACCTCAAACAATGTCTTCAAAACATTCAAACAATGTTTTCAGTGGGGATAAATCTAATATTCTGTGTTGACTTTCATGAAACTTAATGGCATCTGAGATACTAATTAATGCATAGTCTGTTTTTTTTTTTTTTGTGCAGAGTATTATATTTATGACAGTTGTCTGTATTTGGGAACACAGATACATGCACATCACTATTTTCTGTAAAATACAAAATGTTTAAAACACCATTGTTGGAATTAATTATTAATTTCAGATTAGATTATAGGAAGTTTTAGTTTCCCTTTTTCCTTAATAGAAAATGATCAATTGCTTTTAACTGGAAATGGAGCCTGCCGTGACAGGTGCAGGTGGCTTTGTCTTAGATTCTTCTTTTCCTTCCTCATGAAAGAAAGACTCAGGTTTTGCGTAACTTTTCACTTCTGTTTCTTTAAAGATGAGAGAGCTTCTGCATCTCTTTAGGTTGGAAATTCACATATAACACGTTTTAACGAAGCTGGTGAAGGGTCTAGAGAACAGGTCATATGAGGAGCAGCTGAGGGAGCTGGGGTTGTTTAGTCTAGAGAAGAGGAGGCTGAGGGGAGACCTTATCATTCTCTACAGCTACCTGAAAGGAGGCTGTAGTGAGGTGGGGGTTGATCTCTTCTCCCAAGTAACAAGCTATAGGACAAGAGGAAATGGCCTCAAGTTGCACCAGGGGAGGTTTAGGTTGGATATTAGGAAAAATTTCTTCATCGAAAGGGTAGTCAGGCACTGGAACAGGCTGCCCAGGGAAGTGGTTGAGTCCCCATCCCTGGAGGTATTTAAAAGATGTGTAGATGTGGTGCTTAGGGACATGGTTTAGTGGTGGACTTGGCAGTGCTAGGTTAACGGTTGGACTTCATGATCTTAAAGGTCTTTTCCAACCTAAACGATTCTATAATTCTAACTAGAAAAGTTCATAGAATTGTCGAATCACAGAATGGTTGAGGTCGGCAGGACCTCTTGAGATCATCTAGTCCAACACCCTACTGAAGCAGAGTCACCTAGAGCGGGTTGCCCAGGACTGTGTCCAATCAGGTTTGAATATCTCCATGGACGAAGACTCCACAACCTGCTGGGGCAACCTGTGCCAGTGTTCAATTACAGTCACGCTAAAAAAGTATTTTCTTACATTCAGATGGCATTTCATGTGTAGTATGTTAGATGCTCCGGTCCCTTAATCATCTTGCTGGCCCTTCACTGGGTTCACTCCAGTAAGCCCATGTCTGTCTTGTCTTCCAAGCTCTGGGGAGCTTGGAACTGGGTACAGCACTCCAGATGTGGCCTCACCAGTGCTGAGGGGAAGAATCACCTCCTGTGACACATGAAAAAGTTGTGAACTATTAATTATACAAACAAGGATAGCAAACAAATTAAACATGACTAAATATGAGGGGGAGGAATTATTTAGAATGCTTGCATTTTAATGTTTATGGTTACATATTAATATTTAAATGTACTTTTAAAAGTATATGTTTATGTGCTTTTGAAAGTAAATGTTTACATGCAAAATTCCAACCTTGATTTCATTTGAGTGTTAAGAACTGAGATTTTGGTTGTGAGTCATCTTTAGTCATAGCAGAGTCTGACATTTCTATTTGGAAAGGGCAAATACTGTACACTTAGGTGGAGGAATTTGGCCAATTTAAATTTTTTTATTGACTGATGGAGTGTTTCAGAAGTGGAGGAGAGGAAGAAATGAACATCTTCTATTTACCTCCTCCCTTATCTCTGTTTAATATCACAATCTCACGAAGTAACATATAAAGCCAGCCTGGCATGTTTTTTTCTAGAAATAAAGGCCAGGCCAGAGTTTTTTATAGGTATATCAACTTCACGTATAAAACATGCACTCTGCTACTTGTGTACAAATGCAACAGCTTAAAAGATGGTAAAACGATGGCTTAAAATTTGGCTGCTGCCCATGTACATAAAACAGAGAAAATATTTGATACCCTTCATGAAAATGCAAGGGAGCCATAGTACATTAGTTATGCCATACTGCAGATCTTTCAACAAGCTTTCAAATTTCAGGTATGTGTCTGTAAACTGATGGTCCTTTTTAAGAAAAATTCCCTAAAAGAAAAAAAGTAACTCAAGAAAATTTCAAGAAAAAACTTGTTCTAAACCAGTAGGAACTTCTTTCTCTGGCAGACTGACATCTATTATAATCATCTTCTAAATCCAGAAGACAGGTTCTTTGTCAGCTAAATAATATCTTTTTTCTATCATAGAAAGTGACAAAATTAAATCCTTTTCTTATAATTCTGTCTGTTATAAATTGATGCTCACAAATCTCACAGTACTGGTTCAGCAGCTTCCATCCTCATCTCTCTAGAAATTTTCAAACTTAACAGGCTTCTCTCTTTCTTGGTGCATATTTATGTGTATATATTCTTGACTCAGCTTGCAGCTAATCTGAACTAGAAATAAACAGTAAACCCTACATAAAAATTTAATAGCCCTGATTCACCACTGTATTTCTCTAGTACCTACACCAAGGAGCTTCGATCAGCTCTGTAGTGCTAGCGTAGCCCTGAAGGAGTGCTCAGTTTCCTCTGGCTCACAAGTACGTTTACTTCGACCTGACGGGTGAATGGGGAGAAATGGTGCTTAAAATACTGTGGGTAAGGAACTCCTGTGAGATTTCATTTTACAGGGTCTGTTCTCCACTTTTCACTTAAATATTTTTATCCATTCTTACAGACTAGCCCTTTGCACAGAATAATTTCTCCACACTGTTTGTAAAACTGTTTTCATGTCATTTCCCCCCCAAATCCCTTCCAGTCTATTGTATTCACAGTGAATAGCCAATTACATTTGACTTGTCTGGTTTGAATAATTAAAGCAGTTCTTTTTGAATCTGCCAAACAGTTTGTTTAAAGCCAGGAAGTGGTCAGAGATGTAATCTGTTGCGCGGTTCTGCTAATGGAAATAATCATACCAGTATGTTACTGGGTTATCTTGTTTCTACCAGCCCCTTCATTTGTGTTTTGCTTATTTGTTTGCCTGTGCTATGAAATCAGGTTGCAGAACCTTTAGAATGGGACAGCACAATTTGACTGAGACCTCTGAGTGTTAGCCAGAAACACAGGGCAGTCATAACAGTTATGCAAGCTTTGATAGAATACTTGTCTTGTTCCTGAATTTTTGAACGTCAGGATATAGTTAGGGAAGCAAGTAACTTGTCTCCATTTTTATCAGAAACTGATGGCACAGCTGCAAACTTTCTCCTGTTATTTTTTGTTATTTTTTAGATAGCTCTATCTGCAGCAAACAAATTAGGAAGAAAAAACCCTTCTTTTTTTTACGATAAATAAAGAAATAAGGCCAGATGCACAAGCAGAAATATCTATTTTGTAGAATTTGGCAAAAGATTTCAGAATATTAGAATTAGCATACTTGTACTTGCTCTTTCCTTAATACCAATGCCAATTTAAGGTAACCTAAGGAACTTAACTGGAATTGTTCCTGTGATATACAGAACATTTAGAGCTGGATGTGGTCTGTATAGCAGGGAGATGATAAAGGGAAGGACTTGTTGAATTTTATTGTTGATCTCTAATTTCATCACAGCAGATAACTTCAACCTGAAAACAGGACTAATACATGATTGGTGTCTTTTTTTGATAGGATTAAAACGAATGGAGAAATGTGTCAGAGATTACTTTGAACAAAAAGAGGCAAGAATTCAATTAAAAATTTCTGTCTAATTTTAAATTTTATTTATATTTAATTACTTTCATCAAAATATCTCTCTACTGATATGAAGAAATGGTTTTGCTGAGAACAGAGCTGATGTATATTTGAAGGCATTATTATATTTAGGATGAACGGTATTTGTTGAGGGCATTTCATGAAGTGAATGTCATTGAATATGTTGAAGAGGCACAGATCTCAGATTGACTCTCCCTTACTAAATAATTGATGAATTTTTTTTTGAACTGTGGAATATCAGCATATTTACCAAACGTATTTTCTATTTGCAGATTTCTAAAATTTAAGAAGTTGTAAAGTAAAAGCAGTTCCAGCCTGATTTTGGCAGTTGTCAATAACCAACAGTTTGAATCTCAAAATGTTGTCTTGAAAAATTAACTGGCAGATGAGCAGGATGAAACCTGTGAGCATCTGAACCACAGAATAGGACCAATTTAATAACCAATAGGTATAAATTTCAAAGCCAGTAGGACAAAATTTCATAACTAGGAAGGACAAAAATGTAAAATATGTGTACAGTTTTTCTTCTTTGTTTTTGTTTTTCTTTGTTTCAAAGCTTTAGTTTGGAGAGTAAAGACATTAACTACATAACATGTTGTAAATAACTATCTACAAATATGGTTTAAACCAACTGAACGTTCCAAATTCCAAAGGTAGAAGTTGTCAGGTTTCTGACAACGAACAGGCAACAAGCCTGTTAAAGTATTGTTTATATATCTTTAATATTCTACAAGACACCGTAACCATGATTGCTAATGTCTTTCTGTTCCATTTCTGAGAAGCATAATAATGCTGATATTTTTTACATCTTTTGGAAAAAGTAGAATGTGTTTTTACTCCAAGAAAACTTTTCCCATGCTGCTGCATTATGTAATGGAAGTGGACACCTGATAAAAAGGAGAGCTTAACATGACCTTAATCTAAATTCTTTTTCCCAGTCTTAAATATTTTCAGTGTATGAACTGAACTTCTGAAAGTAAACCTATGGATAAACCAAATCATAGAACTGTAGAGTTATTGAAGTTGAGAAGTAGAGAGCCTGTGGTCCAACTCTTGCTCAGAACAAGTCTGGCTTTGATCTAGATTAGGCTGCTCATCCTCTTGAGTATCTCTGGGGAAAACATTCCTCAAGCTCTCTGGCCCCACTGTTCTAGTACTTGACCACATTCATTGTGGAGACTTCTTTCTTTGTATTTAGTCAGAATTCCCTGTGCCTGTTACCTTGGCCTTTTCCTGTGTACCTCTGAGAAAAGTCTAGGTCTGTCCTCTCTGCAATCTCCCAGAATGTAGATGAAGAGAGCAGCTAAATCACTCTGTGCCTTCTCTTCTTGGAGCTAAGCAAACCCATCTCACTCAGCTTCTCCTTTATGTCGTGCTCCAGACCCCTGACCACCTTGTCTTTCTAGCTTGGGGGAGCCCAAGAATGCTTTATATGATGACATGTTGCTGATAGAGAAGCCATTTCATGCATCACTTTTTATCACTGTATTTCCCTTTTAATTAAGGTAAAAGAAACAAAAAAGTTAGTTTAAATAACAGTATTTTAGAACATTTGTTTTGTTTATATCTTACATGGCCAAATAAGGTCAAAAAAGATGCTACAAGTATGAATCTGGTTTTGATGACTTTGTAACAGTTTCTATTGCTTCTTCTGAATTTCCTTATTCTGTTAGACTTGAGTCTATTCTATCAAGTTCATACCTATGAATGAGCATGTTGGCAAAGGAGTAAGCGGGTATAAATAGCCTCTGAATGAATTTAGGCCAGTTATTAATAGTAGTATGAAACTCAGAAAAAGTGAAGTTCTACAAGAACATTCCAGTAGGACTAGCCAGGGGCAAGAAAACATTTGATTGGAGATGGAGTTAGAAGAGTTTAGGGAGGAGGTTAAATGATGTGACTGTAAGCCATAGTGGGGCATCATAATTCACCAGAAAAGCTCCTTCCCATCCTATACTCCTCTGCCTCTCTGTTTTTATTCTTCAAGATCAGTAGCATAGACTGTTAGGATGTTGTTCATCTTTCTGATACCATCTGTTTTCCTTGGTGGGAGGGAGAAATGGGATTCATTCCAAGCTGTTCCAAATGTTTTTTCCTCATTCAGGCTGAAATTCAGATGTTCATGTTCAGTTTCTAATGCGGTTCAGTGGCACTTAGAGTACTGTACTCTGGGCAGTCCTGATCCATATGTCACTTGACCCAGCAAAGCTGTAATCGCCTCTTTATAGAGATAAAAAGGTCTGAGACAGTTGCTATGAAATCAAAGGAGAGTGGTTCATCAGTGAAGCTATCATTGCATTCCTTTGCTGGATTTACAATTTACTCTTTCTTGTGTATTGACTAAATGCTTTCCCTAAGCTTTTGTTCAGCTTTTGTTCCAATACTGTACTACCTCTATCTGTTCCGACATGTCTTCTCTGTAATCATCTTGACTACTGGTGATTTTTCATGCATTTCCAGATTATTTCATGTCTCACTCCCAGTTCTCTTTATTTTCCCCTCCATTAAAATAATGGACAGTGTCCTGATCTTGTTCACGCAGCCATCATCTTGCCTGTCCTCATTTTTAGTTCAATTTTTTTCAACAGGCAGCTGATAGTCTGAGCACAGTGGTATTCTTTTCTTTTTTTTTTTTTTTTTTTTTCTTCAGTCTGCAGTTATATGCCTTCAAATCGGTGAACCTCACCAAAAGGCTGAGGCTGAGAAACTGGCTCTGAAGCTTAAGCCTGAAAAGTATTCTTCAGAACTTTTTCCTGGCTTTTGCAATGTCTTCTGCAGAAGAGTTTTCTGCAAGTCCCTCTCTTGCATGACAACACTGTAAAACTGTCAAAACCAATGTAGCTGAGAGTTGGAAATATTGTATATTGAAAGTCCTTGCAGCAGTTACAGTTAAATGCCGTTCTTTATGTGCGTAGCCACTCAAGCCATAAGCAATAACAACTCTCTTGGTGGTGTCTCATTCCTTTATGTCTTCTGATGGTGGTTTAAAGATATCCTTGCTTACCAGTCAATAGATGGAATTATATACCTAGATTGTTATCAAAAGTCTTTTGTTTCTTTTAAATTAAGCCCTGATAGGATGTTTTTTGCCTTTTTTAGGCTATGGAAGGATTGAATTTTTATTTTGCTGTTATAGAACTCAAAGAAAGAATGTGTCTAATTAGATGTTAGCAGAATCATCTCCAAGTTATAAGAGCCGACTATCTATAGTAAATAGTAAATGTATCATTTCTAATTTCTTTTCTGTATGTGCAGTCTTGTTTGGTAATCACCCAGAACTAAGGACTTTAATGTACATAATTCAAGTGCATGGGTTGTTTTGTATTGTTTTTTAATGTGGACATCCACATCCATACAGCAGGCCTTTCCATTGAATTCTCTGGGTCTCATAAAGAGAATCCATATAGAGACTGAAAAGTGACAAAGCATCTTTCAGCTGTTGAATTACAAATATGTTATAAATATTTCAATGTAAATTAGCATTAAAGTGTTTTGATGAGTCAGGCAATAGCAAGAGAAATGTCAAATGCAAAAGAACACTTGAGTAGATATTGTGGACCATGTTCTGTTATGCTGGTCATGTGGAGAAATTTATCAATACATGATTTTCTTAATTATCAGTAGAAATGTTGCTGGAATAATTTAATTTGAAATAAACTGATGAAATCATAAACTATCTAGTTAAATGTATAAAACCTCAGAAAAATCCTTGATTCTTTTGCTTACACTGCAAGAATGACAAAATAGGGATTATTCAGTTTGATTATGGAAAAAGATATGTCAAATACTACATGGATGCAACTCAGAAAAACTAGTTAAATCTTTATGAAATGCATCTGCTTGAGATGCATTTTTACAAATATTAGTATGTCTATTGTGGCGTAGCCATAATTCAATCAGATCTGGGTATATCTTTTCAGTTTTATTTGGTATTAGCTTAGTACCTGCTTCAATGGAATTTTTGCTTTGGCTTGTAGTTGTCCAAATGGTTATAATACTTGATACCTGGTACAGAAAGCGTGTCCGTTAAAATACCATAGTTTTGCTAATTCAGTCAAGGACAGGAAATTCTGTATTTCAGTTCTCTCTAGCTTACAACAACATGCCTGTAGGCCAAGCTTGCGCTCCTTTTTAGACTTCTTGTCACCAGAGCAGATTGTACAATGGAAGTTGTATGTCTATTTATAAGTTGCTGCCAAAAGGCTATCACTGTTTATATACAGCTAAGACTTAATTTAGCAGGTGGGTGGATGCTAAAATATTGCTTAGTTCTTTGTCCACATTTTTTTAATCTTGTTTCAGGCTGTGAGAAATTACATTGGACTTTTAGCATTCATTGTGCTTACTCAGGGGAGGTATCTTAGCCCTTGAAGAATGTCTGCTAAACTAAATGAGCTGAGACAAGGAAAGACGTTACGTTTTGTAAGAGCGAACAGTTAATAATTTAATTATGACCACCAGACAAAAGCATGCATAAGCAAGGGAAATACTAAAAAAAAAAGACTCAAAGAAAATCATTGTTGCTGAGTGGAAAGAATGTGCCAAAGTGCTTGAATCTTCCAGAGCTTCCAAAACCCTCCATTAAGAATCAAGCCCTTGTATTTCTTGAGTGGAACAGTTTGGTACAGTTCTGGTTGATGATCCCAGTTTACAATGAAAGTGATAAAATTCTCTTCAGAAAGCCATTGCTAAGATTGCATAATTGGGCATTAAAGTTCTGATTATACTTTACAAACTCCAGGACTTTGTTAAAAACCTGACATTCCAATGTACTGAATTTCAGTGTTTGACAGCTCAGCTGTGAGAATTTTTTTAGAGAACATTTGTACCATAAGAACAGCATGTTAATTGACTAAAAAAAACTGGGACAGATTAATCATGGGAGGGAACACGATACTTAAGAGAATGCAGTTCTAGAGCCCTCTGCTGATGAAAACCTTTATAAATACAGTGCTTTTCAAATACCCTTTTTTGAATGGCCTGGGTTATTCATCCCATCCGTTTCAGACCCCTAACTTATGGAATAAATCTGCACACTAAGGTGGCTTTCTTGTGGTGCTGACCATGAAGGAGCCTAAAGAGCTAGCTTTCTCCAGATCCTGAACTTCCATGTGGCCAAAGATGAGGTGAGGTGCATCTGCTGCTCAGTGTTAGCAGGTGTGTCTCCAGGCGTATGATTAGCATGTGAATTTTGCAAGCGTGGCAATTCTCATTCAGCAGTGGCTGTGATGGTGATGAAAGTTATGTATTCTGCAAAAAGAAAATCAGAAGATGGCTGAGTACTATTGATTTATGCATTGAAAGAGTAGAGAGAATAGACATGAGCTAGAAAATTAACCAGCAGAGAATATATACTAACAGCATGTACCTTCCCCCACAAACATCAAAGCAGTGTTTTGTGGCCTGCCTTTCTTTTTTTGCTTTTCAATATTATTGGTTAAACACAAGACCCGTACAGCACAGCATGCCTTATTGCTGGGAGTGGTTTTAGTGGCGATATAGGAGGATGGAATAAACCAAATAAACATCTTTATTTTCCATGATGCCCCTAAACATATTCATTATCCCTACTGCATAGTAAACCCAACTTCTGAGGTGTTCCAGTATCTAAAATATTAGACTAACCATTGTCTGCAGCATTTTGAGAGTGACTGATGTAAACTGATAAGACTCCCTGGACTTTGATATGGAGTTTACATCCACAAACTGTTGAATGGATTTTTTTTTTTTTTTTAATTTATTGTTAAAAACAGGAACTGGGTTTGTGTCAGGCAATCAAAGGCCTTATTTCTTTTTC
The DNA here is from genome assembly GCF_965183815.1 of Platalea leucorodia. Taxonomy (NCBI): domain Eukaryota; kingdom Metazoa; phylum Chordata; class Aves; order Pelecaniformes; family Threskiornithidae; genus Platalea; species Platalea leucorodia. Next base: position 21,853,880 of record NC_138827.1, on the reverse strand, counting down.
TTTGGAAACATTTGAAGCAAAAAGAGGTCTGGTATGGGTTTTTTCAGAATTATAAAGCCAAGGCTTTCTGGCACAGTTATTTACTTGGAAAAGAGAGGAGCTGTCCTAAACTTGCCCTTAAATCTGCTGTTTTCTTGTACAAGTGGCAGTTACTCTCAGCCTTGCCAAACAAGTACACCCAGAGCAGGGCACAGCTAACAGGCTGTGGCAGTTCTGCAGCTTTGCTCTGGGGCTGAAGTGGACACCACTGTGGGCTGGGCTGGTTGCACTGGTTCTGCAGTGGGTTGGTAACTGCAGTATTGGCAGAGAAAGCCCCCCCCCCCCCCCCCCCCCCCACTTTCCACAAAGGAAGAAGATGATATCACTTCTGCCAGTGAGGCTGTTCTGAATTCATCTCAAGATGATGGGGCAACTGACACTGGCAAAACATGTTTAAACCACAAATGGAGAAAACTGCAAAATGCATTTAAGTGTAAAGAACTGGGCTACTGAAAGAAAGTGAGAATATGCCACCCACAGATTTCCTTAGGGAAGTGAAATCAAATTTTAAGAAACCGTTTACCAGTAATACGTTACATGATGATAATGTTAACAAAAAGATTATTCTTGTGATCTCCGACGGCTGTGTAGACAACTATAATGTTGAAGTCTCCCTTTTCCAGTTACTAGTGGTGTCCTTTCCAAGTCTTCAGTAGTCTTTGTATGTGTTCAATAAACTGTAATATTTACTCATGAAAAATCAGTAAAGAACTAGGCTTGTTTGCCATGGCATAATTAACTTTTTCCAAGAGTGATATATCATTTTTGCATTGGTCCGCATCTTTTCTTCTCTTACGATATTTCTTGTTATGCCTGCCATTAGTTTCCCAAGATTGCCTCCTGCCATAGAATTTGAACCTTGCAAGATTTTAAGGAGAAGTCAGTATGGTTGGACTGAAAGAGAATACTCTGTGCAGATCGTTCCTGTGAATTCATATAAAAGATTCATAGTTCTGCAATTGCATAATATAGTCTTTACTGAAATGAAGTGAACTTCTTCTAGTATAAATATAGTTTAAACTCTGAAGGTGAAATACGCAATCCCTCTGGGTTCTGGAGGGTTTTAATCAAGGGTGTCCGTGTGCTTAATACTTCACAGCTCAAGGCTAGTGATGGGACTAGTTGGTGTTGAGGGGAAAGGGCAAAATTCAGATTTTATTACTTGATTCTGGCTAAAAATGTGCAAAAGAGAAACGTGGCAGCTACTGTATACATTGAAATACAGAGGAGATGTACTCAGGTATTCATGGGTAGTAAGGTATTTATAGAGATATATGTTTAGATGTAAAATTGTATTCTCATATTCAAGCAACCAATTTTCATGGATACTTGTGTGAATTATGTTTTTAAGATTTCACTTGTGCTGACATTTTGGTATACAGACATAGGCTTTTTCATTTTGCCAATCCGATTTATGAACATACATGCAAGCATGTGACAGCACGGATGCATAGCATTAATGGGTATGGTGAAACAAATGGGGAGCACTGAAAAAAAATTGCATCCATAGCCAGGAAGGAGGATAGAATAACGGAAGAAAGAAGAACTGATGGACAATAAAAGGTTTTATATTTTTTGTGGCAAAATTTAAGATCTTCTATAGAGAGAAGGGAGAATAAGCGGGGGGGGGGGGGGAGTTTTTAGTTGTGAGTGAACAATAGTAATAACTAAGTTAAGTTATGTGTTTGTGCAATTCAGTTGGAGAATTTGAATGTTCATGTAGGAACTCATAGAAGAGAGGATAATTACGTAGTAAAGAAAGCCAGCCTGATTATTGGAAATAGTTGTGGTAGTGCATAACTTAAAAGCCAGATGCAGCAGGTTGGGGAGGTGAAGGAAGGAGGATGTGAGCCAGAAGAGGGGTCTGGAGGTAAGGCCTGTGGTTGGGATGTGAAGGGTAAAAGGGGATCTATGAAAGAGAGTGAATCAAGAACTGTATTAAAGATCAGGAAGGAAGGAGAGGATGGGGCAAATGAAAAGTTATTGCTGGTGGACAATTGGAAGACCAGAAAAGGCTAAAGAAGGTAGGTGACTGCTGGGGAATAGGTTATGCAAAATATAGAAGGATACCAGGAGATATTGAAAGAAGAAAGAAAATAAGCAACAGAGATCAGAGGGTAAGTAGTACTTCTGACACTTCAGTCACTTGGAAGGTGGAAGAGTTGAACTAGGTGATGGTGAAGTCAAAATACTTTCTGTACGAGGAGAGTGTGGTGAAAAAGACAATCAGGGATCAAAAAAAAAGGCTTTGGATGGAGTATACCTGGCAATAAAGTGGAGGGTGATAGGAAAAAAAGTGTCTGTTATGGAGTTGTTCAAGGAGGAATGGTTTGGTAAAAGGTCAAGTGGAGGCGTCTGGGAGCATCACAGATTGGAAGGGAGAAGCCCAGAGCTGCCTGCCAGTGCTGTAATGCGACACGGAGCATGTGCTGAACTGGTCCCTGTAACAACTGTCAGGGACTGTTTAAGTGAAGGGATCTACATTATTGTGGCAGTGCCAAATTACTCAGTTTCTGTCTGGCCTGCATGGCCCAGTTTTCTTTGATGCAAGCAAAGAAGCTGCAGATGAGAGGGAGTGGTGCACAAGCAGATTTCATTCTGGTGTGGAACTGGGACGTGGTCTGCGTCCTGAAGCATAGACACGGTCCTGTGGGCTAGACTGGACCTCATGAAAAATACAAGGAATAGAAGAAATATTCACAGGAGTGGTGACCTTAAGGGACAGAAACTGTCTCAAGGTAGGTTATGAGTGGTGGAGAAGGCTGGCAAAAAAACTCGTATGGAATCAGAACTGTATTTTGTTTAATGATTAAAAAATTTCTATTTGTCAAAAAGGGAAAGGTTTTTGAAAAAGGTTTGTGACTGGATGTGAACATTTACCACGGTGAGCGAGAAACTTGCATTTTCTAGGCAGTTTGTTATATGAATTTCAAATGTAACCGTGTTTTGGAAATACAGATGTTAAACAAATAGGTGTTATGACATGTTGAAAATGAACTTAATCTCATATTTTGGACTTCAGTAATATCTGCTCCAGTGTGACTGTATCACATGCTGAGCAAGGTACCAGTAATAAGAAGGAAGAGAAAGGTCCCTTGTCCCACCACATCTCTGCCTGGGTTCTTTCAGAAGATCAGCTTTCATTGTGAGACACAGTTGTCACTTTTAATTAAAACTTTCTTTTCTAGCTACAGTTTGTAGTTGCACATTGTTATCTCTGGAACTTTCATTGTGCAAACTCAGCAAAATGCGTACAGTTTTCCTGTAGTAAGCTCCTGCTAAGCTGATTAACATGTCAGGAATAATGCAGACGGATTGTGATGTAAACCACTGAAAAGTAATTGGGTGTTCTATATGATCTTTTTCCTTTATGAGGAAGAAACTCAGACATAATGAAAGTTATATAGCTTGTATTTAAATAGCAATTTGTTTAGCTGATGTATTTAGCAGGTAAATTATGTTTCCTATACTGTTCCTTTGGATAGCAGTTCTAGCCATCATATGGGCAGCAAAACCCATTATACCATGAAGCAAGAAATAAAGCATATTTCATACTAAATTTCATGCCAGATAATCTTTTAAACTAAAGGATTACCTCCAGTAAAAGCTGAAACACATCAAAGATCTAAGTTCAAATGTAAATTTCCCGGTTTCCAGAAAGCACACTTTCCAAAGAAGGCTATTTCTCAGTTTATTGGGATTCTCTCCTACTTAAATGTCTGCAGGGTGGGCCATCAAACTGATTCTAATTTCTAGCAATTAAGAGCATAATTATCAATTTTCAGCATGTGCTACTAATGCACAACAAATCATTGAAATTCTGTCAGTTCTTGTATAAAAAAACCTGAACAAAACTGGAGTTTTTCTTAAGGTTATGCAAAAACTGTCTTTTGGGAGAATAGGATACAGTTACAACAGATACCCCGACAACTTTTTAAAAAAAAAAAAACAACCCCAACAACTTTTTTTGCTGTCACTAAACTGTCTTTGTTCTTGAAGTCATCATCATCTATGATTAAGATCATCCAAAAAACATTTGCTCAGAAAATCTCACTTAGGAATTTCAAGGCAAGACCAATAGTGAACTTTAATTGAAATAAATTAATATTTCATCAGAAAAGGTAAAGATTGGGTCCTGCATCATGGAGGGCGGTTAAAGGTCTGGTAATTCAAAACTGACTGATATTTTGTAGAAATAATTATTTCTTAAATTTTACTTTACTCTTTTTGCAAATTTCCCAAATCTCACAATGGTCAAGTCATAAGTGACATCCCAGATCTTGTAGCAAAGATAAACTTTCTGTCATTAATATTCTTGGGAGACAAAAGGTAAAGTTGAAATCTGACTATTCATGCTTGGTTATTTTATTTTAGGATTAGCAAAATCTAAATACGAACTTGAATGCAGAATATTATAATGGAAATATAATGAAGAGAATTCAATTATCATGCATTAAATGACATTTCTGGCTAAGATATGCTGGTTATCTTGGTATTTCTGTGCAAGAAAACAATTCAGATAATATTTCACACCCCTCTTTTTCATAAGACAAGTTCCCCTTTGGAAGCATTCTAATAATTCTGCTATTGTGACTTCACCTTTAGAACCATAGTTTCTTAATCTTTTCAGGATGATTAATGAAAACTATTACAAATGGCTTATACAAACTGAATATCTAAATTCCTAAATTTGAGTTGCCAATTAGAACATAAAAGTGACATGCCTGACTTCTTCACCTGGCTCAAGTGTGAAATTTCAGTAGAACATGCTTCTTGCTTCTAAACAGGATATGTAAAACTGTAACTTAGAAAAATAGATGGTGATTTCCGATGGAGAAAGTGAGGTAAAAAGGAAAGAGATCTGGTCAAACCAAGCAGTGCACTTTCTCCTTTTTAAAATATACTAATTGGAACCTTGCAAAAGATTTGACCTTAATTGGCGAGTGCTGAAGTTTTACATTGTTTTTCTGAAATTGTGTTGTCCCTGGCCAGCCACGATGAGAGTCAAATGTCTGCAGAGTGGAGCCTTTCTCTGAAATTCCATAGCACGCTCCCTCAGAGCCTTGCTTGCAGCTGTTTCCTCCTGTAAGTCTTCTAATATTGCCCCTGTTTTTCCTTCCCTTCCTGCATAGGTCTAATACAGAGACTAAATTGCCTTTTTTCCCTTTTTCTTTCTTCTTTCTTTCCCTACAGGGAAAGATACTTTCAGTCCACAATTGTATTTACTTTAGCATAAATGTTGGAAAAAGAATCACCAATAGAATTTCACTTGGTTTCTCTTTAGCAGCTCGTAATAACTAAGAGCAAAGATGGGTTTGAAGTCTTGTCCTGTGTTCAGAAGAGTGTATTCAAACAAAACTGGTGGATGTTTTTGAATGTGACAGGGAGGATGGCTGGCCAGCCAGGCCTTGGCTGTGGACGACATGACCAACCTGTTCACGCACATCCCCTGCACTGCCTCCCGAACACTCGCTTGTCTGTATGTATGGAGGAAAACATACGTGGCTGGGACTCCACCACTGTGAAGTCCAATCCCATTCACCAGACATCCGTGTCATACACTGCCGCGCAGGTGTCATACAGATAGGTACAGTCAGAAATGAATTGGTCTTGTCTTAAAGGTACCCAGGGCTTTTTACCTCATACTTTCACTGAAAGCAGGGTGGCAAAAGACTCATTGCTTTGACTCTCAAAAATTTTCTAGTCTCCAGCCTTCAAGACGCATTCAAGCACACTCGTTCTTGTGTGAGCATCTTCCTTACATGTACATGGCTCTCCTTTGCTGGAGTGCATGGAGAAAGCACTATGCCCTTCCATAAGGGAGGCTGAATAGGACTGATGTGTCCGCAGCACATCACTAGAGAAATCCCCAACTTCAGCAGCTGGGTAACAGGAGCAGTCAAGCCCCAGCGAGGGCTTCAGTAAGCAGAGGTGCTCTGAGCTGCAGCAACGGTGGTGGCTCCTGCCAGCCATGTCCCAGTGCCCCTTGCTGCCCCTTAGCACCCTGCTTGGCAGTGGGCCGTGTGAATGGGCTGTCTGTTGCCTGCTGTCATACGCTCTTTGTATTTGTTCTAGTCCTTCCTTGGATCTCTTCCAATTTAAGTTAATTTTTTCTAGACATGGATAAGCAAAGTGGTGTATTTGTTTCCAATGAAGCATTGTAATGTCTTCTGCAAAGGCATTAATACACCTTCCCATTTTGATATCTTCAGGGGGGGAAAAAGCAAATTTTATAGGTGATATACAGTTTTAAGGAAGAGGGATGCTGATTTTCAGGCAAAGAATAAGCAGATTACATTTCATCAGAACTTCTTTTTGAATTGGAAATTTGTGAGAATATGAAAAATAGCAGTCATTACTGATGTAAGAGCTTACATAACCATAATTCTCATGTCACAAGTATGTCTTGACTAGAATAAAAACTACAAAATGCAGGTATTAAGAGTTATACATCTGACTAAGCAAAGGAAGAAATGAGTAAAAACTCAGAGTTTCACGCAAGGTAGTGCTAAGATGATGCCCACAAAGATGCATATAATAGAAAAGTGAGCAGCACATTTAAACACTAAAAGCTGGTTGAAGAGAGCGTAGGGCGTATATGCAGATATAATCTTCCTACATTTTTAAAAAAATATCTAAATTATTAATAGTGCTGTGTTTCTAATTGAAAAGTTGTGCTGAAAATTAAGATGACTCTGAGAGCTTTGAAGTTCCCTAATTGTTTCAGTGACCCAGACTGAAAACGGACACGATGTAAATCATCTAAACAGCACACATAATTAATTAAAAGGTAAGAAAGAAAACAAAAGTGGATGTCTGGCCAGTGCTAGGAGAATATCAGTGAGGAAAAGGTTTTTGGCTGAAGGAAATTTCAGGGTTCTTTCGTGGTTGGTTTTTTTTTAATTACAAACTTGTGCTCAGCTTTGTTCCATTTCATATGCATAGTCCCTATTGTCAAATCTTTCAGCAGAGAAAATATAACATAAATTCTGGCCTATTGGAACAAACTGGAAAAATCCCAATGCCTTCCTAAGGTCAGAGGAGGGATACCTTCTGTACCTTCAGCACTTGTAGAATCACAGATCATGCTAATTGGTTCAGAAAAGGCTTCTGTTTCACAGAACAAGTGTTTTATGGGATTTGAAGAAAAAAGTGGCACTACCATCAACAAGATGTGGTTTAAAGAAGGATATGATATCAGGAAAAGAAATAGTAGCTGAAGAGTTTGGTCTCCAGCTTCCTCTTGTGATCAGTCACCTGTGCTGTGTCAGTGTTCAGGCTAGCGCTGTGCGCTGTGCCCCAAGAGAGCCGGATCGCAGCAAGCGGAGTTGCCAGTGATGAGCGGCCTCGGCTGGGTTGCGAGGGCGGGTTGAGGGTGTCCGCTTCGGGGACTCCAAGTGGGATGGGTCTCTGGGGACGCTGGGGACTGGCTGGTTGGGTCTCTCAAGGAAGTACTCTCCACTTTCATCACTTCTAGAGTGATGAAAGACCTCTGGGAGAAACAGAAGGGGATGATGGAAACTGTGATTGGTTTAGTGATTGATATATTTGTGATTTCTAAGCTTGATAGTGTAACTCACTGCAAAGAGCCAACATATTAGCATATTAATGTTGTTGATTATGCTGATAATAAGAGAAAGAAAAAAGGAACAGAAAAATCATCACTTATCTGTGATGTATGACAAAGAAATCAGTGAAGCGAATTGTCTGCTGCTTTGAATATAATTAATATTTTCTGAACCCTCTGGCAAATGTTACCGTTATTACTCATTTCAGCCTTGTAATGCTCTCATTCAGACTTCTAAGGTCTTTATTTTCAGGATTTCTCAGTAACTTCCTAGCACAACCAGACCACTTAAACTTTGCAATTTCTTGCAGTTTTCTGAATGAAATTTCAAGAGTATGAACGATTTTATGTTTGATACCTTGTCAGACAACACAGGCTGGTCCTACAGTACTTACTACCCGTTGTTTTTCTTCCTGTTTGAATTTTGACTCAGGCCATTGACTATGGCAGTGCACTAGGACCTCCCTGAGATAAGAATACTTAAATGAAGTGTTACATCAAAAACTTGTTTGGTAGAAAAATTAAATCCACAATTAATCTATATTGAAAAACAGAAAATGAAAAGCTGATTTATACTACCAATTATACAGAGGCAAATTCTGGAGTTTTTTACAGTAGCATTTTAAGTACCTCTTTTCTTCGTATATCTACTTGACACTGTAGAAAAAGAGGTCAGAAAACTATTGTTTGCTTCTAAGAATTAAAATTGCCTACAAAGATTTAAGATTGTTTTTAGTGAAGACTTTCAAGGGCTTGAAGAACACTTATGTATGGAGCAGCTGCTCTGTAGTGCTGGTCATGTTAACACACAGCAATCCTGTGGAACTTTTAACAGGAGAGTAGGCTTAAGGCTGTGTCAAGATAATCAGTCCTGGCTGTGTAGCAGAATAAAAATGTATAACGTTAGTGTCACCGTTATTTCTCATCTGTTTTCATTCAGATTGTTCTTTCAGCAGAATATGCTGGAAAAATTACATCTGGTACTTCTTTGTCAGGGCAAATCTCTATCTTCTACAGGCAACCATTTTTAAAAATTATGTTTGATTTGATTATTGTAAAGACTAGACTATTTTTTAAATGAAGGGTAATATAGCATTCATTTAAAGAATGAGTTGCATAGAATTCAATAGTACCCATCATTTTAGGAGCTGGTTTCTTTATGGAAATGGGGTGATTCTTGTACTGCTTGATATAAGCCAGTCAGCCTGATGTAAACCAAAGCTGCTGTGAATCACAAAGCTTTTTTTTAATAGTCTTACCAATGCTTTCTACCCTGGTTTTTTGGTGTTTTTTTTTTGGTTTTTTTGTTTTTTTTTTTTTTTTTGTTTGGTTTGGGTTTTTTTGGTTTTTTGGGGGTTTTTTTTAGTGTGTATATAAATGTATGCATTCAAAGTTTTGCAGGTCCAAGATGAACAAGAGAGTTGACTTCATAATTACAATATTTGGGAATTCTTATTTTAAATGCACTATCAACAAGAAATTGAGTGTATTCCAAAGGCAATTTGAAACTAGTTTTTATGTTACAACTCTTTCAAATTGATTGCCCAATAATTGCCACTTGCTACTTGTTGTTGCTGGTTATTTAACACTGTTAATGGAAAAGTAAAGCACATTGAAGATAATACTTCGGACATTTTAGGATAAAACTAAACCGATTAGATAAAAATATTTTGAGAGAGATATGGCTTTTTTTAGTTATGTTTTTTTAAGCAAATTTATAATTACTTTGTGAGGGGAAAAAAAGGAAAATGGCTATATCTGATGATGTGTAGGCCCATTGCAGAGGAAAAAGCTTCTGAGATGAAAAAATAAATTCTTCTATCTTGTCTTTTGAAAAAAATTGCTGCCTCTCCTGTTCTTTCAAGATACTTGAAGTTTTGAAGTTTGTCGGGCCATTTTGTTGCATCTTTAAATCAGAGTTTTGTGAGCCGTACAGCAATTTTCTTTGCCTCTGTCTTTTAAATAGGTAAGGAGAACATCTTCTGTTGTGATTACTGAGAAACAGGGATTAGTGGTTTTACTGCACAAAAGAACCATTAATTGAGAAGAGATTAGATTTGATTGTAATTAATTTCCATAAAACTACTGTTTTTCTTAGAATAAGAATTTTCTTTATAAGGGAATAAACTGCAGATAATGATAATGAGGTGCTTGCTGATAAAAACTGATAAAGAGCAGTTTATATTTATACTTCTTTCATAGTTTCTTTAATTCAAGAAAGAATATATTTTTAAAAAAGCATTCAGAAAACAAGTCATAACATTGTTAAACTTTTGTGGGGAAAAATGTGTTTGTATTTAATTTTTTTTTCTGAATTGTTGAAAAATGGTACACTACAATTTGTTATGAATGCAGTTGTATAGAATTAGTTATTAGTTAAGATGTTAATAAATTTCCTTAAGCAGAATTGCAAAAAAAAAAAAAAACCCAGGATGTACATTCCATCCTAGTTCTTTTGCATTTGAAAAAATGCACCTGTTTCCACTGCCTCTGCAGGACAGTCTTTATAGCTTTCCAAGTTGCTGAGCATTTCTATGTGTGGTCTGATGAATTTTGAAAATTTAGTGTTCTTACATGTGAGACTGAATAGACAACCTGAAATTTCTTGATTTCTGACTGTGATATAAATCTTTTAGAGTATATAGTCTTCAATGTGTAGCATGTGACATATGGTGAGCAATAACCTCTAATACTCAGCTATGGAGAATTATATTTCTTTCACTAGTTTAAATGGGGAAAAGTACTAAGCACTGGTGTTTCTATGAGGAAGTAGGAAGACTTTCTATATCACTTACAGGGATTAAGGAATTTTATAAAGCAGCAATGTGTATGGTGACTCAACCTCTGAAAGTTGGGAGGTTGGCTTTCTGTTGACTCTATTTGACTTAAATTTTGTTCCCAAGGATCTCAAGTAGCAATCTTCTTACAGCAAGTAACCGTCAGAACAAAAGAAAAGCTTTATGAAAATTATGAAGGAATAAAATGTAGGTAAGAAAAGTGTAATTACCAAAGCTGGAATTAGTCCAGGGTAGGAATTAATAATACTGAAATTAGTAAAGAGTTTAATTACCATTAGTCCACAGGGCATGAAATTTTACTCCTTTCAATTGTACCATAGGTCCTTTAATTCTGTACTGGTGCTTTCTGAAATGAATGCAAAGAACAATATAAATCCCAGGGGATTTTTTAATAGGTTTTTCAGCATTTTTGTTTGTTTTCTTTTTAATTACAAAGGGTAAATAATGGAGCGGACTATGGACACATGCAAACCCACTTCTTATCAAAATACATTTAAGTTTCTACTTTCCCATGGCCATTCTTCCAGCAAATATTCTATCAGCAGCAGTTTCTGCAGTGGAGTTACTTCATACTAATTTTTCTCACAAAATCTTAGCAGTGCACCATAATTCAGGTTCAAGTACCTTTCTTATTCCGGTATTGATCTTTTCCTAAATACAGATTGCTCGTCTATCCAAATCGGATTCTGGTTTGGTTTTGTTTTTTTTTCTTCCTGAAGAGGACAGTTCCAATAGATAACCAATTAATCCCACCAACCTAATTTATCATGACAATCGGGTCTTACTATAGCTTTTGAGGAAAGCAAAGTAATTAATTCACTTTTGTTTATCCTCTGCATTTTTTTCTTTCTAATTTTTAAAACAGTTTTCTATTGAATAAGAAATTATGGATATTTTTAGGAACTGCAATAATTGAAACACTTTTGTTTACATAAGCAAAAGAAAAAATTATTTTTTAAATGTTTTTGCTGTTGTAATTGCTATTTTTACTACAGTTGTATCACCTCACTATTTGTACACTTTCTAGCTGTTCTATTATACTGTTATTGTTCTGGGTTTCTATTAAAATGAAACGCGAGGTTTGTTTAATGTGTATGCCTACAGTAGAGGAGAATAATGCAAAGCTAAGTGCTTTGTAATGCCTATGGGAAGAATGTTTTTCTGAGTAGTTTTTGAAGTACATGTCACTGTTCAATTGTTCATTATCTTCAAATGGCTTGAAAAGCTACAAATAATTTGATATTCCACATGCATTTATTTTTATTGTGTCAAGGTTTGAAATATGCAGTCGCAAATGTTGCTTCTTATGCTTTAATACAAAGAGGCTGTGCAGCTTGATAGCTAATTTCATTTTTCTTGTGAAATACATATTCTGTGACCAGCACTTTTACAGTTTTCATCTGTTTTGATGTTGTACACTCAAATGAGCTATTGGGGGAGATTTCTGGAACTAAAGATGCAGTGCAGATTGGTGTCAGTGGTTGCGCTGCTGATTCTGGGAACACTGGCAAGGCAGAGAGGTTGGGAGGTCGTGAGGTGTTGGTGCTGCCTTCCCTGTGGCTGCGTCCTGCAGCTGCCTCATTTCCAGCAGGGACATTTGCCCTGCTACATACAGGAGGGGAGGGACAGGACAGGCTCCTCAGCTGGGTGTCCCAGGAACACGGCTGAAGGCTGCCTGCTTCACTTCCTTATCCCTTGGCCCCTTCTGCAGCCCTGCTCATGTCGATAGCTTTCCCTCTTGTCATTGCTCTGCCTCTTTTCCTTGCTGCTTCCCAGGTGTGAAGGTTTGCTGAAGTCAGGAGTTGCTGCAACTGCAGATGATCCTGAAGTCAGGTGCAAGGTGACTAACTTTAAGTGGCAATGGCCAAAGCCACTTTCAACATCCAAATAGAGACTTTCTGAGACCAGACGAGCTGATTGCATGTCATGTGCTATGAAGGTAGCAGCAGATATAGTGAAAAAGATTTGGAGAGAACAGAGAACACAGCAATTAGAAGAAAGCCTGATCTGAGAGAGAACTGGGAGCACTTCTGGTGTGATGGGCCGTTCTCCTACTGGACTTGCTTTAGAGCAGAGCTTTGGGATTTTTCCTGCCTTAAGTAAAAAGTCACAAATGCAAAATTTTTTGAAGTTGAGAAAACTATAAAAGTCATTTGCTCTCAAATGGGTTTGAAATTGACCAACAGTTTTAAGCTGCAAAGGCAGTAGTCTTATTTCCAGAGGAAGATTAGAGGCAACGTTAAACATTTCTTCATCTCAGGAAATTTTGAGTGCCAGTCAAGAAACCAGGTCCAGCCGTGGCGTTGAGTATGAACTCTGACTGGGGATCTAGTGTTCTTGGTGTAAGGAATTTAAATGAAGCACATTTAAAATCAAAGTTCACAGAGTAAATTTGAGTGGCATGTGGCATCCTTAAATTTTAGCTGTGTGGCAGTGGACTATACTGTTGAACTGAAAGAAAACTTTTAGATTTTGTGACTTATTAGCTTGTAAATAAATGGCTTCTTTTTTCATACCTGTAAGTGTTCTATTTTTACATTTTCAGAAGTTGACGTACACTGTATTATGCAGATGTTTTCATTGCATCAGCTGACTGTAATTAAGATACAATGTTTATGTTATACCCACAAACTTGGCATATCTGGTCAAGCTGAATTACAAAATTACTATACCGTTTTCTCTGTTTTAAGCTTTACCCTTAAGCCAAAATCAGCCAACAGAAAGCCTGTCATTGGCACTGCCAAATGAATAACCAGCTGCACTCTGGTTTTACTGTTGTTTGTTTCAACATCTCAGTCATCTTGAGAACATGAAAAAACAGTATTTTTCTGACAGCGTTCATGTGCTCATCTCATTGGGATTGCTAGAGGCAGATTAGGTGCTAATAAAATTTAAACAAGGAAATAAAACATTTGAGCATTTTATTTATCTTCAAAATATCAATGTATTACATGAGAAAATAGTCACAGAGATCCATGTATGGAGCATTATCTGACCAATTAATTTTTTTTAAATCTTACATTTGAGATAAATAATTGCTTAAGCAATATGAATTATCTCCACTGATACTTTGCATGAATATACAGTTGCTTTTTCATTGGCATCCTGTGAAAGAGGATCCTGATGAGCCTTATTTTGGTTTACTTGGACTGATTTTGTGCATTTTTTTTTTCGTAAATGTAACTCAAAACCTTGTAAGTGGTTTAGAAAATGAGAGTTGAAGGTTTAGCCCTTTTTGGCTTTGTGGCAATATGTTTCAGAACAGCCTGATTTATCTATAATCATGTTAAAATAACTTCTAAAAATGTCGATATCTGTTCCAGATTTAGAGACTGCTTGACATGTATAAAATCTGTTTATTGAGTGTTCTCTCAGTTCAAGAGTAGCGAGTTAAAGTATTTTTATTTCACTGAAAAATAGTAAGATACAATTGTGTAAACTGTTACTCATATGAGCTAGAGGCGCTCATACAAACTCTGTATGCAAGGAAGATCTGCAGAACTTGGCATTTAGATTAGAAGAAGTTAGGAAAAAGGCTGTGGTGAAATTTCCCAGACGTTTATTTTACTTCAGAAAAAATAAATGGTATTTCTACTAAGTCCTTTATCTGAGTTTTCAGCAGACCAAGGTTATATAAGAGAAGCAGGAATGACAGGTAAACAAACTGTCTGGTTTTGGGTTACTTTTGTTCTAGTTTTATAACCAATTAAGTTTACATATACTTTTCTTTATTCATATGGTTGAAAAGATGGTGAATATACTCCAGCAGTAACTGTGGAAAGCTAAGGAACTCTGTTAATTTCAGAGAAATCAGGTGTAATACAATGGGGCATTTGTCAGGGCGAATCAGAACCAGACGACTCTGATTCACTTCAGTGACTCGCAGTCCAAACTGAACAAGGGACTAAAACATGGAGTTCAAATGTTGTCATTTTGTACTTTGTCTGATGAGCACGTTCATACATGTAGGATTTACATAGCTAATTTTCATCATTAAAGAAAGCAACAGTTGTGGATAGTCTTGGCTTGTTTTCTTCTGTCCCAGTGTAGGGGCACAGATGATGTGTTCAGATTGCTTTTTGTGATTCCGCTGGTAAATCTCACTTTTTCATGTTTTGTAGAAAGGTAGAATAAGAAATGCAGAATGCGGACTACAGATATCCCTCAGGAAAAGCTGTATTTAATGGACTGCAATCTTGATAATAATTCTAAAGAAATAGTCCCCAAAATGTTGATAGTTTCAGAAAACTGTTTTTTCCCCTTTTCCTTCAGTATGCTGTTTGGAGATGACAACCAAAAGGAAAATTATCGGCCGCTTGGTGCCCTGCCGGTGTTTTCGTGGTGAAGAAGAAATCGTCTCAGTGTTAGATTACTCTCACTGTGGCCTACAGCAGGTGCCAAAGGAAGTTTTTAATTTTGAACGGACATTAGAGGAGCTTTACCTAGATGCCAATCAAATTGAAGAGCTACCTAAGGTAATCAGTGTTCTGCCTGTAATATAGATGTCAAAGTTGTGTTCTTAAATTTGTATTCAACATGTGCTTCAACTCTGAAATAGGGCTTGCTCTTGACCAGGAGAGCTGCTTACTGTGGGAAGTCATGGCTATTAACTCTAGAGATTCAATTAAATTTTTACAAATGTTTTTTCTGCTCTCTCTGAAGAGCCCTATCAGCTGAGACACCGTTCCTGGAGACGGTACTGCATGGGGAGGAGTAGGGCCACTTACTTCTCCTTGCTGCATAGCACAAGAACAAGGGGCAGCCAATGAGGTCTTAAGTTGGGAAATTAACAATTGTTCAAAAGAAGTACTTCTTGCACAACAAGTAATTAATACGGCTTTTGACCAGGAGTGTGTTAATATATGGGGTCGATGATCTCACAGTTGGATCCTCTGTGGCACTGCTTTTAAAAGCAGGCTCTTTGTCAGGATAAGCCGTTTATCCTTGTGGGAGAAATGCCAGTACTGCCTGACTAATATTTTTATAAGTGCAAATGAGGTCCTGCAATAAGATTACTTAAGTTATCCTTCTTGTGTAAAACTTCCTTTATAGAATCTTTAAATCTGTTCTTCTGTTGATTAATGTTTACTATAAGGAATTAAAAGTTACTGTAACTTAAGTGTTCTGGAAACAAAAGAGAGCAAGGTAGTGGAAAAACCAATTAATACTAGGTGCTAGCTACATAATGAAGCATGAAGTAATGTAATCCATTCCTTAATTGAATTTTTCTCAACAATAATGAAAGATGCTTACAAGTCTTTAATTAAACATTGTTCCACTGTAATCCATTCTTCATCATCTCTCAACATATTTCTTTCTTACACTGCTTAGAGACTTTATATAAATTCTATTTACAAATGTAGAAAACGTACTTTTTCCATTACATGGAGTTCTTTTATTCGGATATGATGGTTCATTGCTTAAGATTGCTCACTCAGTCAAGAAATTCTTTACAGATGGTAAGACAGAGTAGCTACAATCTTCTAAGTGTCATAGAAGAATGATACAGAGAACTGCCTTAACTCTCCTGCTTCTAGAAAGGACAGCAGACAACCAGATATTCTTTCTGTCCCCATAAATATGAAATGGATTGTGGTGGAGGCCATTTTATTGTTAATGAATACCTTCAGGACTATTTCTCTTTTAACAATAATATATGGTTAACTTTGTATATTTTGATTATGCTACTGAAGAATCATACTGAAGAATATATGAAGAAGTGTCTAATTTAGCTAGGGATTTTTGGAATATTTGTTTTGGGTCTCTTGAAAGTATGCATCACCATGACATTCAAACTAAATTGCAGTATATAATGGAAGAAAAATATATCAGGGCATAGAACAAGCGCAATATGCCACAATTCTATATGGAAAAACTGAGGGCCAAAGGTAAAGGGTCCAAAATTACGAAATTGGGATGAAGGCGATAATTGTTAGTGTTGGTCACAATTGAAATGTGCATGCTAATGAAACCTTTGCACTGTGTTGTGGTATCATCTGTTTTTTATTTGTTATATGTGAAACAAAACATCAGATAAATACATGCCTTGGAGAGATTTAAATGTATAAGACACTATTTTTGCACCCTTTTCTCATTTTTCTTATGTTATAAATAATATTTTGAAGTAAATACTAAGTATTGAAGAAATCCTCTTAATTGGTCTTAATTTGGGTAAACGCATCGTTTCACATAGTCTTGGCCTTGTATAAGAGAAGATTAATGTTAGTGTTAATTTGCTTTCTTGATACCATTCATAATTTTTTGTCTTAAGCCTTTATTAATCATTACTGTAAATTAAACCGTCCAAATAATTTCTTTATCAAATTCTCTGCTTCAAATATTTTTTGCTTCCTGCAAGTCTGAACTTTTTTCACTATTGAATTAATGTTATAGGAGAGAAAATGCCATTTTTTTCTTAAAATGACACCGTATTACTTAGCATTAACTTTTGTATTACATATTATGATCTACCATAGGCAGAACTTTCCTCTCTCTGTAAACGTGGATTCAAATAACTTCTTCCAGAGAAAATTTGTTCGGTCAATTTTCTGTTATTTACCAAATGTTATGTGCCTCTGAAGTTACAATATTCTTTTGAAATTTTCTCTCATCAGAACGCTTTATCATGTTTAAAACTTTAATGAAAAAAGCATAGATAAAAACTCTGTTAAGTCCTTATCTACCTAGATACATGATACACTAGAAACTAATAGATTATTTTGCATTAAACTGATGTATTAAACTTATTCTGCCTGTTTTTTAAAAAAAATTTACCTTACATTTTATGCATAGTAATTATGCTTTTTTTCCTGCTCTCTTCATTAAAAATGGATTTCTAGTTCCTAATTTCTGATGTTTTTCTCTTCTTTTAAGGATTTATAGGATTGTTGTATAATTCTTATTCTTTATTTTCCCTTAAATCTAGCCAAGTCTTTTATTTTATTTGCCTTTGACTTCATTATCATGAGCTGCTGCTGCAAGTATGTCCCTATTTGTATGAGTCAAATGAATCAATGACTAATAAAAAAGAATATTGATTTTAATGAAGGTGGAGTCACTGGCAATCAGTATCCAGAAAAACATGAATGAGATGAAAATTCTCCCCAGCAGCTTTCTCTTATAAATATAAAGTAAAATTCGGACTAATTTGTAATGGGCAAAATTAGTTTACTTGTTAATGACTTAGGAAAAATTAATCTGTCTCTAACAATGAATTCTAGAAATAGCCACCACTGTGTTTCGCCATCTCACGTGTTGGTAAAATAGATACCAGTAATGCTAAATACGCTACTGAAGCCAGAGGCTACATCTTAATGCTTAATTTTCTCACTGAGAACAAACAATACAACCAATATATAAACAGTGTTGAGGTAATCACTAATGTATAGCTCACATAGATGGGTAGCTATTATAAATTAACTATATTTTTCTTTTGCATGGCATTTGCTATATAATTTATAGTTTCCATTAAAGGCATTGAATACTTTTTCTAAATCTGCTGATAAGAAATCATGTTTCTGTTCTGCAAAGCTAGAAAGCGTTATTCCTTTGTAATCTTGACATCAAATTCCCCCAATATGTTAGCCAATCTATTTCACAGTTACGCCTATGGAAAGTAAAGAGCAGAAATTTCATATTGTCCTCTAATGGCCCTGGAAGCCAACAACCCCTATTGCTGTGTAGTCACGAACTTGAGATATGCAGAATAATAGCCCATTGTTATAACTCAAATTACAGCACTTTTAGCACCACTTGGTTTCCAGTCTGAAAGGAATAAAAGTAGTATATGGACATACAGTATGACAATTACATCAAGGTCATGGTGGCAAGGCCATAAAGCACTAGAAACTGAGAAAGACACCTTTTGAAAATCCAGTGGGTAAAAAAAAAAGTGGGCAATTTTGGGCCTACATACCTGTATTCACACTCTTGTATTATTTCTGATACAACAGTACATCATAAAATTACTCCAGAGGGAATATTTTTTTATTACACTTCTTCATTCACCAGTTCAAAAGCCTAGTATCTTTTCAGATATTGTCAAAACTTTAAGTTCCAAGCCTTCCTTGGCTTTTAAAAGAAGACTTCTCCAGGAGAATGGCTGGGAACATGCACTGGGAATTTCATTTTCCAAGTATAATAGCATGGTATAGTTTGTAGATGTACTAAATTTCTGCAGGTTCCCTATGCTGAACATCTACAGCTGTTCTTACACAGTAATGTGGCTAGAAATTTTAAGAGCAAACCCTAGAGCCTCTTAATTTCATTACTTTCCAGTCTTGTCCAAAATGATGTGCTTCCTTAAAAAAGAGAAAAAGTGGGTGCTCTCAGATGCATTGCAAAGGAATTCCTCATTCTGTGGAGAGATAGTTCCCTTTATTAACATTGTCTGCAAGCAGAAATGTGTAACCCAGTTTGGCTTCCAGGGTGTACAGTAAATGTTCTGGCTGTTCCTGTAAATTTGATTGGGAACCGCAGGCCCCAGCATGGAAACGCTTCTCTTTGTTACTCCTGCGAGGCTGCTGGGCTGTAGCAGTGCATTATGCTTCTCTGCCCGCCGTTGGCATTAGCTGCTGAGCAGTGGGGAGGAGGCTGTTGTACAGTCTTGAGAACGAACAAGTACGTTTCATGTACGAGGAAATCTGAAAAACCTGTCAATACAAAGGCATTTTGAAAAGTGCCTTTTAGTAAAAAGGCCCTTTCATATTTGGTGCCAATTGATAGTGATTGTGGTGTGGTGCTTCTCATTTTTTATTCATGTGATTCCTTCTCAGTTTTCTGAGAATAGATTACCTTGAAGAAAAAGCAGGATTTTTCTAAAGGATTATGAGTTACGGCAGGAAAATGCAGTTTCAAAATGATCTAAAATTTACTTCAAATGAAGTACCAGGTTGGCATTTGCACACCGTTCGTGTGTTAATTTTCGCCTCTCTGGATACTTGGCTGAGTTTTTCATCTAGGCAATCAAATTATTATGCATTCTCAAATAGCCTGTAGATGAGTATATAGACTTTATTCTGATATAGAAGTCTGAAAGAAAGACTAAATCTGTTGTAAACATAGCAGTAATATTTGAAGAACACTTTTGAGATGCCTGCAAAGAGAAGTTGTTCTTCTCTGGAGCCCACTGAATTTTCTGGTGCCATTTGGTGAATGCGTATTCAGAGAAAGTCCTATGGGGTTTGGTAACTTAACTCTTGAAAGGAGCCTGCAGCCACAAAGTGGGTAATGTGAAGCAGGTCTTTCCTGCAGTCTGGTGTGATGGGTAGCACAGGAGTGGTTGGTACCGGGGATTGGAGGCCAGCTGCAATGACACTGTGCTGGGTCCGCAAACCAGGGTTTGTACCACCAAAGCGAGTAGCCATGCATGCCCTTCCCTGTTACTCTTAGGAGTCAATTTTCCACAGTACTGTCGCTGCGGAATGTGGAGCACGGCAATAGATAAGCCAAGCAATTATATTGGATTCTCCTCTTATATCTGCTAGCACACTGGGCTTGAAGAAGCTATAAGCTACTCTATCTAAAAAATGCACCTGGTCATTCTTCACATAAGGCACCTCTAACCTTGCAATGCAATGTACCTAAATGTGAAATCGCTTTTCATGACTGCTTTCTCTTAGTATGGTTGTTTTATTAATTTTTACATGTATAAGGTGTTGTATGAGATAGTGATATTTCTTGAGGAAAGCAGCCATGTTAAATAGGTGCTTTCAACGTGATTTATTGATCACTTCAAGTTGAAATGAGGATTGTTTGTGCAGTAGAAATTCTGACATTTTGTAAAATTTGAAGTTGAATTAAAAATTAGAATCAAGTCCTGAATTTTGGGGGGGACTTAAGGAACATATCATTCTGATAATGTCAAAGCATTTTGTTTCTTGAAGATAGCAAATTTCCTCTGCATGCAGTCAAAATATTTAAAAATCTAGCCTGAAATTAAATTACAAAATAAAATATTCAAATTTACCACCAGCCACAAAAAATTTCAGTTGATATGACACATGAAATATTATGTACCTACAAAATGTTGATTGCAATAAGTATGCAGTTTTTGACAGAAGGCTCTTTTTGAACATTCCTGCTATCAATCAACTGTTCTGATTATTCTTGTCAACTGTGTATAAGCTGTGTTTATGATACTGAGCAGCCTGTAAAAATGTTTTCTCAAATAATGGCTTTTAAAAATATTTTTTGATTATTGAATTCTTATATAGCAAATGTAAGTTTTGTGGTATTTGTTGCTTCTGTGTATGAATAATGATCCCAAACTGATCTTTTTCCTGAAACACTGTAAAGTATCTTTTTATGTTACAGCAACTGTTCAACTGTCAAGCTTTACGCAAACTGAGTATACCAGACAATGACCTTTCAAGTCTGCCAACCACTATTGCTAGCTTAGTTAATCTCAAAGAACTTGATATCAGTAAAAATGGTAAGAGATCAAAAGTATAAGTATTTTAAAGAATTGTAATTAATATGAACAATAATGTTTTAATTCCTAATGATTAACAAACTTGTGTTCTAGAAAACTTGCTCTTTTTCTAGATTATGTACTATTTTCCTGTCTGGCTTTTTTGAGAAGTCTGGGTAGATATCCACCTTATTTACTTTTCTGTAAAAAAAAAAAAAAAAAAAAAAGTTGCTTTAGCATTGTGACTGATAAACATTAGAAATAGGAGTGGGAGACCATTTTTCAGTGCACTTATGAACCATTCCACTTTCCAAAGTGGCTTAGTACTTACTGGGCTCTTGTGTAATGTATTTAAGCATATAAGGCTGCAGGTAAACAACTACCAGGATTTATATAGCCAGTGACTAATTTGCTGATGTGCATTTCCAAATTATGCATTTACATATTTATGTGCGTAAAAACCTTTGCATGTCTGAACTTAAGTGTCTGTTTTGAAAACAAGGCTTAGGCACTCTTGAAAATTTTGAAAAATGTATTATTAATACAGGCCTAGAGACTCTCAGGATTATATGTATGTTCTCCTGAGAAGAGAAGGAGGCAAAGAAGACAAAGATAAGCAGTTCGGAAAGACATGAAAGGCACAAATATCAGTACAAATGATGTCACTATTTACCTCTAGAAAATTATATAAATCAAGCATTAGCAGAATAGTTTTACTACAAGACATATTATCTGTTCTGGTATATTTATTTAGTGCTTAAGTATCATCTTTTAGACTATAGTACTAAAATATATGTATTCTTCCTGTTATAGTTTAAGTCTGATCTGAAAATGCCAAATGGACTCATTTATGAACAAAACAATTTGAACAGTTTTTAACATGCGTATAATAATTCTTTCAATATTTTTTTAGGAATTCAAGATTTTCCAGAAAATATTAAATGTTGTAAGTGTTTAACAATTATTGAAGCCAGTGTCAATCCAGTCTCTAAGTGAGTATCAATAGCTGGTGTTTGTTTACTGCAAGTGCAGAAAATTTACACAAAGTGAACTAAAATTTAAAGGCATTGTATCAAGTTCATCGCAGGATTAATCTAAATTGCTTTTTAATTGTTTGAAATCCAGGGTTGATGTATCTGTGAAAAGATCTGTGTGCTATGTAACAAATGTGGTGTCTTTCCACATAGTAAAGAAAGTATTGGCAAAGCAGTCCACAAGGGGCTGATACTTTATGTATTTGGGAGGTAAGCCATGCTGCGTCCTCACATACCGTAATCTCTTGGGACTTTGGCAACCCTTATTCCTTCCAAAAACCTGCAATAATAGACACACACAAAAAAAATCTGTGTTGTAATCCCGTGATTTATAAAATGGAGCAAAGCAGATGAAAGGATGAAATTTTACTATTTCAGTTCCAAGAAAAAAAAAAAAGAGAGATAGAAAAAAGAAAGAAAAAGAAAGAAAGAAAGAAAACACCTTTGGCTTAAAACCCTCAGCTAGGAAGGGAGAAAAGGCTGATGTAACTTGAATGTGCCAGGCATTTGAATTTCATGTGGTTATAGCAATGTGGAAAAGATGAGAATGGGCAAAAATGTTGTCTGTAGCAAGTAAGTTCTTGAGAATTTGGGAAGAAAAAGAAGGTGAGAAAGTCATCTTTCTCTTTCTAAATATACATTGTTATTATCTCCATAGCAACTTCGGTGTGAGCATTAAGCTTTTAACTGTTTTTTTTAGGCTGCCAGATGGCTTCACACAACTTCTAAATTTGACCCAGCTCTATCTAAATGATGCCTTTTTGGAGTTTCTTCCAGCTAACTTTGGAAGGTAAGAATTAGTCATCAAAGCACGTTGCTCTTTCATATGAACCCAGTTTAGGCTTTAAGGGACCATTTTAAAGCTGTATTCTCTTTAAAAACAAAACAAAGCAAAACAAAAACCCAAAGAGATTTTGGCTTTTCAGCCCTATTTTGATGAATGATTGTTGCTAGAGAGAGTGTTATGTCAGCAAGAATTTTATGATGAAGTGATGCAGTTTGGTGGTTTAGGGAAAAGGTGAGAAGAAATAGAAATTGAAGAAGAGGCCTGTCCTTCATCAAATGTGTTATTAAATTGTAGCAAGGGCAGAAAATAACAATATGGTCTGTGCCTATTGAAAAATGGAAAGAAAGAAGTGTTGTGCGTCAGAAAGGAAGAAAGAAATGACTAAGCGTGGTGGAGTAACCAAAGGAAAATTGTGAAAGCAAGAACAAGAGACAAGATTCAAAAGACAGCAGAGCAGAAAGGATGTAGAATGAGAGTAAAAATAAATGCAGCAGAAACTGAGCCAAAAAGTGTTAGATAAGGACAAAGCAGCGGGGGCAGGGGGAATCAAAGTTAACACAATTTGCCATGGCCATTTAAGAGGGCAGTGGAAGCCAGTGGATCCTTACACTGCGCAGCTCTGGCAGAAATGTCAAGTTTATTCCACCTCTGTTACAGTGGTGAGGGAATGGTCAACCTTTCTGCCCTCAGATTGTCCAGTTCGGCGAACAGCTCAGAAGACAAAGGATTAACAGAGAAGATATATGGTGGTGTTACAGCATACACCTTGTATTAATTTTTTCCTGGTCCATCCAGCTAACCATATGTGTGTTTTATTGTTCTACTGGGAACATCAACTCAGCACTCCAAAATTAATACTGAGGTGACATAATTTGAGTTGGAAATGACATTGGCATGCTCAGGCATTGAGAACTAGAAAGTGCTGCTTTATCAGCATTCACTTGATGGGCCTGTCACTGACGCAGAGCTGAGTCTGGGCTTTATGCTGGAATACCTTTAGAAAATGCCTAGTTGAAGAAAGAGGAAAAAAAATTGTCATTGTTTGCATTTGATGAGTGTTTGAAATATCAGAGTAAATTCTAAGACAGCCTGCTTCTGCAGTTTGGAATCAGACATTATGTTCAAATGTCAAGGAAAAATAAATATATTAAATACCCTGCAATTTATCAGATGTGTAGTGTTTATATTCATTATGCTCTCCTAAATCCTTGCTGGTACTTTGTCTAATAATCTGTCGCTTAAGGACATGTCTAGTATTCTAAATCTTTTAGCAGAAAGCACTAACTTTTTTTTTTTCTTTTACAAATGCATATTTTAGCTAAATGAAATTACACTAGTTCCAGTTGTGGTTGTTATTCCTTTATTATTATTCTGCTCCTATATTATCTGTTTTGTGTCTTGCATTTACAAATCCTTGTCATGTTTCCAAAGCTTCCCACGTTAGCATAGAGACATTGCTCTTTTTTTTTTTTTTTTTTTTACTAGACACACGTAGCTCTTCAACTGTATCTCCCTTATTGCTCTTCTCCAAATTTTAGTTCTTTTTTTATATCTTCTGGTACAGTAATATTCAGTTAGTCTGTTGTAGTCTCATTTAGCCATGTGAATAAAGTCAGGAATGGAGTCTACCTGAGCATCATGTAAACGTTTCTACACATTTCTCATTTAAAGTTGCTCTTTTTAGTCCTGGTTAAGCACAACTGTAGGACTTGAAATGTTTTCTGCTTTATTTCTTAGGAAAAAGGTAAAACCATAGTTTTCTAGAAGAGCATGATATTGGGAAGCCTGAGGTTCCATGAGACAGAAAAATGGTGGTGTGCTGGACAGAGAACTATTTAAAGCTTTGCTGTATTTTTTAAAAACTTTTCTCACATGTTTACACTTATGGCACTAAAGGACCTGGACTGTAGAGACAGAGTAATATGCAAAGCAGCATTCATGAAATCATTGAAAGTCACCATAAAGTTCCTCAATAAACTTTCTTCACATTTAGAAACTATGATATCAGCCTAAAAGCTTTAATAGTATGACTGTGGGCTGACATCTCTGTTTAGATATGATACAATTACAAATTAGTTATGCAGAACTGCTCAGTTTCACATAGGCCTTGAGCAATCCTGGGCACGGTCAGCTCATGCATTGAATGTACCGCCAAAAATAGTTGATTTGATACTCCAGATTTTCTGAGAGTGGAGTTGTACGATTTGAGATGAAGAGGAAAGGACCTTGTTCATCCTTTTGGTTTTATATCCTCTTCCTTTTCCTCCCCACATTGATTATAATCTGGGATTAAAGAACCAGCAAAAGAGTGACATGAATCAAAATCCTTTCATGTTTATGAAATTATCTTCCTAGACAATATAGGTAATTTGACAATTATGCCCCAAATTCTGGAACTCTAATACACTAGTTTCTTCATCTCTTACCTGATGTGTCCTCATTCCTTCCCATTATTCAACTTCATGAAATTTATTGCTGCGGCTTAAATAATATTGCCAGTTAGAATTTGCACAATGATATGGAATTATGAAGTACTGTTGTGTATAGGTTCTAATTTATGCCAATAGTTAAGCACATGTCCTACTTCTTTGTAAAATACAGTAAATTCAGTGGAGATCTGTTCTGTAGTATTGGTCTGCCTGTGTGCAGATGTAGAATTCAGTGCTCAAAAAATGCAAAAGAAAGTTGTGAACTAAATAGCAGTTGCTTTTTATCCTTTAATAGGTTTGGAAATGTTTGTGAGAAATTAACTTTTACTATGTTTGCCTTGTTTGAATAATTAATAAAAATAGTTTAGAATTACTATGAAAAACTGCTATATGTCAAAGTTTTTCAGAAGAGTTCAGGTAAGAACAGATATGGCCTTATCTGAAGCTATCTGTCCTTACATGAAGCTATTTGGTTCTGAATACATTTTGTATCATATTCAGCCCCACAATGACTGGACATCTTACTATTGTGCATTAAGCAGACTCTTTTTTTTGTTGAAATAAGTAGTTTCAAAGCATTCTTCTGAATTCCTGGACTAATTCATTGAATGAACTAATTATTTTCTATCATATTTCTAGACTTGTCAAATTGCGAATTTTGGAGTTAAGAGAAAATCACTTGAAAACTCTACCAAAGTAAGTGGTTGAATATTTACATAAGTCTCTTTCACCTGAAATTTCTGAAAGTGCAAAATATTTTTATTGTTGGCAATGCAATAGTGTCATTTCTGTTAAGAGTTATTTTTTCCATGGTTTAAAGAAATTCTACTGAATGTTTTTAGCAAAACCCAAACATATAATGGACGATGGAGACTAGTATATTAGCTGACTGTAATTCAATATCCAAAATCTATAACATGACATTTTAAAATAAGAGACGTAAACAAAACTGGAAAACAACATATGAGGTAACCCTGGCCAGTGATTATGTGACAGAATTTTCCTCATCAAGAAGTAATCTGATGTACTGAAAACATACTCAATGTAACCTCAGTAGAACAATCTCTCCATATGATCCGTACGGAAGTTAAATGTATTTCATGGTTTACAATACTATTTGGAAACCTCTGTCATAAGAATATTGAAGAAATGTCAATTTGGTAGTGTTTCTTAGTACTGTTTACCAAGAAAGAAAGTTGCTATAGTTTGTCGCTGTAATTTGACCAACATTTAAATGATATTTTGAAAAGGAAACAGTAAAGAACTGAAAAATAAATTATACACTTCCCATGCTAAATATAGGAAGTTGCACTGTATAAAGCAAGGAATATGTTTTTGTATTCAGACCAGCATTATATCATTGCTTTCTGTAACAGGGATCCTAACCAATGAAAAAATATCCATGGATTTGGGGATTGTTATAAACTGGGGTTGTATGTCCCCATTATAAGTGAGACTTACAGTGGTGGCAGTAGACTGTGTTTATGAAACGTTGCTAATACTGACTTGCATATTATTTAGCTCATTTAAAAATGGCACCCTTTTTTAGCAAGCATGCATTTATCAAAATCTCCTATGCAGGCATTTTGCCTATAATGGGATATAGTGACATTTTCACTACTTCCTGTGGGCTTTTATCCACAGCACTTTCCTTTCCAAAGGAAGGCTATTTTTTGTGTCAAAAGCAATATTCTTTATATCAGTTGAAAACACTTTTTTGTATAAACTTTTATTTCCTCTGTTCTGAGTTACGTTTACTATTTCGAAAAACAAAAAAAAAGCTTCAGTCTGCCACCAAAGTGTTTATCTGCATTAAAAAATGCGACGTGTTCAGGACAGCAGATTTGCAGCCTTTGAGGTCTTTATCATCTGAAAGGCTATATACATGCTGTAGTATACACATGTTATCTAACTACCTATGATTCTGAAAGTAAGAAAGTTCTTTGATTCTTGTAACCAAGGGAAACATCATTTGTAGATGTGTTTGCTCTCTGCTCTTTGCTATGGCAGAAGGCTTTGCTATATACTACTGAGACGGACTGGAAATAAAAGGTTTTGCTTATGCAAATGCTATCCTTAAAACTGCTAGATAAAAGGGACAGCTGTGTTATGAAATAAAGTAAGAGGAATAGGAAGAAAGCTGACAAGGTCATTTTTGCATCAACTGGGACAAAAATGGGAGAACTATGCATTTCTGGGCTTCTTTTGTCCTCTAGAGGACAAAATTATTATAATATAGAATATTATAATATATAATTATTGCTTTGCTCTGCAAGCAAAAAAAGGTGCACTGTGTAATAGATGGACAGGAGTTAACACATATTACAGAGTGTTGATGTAGAGGATATACGTCCTGCTTCCTAGTTAGGGTGAATTTGACCTCTTTTATACAAAGACTGTAACTACTCATCTAAAGCAGCATCTCTTTGCATACTGGACTGGGCCTGGGAAGATCAGGGTTGAGCGTGGGAGGTTGGAGGAGGAGAGTGGTGAGGCCATGGGCGAATGCAGACACGATAGTGTGGCAAGTAGAAGTATTGGTATGTCGTTTAGGCTTTACAGGGAAACAGGAAAATGTTAAATACCAGACTTCTATTTTCTCAGCCAATAAGAGAAGGAAAATTATGACAAGAAAACTGTGTCTACAATAGAACCATCTGTAGTTGGGAAAACAAATGCAGTAATATAAATCAGAATGTATTTTACAATCTAGTTGCAAAAATGGTGATGCAGGTCTTTCAGATATGTACTTAAAGACTTTCTTTCTTATCCTACAATTTATTAGATATATTGTCAATAAAATAACCTGATTATGTTGGTAGTTTGTCTAGTAGTTCTAATGTAAGAAAAGACATGAAAAGGAAGGCAAATAAACAATTTTAATATTGTGATTAGTCTTTTAAATAGATATGAAATGTATTGTCAGACTGTTTTAAGTAACTTCTGCTCAGTACTATTACTATGTTAAATGCATCTTAAAAGATGTTATCAAAAAGCAGATCATGTTCTTTCATGTGTTCTGTGCTGTAAAATATGTGTATAAATAATTTTTACAGGAAACATTTAGCATTTTGGCATAAACAGGAATTAAATGTGCTTTGTGTTTACCATAGCTCTAATTTTGCTATATTTCATACTAGCTCAACAGTCAAGATTGTTGTAAAATGTATCCATAGTAACTGAATGCAAAAGGTTCTCAAATTATTTACAAAAATATCACATTAAGTAAATACTAACTATAGTTGGCTGAAAAGTAGCTCTCTAACCAGAGCATAGATCTCCGAAGTGTCCCTCTTTAATACAACTTGCATTAAAAAATGAGAGCTTCCCTTTGCTGAATTTGTTGCCATAATTTTATGGCATCTAAAACATGTCCAAACATATCACTGTATTCCCAGACACTTTCCTGATAGAAAATTAGTGAAGCATTGTTCATAAAATGCTTTGAAGATTCTTCTGATTTCTTCTGACAAGCATACCAAACATTTAAAATAACACTGTCTTGCTGTATCATATTGGGCTGGAGACATACATTGCTCTTCAAATGAAAATGTTGCAGGATGTTCGTATTTTTCTGTCAGCAGTACTTTCTCTTCAGAAAATACTAATAGGCTTACAAATATTTTTAACATGCTGAAAATATTTGTATGTTTAGTCTATAGATCTTCGCAATACTGTTTTATAAAATCAGTAATTTGTTTTCTCTCTTATATGGTTTGATTAAAGATTATTATTGATACCGATTTCCAGGATCTTTTGAACATTGAGAAATATTTGGAAATCTCTGGCCCATATTGCAAATAATTTCTAATATTTTATTAAAGCTTTAATTTGTGCAACAAAAATAGAAAAATCTGGTTTTTTCTCTTGAATTTCTGTTAAATGTTTCAGAGCATTTGTGAGATTCTGGCCAAGTTTCGTACATTTGAACAATTTTGTCACCTAGTTCACAGGGTTGTCTGTTGGCGTGAAGAACCAACTAAGATAATTTTTATTATTCTGTTTGGATAAAAGTGTACTTGATCATTACTCGCTGTAACAACATGTAATATTACTGTGTAATAGCTTGGGATGGTGTTTTATAGACCACAGCTCCCGATAGCTCCATAGTGTTCTGTTCTATAATACTACCCTACTGAACGTGTATTTGAAGCTGCAGGCGAGGCTTTCCAATTGCCAGTGATGTTTTCAGTCATTTTGCACCCAAACTGAAGCAATTAAAATCAGTGGACAGATTCCCATTAGCTTCAATGGGTTTTGAATGAGGCAGTTTGTGCTTCCGTGTTTAATTATACTGTGTTTGAGTATTTTCTCAGAGCGGAGAGATGTAATTCCTAGTTTTCTATGCTGCTGAATAAGGCTGTAGTTCAACTTGGATGGGAAGATATGGGAAAAGAGGAGGCTGCCAAGGGAGGAACCACTTAGAGAACTGCAGCAGGAGACTGACAAGTCCCACAGGTCCCACCACAGGTCCCACCAAGGGCCCATCTTGCCCTCGGTCCTGTTTATGTCGTTTGTAAACTACCCAGCATGTGCCCCAGCCCAGAGCCTGACTATTGGCAGCTCCTCCTCCTCCACCCACTCCTTTAAAATTGGTATTTTTTCCAGTCTTTGGTTATTTATTTATCCATGTGAAGACCCTCTGTGGTCACATAGCTGCTTAGGTTAAGAACTTTCAGTGAAGGACCTTTGCATATATCTCTTGGAAATAAGGGTAGACTTTATTGTCCAGCTCTTTTGTACATTTGACTCTTTCAAAAGACTCCACAAGTATTTTGAGTCATCCCTACTCATCACAAAAACTATGTTGAATTTCCCCAGTGTGTCGTATTTGTCTGCGTATCCCCTTACTCTATTGTTTAAAAGAGGTTCTGTTAATTTGTCTGGTAAAGTTGTCAAAGTCACTGGTCTGTAGTTTCCTAGGCTTATCCTGGAATGATTTAAAAATTGTTGTGACATTAGTTACACACTTCCTAGTCATCTAGCGCTGAAGCACTTTGTGAGAGGTTTTGTGTGTCATACATGCATGCTGTCTGAGCTCTTAACTGTGGGTAAGCATTGCAGCGTGGGAGCCTGCCCAAACTCTGTATACAAATGCAGAAATGTAGTTTTTCTGCTCTGACCTTCTTTTTTTCTGAGCATTCCTTTTAGATCTTTTCCGTAGACTCTGGCAGGCTTCCTGCTCATGAGGGGCCTGAGGGAAGATTTATTATTACTTTTTATACCTTTTTTCAAATATTTCTGAAGATATTTTCTGGCCTGTAGTTAACCATTCTGTTCTGTTTTCCTTATTTGGACACATTTTCATCTTTTAAAGGATGTCTTCTAAGTCTCCTATATTTTCTTCTTTGCCACGTTGGTTTTGGATTTTCTCAAGTCCTTTTGACAGGTGATTTTGTATTGCTTTAAGTGTTTTGATCTTCTCCCAGCAGCAATTTAGCTTGCTTAGCTGATGTGGAGGACTTCTCACTGTGATTATTTTCCTCTTACCTGTCCAGAGCCATCCTGACAAAGGCTGGAGCTACTAAACTCAGAGGCCAGACATTACTCCTGAAGGTCTCCTCATGTGGGTCCTGACCTTCCCTCCCCATGTATGTCCGTTACTTGCTGTTTGATGCAGAGGGGGACAGACTGTCTGCCATAGCGTATTGCAGTCCCAGGACTGTACGTCCACATTGCATCTTTAATGACAGTGAAGTCCGTGCTGGTCAGTGGCCTCGACGTGTGCCAAGTGTGTGTAGGAGGCAGGGCACAGGGCAGCTCCTACCGTGGCTTCAGCAGGAAGGAAACTGCTGTGAGAGCACCCGTGACACGCTTGAGCGCGTGTTTGCCTTGCACAAGGCAAACTTGAACCAAAAAGAAGTTGTTTTGAGCCTAAAATCAGGAAGGTAGGTGCACCCAGTGAGTACCTCCACCTTTCCTTCCTCTTCCGCAACAGTACGAGGTCTGCTTGCTTGTCAGAGTTGTTCAGTATTATCAATGTGGGTTGTTTAGTATTATCTGTGTAGGTGTTGTCGGTGAATGTCAGTGAATGTGTCAGCATCTCTGGGTTCAGCGCTATAACAACCTGTGATTACAGTTGCACTTTTCATCTGTTGTGTCTAGTGAAACAGAAAACACCCCCCTTAAAGTTTTTTTTCTCAAGTTTATAAGAAAAAATACATTTAAATTAGTTGCACATTTCAGTTATGTATCAATCAGAGCACATGTATATTTACCTACATACATCCATGCATACACGCACATATGTATGTATACATACAAATGATTAGTGAAGAGATGT
The DNA here is from genome assembly GCF_965183815.1 of Platalea leucorodia. Lineage (NCBI taxonomy): Eukaryota > Metazoa > Chordata > Aves > Pelecaniformes > Threskiornithidae > Platalea > Platalea leucorodia. The sequence continues at coordinate 21,822,532 of NC_138827.1, read as the reverse complement.
AATAACACACCCGGTTTCTGGAGGTGCTGTGTCAATACCAGCTTGCAGTACAAGGGTTAGTGTGCATACCTCGCCATGCAATAACCCTTTTCTGTCCCCCACTGATTTGAAGGCACCCACACCGATCAGGGCAGCAGTAACGGTGTAGAAGTGCTTCTGCTGTTCCCCTGGCGCCGCCTGGGGATGCTGTGGTAGGTGCACCTCACCTTCCCCAAAATGCCTCTGCCTAGCGCGTGGCTGCTGTCAGGAGCTAGCGTTTCTGCCTGCACTGTTGTTGTTCCTCAAACTGTCATAGGCCTAAAATTTAATAACAGGGAGGAGGCTGTTATTGAGAGCATAACGACTTACCAAATATATTTTGCTATTTTAAAATCATGATGGTGAACCAGGAGTTAATGAGTTTTCTGATAAATGTTCTGAAATGTATGAGTGTGCGTGCATGCATGTGTGTATGCACCTGGCTTGCTGAATTAGGTGTTCACATTATTGCCTCAGTATTCCCATTTCAGTCCAGATAAACGGCTGTCAAACCACTGTTACCATCTTCTCTGTTTCTCACTCTCTTAATTGTAGCTACAGCTTATATGGCTTTGTCTCACCTCGGATACAAACACATTGGAGTGCTGTTTTCCTGTACAATTGTACAGTGCGGCATTTTTTTTACCTAGTGGTTAAATAATTATTAGGCTAGCAGTGTCTGTGTTGATGTTTTTGAAGCCATTTAGCAAACACCTTTTGTGTTTGGGCTGTGAACCCCAAAGCCTATACTTCATTATAAGGCTACCCTTTATGAATGGCTCTGAATATTGGACACTCCTGTAAGAACCACAGAATGGTGTGACAGTGACTTCCTAATTTGTATGATTAATCCAACCACTCTGCACAGGATAGTTAATAATTTTCTTTGAGGAGTTATGTAAACGATATAAAGTACCACTATGTTTTCCCACTGTTTGATAAGTGGATTTTACTGAATGTGCAAGAGTTCAGGCACTAAGCACTTCTGTTTGTGTTAACATATGTTGGTATAGAAAGTAAAGCTTTTCCAACCGTTAGTTGTTTCTTGAAAGTTATTTCAAACTAGTTGAATGAAAGTTCACAGTGGAAACACATACGGAAGTCATGTTTGTGCTGCCTACACTGTAGGAAACAACTTTTACATTATGATGAGTCAACCTTAAATCATGCAGCAGCTGTGTTCTGCAGTCAGCCTTTGGGTTTGATTCCTTCAGTTCTGACTGCAGTTAGAGGCATGGTGCCCTTTTTCTGGATGTTTAGTTGTAATAAATGTACTGTTAGGCAGTAGATTTTCCAAATACAGTCTGATATTCTCCCAAAATAAGTGAAACCCAAAAGTTTGTGTTCAAATTGGACGTAAATCCAGAATATTGAAAAGGGCATATTGTTATTGCCCTTCTTCCAAAGGGCAGCTGGTTAAATCCTTCCATTGTTTTCCTAGTTTGTTTTTTTTTTTTCCCTTCTAAGTGATAAGGCAGTTATATTAGGCAGACTTCACATTAGTACAGACTATATTTTCATTTCCATCTTAACTGTTTTCTGGGAGTTTGAGTATAACTTGGTTTGTGTATTAGTAATAAAGACCCGTGCCATTGCATTGGTGTTCAAAGGAACCAGGATATTGAGGCTGATGAAAGAACCCTCATAGGAGAGAAGAGGGAATCAATAAAGCCTAAAATATCTTACAGTGTAATTACACCAGCATATTTAAGAAGCAGAGATATGTAGAGGCTATATATAACTATGCATTTTATGTGTGTGTATTTATGTACAGACAGATACAGATATATATGTGTATATATATATATACACTTATAAGTACATCCACATACATATGCTATATACACATATGCGATATGTCTATATCTGTAGTCAGTCATTTTATAGAATGGGAACCAACCTAGCAAAAACCAAAAAAGGAGTAGTAGGTAGTAGGATAGCCTGAGTGTCAGTGCTAGAAGAGAAGATGGGAAATGTGCTGAGTATGAGGGGGACAAGAAAGTGAAGGGGGCATTAGGATCAAGGTTTAGATTATATTGGCTGCTGAGGACTTACACCCCGTGAGCAATGTAATTGCTGGTGTCGGAGAGCCTTACTTGGCCTGCCCTAGGAGAAGTGCATTCTGACTTTCTGCTCTTAAAAAATAGCGTGGCCTAGACTAGCTAGTCCACAATTTAACCCAACCCCAAATCTAATTTACCAATTTTCCTGATTTTTTTGGCCAAGCATTCTAGGAACCATGGCACATATACAAAGCTCAAAGATGGTTCCCCTCGCTAACGTTCATCACTTTGCTTGTCTGCATGCTGAGGATCTGTGGTTGTGCCAGAGTTATTACAGTAATTGAAGTAAATCACCAATTCTTCAAATAAATCTAGTAGCTAAATTTACAACTTTTTTGGGAAAGCAAAGTTCTGAGCACATTTCAAATGTAACAACAAAAGCTTTTAATTTATCTTACAGTTGTATTTAAGCCTGGTCTGGTTACTACTCCAGTGGAAGCTCATTAATTTGCACTGAACTTTATATTTTCTGAGATTAGGCTCTGTCATAAATATTCATTGCTCTTCACAGCAAGAAACGTCAGCAGACCTGCCACTCCTAAACCGAATGTTTTGGGACACTAACATCCTGTTTAATTCCTGAGAGCAATCAAGAATATTTAATATCTCAGGAAAGAATCTGGAAACTATACCCATGCTGTTGCTTGCACTAAGCAGCCAGGCAACCAGCCTATGTATTTTCAAAAATCTTTGAGTAAATTAAAGTAGTTAATATGATCTTTGGTCTTAGAAATATTTGGGCTGAGGAAGACACCTTTTCAGGGCTTTATGGGATTTCTTTCAGTAGAGATTTGTAAAATTGAAAAATTGTAGAAGCTGCATTTGCAAATGGTTAGTCACTAGTGTCTGAGAAGCTGTAGGTGCTGGTAATTGATGAGAAAATACTTGTATTTGTTGTACTCATCCTAATGACTCACTGTTTCGCAACTGAACCTGTGGCTTCTCATCTCTTCTTTGGTTTTCTTGACAGTAGGTATTACAGCTATTGTTTTTCTGCAATACCGTGCTGTTAGGAAATAATGTACAATGGAGATGTTACCAAAGGGCTGGGTCCCTAGCAGCTAGTGTTAGAGAAAAACAGGATTTCTCTTGGTCTTCAGCTATTGCTCAGAATTAATTTGCTTTGTGAGGAGTAAAAATTGTAGATTAAGTTCTCAAGTACAGCCTCTAAACTTGGAAGAACTATGTAATTAATTCTGAAGATGAGAGCAGTTAAAAACTGGGTGAAATTTAATAGTACAGTGGGCAAGGTCGTGTACTGAGGGACTAATAGGAATTTATGTTATCAATTAGGAGTTCTTCAATCAGAAATCATATTGGGGAAAAAAAAGTGTATTAGTAGGGTGTAAAATGTCTATGAGTCATTGATCTAATAGAGCCATGATAATGCCAAATGTTCTTTGTCAAAGTATTTTCAGTAGAGACAAAGAGGCGTTTCTGACGTACAAAAAATGAGGGGAGACCTCATTTGGAAAAGATCCAAATGAAACGACGATGAGAAAGAGCTAAAGAAGGTCCTAATCTGATAGGAAAAATAATGAATGCAGAGTGTATTGTATGGAAGGGCCCTAAAAATAATGTGTTACTTAATCTAAGAAAACAGAAGTTGAGAGGAGATATGTTAGTGTTTGTCTCTACACACACAGTCAAGGTAGGCAACTTGGAAGAGAACTATTTCTTCTGCCTGGACAAGGGACAGAGTTGTGTGTGGTTAGCAGACTAACAAATAGGGATAAGCTGGCCATGAGAGGTAGGAATGAGAAGCTTCCGGGGTATCAGAGTCATCTGTACCTTCTCTCTCCTCCTTTTAAGATTGAAAGACATCACTCTAAGTTGTGCTGAAAGGCAAAAGCAACACTTTTGGCTTGAAGGTGGGTCTTCTCAGTGCAGACTAGTAGAGGTAGGAGGTGGGGGAAGTGCCTGGGCTGGTCCCTGTCCCACAGCTGCCAGAGGAGCTGGCTGTGGGTGTCCTGACAGGCAGGACACGCTGGGATGTGCATTCAGTCTGCCCCTGGCTGGCCAGTCTGACCTCCTACTGTCACAAACTTTTAGTTTTCACCAGAAAATTGTGGAAAGATTAAATTTAAATGGCACATGTTGCAGTCCTGACAGTTCGAACGTGTTGGTGTATTGCAACATCAAATCTGCTCTCCACATAAGGCAAATTTTGGTGGTTGTTAAGTAAACTGGCTGAAATCAACCAGAAATGGTAAGTTATTATCATAAATTATATAACTGCATTGTAAGATCTTTGTGTTGATCGGCACTTTGGTATTCCTTTGAAGACCTTTGCATGCATTGTTCTGTAGTTCTTTGTTGTTTTAAATCAGTACATTTCTGAAAGATACTTATTTTCCAATTATCTCTGTTCCCTTGGTTTGCAATTGTTTTAGTGCAATCTTCCTGCATTGGCAAAATATTACATACCTGTAATTTTGCTCCTGGTTTGAGTCAGGAATAAAAGGACTTTATGGATATAATGATGATGATAGGGTTTGGTTTTTTTCCTTTTGTTAAAATTAGCCATTTTATATTGATGTGTTTTCAGTCTTAAAATGTAAACCAATGTTTTTTATTCTTGACTGCATATTTTTTGTCTTTGATTGTAATAAAATATGAGAAAATACAGGCAATATGTTTTAGCCATATGGTCTTATTTCCCTGAATTGCTGCTAATTATGTTTCCTGTCAAAATTCAGACTCTACTTGAAAAATCATTGTTTAGACTTACCTATTGTATGGCAATATAATGTCAAGTTGCTAATCTTCTGGTTTGCTTTTTTCTGCAAATGTTTCAAGTTGTAATGAATCTCTGGGTTTTAACCGCAACTATTTACTTTACAACAGTACTTCTGTGCATTCTAGTTCCACAAAAGAGTGGTTCTCAAAAATTCTATGAAAAATAATCCTTCATATTTTGTATAATATTTTACTATCAATGCTTGAATATCTTCCTTGATAAAGAGCAATGGATACATTTTCTTCCAAAAATTTGAAAGCACAGACGGTCAGTTTCATCTAAAATTTCCCATGAAAAATATTTCAAAGACAAATGGAAACAAGAAGGATGCCATCTATAAAGTTTGTCCTTCTGGATAACAAATGAAGGTGTGAAAACAATATTTATGTGCATATATAATGAAAGTATCTGTTTTGGCTTCACAATTAAATATATATTGTAAAAAAAACTTAGGGGGGTGGGGAGGAACAGAGAACCCCATTTTTCACCCAGAAGAAGTCACTCTTATAAAATTTCATAAAATGGAATTTTTTCTATCCTTTGAATTCCAAGTGTACTTTTATTTTTTCTGTAAGTATGTGAAAAATTGACATTTTTCTCTAACATTCTTTCTTTCCATTTCTTTCTTTCCATTTCTTTCTTTCCATTTCTTTCTTTCCATTTCTTTCTTTCCATTTCTTTCTTTCCATTTCTTTCTTTCCATTTCTTTCTTTCCATTTCTTTCTTTCCCCTAAAATTTAGGCATAGAACCATAGAAAGTAGCAGCTCTATAAAGTGGTGGTGGGGAGTATACAGATTCCTTTTCCCCGCCCTGGGTAAATTATTTATTTATTTGTTTGTTTTATTTCACAAACTGATTAAATCAAAATTTGTATGAGTCATGGGCTGTTACTTCTTTTATTTCCTTAGCAATCACCTGACAATACTATAACTCTTTCACACCTGAAAAATAAGCCAGAATATTAAATGGGCACTGGGAACGCCAAACTTTTAATTAATTCCACTACCAAACTACCATGTAGATCTGCACCAAATTAATGTGCCAGTTATCCACAACTACAAAATGTCTAGCAAACAAATCAGATAAAAACAAGGCAAAGTGGTGGGGGTTGTCCTGTTCCTCTTGTAATGATCCTAAATACGTATTTGTTGAAATTACTTGTAACTCTTATTTATGTTGGTTATTTCTTAAAATTGGTGAGACTGCGTATAAGGAGATTCAAAGGATCAAGGTTTCTAAACAGCACCATAAAAACTGTATAAAAATCACATAGTAATTTGTTTTTAAAACAATGTAAAGTGAAGTAGACTAGATTCTTCCTTGGCAGAATACATATAAAATAATAGTAGGTGTTTGGCAGAGGTTAAGTTTGCAGATTGGAAGTATCTAAACCTGTAGAGAGTTATAACTCTTACGCTCTTCTGTAGCTAAGACTTTATTCCAAATTGAGAAAGTAAGCAGAATAAGACAGGTGAATCACTTCTTGTATAACTACAGTGTGTGTATTGTACGCTGACATTCCTCTTAAATAATCATTTTAGTCTAAAAACTAGCATATAGCACTTCGAAGCATCTTTAGTGATTTATCAAAATATTGTTTGAAACACTGTCAGGTAAAGTTATTTTATTCTTGTTCCCTATTTCAATACCACTTTGCTTTGAATTTTAAAGATAAGCATAAATATTTCTCAGCTTTTGCATTATTGAAAAACTGTAGATACGGCCTTGCTTGTTTCATTAGTTTAATCTCAGAAGGAATGAGCCAATAAAGATTCAGAAAGATATTCAGACATCAAAAACATCATAATCTGTTACCTTTTTTCAGATGTGAAATTTGTTGAATAAAAGTGATTATTATTTCCATTAACCTGACAATGGAGTTGTAAGAAGCATTCTTGTGACTTAAGACCATTAGTCCCATTGACTTCAATAACATTTATATTCCTAACATCCTTATCGCTTCCAAAATCCAGTTTTAGGAAGTAGATTTGCAAAATTCGCAGGTTGTCTTAAGTGTGTTGAAGTCAGTGGAACAGACAATTTATATCAGCTGAGAATCTGTCCAGCAGCATCTAAATATAGGTTTAAAAGCTTAGCTTTAGACTGCTATTTTTTGAAATGCTGTTCCACTTTCTTCCAGTTTATTATAAAGATGTAAACTGTTTCCCACACTTTGAGATTACAAATATTTTCATCATTCATGATGACCTGTTTTCTTCAAATAGTAACTCTGGCTGAGTTTAATAAATCATATTCCAGAAGACTTACTACTTTGGCACTACATTATTAAAGTATTGCCAATATTTTAATAAGCATCTACTACTACGTATCTTCCCGTTAGGCCATTTTAAACTAAATGTATTTGCTGCTCAGAGAAGATGCAGAAAAATGTATTATATTGTTTTCTTATTGTAAGAATGCTTTCCAACATATATAGTGGGTCAAACTTGTCTGAAAAATTGCATTAATTATTCTTGTCTGAAGGCAGTAGTGCAATTTTTTTCCCCCATCTCCTGTAAGGGACACTCTGGGAGAAGATATAGCTAGAACTTCACTACATTGAAGATACACCAGTACTGCTTCTGCCATCTACGATAATCCTGATATTACTTAAACTGTAATTAGTGATTCTTATCTGGTGGTGTTCATGCTGTATAATTTTAATATATCAAGTGGGCAAAGGAAAGGCAGAGCAGAAATTAGAGCCTTGTATGTAGGTTTGTTTCATACACCTTTTTTTTTTTATTTATCGCTTATTTGATTCTTTAAAACTTCCATTTAACAGATGCAAAAGTAATTTCTTTTTTCAGAAGAGTTTATATCTGATTAGTAGGGTTAAATTTCAGGTAAAGACTTCATAGCAGAAAGTGGTAGGAGGGGAGAACATTTTTAACCATGGAGAATCACCCTAGCCCACCTTGCACTCATTTTGTTCTTAATCATACCAGAACCCTGAGCTCCTCCCAGAACAACTGGGAGCTAAACACACACAGAGTTCACTCTGACTGTTACTAATGAGATCTAATTTCGTTACGCTTAGACTCTGTGCTCTGCTTTTCCACATATGGTTGTTTTATGGTATGCAAGGAAATTGCTCATTATATTCGTAATACCTTAAGTCAGTATCCTTTTAATTTTACTTGATTAAAAGAAAAAATCTACAGAGTAAAAATGCCTGCACACAATTCAAACTGCAAGAGGAATTAAATAGAGAGAAGATGACTGCTGGAATGCATTGAGAACAGAATGGGGTTTTTACCTGCCATGACCATCGGAGACCTTTTCTTTTTCCCAGCTGGAATAGGAGACTACTAGAAGCACATGTTCTCAGCTGCAGCACTGATGCAGCATTGACTTGCAGGTAACACACACCTCCTCTGAGTGTCCGTATGCACTGCGCTGTATGTCACTCTCCTGTGTTATTTTTGAGTAATGGCTCAACCTGATGCCCTGGGACAGTGTGTTTCTGTCATTTAATAGGTTGTTGGATTAAAGATGGATGGTTCTGAGCTAAACACATGTAGAATGGCATTTTTAGTTGTTGCCATCCTTAGCCATATCAAAGTGTAGAAACTGTACCTGCACATGCTGTGGGCTGTGAACTTCAGCAATGGCCATTTGTCTCTCCACATGAGAGGGAAGGGATATCCTGTGACCGGTGTTCTTGCAGCACATTGGAAGTTTCCTAAAGGCCAGCAAGCAGACAGCCCCTAACCTGTGATCAGCTCTGTGGTGTGCAAAAGGTTACCTTGTGCTACTGTTTCCCTCAAGCCTTGAAAAATTCACCGTTCCATGTTTCTTCCATTTCAGTGTCTCCAATGGACTGGTTCAGTTAAACCTCACAAGCTCTGTGTTGCAGCTTGCTCTTCTTGTCACTGGATTATGAAACAAATCTTGCCCATATTTTCCATACTTCGTAATGGAATATCATCCTTCTGCCTACCTTTAACAGTTCTATAATAACTGAATAGGAAGATCGCATTATGGCCTGCAGTTGCTTTGTTTTTTTCCTTTTAAAGCTATATCTCTTAGATAGAAGTCTTCCATCAGCCTCCTCTGGCACCCATTCCCCAGAGTGCAGTGTGTATCAGATGGGTTTAATTTGCTTGTGATGTTCTCTCTAGCCCAGCTGGCAAACAGCCACTGCAACCAAACACGTTATTAATAGTGTGGTAAAATATTGGAGAGCTGGTCAGTAGAGATCTTCCAGATCTTATAAACTATGCTTCTACAGTTAAAACTACCAGAGATCACCTATGAAGAAATCAACCGTTCTTCGGAGGGGCCATAACTATCTACAGATATTTCATGTGTGACAACAGGGATTGTCCTTCTGCTTTTTCATTTTCTGAGGTGCTCCTTGCCATCTCTGACTACTTCCATCCTTCTTCCTCAATTAATATGTAGATAGTTATTGAGTCATGACATTTTTCATCTCAAATTCATCCTTGCCTTTTTCTAGCAGATCCCCATTTTATTTCTTTGGCTTTCCTTTTAGAAATAATCCTGTTTTTCATATGTGTTCATGCTGTCTTTAGGCCCTTTTTCAGTAGAAATAGGAATCAAAAGAACTACTAAATAAGAAACCCGTGTTGAGAGTAAAATTCTTTTACACTTGTGTTTTGGGTTAGCTGATTCAGTTAACTTTTAGTCATCAGATATTCATTAACACCCTTTGAGCTTGGTTCATCCCTGTTAATTATTCAGCATCTTAAGTTAGATCTTCTTCCTGCTCTCTGGCAAAGTAAATGGGAAAACAGGGCCAAAACTGCATTTTCAGTCTTGCAGGCTAAAACTAGGTCTCTCTTTAATTTATGTTCATTCATTCCATGCAAAATTAGTACATAAGGGTATAAAGCATGTGCTGAATTCTTTAGCGATTTGAATAATATATTGTATATCCTGATGAAACATTGGTTATTTTTAGTCAAATTTTAGTAGGAGGAAACCTAGAGCCTGCTTCTTGTCTGTCTTCAAGATGGTGGAGACTCAGATCCCAAGTACTAGTCATTTTATATTAATCTAATATGTTCAAGTTGATCAGTACTGCATTGTTTACAAACCAGTTGTTATTTTCCACTGTATTATTACACTGTAAACAAAATATAAATTGTCAAATACATTATTTACCAAATACCAAATCTTTTAAGCAAAAACAATAAGGTGACCTTTGTGGCCGTGAATGATACAGTCAATCTTGCTCAGTTTCAGTGATTTTGAATTTAGATAAATGCAGTGGGTCCTGGGTTCGTTGTTGTTAGACAGGTGTATTTGTCCCAGAACATGGAGCAATTTTTATTGTCATTATGTCACCTGTGTTACCGATACATTGTGTTTCTTTGTCCAAATGCAGACATCTTATAGCAAAATCATTGAACTCATCAGAGCCACATATAGTTTACTAGATGTGAATTTGGCTCCAAGGTCTAGTGACTGTTAGGGTGTATTTACCCTGTAACTCTAATGTGCCGAAGCTCATACTTCCCTCAAGGATTATTAATTCTGAAATTCACTGACAGAATAGCTGTATGTTTGCTGGTACTTGTATTCTGAATGGTTTTAACTAGGTATACTTTGAAACTAGATATACTTTGAAATTTTGCAAATGTGAATTTATATGTTCACATTGTCCATTGAAATCAGCATTTTAACATAGATACAAGGCTAAGAAACACACATTACTCTCTGGAAAAGGGACAATAGTTTAATTGAGTCCATTTAATCCTGCAAGTGGACACATATTTTCTCATATCTTCTGGGTAGCACTCCTCCAGATTTTTCTGAGATAAACAGCATGAAGTAGAAAATACCAAATGTTGAGTTAAATTTTCAGTTTGCTATATCAAAGGATCCTTCAAGTAGTGGTGATTCTTAAGCAAAATGCGTCATTTCAGTGTCATGCTGTAAATGTATACATTAGGGGTTATTTGGCTCCAACATTCAGGAAAGCAGTCTTAAGATACTGTATAGAAGTACCACATGTATCCTTTCCTTGTGGTCACACCACTGACTCCATCCCAACCCATTTTCCTGCTGTTATAGAGCAGTAGGTAATAGTTGCTTACTCTGCAAGTAGGTCCTGTTCAGCAGGCAATTCCGACAGAGCAGCTGCTGCTCCAAGATGCAGCATGTTCCATAAGTGTGGTGGGCAAGAATGCACAAACAGGGATCTACAAAGAATATCTAATTATGTGCTGTAGGGCATATTGTAAGAAAATTTGTGCACCAGGTAAGGGGGACTTTCATGTAATTTAGTCCAAAAGGTGGAAACATATATTAACCTTGTTTTTAACCCAGCAAAGCTAGTTATCAGGAAGAAGGTAGAGGAATCCAGAAAGCAGATGCAAAATAAAAAGAGAAAAAAGGAAGTTTAAAAAAAAAAGGGAATAAAAAAATGTATTCATAAAGTCTCGATATTGCCAGGAGCTTTGCACTGGCTAATGACATTTAATCTGCATGCTGTTTATTTATGTAATCAGTTAAGCAGAAGTGGATCTGAACTAAAATTTAGAATGCCCTTCCCCAGCAATTTGAAAGCTGTGTTGGGAAAGAAATTTGTGTGTGAGTGAAGGTCAAAACTGTGAAGATTTCACCTTTCTCTACACTCAGTTGAGCAAACCTTTCCAGCTGTAGCGTGATTCATAACTGGGTCCTGAACTAAGGGATTAATTTTAGAGATCTGATCCATTTCCACCATAAACAAAACTGATGGGAATTTATGATTCTATGTGGAAGGCAATATTTTAAGTGAGTAGTGTGTTTTTAAAATCCTTACCTTTTGCACGCGAACATTTTTCCTGAAATTGGTTGTCCATGTGTTTTTATTATGACTGAATCATGAAAGAGCTTGACTTCCAGTTTCTGTATGTAGGACTTTTGTCTTTGTGGTGCTTTTTATTTTAGGCCTTTTATACAGAATTAGGTAAAATCTCACAAGTCTTCAGTGCCATAGATGCATTGGTTGTGTTTAGACACCTTCTGCACCAGCAGTTCCATCTTTTGGGCATTGAAATTGATTTTTCTCATCTTAGCATTTGAAGATGAAGAGTGCCCTTGCCCATCGCCTGAGAGTGTACAGTGGCTCGAACAGCAGAGGATGTGGAGTCAGCAGATTTTCGGGCACCAGAAATGGCAGCATCAGGAGCATCAGCACGAGTAGACTGTGTTGAGGTAGTTCTCCCAAACTATATTATGAAACCAAACAATTCTGGTATACAAAGGCTGATGGAGGCTGCCTCTTAGTCCAGAATGTTTAATCCAGATGAACATGTTGGCTGGTTTTCCCATATGCTTAACCCAAGTAATGTTGTGTACAGCCCTGCATTTTGCACAGCAGCATTTCTGATAGCCGCACAGCCAAGGCAACAGTGTGCCTTGTGGATTGTTTGCTCTTAACGTCTCTTTGTGTTAATAACGAGACCATATAAAAGTAACAAAGAACACTGCCACGACCGACAGAGTTTCTGGAGGTATTTAATCTTCAGAGGCTTAATTGCTTTAGGAATCATCCCATGGTCTCTGCTATATTCTCCAAATTGTGGATCGATACTGCAGATTGTAAAATCCTTAAGTTCTTCAATATAATTAAAAGTTAAAATGGATATTATTTTTTATAGTTAATGATGAAATAGACATTATTATAGACATTACATGTATTATTTTAGATAATTTCTCTGTTCTATATTTCAGTCCATGTGTAACAATATTTTGTATCCTCAAAATCAACTTTTAAACATACTCTGTTATTGTGGAGCCTGAATAATATATAGATTCAATACTTTATGACAGGCTAATTTATATTTTTGGTACTTTGCTTTACACCATACATGTTTTATATTCTAGAAATGATATAAATTATCTTGATATTCACTGAAAACTAAGACTGAGTTTTCTTTGTAAACCATTAACTGATGTATAAGTAAATAGCTCTTTGTGGTTGTATCATGTAATGCTTTAGCCCTGGTTAAGATTTAGCTACTCTGCTCCGCAACAGGTAAACTATTAACATTAAGTATTAATTTTACAATGTAACTTCCAAAATGATTCATTAATGAATTTAAAGTTACATTGCAATGTTTAAAATATTGAAACTGGAAGAGACTGCTGAATGTGACGTTTTAACAACTTTGAAATAAAGGTTACTGTGTACAACAAAAGTGTGAGAAAATATTATTTGACATTAATACAGCAGATAATCCAGTAATGGCAACTTACTTGCTTTTTATTTCTTCAGAAAATAATGGTATCCATTTATCATAAACTCAAATGAAAATAGAATTCTGTATGTTGTTGCACAAGGAAATATAGTATGTAACGTTACAACTTTCTCAGTCCTATCTTTGTAGAAGTATGACTAACAAAAAGCATGCATGAATTGTGTAGCAGCATTCTACTGCCTCTTTCATTGTATTTATCATTGTGTAAATTTGATTGTGTCTCTGACACAATTGTTTTTCACATTCATTTCAAAAATGAATTTTTACCTGTTAGAATACTTTTGTTGTTTATGAATACAGTTCTTCATATGTGGGAATAATTCAGATGTGATTAGAAGTTTGTGACTGAAAGTTTGGATAAACCTTCATGTAATCACCATCTCCTATCTGTCAGAAAGCTGACCAGGATTTTGATGGGAATACTGTGATTTCGTTGAAATAATTTATGGCAGGCAACTCATTTGTTTTGCCAGAAACTGTAAATGCAATGCCTTTTCCTGGTTGTTTGAAGTGTTTACAATGTGTAGATAAGTATCTTCTAAATAAAGCAGCAAAAACAAACATGCAAAAGTGTAAGAAAGTTATATTAGGCAATATATGTGATTACCATGAATTATAATTAATACGACTGAATTGTATAATGTGAGTTATAGTTTATGGAGTGTGCCTGTTTTAAAACTATTGCAAGCAATGTTAATTTTTCACCAAGTATTCAGTAATCTCTCTAAGATACTCTCTATGCTAGTTTTCATGCATTTGTAGTTTTTTGAGAACCATGTTCCATTACTGTGTTTAAAAATAATTTAAAAAAAGATTAATCTTATTCTGAACCTACCATGAGGTCCACTTCCATAGCCAAGAATCAGATCTTCTCCATATAACTCCTGCAGTTACTTATGAATGGAAGAATAGGTCCAAATGCAATATGGATAAAGATTTATGCTAAATTTTTGGCTGCAAGTTTTATTAGCACATTAATTATATTACATTACATCATTTAAGCAATGAATATTTAACTGAGCATTACTCATAATTGCACCTTTCCTATTCCACCTTTATAAAATGACCCCACATAAAAAATATAATGAATCTTTTCATAGGAAAAATACAAGTAATTACATGAAAGAGATAAAAATATCACAAGCTAATGAAAAATCTCATCTAATATTCCATTGGGTACATTTGGCAGTGTGCTTTATCTTTTGATATAGTACCAGCTAACTGAAATTAATCTGCCCCTATATAAATGTTACAGTTTCTGAAACTATGTATCTGACTGCAGAAATGACACGAAGTAATGTTTAAAAGTTGCCTTTTATGATGAATTTGCAGTAGTACAAACCAAACCTTTTAAGGTAAAAGTTTTGTTCAAAGGTAGAATACAGTATGAAATACACAATTTTTTACCAGCTTGTTTGTAACTTAGATTACCATTGATTTCATCTTTGAAGAGTTTCAGAGTTTCACATTTCAAAATATATAATTCTGTACATGTATGCACAGTAAGTATATATGTAAATAACAAAGGAATACTGCTGTTCGGTTTCCAGTTCCAGTTAGCAGCTATTTTCATTCTTGTGGCTGGGTTTTTTTGAGCACTTTAACATGGGCATGGGGAGTCATAATCACTAGAAACTTTTATCAGCTTCAATGCAGAATGATAAAGTCACAAGTAATACTGCCTGTGAGAGAAAACTTTCTACAATTAAAAATGTATGTCATGTTTCCTATTTTTTTAATTTTGAAAGCATTGTACTACATCATGCTTGTGTGTATGCAGTTAATATTATAACTGAAAAACTTGTAACATCTGCAGATGTAAAGAACTATAAACTTGCAATGCTCACATGCTGAAATGTGTTTCCTGTGGTGTAAAACCTTTGTGTGGTACTAAGGAGTGAAACTGCCGTCAGGATTTCTTAAAGGAACTTTGGTGATATTTAAATGCTTTTCGCAACTTTATCATTCAGGCTGAGAGTGTGTGCACTGCCTGACTGTCTAACAAGTGGCTAGTCTTCAAAGGGGTCCAACTGATTTGTTTTAAGGAAAAATACTTTGATTTCCAAAACAGCAACTGGTAAATTGTGGATAAGTAAGTGTAATCTTACTCTGTGTGCTTTTAAAAAGTTTGCCTGTATTCAAAATTGATAGATTTTAAATGCTTTTAACAGTCAGTTCACATATGCTGTGATCTGTGCCTTTGTCAGTTTAAACTATGCTTGAGATAACCAGTTTTTTCTCACAGCACAAATTCAGAGATAAACCTGGGAGATTTATCCCATTGACTTCAGTAAATGAAGAATTTAATCACTTCATTTTTAGCAATTTCTCACTTTTCCTCTTATTTCACTGTTTCAGTCACCTGAGCCCGAGCAGTAAAAATGCCTTTTTTGCTGTTATGTAGTGATCAGTCACAGACATAAATCCAGATTATTCCTCATTTAAAGCCCTTTACTGCATAAAGCGTCATTGATATTAACTTTTGGTTCTCTTTCTTATTATATGTTCTTATTTAACTCTTTCTTTTATAATGCTGTGAAGAAGGATAAGCTGCTTTGGTTAATTTTGATGTCATTCGCGCACAGTCTTTTGCAACAGAGGTTGTGTGAAGCCTTTCTTGCCCTCAGAGGAGCTGCTGCCCAAAAAGGGGCTCTCAGGGAGACACCCAACAGCAAAGTACGACACCTTGCTCCCATCCACACGCGGTGTTGTGAATCACGCCATCTCCCTGCCATGCTCTTGTGCCACGAATTGCACAGAGAGAGGAAGAGTTTCCTAGATGTGCTTTGCGGCAGATCAAAAGATTGAATCTCAGATTGGTCATTTAATTAAAAATCTGTGTTCTGTTGCTTATCTTTTTATAGTGATAGAGTTTTCGTAAGCTACTGGCAGACAGCAAATGTCACTAAATACCACTGCTTATCAGTGTGACTGTTTATTCCTGAAATGGAAGCCATGTTTCAGGTCACCTGTACTACAACCCAAAGAGGAGGGGACCCCATCAGCTCAGTGCATTCTGTTAAACCAACACAAGTACTCAAAACAACCCTTATCTAAGTTTAACTCGTTTAGCATGCAAGCTTTGTACTGACCCGTGACATAAAAGTGCTTTTGCATCGTGACTGTAGTTAGGTACAGTTTTAGGGAGGTAACAACCATACTTTGTACTTCTGCTGTGAGGAGCCAAAACACTTTCTAGTGGTTTATAAAGAAGTTGATAACAAATTTATAAATCTGTATCAAAAATGTCTCAATTTATATTGCTTTCAAATGCTTATAAATAGAGGTAATTTTCCTTGAGCAACTATGCAAAATCATACCAAGATTACTAAAGTAATTGTTGCTAGCTTTGTAGTTCAAGAACTTCAGCTCATGTCTTAAAGGTGGAGTATATTGTTCTCGTTTGCATCAGCATCAGTCTGATGTAATTCTTTTTGCAATAACAGTATCATTTGAGCTTTATTTTTATCTAAACAAAATTTGACCGACATTTTGCAAGTAAAAATTTCATCTTCGGTATCTCCTAATCTGTTACAGGTCAATGCACAAACTGACTCAACTGGAAAGACTTGATCTGGGCAATAATGAATTCTCTGAACTGGTAAGAAATGCACCATTTTTTAATAAAAAGCCTGTGTGTTTTGGATGCTCTGTGTATGGGGCATTAAACATTTACTTAAAAGGCATTATTGTATTGTGGCCACATGCTATGGTCACATTTCCTTGTAGAATAGAAGATTTATCATAGTTCATGAGGTGAATGCTGATAAAACAACATGCTTCATCTACATCAGGCTTCTGCGGTTCAGATCAAGGTCACAGATGATTCTCACTGTGAGCTGGTTGCTACTGCTGCAGTACTTCAATGTGGGATGAATTGATGATCTCAGTATAAATACTTAGGTCAATTATGTATCAATTTCTTAATATCTATCACTATATTCTGCAAATATTAGAAATTGCTATTAGCAGAAGTAAATTTTAGACTCCAAAAGCAGTTTCTGTTCCTAAGATGAGAATCAGGTTCCGTGAGATTTAATAGCTTTTAGGACTTTTCTGTAGTCTCAGTATAGAAAATAATCAAGTTGCTGGTGCCCTTTAGGTATGTTCCTACTACATCTATAGCAATTGACACTTCTCAGAAACAATATGTGGGTGTTTAAACTGTTTTTAAATGGGCCTGTTTTTAAGGAGAGCTCACTGACTTCATCCTGTGGGAACTGTAAGTATGTTAAGAGAAGCAAAACTTAGAAAAACTGCTGCCTCACCCTTTTTGAGACTATCACTGTTAAGGCTATTTGGGAGGGCCTGTGCTTTTGTAGGACAACCAATTAATACTGTGGCACTCAGTGTTGCACTGATGGTGAAATAAATGTCTGCATGTGCCTTATCCACCAACAGTCTGTCCAGTGACTGTTAAACCCTGTGAGCAGAACCGCCTTTCCTCCAGAGTCATAGAAGAACAATCTGTAAAAATAGTGCTGCTGAATCAGGGTGTACAATTTTATGAGGGTGGTATTTCCTCTAGCTTTAATTAAAATTAAGTTAATTTCACTTTAAACAAATTTTGAAATGTCATCTAGTAGTAAAAAGATGTAGCAAAGAGTCTACATTTGGTTTGTAGACAGTGCTCTATCTTCTACCATTATGGTTATAACCCTGTTAATAATTGCTAATTTATACTGCTATGTAGTAGAAAATAGATGGTTTAACTCAGGTTTTTAATTAAAACTAGAAATCTTTTGCATAGATAAATAGAATAAAATTTTCAGGAGTGGTATTCGGAATTTTGATCAAAAGAAATATATATATGCTTCCTGAATTCAGAGTGTGTCTTTTTTGGGCGGTGAGGAGTTGGGGGTGGTTTGGTTTTGTAGTGTTTGTTTTAAATGACTTCAACATCGTTCTATGTTTTTGCATTGTAGCATGTTGTCCCCTAAGAATGATAAACCAGGAGTTCGGTGGCCTCATAATGCTATTAGGACCAGACTGCCTGAGTTGACTGGTTTTTCAGGAAGCTGGTCCAAAAATGTATGAACTAGAATCAGATGCCAGAAGCAAAATTGCCCAAGAAGCAAGGGAACAGCATGCATCTGTAGAAACAGCATAAGAAAAGTGGTACTAGTTTAAATCAAGATCACCTGGAAAAAAGGATTGAAAGGTTCTGTTTTCATGGATTCTGAAAATCTGATTTGGGTTTCAATAGAAACTTCCTTCTTATTGGAGAAAAATACTACCTAGAACTGTGGTGGAGTGGAAAAGCTTAATTTCTTTGACAGTCCATCCCTGGACTATTAAAGTCCCTCCCTTTGCATTGGGAGACTGTGCTCTTCATACAGACAAACTGGAGCAATAGGCATGGGGTTAAGAATAAAGGTAGTTGCAAAAATGAAGTAATTCCATTCATTCATTTTCTGGAAACAAGATTATACAAATCATGAGATAGGTATGTGTTCCTAAAATAGAAATTGCCACTTCCTAAATAGCAGCCATATTCAAGTAACTTAATGTAATCAAGGAAGGGAATAGGTAATCTGTGTCACAGGTCTCTGGGAAAACTGGAGCATTAAATCACAAGGTATGGGTCAATGATTTGAAATTTCCCAATCTTTGAAGTGTCAAAAACTGGCACTGGACAAATGATAAACAGCGATTGTAGTACCTCTGCCTGAAAGGAGGGGGAAGGCTGGTGTAGTTCTTTCCAGTGTTTCAGGAGTCTGCTGTCAGCAGCAAGGCCTTCAAAGAAATTTTGAAAGAAAATGGTTAAAGGTAGGGAGAAAAGGAAGAGGATAAAATGTAAATAATACTTTTAAATGTAAATAAATACTTTTACCAAAGACTGTCAGTCTTCAATTCAGATTTGATACTAGGAAGCATTTCTTTACCAAGAGGGTGGTCAAACACTGGAACAGGCTTCCTAGAGAGGTAGTCAATGCTGCAGGCCTCTCAGTGTTTAAGACGCATTTGGACATTGCCCTTAATAACATGCTTTAACTTTTGGTCAGGCATTTGGACTGGATGATTGTTGTAGGTCCCTTCCGACTGAAATAGTCTAGTCTACTCTACTCTACTCTATGCTATGCTATGCTATTCTATTCTAATTGTGGCAATCTACATGGAAAACGAAAATATTCTCCAAAAATGCCTCAGCAGAAGCATTTCTAACAGAGACAAATAAATTTTTAATACCACTTATCAAAACATTAGTGAGATCTCATCATGGTATGCCATAATCCATGCGCAAGAAATTTCAAATCAAACTGTAATATTTACAACATAGGAGTAGTCTGTTGCCTTTGAGAAGGGTGTCTGTCTAATGAGAGGAATTTAAAAGAAAATTAACATTGAAAGGGGAAATTATCTATAATAACCTTAGTCAATGAACACTCTGGAGGAATAAAGAAACATTAATCATCACAGGAACAAATAGTATAAAATGACCATTAACCAATTTAGCCTGGAAATTAGAAGTGGTTTTAAACCATTGAAGGACAATAAAATTTCAATAGAATTAGCCAAGGCAAAATAAATTATCTTTAAAATACTGACTAATCATTTTTTGATAGAAACACATTATGTGGCAACATACAAAATTGAGGGATTGAGCTCTCCAGATTAACATGTTCTTTCTTATCTGATGATGCACCAGGAGCTTCTCCCATAATGTACCATGTGACCTGATCAACTGGAAAATTATATTTCTTATGGGAATTACAACATTCCAAAGAACTTGGTCACAGGAGATAATTAGAGGTCTCTCTTAAGGTCCTGTATGCTAGACAGATACATTTGTTTCTAGACGTGTTGAAATAATTCCAGTGAAGTAGTACTACAGACTTTTAAAATGCTAGAATCCAATTTAGACAGAACTAAATGAAATACTTAATATCAGTTTCTGGCAGACTGAAAAAAAATCTCTACAACTTTACTGAGCTAGGGCAAATTGAAAGTCTTGTTTTACCTGTGAAAACAGTGTTTCATGAAAAAGAAAAATACTGCTTATGCTGAAACATGGAAATATTTGTGACTTGATAATTCTTGATTTTGACAGCTGTAAGGAATGAGAAATGATTTGGGGAATTGCCTTTTTCAGTTTCTCTCACTAATATCCTATAGTGTTGAAAAGAATAGAACATCTTAGATTTAAGTTTAAGATTGCAATTTTAAGGCTTTATCATTGCATACTGCTATTTTTAACTACTGAATATGACAATTGCAAACATTACATCATACATAAATGCAGTATATCCAGGAAAATGTTCAGCAATATGACTCTGTTAAGCTACTTTTAAGACTACAAATCATGCAAAAGGCAGAGTTTTGGATGTGCTGCAAGATGAGATTTGGTCTTTCTTTTCAGTGCATTGTTTCTGAAGCTCCACAATTCTCACTTCTCTTATTTGCCTTGTTCATAAATTGCATACTGCCAATACACTATTTAGAACAAGAACTTCTTAGAAGTTCTTCTTTGTATTCATTTCTTTTCCAAAGAGTTCTTAAATTTTACAAGTTTTGAAAAAGAGCAACAGTGGTTAAATTAAATGAAATGAGCATACTGTTCATGTCATTAAGTATCTGAAAGTCTGATGTGGGTTATAAAAAGAAAAAAAAGAAGGTAAAGAGGGAATCTTTTTTTTTAAGAAAATATTGATTTGTATTTAACTAAAAAAATACAGATTTATTTAACTGTCCATAATACTATATTCTTTTCCTCAGCCTGAGGTTCTCGAACAAATACAGAATCTAAAGGAATTGTGGATGGACAATAATTCTTTGCAAATACTACCTGGGGTATGAACATTTATTTTATGTAATTAAATTATTGTGTGATATAGTGAACTATTTACTTCGCAGTAAATAAATGCATGTGCATTTTCTTGAATGGGTACATATTCCTAGTTCATATAGTCATTAATTATTATCAAGAAATAAAAGTCTCAGCATAGCCATTCATATAAAAACCTTTTAAATGTTGTGTTTTTACATGATAGTGTCTAAATGGGGATGTCTCTGTTTTATTTAAGCCTTGCATAGTTTTCATTGTGAAGGGAAATTGTTTCCTATTGTCTTCTTGATCACCATGTATTAACTAGCAGTTTTATAAAAACCCAAAAGAGTTTTAAAAAGGAAGAGGAAACATTAAGTAATCTAAATAAACTTAAAAATAACAGATGGTATGTACAGATTCAACTATACTAAAAGCAATTCTGAGGCAGTGGAATGAATATGTATTTCTCTAGAAAGCACTCCAAACAAAAAATATTTTACAATCTAAACATTAGGGTCATGGTTATATATTAGTGCTATTTCTGAATTGTTGCTACCCCACAGTAGAACTTTGATTTTCAATTTTTATTGCCATAAATTATTTGAGATTATCACTCTAAAATACCTACACAGATTATGATGGAGAAAGGGATCCCTGTTATTAGCGTTTTATCACACAGGTAACAGATCCTGTGTTTCACACAATAATGCTCTTCATTGCTGCAGGGAAAATGTAGAACTAGATCTAGCACAAACATGTCTAGCTGTTGGAAGAAGAAGTACTTCCTCTTTCAGCTTTGAACATCTGTTAACCAAAATGCAATTTTTTGCATTGAGCAATGACTGTTTTTTGTCTTAAATAGATTACATTCATTTTTTATTTTGTATTAAGCGGGATGTTTGCACAGAAAATGATCATTTTCAGTCACTGTCCAAATATCCACTTTTTGAGTGCTCTGTTAGTGAAAAGAAAAGCTGATGTTGAAACCATGTCTTGATACTGAAACAAGCTGGAGATCAAGAACAGAAATGTTGTGGTATTGTTGCTGCAGTGTAACTGCGTAGAAGAAATATCAGATATACAAAAGAGTGTGAGCACAAACATTTTAACCATTATTCTGTTTCTTTTCTGTCCACAATGAAATTGGTTAATATATCCAGTGCTAACATGTGTTCCAAACAGAGTCGTGCTGAGCTATCATAATCCCTGGAGAGGGTATTTACAGTTGAAGATCTTCAGTAGATCGTGGAACTGAATCCCAAGGAGCGTAATTATTTTCAGTGAATAATTCATGTTTCCTGAATCTGATCCTAGTAGACCCTAGATGATGTTTTATGAAAACCTTCTCCAAAACAAGAGATTTAAAACAGTTAATATTAGCTTTGAAATTTGACTTTTAAAAATAGAAAGGAAATACCAACTGGTAATTGATTTTAAAGTTTAGAGATTTGCCAGGTTTCCCATGTTGATAATTCAGTTTTTAAAAAAGTAGTCTGTGCTAGAAACAAAGATTGTATTCAACTATTACTATGGGTAGAATGGCAAATGTTGGGGTGAAAGGGAGGAATCATATCAATCACTCAGATATGATTAAAGATAACATGAAACTGCCTCCTTAGAAGCAGAGAGCCGATCTCAGCAAGGTGAGAGATGAAAAGCAAGCTATATTCATATTGTTTGGAAAGTACCCGTAGATGAAGCTGTCTGAAACTATTTTTCTTTTTCATATGTACAGTAAATAACCACTAAAAGTATATGTAAATAACTAAAAATCCCACTCCAATGAACTTTCATAGAATCCATACCCTTCACAAGCAATTCCCATGGCTTTCCCAAAATCCATAAAGGAAGTTCCCACATAGGCCGTGAATGTTTATTCATCTGCTTGGAAACAGTATTTCTGTGGATGCACAGCATTGCAACCACATGGTAGCTCTCCATAACAGTATTGTGCTGTGCTTGTCTCACTCCTACTGTGTAATCCTCCAGTCTGTGTCATAGCTCTGCCACTGGGTCATAGATCCAGCTCATTTTCTCTAGACCCAGCAGTGATACTTTGCTGTTCCATCTGTAGGTTTTAGTTTAAGGAAACTAATAACATCTATTTTGTTGATTTTCTTGCTGAAATTTCACATCTAGAAAGAAGTGACCATCTTGTGATTATGGATCAAGAAGCAGGTAGCTTCTACAGGCTTCAAACCCTTACATGCTACATAGATTTTCAAGGCAATTAAGGAAGAATTCCTGTCATGTTGCTCATTGATGTTATAGCTGCAGTTACACACTATATTCACAAAAGTGTACTATTAGGGTTAACCGCTCGTAATTGAACTATGAATATCTAAAGTCTAATTTTAGATTTTATAAAGTTCAGAGAATCAGTTTGACACAGAAAAGCTTTACCTGCATGTCTAGCCTCAGTGTCCTTAAGGACTGCTGTTATCAGTAGATGTGAACTGTGAGTAAATGCGCCTTGGATCTGTGTCCAAATAGAGAAATAATACAGCTATATGACTGAGAACTCAAACTTTCAGCAGATTTAATGGATGTGGAACACATTAATTAGTTTGGTATGTGTCATTTAGTTTGGTACAGTTCCTTTTGCAGTTACCTGAACAGGAACGCCATTAGACCACGACTGATATTGCTTCAGTGAAATAAATCTTGTAAAAACGATGCTAAGATAACTGAATTTAAGCCTGTATTACTATTGTTTGTCTTTAATTAAACTTAGAAACTGGCATGCAGTGTATATCTGTTCAAGTAACACTTTGTAACATGCTATTAAGTCTATAGGGAAGTTAAAACAGCTCGTGTACCTGGATGTGTCAAAAAACAGGATAGAAACTGTTGATTTGGACATATCGGGATGTGAAGGACTGGAAGATCTCCTGTTGTCATCCAATATGTTGCAGCAACTGCCAGACTCCATAGGTGAGAAAACCTTAGGATTTCTTGTAATCTTTTACCGTTGAGGATTCCATTTATATCATCTTTTGGTAATGATGAGACTTTATAATAGCTGGAACAAGAACTGCTATTAAATTCCAAAGGAGTTTGAAACATCTGTGTCTGGACAGTCCATGAAGACCATTATGTGAAGTCAGGGAAAAAATCCATGGTTAGTAGGTATTGATTATTCCGATACACTATTTTAAAGAAAATAAGCAAAGAAATATATAATTGATCTGATCTAAATTTGAAAGTAAGTATAATATTGATTATGTTAACAATGTGAAATTCTTGAAAGAAATTGCTACTCTTAGTTACAGTAGTGCAATTCCATATGAGAGCATTAAACAAAGAAATAGTTCAAACTATTCATTTTCTTTTTTGACTATATTGGATGCATAGGATTTCTGAATTATTTAGAATATACAGAAATTCTGGAAGCTAAGTTGTTGTAGGTATATCACTCTATACATCTGAATATTTCATTTCAGTCTTGGTCCCTTATATTTCCTCTGGAAGCACTTGATGTCTTTCCTCTCTTCTATTCTTTCCAGCTGATGAGCCCACTATATCATCATCAGCTTTTTCACTTTCGTAAGTGCATCCCTTTGAACATAGAACAGTTAAATTCCCCAATTTTAAATCAAATTAGTCAAGATTCCAAAATGTATTGCTAATTAATAATCCTGTACTACATGAATGTTACTAGATGTCTTTTACAGCTGTTTTCCATTTTGGTCTTCTACATCTCACCATAAATTCTAGAATTTTTGTTTTATGTGGTTTTCTGATATGCATACGCAGATTGATTTTTAGAGGGCATTTAGCTCCTGTACAAAAGGAATAAATGTTTACATTTTGAATTATACATTCTTGCAATTAGATATATTCAGTTCTCATTTCCAAATTCCTATTACTGAATGGTAATAGATTTAATAGAAGCAAAGCAAAAAGAGTAATTTTAATACTGCATTTTCAGGTGAGAGCTTGCTGAAATTCATTTTGGTGAAACATTTTTCCTCTTAAAAGAAAATTTTGTTGAAACCTGGATTTTTCTTGGAACATGTTGATTTTGAAAAAGTTTTCAACAAAAATGTTCTGCAATTGAAATGAGTAGTATTTCTAGTATCGCTTTTAATTATACTTTTCATTTGCTTCAGCTTTCATATTATGGCACATACAGTTTAACATTTTTCTCTATATTAGTGATTAATTTATATTATTCCCAACATTAATTACAGATAATCATTTAAAAAACGCTATTTTAGTATATCCAGAATTCTTTCAGGGAAAAAACAGATTTTGAAATGTTAATAACGTCCAGAAGGTGGAAATCCGTTTCAAGCTCTGTTTCTAGCACTGTAATGGAATATTTTTCCCATTTTTTCTGTCTGTACTTTTTTATTGTTTTCTGCTGTTATGCACTGGTAAAGCAGAAGTTTCATTCCCTTCTTGGTAAATGTTGCCCAGTTAGGCATCTGCTTACACTTAGGTATATAATAATTATTTCAATGATAAGAATTAACCACATATACAAATGCATTCAGGATTGAATCTGGGTTTCAGTCTGATTCTGGTTTTCTGTCTATACCTACATATTGTGAAGCTTCATAAATGTAGCATTTACTTTAGATAATTTGCCTAATATCCTATTATGACCTGAGCACCTTTTAATCAAGGCAACAGGACTTGGATTTGATTGAAACATTAATACATAAGAAGAAGTACTGCTCTTCCTACACAGATAAGATACTATTCTCTTTTTTTACCTTTTTTTTTTCAAGACTCCAGAAATATACTTCATATTTTACTTGCAGTTCAGCTTAACATTTAATCAGTGCTTCGTTTTGATGAAACATATTTTCAATGTGACATGAATGTGTCTGTGTGCTTTCCTATATACAGATGTTTTCTAAAATCTAGATCAAAGTTATTCAGTGTTAGAAATCGTTGTTTATTTAAGGATATGGGAGATTACAGAAAGTAAAAAAGATTAATGTGAAATATTTTTTCTATTACTTCTTCCTTACCTGTTTTGTAGGACTGTTGAAAAGGCTTACAACTCTAAAAGTAGATGACAATCAGCTTACAATTCTGCCAAATGCAATTGGAAAGTGAGTATAAGTCTTGTGATTTTCAACATTAAGTAAAATGTGTTTTCCCTTCTGCTTGCGGAATGTGGGTTTTTTAAAATAAAAAATAAGACAAAGATGTACTGAAATATAAAATAATTTCAAATTGTGTGCCTAACACCCAGCTTATAACATTTAAATTTGGAACAACACTATTACTTCTGTGGGCTTATACTGGCATAAGTGATAAAAAGATGAAATATATCACATTTTCCAAGAAGAACAAAGATATTTTTCTGTATGAATCACTTGCAATTTAGATTATTAGAGCAGAAAAAGTAGAAGAAATAGAAGTATTTGGGGGAATACGTCTGTTTCCATAGCAACAGCCAGTACTTGATGCTGAAACGAAAATGGCTGTAAACCTCATATGTATGAAGATTTCTTAAAATATTGAAGTAGCAGAAATGAAAAAGTCATGACAATTTCATAGGTGCATACATCAAAATGTGAAAGTATTGTATAAGTAATCTTATTATGAAAACCACTAATGATGCCCTTTAGCTATCATTTTGTCAGATATTACATGATCACTGGTGCAAAATTCTGTCTTGTACTGCTGTGTGTCTTGAGCTTATTGCTAAATGAAATCTGCAATTTATTGTAAAATTCAAGACAGATGCAAGTCTGTCTCCAGATATGGAAACAGGTGATTCTTTACATTGTTTCATACTACACATATCCCTTTCTAGCAGAACATATCTTTAATGTTAATATTTTTGTAGCATGCCTCTTCCTCTACATATTTTACTTCTGAAATGCTATATAAACTGATATTTGGAAAAAAATTCAGAATAAATGGTCCCTGGCTGCCTTCTACAGCTATAGCTCTAATGTTTTCATCATCGTCCTTGCACCAGGAGTAGTATTCATGCAGAAGAAAGAGAGTTCAGCCTAAGAAATGATTGTCTGTCTGGTGTGACTGAACACATGGTTATACCATTTATACCAATTCTGTGCTGTCAGCATGAAACGTTGGGAATGGGGCATCTGTGAGCAGAGTTGCACTCAGACTGTGCCTTTTCTCTCAGTGCAAAACCTGTTCTCAGTTCAGCAGGTTGTAGCTCAACAAGCTATTTCATTAGAAGTAGTTTTCTTAAGCCAGAGCCATTGCAAAATTAAAGCCTAGAAGGCTTTGTTTAGACTTGTCTGCAAATTTTTTTGGCGCTGGTGAGGCTGCACCTTGAATACTGTGTTCAGTTTTGGGCCCCTCACTACAAGAAGGACGTTGAGGTGCTGGAGTGTGTCCAAAGAAGGGCAGTGAGGCTGGTGAAGGGTCTCGAGAACAAGTCTTACGAGTTGCGGCTGAGGGAGCTGGGGTTGTTTAGTTTGGAGAAGAGGAGGCTGAGGGGAGACCTTATTGCTCTCTACAACCACCTGAAACGAGGCTGTAGTGAGGTGGGGGTCGGTCTCTTCTCCCAAGTAACAAGCGATAGGATGAGAGGAAATGGCCTCAAGTTGCTCCAGGGGAGGTTTAGGTTGGATATTAGGAAAAATTTCTTCATCGAAAGGGTGGTCAAGCATTGGAACAGGCTGCCCAGGGAAGTGGTTGAGTCCCCATCCCTGGAGGTATTTAAGACAGGTAGATGTGGTGCTTAGGGTTATGGTTTAGTGGTGGACTTGGCAGTGTTAGGTTAACGGTTGGACTTGATGATCTTAAAGGTCTCTTCCAACCTAAATGATTCTATGATTCTATGAAATATGATAGTACAGTGAGGTCTCTAGAATAGAAATAATCTCTAACCTGCACAGCCAATGCTTTACTACTCCTGCACCTGTTTTATAGTAATAATTTCAATAATAATTTACTTACTGGTGTGCCAGTCAGGAAAAAAAATCCAAATTTGTGAACTATTTGCAACTGTAGCAACTGAAAGCTCAGGTTTGGCTTACCATGCTGTACTTCTTGCAGTATCTTTACATTTATGTGATATTCATGGAGAGTATTAAAAGTTGGTTATATGAATCACAAAAGGGGAAATCTTATAAACATTCTGTAGCAATAAATTCTGATAGGCAGTGAAAGCTTGTAAGGCTCAAAGCTGTACTGGACACTGCAAAAAGGTTGATATAATGTCCAACATTATCTTTAACAACTTTTGGGGTCAACTTTTAAAACCTGTCATGAAGGTGCTTTCTTGTTTAGTGAATTGTTCAAATTGAAGGGGAACCCCTCTTGTTTTTAATAAATATCTGTTCCGTATTGTTTGGCATCGAGCCTTAATTACATTTTTAAAGATGCATACTGCAACTCTAAAAGGTGTATATGCAGAGCAGTAGGCTAATCACCTAATATTATCACATTATTTTTGAGTGATTGGTTGTACTTTTTAAATGAAGCACTTTCTCTCATTTAATGAGGACAGTGTCTCCCACATCAGAATGAACTTCCTTTCTCTGACTCATCCATTTGGATAGTTTCCTACTGGGTCTCTTTCTCCAAAATGATAGTCGTAGTACCCACTGCAGAGTATATTATTGTCATACAAAGATTAGCAATGTGGAGGAGGGAACTCTCCCTCCAGGGACCAATTTCATGATGAGACACAGAGCACTTCAACGCTGTCTGAGTTCATGTTGCTAATAGTGAACCGCCACCCTCATTTTTGGCAGTCTTGTTCAAAGGGCAAGCCTGTAAGTGGCATTTAGAGTTTGACCCCGCAAGATACTATGGACAGTAGACCCAGCTTAATAAAACATTCCTCATAAAATCAGTGGATTCACGTTGATTAAAAGTACCATGTCAGACCCAAAGACTGGAGATTTTATCTGTAGGACCTGAGTGAATGCCCATGCTCCTATTTTATGGTTAGGAGGGTGTCATGAGGGAAGTCGTGACCCATACATAGGTAATGGTGCAGTAGCTCAAGAGCCAGTGTTATTATGTTAGATGAGTGTTTTGTGCATGTGTCTAGTCTATACCATATCTGACAGTACAAGATGCTGCAAAGGAAAGTGTAAACTTGTATCCCTGGGTCAGCAAAATTCCTTTTGCCAAATAGTGGGTGTAGCTAACTCTGAGGATTTAGGTTGCTTTGGCAGTTATCTGGGTGCTGTGGCTGTTGGGAGAAAAGGGCTGTGACTGTATGAAATGGGGCTGAGATGGGTTGGAACTACTCTTATTCATGGCAGTCTTCATTCTCCATGAATCTCTCTCTACTAATCTCTCTAAAAATATTCTTCATCTACCTTAGGACATGTACTGTGAACTGCTTCATTTCAACGGGTGCCAAACTGAACAGCAGGTGCATACCTGATTTTTGTCTGCCTTTCTTTAAACCTATCAAGAGTGATCTGAATTTAGCCCGAGAAGGCAGTAAGGTTAATGATATTTTAACTAAATTAGCATTGTCGCATTTATAGCTGTTATTGTCAACTTACTTTCATGCACAATCCATGATGAATGAAAAGTCACTTTCTGAAGTGCGTATTCTTTTAACTGTGGTAGTTATAGAGATAAAATATAGTTTCATGCTGACTTTGTTGTTTTTATTGTGGCCATCTTCATTTGTCTGCTGCTGATGCCATCAGGAAGGAAAGAAGCTAAGAATGTCTCTGCCAGACAATACCTTTCAAATAAAATTCTATTGTCTGATAAAGTCATCCTTCACTGTCAGGGAAACTTCCACAGTTACAGTTCAGAGTATCAGATTTTCGATTAGCATTGGAAACATAGTAGTTTTCAATTAGCTTATCTATTTTCAAGCTTTTCTGGTTGTGTTATCATCAGTAAAAGGAAGAATGTGTGCATCTTGCAATTTAACAAGCTTTCCAGTTGGACTTCGCTCTGTCAAGCACATATTCTGTATGAAGCAGGTAAACATGACTGAATTTTGCCTTTACTGAAATTGTTTTATATCTAGTTAGAAATAAATTGTGGTGGATACAAAGCTTGTATTAACGAAAAGCGATAACTAAACCTGGAAGAGCTTTTGGATATACGCCATGCATCTCTTTCACTAATCACTGTATGACTCACTTTGGCTTTTCAGTCTACTGAAGTACAGCAATTACAGGAAAGTTCTGAGAATTCCATGTTAGGAATAGCTATTTCTGGTTTCATGTTTCATAAAATTTGAAGGCTGAAAGACCTTTTTTTGATTAAGAAACTGGAATAAAGGTAAGTTAGACATACAGCGAAGGTTCAGTCCTGCAGCTGTGACTCATGTAAATACTAAGGAGCAAGGTTTGTAGCAGAGGTAAACTTTTCATCAGATCTACCAAAACATTTGGGAAAAAAAAAAGACAATCTTCTGGGCACGTAGTCCCTTCTGTCAGTGGACCAGGAGATGGCAAACATTGAGGAAGAAATAATTGCTTGCCATTTAACCTTACTATTAATTAAAACACTTGAGAGAAAAAGGTAGTACATGTGGAGCAAAAAAGAGGCAGCAGAAGCAGGGAACAATGGCATTTGTAATGCCAAAAATTTTAATTTGTAATGCCAAAATTTTTATTCCATGAGCTGAATGAGCAGTGCAGTACAGCATTCATTTCAGGAATTTTTACATCCAGCCTAAGTTTTTAAGAGATTCAGTAGATATTTCTTCAGAATATTTTTTTATATGTGTGTGTATGTGCATAATATATATGTAATGTGTATATATTTATATATATATATAAAACAAGTATTACATATATATTCCTGTTTGTGTTATTTGCATTAGCAAAGGTCAAATTGTTGATTCTCAACCACCAAAGTAAGATTGATGTTTAAGTGTTGCCTGATACCACCTGCTGTCTTCAGGGAAGAGCAAACACTGAAAAGAGTCCTGAGGTTGTGTGACTGGCTAGGACAGGGTCCTGAAGAGCAGAAAAATGCCTCTGAAGGCCATTTCATACTGGAGCGGTGGTGGGTGGAGAGGTTTGAGTGCTGACTGTCAGCGCTCTGCGTTGGGTCAGCTCTCTTGGCATTTTCTTGGCTTTCATTCTGCGTAGGTGCCAGCTGCTGTCAGAGAAGGTCGTGGCTTTTATGACGTGAGCCCCTTTCGTTTAGGACTCAATACAAAACCTCCAACTCATTTCACAACCTCTTCATGGATGATAAAATGCAGGAATATACTGAATGCCAATTCCGTGCCCTAGAAAGCTGTGCTTTCTCTATACGTACTGCTCTCTGGTACTGTGCGCTATGGCTAACCCGGACTTGAGTTCAACAGGGGAGCTTCTGTCAGCTGTCTCTATTTCATCCTCTTTCCTGAAAACATGATTACGTGAAGGAAAGGTCAGGTCTCTTTCTTTCCACAGTTTGACAGAATACAACAATCTAGGAAAAGGGGTACAAGACAGAAATGGAGATTATTTAATTTTCTTTAAAGAGAGGCCTTGAGTGTCAGAAGATTACTTACTTTGGTCTGCTTTGTTTTGGTCCTTGCCATACAGATATCCTTTCAAGATCACTTTTTAGCCAGTTTTCTCAACATGTGAAAGATAAGCACTTTTACAAAAGCTATGTCTCACTACAGCAGGCTGAGATTACTTTGCAGAGTTTGGATCCAAGTTCATCTTTTTTCACTACTGATCTGTATTAGAAATGATGTCAAGTGCATCAGTTGGAATGTACCCTGGAGGCAATTTCTGCTTCCCTTTCCTTTGCTCTCACCAGTGCTATTTCTTTACCTGTTGTCTGTCTTTGTATGTCAAGATTAGAAACTTTTTGGTTTGATTCTTCAGCTTAGTATGAATTGCCCTGATCACTGTCTGTTCGAAGTACTTGGAATACTTCCTCACTACAAAAGTTAAGAATGATAATGTGGGGAAACTAAGTGATCTTTCTTAAGCTGCCTTCCTGGATAAGATTGATTAACAACGTCCCTAATAGTTCCTAAAATCATATTATTATAGACTTCTCCTAGGGAAATCTGCAATAAAGGTTCCCTCTTCAGGGCATGGTGTCTGTAGTAGTGTGATGCTTTAAAACTTTCAACGGTTTTAGATTGTTAATTTTTGTTGTCTAGTCCTTGTATAGCATCTAAAACAAGTGTATTTACAATTTCAGTTTATCTTTATTAGAAGAATTTGACTGCAGCTGTAATGAGTTGGAGTCCTTACCTTCTACCATTGGCTACCTTCATAACCTGAGGACGTTGGCTGTGGATGAGAATTTCCTTCCTGAACTGCCCAGAGAAGTGAGAAGCTGATTGTGTTTTTAAATTACAGATTGAAATGTTTTGTGGTAGGCCCAAGATTTCATCCCTGCTCAGACAAAATATCTGTTAAACCAGTTGTTTCTGCACAATGTGGAAGACCAAATCTTTCTTACATACTCAACAGTAAAATAGTAAAACCAGTAAATTAGTAAATTGATATGAAGATGAGGGAAGAAGAGTATTGCAATACTCGGAAGAGTATTGCAAGTAGCCCTAGGCATTTTCCTGGTGTTATTGACAACGGGAGGGCATTATTTTCTGACTTTAGATTCTGTATTTTCTGCTTTTTGTCAGTTACAGTAAAAACACGATTTGGCCACCTCCTGACATAAAAAGTTAGTGATAAAAAACTTTATCAAAGTAGGTATCCTAACATCTTTGGTTTTTTCATTCCTATAGATTGGAAGCTGTAAAAACGTAACAGTGATGTCTCTACGCTCTAACAAGCTAGAATTTCTTCCTGATGAAATTGGTCAGATGCAGAAGCTGAGAGTGTTAAATCTGAGCGATAACAGGTATAGTTCACATAATTTTTCTAACCCATTATAAGAATTTATTTAAAAAAAAAAATAAACTATTCTTTTTAGGTATTTGTGAAAATACACGTATATAAAATATATTTAAAAATACAAAAATTATATTTAGAATTACTTAAACTATTTACAATGGAAAAAATCTTTTTTTTTTTTTTTTTTTTTTTTTTTTTAGACTTTATGGTTTGGTGTTAGTTCCACTGACATCCAAAGAAAAACTTGAATGGGGCTGAGATCATGGTCTCAGTGTGTTTTAATAGATTAAAACCTGTTTACTTCTTTTATCTCCTGGTGTTTTCATGTGAAAGTGTGATATTTAGCTTTAAAATTGTAGATAACTTTGTAATATTTAATGATTAAAAAATTGTGACAAGCTGATATATAGGAAATCATTAAATGAAAGCACACTAGCATGTTATCCTGACTCCACTGAAATCAAAAGAAAATTTTCTATTTCCTTCAGCAGAGCAAAGGTTTTGTCAAAAAAAACCAGATTCTTCTGTTCTTATGCACATGACTATTCATATGAGAAACAGAATGCTCAAAATGAGCCTTTCTTGACACCTATCCCATGCTGCCGTAGGCATCAGAAAAGACTGACTTTTCCTTGAAATTTTTACATACATATGTGCCAAGAATATGCTAATTTTCAGTATTACCACAGAAATACAAGTTTGCTCGGTAGTGCAACAAATGATGTGTGAATACCATTTTGTTTCCAGTAATTATCATCCATACTCAGTAAAAATTAGAGGAAGGACTTTATACATCTGTGTCTGATTTACTGTTTACTCAGCAGTTTCATTGTTGAAATTAAGGTTGACCATAAAATATAAAATGAAGTAATGTAGAAATCCCTGTAATATTTTTGTTTAAAATTATTCACTTAATTCTGTTAGATGATTTTCCGCATTACAATTGTGTATCATAAAATACATTATGTATGAAACAGAATGTAAGGTTAAACTTAACTCTAGTTTGTATTGAAACTGTCCAAGTCCCAGAATCAAATCTTGGGTCTTTCGATTTTGGGTTTCAGATTCTAGTGCTTTCCCAGGGACAGGGAGTACACTCCCATCAGTACGTCACCACAGCAGTCTATGGTTGTGCTTTTATCTGTACAGCTAGAGTCTGAAACTGTATTTCAGGCAACACTTTAAACTCCCTAGGCTGGCATTCTTGCCAACAAAGGCAGTCCAGCTTCCCCTCACTGTTTCTGCATCCACATACTCTGTCCTGTCCCAGTGCGATTTTGTCCAGGCGTATGGTGATCTTGAATATGTAAGCGATATAGATGAAAGCAGCCTATCAGGAATATGGTGAGTTTTCAGATGGACGTTTCCAGTGGCTGGTCCACCTTGTTGCTGCCCAGCCAGCTGTAGTGGCATGCAGGAGGAGGCACGGAGTGGGCATAGGAGTGGGGAGGCAACAGGACAGTGCTGGTTCAGAGGCTCTTGGGAGTCCAAGGAGCTGCAACTGCAGGGTGCCTTCCCTGGCACATTAAACCAATCTGAGCCGGATCACTCTGCCCTCTTTTCAAATCTGTAATTGTGCCGTGAGTTTGCGTTGAGGAAGCAGAAAACTAGTCGTCCCCCCCCCCCCCCGCTGCTTTTTGCCAAGTAACTTCTCAGTCAGGTCAACTGCTGATTTCAGGCACATGACTTCATGTGTAATTACTGATTGTGAGTGCTATTTCTGGGGTAAGAGAGGGAGGAGGTGGCTCACTGCTGGGAGGAGGCAGTGGAGGTGGTAAGAACAGGCAAGGTTTCCTGACCAAGCTGACCTGACAGCTGGATGCCACCAGAACAGCAGTCCTGCCCCACCTTCCTTTTTCCCCAGCTGCCCAGGTATAAGAGAGGATTGGGATTTCCATTGTGGAGGAAGGTAATTACAGGACCAGCATCCCCGTGATGTGATGTTCCTTGGGGTAGAATGTCGTCTGCTCTCCTTCCCACTCCCCCTTCAGTGCTGGGTCGTAGCCCTGCATCTGCCCTATGCTTGCTCAGGGCTCACTGGACAAGTCACTGAGCTGATTTATCTCACTGAAAATGGAAGAAGCTATTGTTCTTGTTGTGTTCATTTTATGACACTCCTCATGGTTCATTTGCTCACCATGGATTCTGGCAAATACCAAAGCCAGCTGAAGGTAAATAGTGGCCGTGCATCAAAGCACGTGTGAGGAGGACAGGAGAACAGGACCTTTGCCTGTTGAGGTGGGAAGCTGTTCTCTCAAGTCCACCTGAAAAACTGTAGAGTGAGTTGGAAACATTACAGAACTAGTGGGAGAGCACAGTCTAGACTGGGAGAGATAGGAACTGACTCAGACTGTAGACCTTCAACCTTTAAACCTGGTGGAATTGTCTCATGTACTTTTCTTGAGAGGATTGGGGAGTAAATTTTTCTTCCTTTGTTGATATCAGTTCCAGCTGAGGTTAAATGTTGCCCTGCTGAGACATTGTGATAATGCTTTTGTTATGGAACTTCCCACCTTAATGAAACTAAAAAGTTTCAACGTTTTGATACCAGAGAGTTTGGACAAAGTTCAGATACCATCCTAATGTTGAATTTTTTTTATTTTTTTTTTTACTTTTCTGTTTTCCCATTTTCGCATTCATATTAACATTAAGGCAATATCCATTCTTTCTTTGAATGAGTCCACATGTACATGTTAATCAGGAGTGTACTTGGGCTCCACTTGTTGCTAGGATCCTTTCCATGTTGCCACAACAGTTTTGCCCCTCTACTCGTCCTGCTTCAGATATGACAGAGAAGGTAGAGCACACCAACTCTTTTCCTGGATACCCTTTCAAGCCATTGGAAGAAGAGACACAGACATGCAAGCAGAGCAGAAAGGCAATTCTAGAGCCAAGGGGTCAGTGCATGTGCTTCACCCTATGGTGATGGGCTCCTGGGTCCTGGGATGTGGTCAGCCTTTTCCCTGTCAGCTTGTTATGAGACCTCCTGAGCCCTGGCCTCTGTGGGCTCCGCTGCTAAGGCAGACCCATTCGCACCAAACACTGCTGATGCAGCCTTTTTGGCATGAAATCTCCAACCTTTGCACAAATCTTCTGAAGAGCAGCTGTTACTCCTTGTACTGAATAACAAATAGGGATGGACTGTGCATATGATCGCATATTCTTTCAGAATTTTTCTGGTCAGTCCTTGATGCCTTTCTCCTCCTGACACCAGGGAGGATTCCATGTCCATTCTGGCAGGTGTCCAGTTGCTCATGCATCTTTGCATGTTACTTTCCTTGTGGAGGGAACAGACTCCATCACCATGACTGTCAATCCATACTGATCATCATGGATGTATAGTTTTACAAAGGGAACACAGTCTTCCATTGGGGATCTGTCCACTGCAGGTTCATCCCAGTCAATGATACCTCAGGGTCATCTCGTTCTGCTTTGTCACATGCCAAATTTCACCTCCAGTGTCTACAACTGTGACTGTAAATGGTGCACTTGTGTATCCATTAGCCTCTTACATCATTGCCTTTATCCCAGTGACTTTCTCTGCTAGTAGCTGGGCTACTCAAGTGTTTATTGAGAGATGCCCTTTCGCCACCACAAATCTTCATTCTGGACATGTTTCTCATGGCATGGGGAGTGCACTCTGGCTCAAGGCATGTGGAGTACAGGGATATTGGTGGCTTTGAACTTGCCTTGCCAGAGTGCATGGAAAATTTGCAGTCTACTCTCTGAATGGTCACTCGCATATGGAGTGATGGACAACTGTGATGTAGCATGTAAAGAGGAAAAGAGGAGCTCTCCCTCTTTGGGAGGAGCTTATCTGGGTATGAAAGCCAGAAATATTTTGGGAGATTTGGTGTAAAATCCTGATTGCCTCCTTCCTGAAAGACATCCATACCTGACATAGACCTCTTTGCCACTCAGGCCGACAGGAATCTCCAATTTTTGTGAGTTGACACATGTTGCTCAAAGATGAGTCAGTGTTTGGAGTCCCTCTCTAGTGCATTTTTAATACTATGGTTTCAGCTACTACAGGCTTTTGCTCTTGTTCCATGTCTTCTGATGGCCCTCATTGCTCTAAGATGGACTTTGCTGATCTTAATTGATCAGAAGCTGGTTTAGTTCCAGGACTTTCTTCAAATATTCATGTTAGAATTCCATTTTGACCAGGGAATTAGACTCCAGCTTTTCTTTCCCATGCCATACACTCTAAGACTATATACTTCTCATCTCCATAGTTGGGAGTCCTCTCTCCTTTTATCTTTACAGGTCCGAACCTTTTCAACCCTGTTAGAGGCTCTTCATCCCTGGGAAATGCAGTATTCGGTTGTCTCTATGCAATAAAAGGCAATGATGGGTTGAATCCTGACTTGCTATCAGATGGCAAAGGTGGAGTCTAATGAGGGCTAGTGTGCATCTGATGAGAGTTTAGGTGGCTTCATCCTCTGCAGTCAGGAAAGTTTTGATTCCGGATACTTGCAATGCAGCTGCCTGGAGATTCATCCTTGCCTTTGCCAGGCATAACACTGTCTCCAATACTTCAAGAACCAATGCAGCATTTGATAAAGTAGTTGTGCAGTTACTACTTGCATGAAAGATATCAAGACCTCCACCACATAATGAGTCATTGGGGGTAGCTGCTTGGATTCAGTCACTGTTAAGAGTGCACATGGGATTCATTCAAAGAAAAAAAGATGTCTTACCAGTAACCGGTGTTCTTCACAATGTGTAGTCCACATATACATTTGTCTTCCATCTGCTTCTCCTCTCTCCTCAGAGTCCTTCCAGGTATGAGTCCTGTGATTGAGAGGTAGAATTGTTAGAATGTACATTTGGGCTACACTTCTCAAAGAGCATCGGTTACTGGTAAGTAACCTTTCTTTTAGTTTTAGATTGTTCTTAAAGAAGAGCTGAAAGAATCATCACCTTTCTGTATTTGCACTGCTTCTGCTTCTGTCTTGGGGTCAGAACTCATTTACTGCTCTGAATCTCACCCACAGAAGTTAGATGAAAAAAGGTCCTAAGATTACATGATCCATTTAAAGAAAAGACTGTTCCCTGGTGTACCTTTTTTTTTTCTGTTTAGTTTTTTAATTATACAATATTCCTCATTGCCAAAGAGGTAATTACTTCTGGCCATGTATATCCACAAGTGGTTTTGTGAACAGTATGTTGATGGGTTAATATGAATCACGTTCTTTTAAACTTTCACACTCTGAAAACCCTGTCATTATCAATTTGCTGAGAGTTACCTTGGACAACTGTCACAAATAATAACTATATCTGGGCTTGACCAACTGACTGGTAATGCTGCTTGTAACGATTAACTTTCAACATGTTTTGACCTAAATTTTTCATGTTTTGGGTATTATTTGAAAATTCTTTCTGAATGTCACCAAAGTATAATATATGCATCGATGAATCCAGAAAGTATTCCCGTAGGTGTTTGGTAAGCTCTTCATATGTTGTATTACTCAAATTAATAATCAGTGAAAACACTTCCCATACTCTTGAGCTTGCTTGCTTAAGGCATAACAAAAACAAAATTTAGTAGCTGGTGCAAACATGTAGTGGGTTATTTTACAAAACTATGAGAAAAACGATTACTA
This sequence comes from Platalea leucorodia, assembly GCF_965183815.1. Lineage (NCBI taxonomy): Eukaryota > Metazoa > Chordata > Aves > Pelecaniformes > Threskiornithidae > Platalea > Platalea leucorodia. The sequence continues at coordinate 21,784,379 of NC_138827.1, read as the reverse complement.
TCAAGAAAGAAAAGTTAAAATTGTGTCTGTCAGTAGGCTTACCATAAAAGCAAAAACTACCTTTGCCCCATAAGACCCCTCAAATATTGACATTTGATATTTTTTTATATTTAAACAGTATCAATTACATTTTCTTTGCTTTTCTTGTGTTCCATGAAAAATATTCATTAGCTTACTCTTAAAGTATCTAGCCCTTAAGAACCTAACAAATTATGTGAAAGATGTAATCTAGGATTAATAATGGAAGGAATTACTCTAAAGTCCTCATTCCAGAATGGCGTAACACACTGACATGTAGCTTCTTTGAGGTTGTGAAGTCGTATGGTACAATGGTTTAATGTTTAGGGGTGTCATTTCAAAAAGCATGCTGTTTTTTGTTTAGTTTGTTTTTATTCACCTGAGGAACTTCAGGGGAAATTTATTCTCCTTTTTCCTCATAAGAAACATTTTCTATGTGAAAATTAAACACTATAAAAAGAACATATGCATTTCATGCTTTTCCAAACTCTTACTGCGGATAGTTGTTTTCCTGAAAAATCGGTTGGTGCTTCAGGATTTACCTTAAAAGAAAAATTTTAGTAATAACTTTTAAACTGTTATATTTACCAATGGCATGCATGATTTTACTTGTAATTTAACCTGATTAATATGAATATCGATAATCTTTGTAGCACTAAGAGATTTCTTTAATTTGGCTATCACATTTTCAGCTCTTTTTGCAAATCAGTTTAAAAGATTGTAAATTGAAGTTATTAGTGATTAAAAAATTGCACAGGAATGAACTGTTGCTCATGCAAGAAGGCGCACACAGTGGGTGGCTGCCAAGTGTAAGAACTAGTGTAATTGTTCTGAAGATTCAGAGATATTGTTTTCTCAGAGACTTCATGTCTCTGGATGCCATTCAGCTGATGCCTGAGGGAATGGGTGCAGGGTCTATGGCTATATTTCTATTAGCCTTGTTCCCAGTCCTGACTGCTGGGCTAAAGTTGCTCTGAAACAGTCAAACAGCATCTTCCAGTAGGTAAATGGCCTCATGCCAAGGTTATTTATTCAGGCTGAGTAAAATACCATCCGTAGTAAGAATAAGTAATTTTGGTACAGCATAGTTTGCCTTTGAATTGTAAGTTAATTTAATTTGGCCATCTCCTTAATTAACTATCTATGCACCAGTTGAAGTTTCATCTAGTATTGTGAATCTATTTTCCCTTAGATTTATAAAAACAATTACATATCTAATTTTCCAAACTGTCTAGTGAGAATTTTCAACATTTAAACATAAAAGAAAAGCTCTCTGTTGAATAGCACAACCATAAACTTCACAGTTCTTTGTACTGATACCTGATTGCAGTCATGTATTAGATCAGTGGAAGCAATGCAGATTAATCACTTTTTTCAATTACTGATGAACAGTTTTGTCTTCAGAGGAGGCCAAATCCTTTACTGAGGATGATGTGAGTTAGTTCTTTGAAATCAGCAGTTACGCTGATTTATACCAAGTAGGAGCTGGCCTATAGTATGTAGAAAGTAATCAACCTACATCCATGCATAACTACTCTTTGAGATCCTTTGTAGCTGTAGTATAACCTTATTTTGACTGATGAAGCTAAAAAAAAATTTATATATTTACCTTTCGTGGTTAAACTAATATAGCGTAAGTGACGATTACCATGGGCCTTGTTTGGAAAGTGGGTATCATGCAAAATCACTTGGTAATTCAGTTGTTCATGAAAGTCAGGGTGTTTACATGTGCATTGTTAGTACAGATGAAAGAGAAATGTTCCTACAGTACACAGTTTGAAAAGCAGTCTTAAACTAGCAAAAGTAAATTGCAATTAGAAAAAGAGGCTTGAGGTTGAAAAATTTCAAAAAACAGTAATGATTTTGAGTACCTCCATTCTTTGATTTCTAGGTTTTCTGAGGTTTTTTCTTTTAAAGACTCCTTAAAATGAGACCTTTTCAGTTGTTTAAAAACAGATATCCAGGCTTATTGGCAAAGAAGAATTAAAAATAAAAAATTCTGTGTTGTGTTTGAACATGGAAATAGAAAAACAGCTTGGAGATCCCCTTGCCACACATCATTTCTGAAGCATGCTTACCAATTTTGCTTCTCCCTTTGATAAACACTTCTCAACTTGAGCGTATTGGAAACATCACCAGTAGCCCTCTGCAGACAACAGTTTCTGTATAGCTTTGAAACTTACATCACAGGTACTGAATCCTAAAGTGTAAAGAAATAAAAGTATCACTTGCAAAGCAAAAGTTCTTTTTCTATACAGAAAAAAATCTCTGAATAAAACATCTGGAGAAACACTATTTAAGAATCTTTATGTTAACTATTAAAGCTTAAGTGTGTAATCTTAATTTATAAAGAATGTCACATACTGCACTATTCCACATTGCAGTATTCATTTGATGATAAGACAGGAATGAAAACTAAATTTCAGGTAGTTTAGGCACTCCTTACTTTCTTATGGCATTAATTCTACATTTAAACATGCACACACATGTAAAACTGCTCTAATCTATACAGGTATTTAATTGGAGATTATGTTATAGCACACTATCTATATGTATACATTAATGTCAATTTATTTCACTTTTATAGATAAGTCATTCTTAGTATAAGGTATTCTTATTAAAATCTTTAAAATACATTACTTGCAGTAAGTACACACTGATTTCTGAAATAACACAATTTTTAATGGTAATGACTTCGTGGCAAAAATACATCTAAATTAATTCCATAATAGATACACTTTCAAAGGACTGCATAGAGGAAGTGCTATAAAAGCTTGTGGGGTGCTTATCTCCCAGAAATACAGATAGATGTTTAATATGAAGAAGGCTATATGAGTATTGTTGGTTATTTGCTGGTAGAGGGGCAAAGGATTCTCTTGATGATGCCATGCAGGTGGAGTACCTGACAGTGGATTGCCTGTCTTTACCTGAGGTGTGAGTGACTGTATCTGTAAGAGCCTTTCTTTCTGCAGAATGGGATTGTCTGAGTCTCTCAGAAAAGGGCTTTTCCTCTTTTCTTTTTGTTAAATCACATTTAGCTTTTGTCTTTGTAGACAGTCCTTTGGTCAGTCCATTTCTTCCTACAGTCCTCCAGCTCCTTAACCTTCTGTGGGAGAATTTCAGTATGTGGTTAGGACAGCCCTCTCATGTTGGTACAGACTGAAAAGTAAAAATAATATGTTCAGAATTAGTTAGTGGGAAAAACATGAACGAAGTTTCCACAAGTATCTGGTCATCATTTCCCCATTACCACATTCAGATCGCTTATAGGAAATGCGCTTACCCATATAAGTAAGTAAGTGCTAGGGTTTTTACTGTTTCATTTAATTTTGTCATTTAGGTTCACTATGAATAATTATATTATTTTAATCTTTTTCCTAACATTTCTGAAAAAGTGAATTTTCAATAATCTTAGAGTATTTGTGTTCGAAAACTTAAATGTCCAATAGAAGAATTTCTGTTAGCTACACTGAAACCTGCTAGGTCTTTCCTGTAAGGCTCCCTGGGACCAAGATTTTTTCTGTTTTCTGTGTCATAAGCTGTAACTTTGGTTACATTATAGCCAAGGCAAAATATTGGTATCTCCTTAGTACCTTTAGGGTATGATGTCAGTAGTTTTAGATTCCAAATGTCACTCTTAATGTGGAATGCCCTTAATAAAATACTATATTTTAGTAAAAAGTGAGAGAAAATAAAGATATGAAATTATACCAATTTCAGTATGATCAAAATAAACATGCTACATACAAATCTTTAAAAGAAACTATTTGAAAATTAAGGATTCATGTTGTTCCAATATTATCATTTACAGACTGAAGAATTTACCATTCACTTTTACTAAACTTAAAGAACTTGCAGCTTTGTGGCTTTCTGACAACCAGGTAATGACTTTCAATATTCATATTTCTTTAGTAAAGTACTAGGGGTCTTAGCAAGGGCCATAAATGAAACTTGTAATTTAATACATGATTGTAATAGAACTTTAGAAGTGTTTGCTCCTAGTCCAGCTTTATACTTTCATATCGAGCTATAGATTCTTCTGGCTGTCATTTATTAACTTGGAAAGATCACCTTTGCAGGATTTATTACTTGCATCTAACTAAGCTTCTATATCCTTGCAAAAGTAATAAACAAAGGCCAAAAGTATCACGAGAATATTTTGTAAATAGAAATTCAAGAGGTTAGATTTTGTTATCAAACTTGTTATTAGTTTGTCCCATCCTTTACTCCATCTGTGCCTCCTTTCTTGTCATCTTCCTTTTCCCTTTTCCTGTCCATGCTTCCAATTCTGCATATTTTTAACTCCATTAAAGTCAGTGGGAGTTTAAACATGTAAGAGGTGCACCAGAACTCATTCTTGTTTTGGAGTTCCTTTTAAATTTAAGTTCCTTTTAAATTTACGTATGCCTTTCTTTGCTCCAAGGGGTTTGGTTTCACTACTATATATTCTTTAAGATTCCATTTTAAAATAAATTGTGTAACATGAACACTGAGAAATGTAACAGTTCAACCAGCGTCTGAGCACTAAAATAAGTCTCAATACTTTCCAAGATTGGTGGATAGAATAACTTTGGACTTCCATAATTTAACTCTAAATGGAGAGAAACTCGATTTGTACAATGTTAGAAATGTTTGACATACCTAACAGTTTTTAATAATCTCAATAAATTCTCATAATCTCATCTTTCTCACTTTGCAATAATGCCTATGGTCAGATATTATACCTCTTTAACTGAAGTTGAGGAGGATAATTCTTCAGGGTCCAATTATCGTGCTACTAGAAATTAATCCATCCTTTTATCCATATGAAAAAGCCACAGGGACTCAGGTCCTGCAGCTGCCTGTTTGCAGGAGATAGTGTGTGTACGCCTGTGCTGAGCACTGCTGGTTGCAGAACCGCTCAGAGGAGAGCCCGTGCCTGTCCACAGGGCACAGCCCAGCAGACGGGGTCATTTCTTTGTCAAGATCTCAGATGAAATTCCTGCTGACTCTTGGCCAGTGTGTACCATTGAGCCATGCCCTCAAATCATAGCAAATCCAAATGCAATGCAGTCAATAGATTTACATTGGTATATGCTTATTGCACTGCTCCTTAAATGTACTTTTTACTCTTATAGCTAAGCAAAAAATTTTAAAGCTGAAGGGAGGGAAGGCTAAGTGGGAGGGATAATAGAAAATGATGAGTAAATTTTAATGTCTCAAATTAGCATTCTCATTTTTTTCACTCTAATTTCCATTTAAAAAATAACATTGCATGACTCCTCAGCCCAGCCACAGAACATTCACTTCCTTTTTTCAGCATTTTGACTTTTCTACGGTATAGCATAGATGAATTTCTGTTCTATGAACTATGACGGTCACTCCTAGATGCTACATTACAGCAAAGCAATAATAAAAAATAATCAATTGAAGTAAAACACAACAGTAACATCTGAATATTCAGAGTACCTCCATGTAAATTCTTCAGTATCTTGCACCAGGTTTACCCTCAGATGAACTAATAACTATGACGAATTTACTCCTCATTATCCCTAGCTTGAAATAGATCACAGCCATAATGTGGGTGTTTTAACTGTGTAGTTGCAGCTCTGTTCTGGTGATCTTTTAGCTTCCTCACTGGTGTCACTCTGAACGTGCAGTCAGTATTTCTGATATTTAGTGTTCTTCTATTGATCCCAGTAGGAATTACAGGAATTACAGAAGTGAGGAATGGGAGAAGAGGCATTTCCACCAGATTAATACTTGTTTTAGTCCATAGAGAAGTTTATTTTCATACAGAATTTTAGTTAATCTTGTATTTTCTATTTATCAAATGCTAAAATCCCATCTCGGTTAACACACATGCTCTGAGTTAACAGTTCTTTGTTTTGACCTTCCTGTATAGTCCAAGGCTCTCATTCCGCTGCAAACTGAGGCTCACCCAGAAACAAAGCAGAGAGTACTGACTAACTACATGTTTCCCCAGCAACCCCGCAGTGATGAAGGTAAAACGCCATCAGCAATTCCTATAAAGGCAGGAATAGTGCTTGTTCAAATAGCGGAGAAAAAAACAGAGGGAGGGAGAGGAAGGAGTTTCAGATGTGGTTCTGTGTGTGAGTGTCTCTTCTGACACATAAAGCCAGTGGTGCACACATAACAGTCTGTATTTTGTCGTACACAAAGGAATCCTGTTTGCAAATCCATTATTCTCAGGCCATCAGATTTACATTTTCTTAAACACTTTTATTTTCAGAAGAATGGCCTTGTACAAACAGTTTGAACCTGGGAGTTGAGCGTGCATGGGACAGAAATTCTAGGATATGCCTTGCTGCCATGCAGACAGGCTGTTGGCCGGAGCCAGCTCAACCTGCAGACGCTGGACCCTTCTGAGAGCGCTGGGGAGTGGGCCACCTCCTAGACATCGGCGTTCAGAGCTCTGAGCCTGGCAGAATTGAGGGTTTGGCTCCTAACATACCTACGTTAAGTTAGAGAGTTTGCCCCTCAGTTCCAGATCTGCCCTGAAACCCTGCTGCTTCCCATCACTCTCATGTCAGATTTAATATTAACTCTATTTGTAATGCTTTGTCAGTTACTACTCTCATTGTCCCCCTCAACAGTTTTAAAACAATAACCCAAGATTACAGGATCAACTATGAACACGTCTTTTTAGATCACTTCCAGTCCTCCGTTGGGTGCACTAATTACTTGTTCTTGTGCATTGCTGTTTGCAATTTAACTGTAGATTTCCAGTCAGACAGTGATAGTTTTAACCCTACGTTATGGGAGGAGCAGAGACAGCAACGTATGACTGTTGCCTTTGAATTTGAAGAAAAAAAGGAAGAGGAGGAAAATGCAGGGAAAGTTAAGGTAAGTTCTATTTGATTTATTCTGGGATTTACATATTATGGACAGGGTCCAATTTACAGATCTTGAGCTGAACTATTTGTGTGTTCTAAATACCCGGAAAATACTCGTCACCATGTTTCAAGTAGAGCAGTTGAGGAGGCATAACGTATCTGTTCTCCCTGAAGTACACATTACCAATTTCTGCTTTTGCTATTGTTGTCTAGTCAGCAACTTTGATTTCATAAGTCAGTCCAGGCCCATAACCCTAATGTTGGGTTCCTACTGTAAGAGGTGTTTTGTCACAAAGACAAAATTAACAGAAAATGTTCAGAGACTTAGAATTAATGTCCAGCCACCTAGCTCTTTAGAAATATTTACATCGCATAGGGGATTCCATATTCCTCTCAAAGTGGAAGTCGACGAGAGCTTTGCAACTTCATGGATTGACATAGGAATGTGCAGTGGAGAGGGTATCTCTCATCAATTTTGTAACCTACCAAAAATGAAGATCAAAACATGAATATCCTCCCCCATTTATCTGAAATTAATACAATTCCAGAGTTTTCAGTTGAGCTTTTAATCAGTTATATTTTTAGAAGGATATTGTCAGGACCATCTGTGTTTACGTGGCATGAAAATTTCTATTTCTTGAATAATATAAAGGAATTACCCCAGATCAAACACATAAACACTGCAAATTTTTAACTGCGGTAGGATACCCAACATAAAATATATTGCCAGAGACAAAAATCATATGAGGATATTTAAATCATATTTTAATTTAAAAATTAACAATGCTATTATTAATAGCTATTTAACATTTCATTTAGATCTTCTTGAAAATCTTGGATTTTTCTTTTTAGTATTTCTCCCAATTAGGAATTTTCATCTAACTCTTGTAATCAGAGGTGATGGACTCTGCTGCTTTAGTAAAACAGAAAATTAAGTCAAAAAGCAACCTTTGCCTCACAATAAATAGATTAAACTGAAATTTTACCCCAGATGAACTGCAGATTTATGGGTCATATATGGAAGACAGAGCATCTGGGAGAGTTTTATTTGTTCCACCACTTGTTATCAGAATTTTAACTGTGGGTAATATGGCTGTCCAAATGTGCAAAACAATTAAAATATTAAGAGAGAAATAGATATCCATTTCCAAGATCATAGAATTTAATTGTATTCTTATTTGAAAGCATTATTTTAACTATTGAAATGTATTATATGAATTATATCACTTAGATAGCCATTTTGTTTTTAATATATTTAGAACACTACGAATGACTGAAACAAATGTTTCCTTTGAGTAAACTGTTCATCCACTGAATGCTGTACCTGTACTTCAGTTCAAATGCTGCCATCTGCTGTTCGGAAAACGAGGAGGCAAACACAGCCAAGACACAGTACCACATTTTCAGGTTTCCTAGAAACAGCACTTAACAAAAACAGCTGGCCTGTGCCCATGCTGTGAGCAGATGTCTCTGCGTGGTGTGATCCCAGGCCCAGGCACGCAGTACCAGAGCTGTTCAGGATGCAATGGATGCTCTGGTTGCAGTGCTTCTTACCTGGGCTGTTTGCTCATCCCTGGCAGCTGCTGCCAAAGTCGTGGTCTGTGGAGCAGAGTTTGCATTCCCAGAGGTGTACATTGGTCAGCTGCAGTCTCACCCCGGTTGCAGCAGAACACAAGAAGGGCAGCCTGTGGCCTGTCGTGCTGCCAGCGGAAGGAGTGGTTTGTATCATGTGGGTGATCCATGTCCCACAAGGCTGCACCTCTCAGTAACGTTTTGACTTGGCCATCCAAAGGTCAAGACAGTCTTTACCATTTGTGTCACTGCTCCTTAGTTGTGGAAGAGTCCAACACTAAAATATATTTCCTGGAATTCTTGCTTACTTATTCTCCCTCTCATCCATAGAGAGTGGGTATAAACCAATGTTGTAGTACGTGGGTCTGTTTCTGCATGATTCCTCTATTCCCATATACAATCCAATGTTCCTCTCCTCCATAATGATCCTAACGTCTTGTTATCAGACCAAAACACTAAATTTTGCAGCTGATGCTATCTTTATTGCTTATATAGAGAAGAATTATTAAATCCTAAGCAGGGAGCTAGGAGCTGATCAGATATTTCCTCCTGTCTGTGTACTTTGAAGAGAGCATCTCTCCTCTCTCGTATCTCACTGTGTGTACACCAGATACCCATAAATACCTGTAGTTTGTAACAACTGAAAGTAGAGAAATAATACTGTTCAAACCTGGGAAGTCTTGCCAGGCTGTGAAAGGAAAAGATTTCCCCCTGAAGGTGTGTGTGGGTTTTTTCCCTATCATGGAAAACAGCCTTTTTGCCCAAGCCATGAAAAAAATGAGCTCAAATTCAATTACTATTAATAAGATAGAAATGCTTATTTGCATCCTTCTGGTATGTCTGTGCTCTTTCCCAGTAATGCCAATTCATCTCTACATATGAATGACCATAAAAGTGTTGTAAAGAGTTATTTGACTGAACTGTTCACCAGCCTGTGTTTAGATGCATGCACATGAACTGAAAGCTAATTGCTGGAACCTTTTGAGAACTTAGCGTGTGTTACTCCATCCATGTGTTGCAATAGGTCTTAGGGAGGTTTTAACATGTTTATTTGTAGCACCAGGCCTTCATGGGATGAATTTGAAGGTTAACTTAAATTATCAATAAGCAGTAACCGCAAACATTGGTAGCGTTTTATAAAAGCATACACTTTTTATCTTTCGTGGTTAAAACTGAACTCTCAGCCAACTATATGTTAAAATAGATGTGGTAATTGAAATTGTTCAATAACTTCTTCCATCAAGAATTTTGAACTTCAAAAATTCTCTTTTCAGGGTCATGCTACTTTTGATGTAGTATTAAACATACAAGAATTGTATTGACAGGGAGTACAGATTTCCTCTGTAATGATAAGTGTAAATCAGTGATGAAAATATCTGCATTCTAGTGGATATCACCTACCACAGCTGCCAGTATTTTTGCTGTTTAATATTAATACTCACAGTGATATGAAACTCTTGCTGAAATCCCTGTCTATGACTTCTCTATCTCATGAAAACCTTTCAGTTAATTTTTCCTTGACTAGTACTTATTGAGGATTTGCTCTATGACTTGACTTTTAGCTACGTTATTCTGTAGACCTTACACTTAAATCGTGGTCTGAATTTTGTGAAAAAGCAATTGCCTAATTAGGCCACATGTAAATACGATTTCTTTCAACCGTAAATCAACCAGAGCTTAAGTAATGCTTTACAGACTTAATTTATTTTTTCTGTTGAAATTCTTTATTAACATATGACATCATAGTCATACATTTTAATGTTTTATGTTAAAGTCATGTCAGAATCTATTATCTGTAATGTTTATTCTATTGTGGTTCAGAATTGTATGCTAGTATTTCATATAGTTTTATTTTCCAAATCGATCATGCTTTTGCTTCTAAAATATTCCTATCAACAGACCATATTCATTTGAATCCAAAATTATGTTTTTCCTACTCGTTAGGAATTTAAAATCCAACAGCTGTAATAGAGAGCTGTTAAAAGTAAGCTCTCTTTGCTTACCTCATGTACACAACGAGTTAAAAGCTTCTTTGGGGTAAATGCCTCCAAATACTTACCACATAGTAAACGTGGAGTAATTTCAAATTTTGCAGCCTCATAATCAGGAACAGTTATCCTGACACACACAGCTTGCTCTGGGAGCTGTAATTTTACTCCATTGAAGGATTTTATTGCATTTCCACCCCAAATTCAGGCCCAAAGGGAGTGGCAGGCTCAGCCAGCACCTTCTGCATTTCAGCTGACTGTGTTTGGTGGCTGTTACGTGCACTCAGCAGTGGGCTTACCACTCCACAGGCTGTGCTCTCTGGTTCACCTTATGAATCTCAAGTTTGGTGCTTAAGCCACAAACATCTTTCACAGCTTGGAAAAAGCCAGTGGAGATAGGGCAGGTTTGCAGCGTGAAGGACAGAGCAGGGAGGGCAGGAGATGCTCTGTGGAGGAGAGGGCCCTCTGCTGAGAGGGAAGGATCTGCTGCAGGCTTGGCTCAAGGGACAGACATATAAGCTGCCCACACTCTCCGCACAGCCCAAGCAGCCTGGCTGAGGTCATGCTTTGTTTGGATGCACACTTCAGTTTCCTCAGCATCTCTTCTCATGATCTGGTGTGATGTTCAGCAGACAAAATATGTCTGTAACACAGTGGGGGAGGTATAAGGAGAGGTCAGCATCATGCGTGTCATCTTTCCTGCTTGGATCATTCCTGACGTGGTCATTTGCTGCACTGTCTCCTCAGAGCAATTTGCTGATAGTGTAATGTCTTCCCAGATGACAGGGGGTGATGTCATCCATGAGCCTTCTCAGCCACTCTCAACCCTGAGATTTTGTAGAATTGTCTTCAAATTAGGATTGCTTTGGACTTGGGAAATACAACGTTTCTCTACTTCTGAGTGATAAAAATTATAAACTTAAAATGTGGAATTTTCTAGAAAATCTGTAGGTCCATCAGTCAGTTAAAGTACTATTCAGTGTGACTTAGGGTGACTTTTCTGTAGTGGTTTGAGTCTGTTTTCCTGTATTTTCTGTATAAGAAAAGAGTAAGATACGCTTGAGTACATGTATGTACATTATACATCTCAAAGAGCAAATAGCTCCCAGTAGATCAGATTCTGTTCTCAGCTGCCATAGATAATTCAGATTAATTCAGTACACTGAACATAGCTAAATTAATTCTGCATTTACACCAGTATTGTTTTGAAAAAGTGTGATTTAATATGTCAGTACTCTGAAGCAAAGTGTAGAATTAGAATACAGTACTCTCACAGGGTAAAAGATAGGCTTATAGGGAACCATTCCCATCCATTATTTTATGTCACTGAAATTCCATTATAGGTTGACATAGTGTAACTGAGAGCAAATTTCAGTCCAAAAATCCATGAAGATAGCTGTATGTAACACATTACCTCAAATAGATTAATTAAAAATTTGAGGAATTTGCACTTAGCCATAGTACTGTAACCATGGTTTTAGTTTGCATGCTGTTTTCATTTTGTATTTGTGCTTTAATTCTTTTTATGAATGTTCAGGTTGAAATAAATCTAAAACGTTATCCCACTCCATACCCGGAGGATTTAAAGAATATGGTAAAATCAGTTCAAAATCTGGTGGGCAAAACAAGCCATGGAGTACGGCCTGAGAACTCAACACCAACTGCGAACAGTGAACAAACTGTGAAAGAAAAGTATGAGCACAAGTGGCCCATGGCACCAAAGGAGATTTCAGTGGAGGTAATGTAAAAGGATCATTGTTCCTCTCAAGAGTTTGAGATGGGGTTTTAACGTAACTCCGTCAAATGATATTCTGCATCTGCTGTGAACTCATACCTAATAGTTTCTAGTTTCATTCTGTAAAGTTAATTTAGTTTTATATTGAGTTGCTGTTTTTTCCAATACTACTGAGTTTATCAGACTGAATTTTTGGTTTTAAATCTACCTAGATCTGAATTTTGATATTGATATATACAAGCACTCTCCTAAATTTTAATGATATGAGAGACTTGCATATTAGCAGGAGGATGGACCCGATCACGATTTACGTCTCAGACTTAAGTGAGTGTATTTCTGCATCAAATACGTTAATGACAAATCAGTTTGTTCTGTCTGACCCTACTATGCCGTTAGGTTCTGCTTCTTCTGTTCACATTACATGTAGTAAATATAGCCAATTAACCTTGTCAAAAGCTAATGAAGTCAGCAGGAGTGCTTCTTCGACTGCAGGGAACTTTAGATCAGGCACCCCCTGAATAGCGACTTACAGTGAGCTGCAGAATCTAGCCCTGAATATGTTTGCCAGAAGTGGATCAGTATGCATAGTGACAAAGTCTTCTATTCTAACATGAATACAGTCACTGAAAGGTAAATTGTTAAATACTGCAGTCTTATGCAAAGCTGTTACAAATAGCTGAAGCTTGATCTCAGAGGGCATCTACTCATTAACATTCACACTAATGACTGACTTTGTGCAGGCACAATTTATAAATAAAGGAAATCTCTTACCCTGGATGTGTGTACTGATAGTTTATAGGCTTGGACAGGTCTACAAGAATACCAGCATTCTTGAAAATCTTTATGAAGTCTTAATGTTCAAAAGAAATAAATGACAAAAAAAAAAAAAAGAAATCACATTATCTTTTCACTCCCTTGTTATTTAAACATTATGATAAATTCATTGTCCTTGAAATATCCCCGTCTCTGACTAGTTGTGTATGCATGAATTTTTCTTCCTCAGTTTTCCATATCCTTAACACAGATTGGCTGTTCTTACATATTCAACAGTCACTGTCGCTGCTCTGTCAGTACTGTGTGTTTAATTTAAACATTTTCATTCCTTAAAAAAAAGACCCAAAAATTTTCTCTGAAGATAGCTTCAGAAAACTTTCTTCAAATCTAGTCACAGTTTCGATTAGTACTTCAGACTAGAATATTTAACTTAAGTCATTCAATTTTTTTATCTAACTCTGAAATGCCACCCTTATTCCTTTTTACTCATTAAATTCTTTCTTACTGTGTAAATCTGGCCTTTGAACCAACTCATGTCTTGTGGTATGAGTACTGACATGTTCTACTGTTGTTGCTGAATACATACAATTTATTTTGTATCATCTAGCTTTTGAATGTGAATATTCTTAATAGCTTTCTGCGGGTTTTAATTATCGCTATTTATTCCTATCTGGAATTTGAATCAAGGTTGTCTGACAAAGACATTAGGTGTTTGGTCTTGTGGCTGTGTCTCGTGACGCAGGCTTCAGAAATAGGTGGCTGTACTGGTTTAGTTGCTAAATTGTTAAAATGTTAATTTGTTAAACTAAAATGTTAACATCCCAGTTAACTGCACCACAGCAGAGAGTCCCGTGAGTGTGCAGAGCCCAATGAAGCCTCCATTATGGAGGTGTAAGGAAAGAGTAAATGGCAGCAACACCATAAAATACTACAAGTTACTCTGAAATGCTATGTTCTAACACAGAAAAAGATAAAGACAAATTTCATTCTTACATTTCATTCTTTGGTAAAAATGCATTCACTTTTGCAACAGAAAAATAATCATATCTAGTTTTTCTGTGAATGTACATGAACTGTTAATTGCATGAGTATCACAAAAAGCAGTCTATAAAATTAGTTGAATTGCTGAAGAACCTGCGGTAATTCCTGAAGTGCAATTAAATAATGTGATTGCAATTTCCTAGTTAATTTTCTACCACAAGCAACTGATGTGAGTACATGACTATTTCCATCATATCAGTGAAGATGTATTTTTCATCTTCTATTATTATAATAGTGAAGATGATGGAACTTTTTCAGTTTTTAATTTCCCTAGTACTTAGCCAAGACTAGTAACAACTATCTTGTCAACTAAAGAAAAGAAAAAAGTATTCTTGTCATTCATACAAATAGTGGCATCGGGAAGATTTTATGGCTGTAAAGCAGGACGATGTATACATTTTACTCTCTTTGGCTTCCTGCACGAAGAGAAAGAGGAGGCATGGGAAACTGTAGAAAAAGTGTGAATGATTTTGTGAATAATATTAGCATGGTTTCAGTTGTAACACATGAAATAAAACATAATTAAGCTCCATTTGCTTTTCAGATAATTAGGAGACATGATCTCAAGCCTCAAGTTAAAATACAGTTTGAAAATGCAGGTGTTTTCTGATATAGATTTAGACTGAAGACAGTTTCTAGTAACATGGTAATTTAATTTCAGGTGCAATGCTCGCTTTGTCATCCTCAGAGGCCAGATAAGCTGGTTTCTTTTCTGATCCCTTTTGGCTTTTCTTGCAATTAATTTACACGTGTCTCTTCACAAAACTGTTTCTAAATAATTAAAGGGAACATCTGAAATGAGTAACAAGCTACATTTCAAGTCCCCTGTTTCATCCTCCACCTTCATTTATAATAAGCAAACAATTTCTTAATTAATCATCAATTAAAATAAACCTCTTCATTGTCCTAAGTCATTTTGAAAGATGTGCATTTTGGCCAGAAAGAAGTCTGTGATAACTTAGTGCATTGTGTAGCCTTTCCATGAGAAACAATGAGAAACAATTACACAAATCAGCAATTAAGATCTTTATCGTTAATATTCTTGATATGTATGGACTGACAAATAAACGGGAAATACTTCTATATAACTCTCAGTTTTGGATTAAAAAAAGTCTTTTCTAGTTCAACCTACAGCATTTCATCCTTTGTGTTAATTCCTAGCAGGTTTATTAATACTGTGTAAAAAGGAGAGATGGTTATTCTTTGAGTGATCTGATGCAGATGCTAGTGCTAATAGCTAGAAGAATACCGCCTCAGCTGTACTGGATCTTCTGAGACCTTCATCTCATCTCATCTCATCTCATCTCATCTCATCTCATCTCATCTCATCTCATCTCATCTCATCTCATCTCAGTCAACATAAGACCTGAATCCTTTTAACTTCTGACTTTGTTACTGTGTGGGTTTGGGTTGTGGGTTTTTTTTGGGGTGGGTGGGGGTGGAGAAGAGTGTTCTTTTTGCTTTGGTTTTAGGGAAGGTTTCAGAGACTGTCTTAAAAGATCATCGGGCCTTTCCAGGAAGACTTACACACTTTTATTTCCCCCAGGATCCCTGGCTTCTATTGATTCAGTTGAAGTGTCTATTGCGGGAGCTGTTTTCCTCTAATGAGATGCGCAATGACAGTCTCTCCTGATTGGGAGAGGAATATATGCTAAAGATTTTTGGTTTGTATCTGCTTTAAGCCCATACCTTGATAAGCTCTTTGCAACAGAATTACCTATATTTTACCAGGAGTCAGAAATATCTTCATTATAGAGTTTTTGGTTTCTCCATGGTACAAAAGATCTTTACTGAGGTTATGACCTTGGTGCCTTCTTGTCAAAGGGGAAAGGAGGTAATGATTTACTCATCTGGAGGTCTGACTCACAAAAGACCTTTCTTCAGATAGGATGTCAAATGTCTTAAAGTTCATTTTGAGTTACTTTGACTTCTGTTTGACCTTATCTAAGTGTCTGGATTGGAGGGGCATTATTCAGGGCTGCCTCCAAGATAAAGCCTACCTTCCATAAAATTGGTCCAAGACATCACCTGACCCCCTGAGGCCACCGCTCTGTCTGTCCCCACCTGGATGAGGACTCAAGAGGTGCAGTATTACGTGTCTGGATGTGGCACTCTGTACAAACTTGTATACCCAGGGCCTGTAGGCCTGGTTTATGTTTGATGGACCATGAAGTAGCTTTTTTGCGAAAGGCCTGAGACTCTCTCTATTGGCAGCAACCTCGGTGAGATACGTGCAATTGGATGCATTTCCATTAGATAAAGAGCTACAGAAGCTTGTTTCCTCCAGAGATGGGAGAGCATGGAGAGTGCACTTCACATATCAGGGTGTTGTAACTCAGGGCAGTACTGAGACTTCTGTCCTCACACTGAAGGCCACATACAGAGCAGGACAAGAGCCTCTCCATGATTTATAACTGAGGATGATGTTAGAAGGTCTCCCATCCTCTGCAGTACATGACTGATGACTGGTCGAATAAGCATCTGCAACTGATCTTTGCAGAATCCTGACCATGCCAGCTAGTAGGCTTAGCCATATGAGATTAAACTACTGGAAGTGGAAATTTTCATTCTAAAATACATCTTTGTAGACTGGGGATCTCTAACGTTGATTTCTTTGGTGATAGGCAGTTCTGGTCCAGTTCTTGGATACATCCCCTTGGCTGTATTTCTAATCACCTGAATAGGCAAGGTTAATGTGTGCGTTCCTCCAACTGCTTGCCAGTCCACCAGACTGCAAGGCAAAGAGACACATGGCAGAAACAATCATTATGCCCTACCTGCAGATAACAACTTTTTTCCAGGATCTACTATGTCTTTCCATGTGGAGTCCCAAAAACTACCTCTGTCCCAGTCTGTTCCTTATGTACTTATGTCTCCTTTTAAAGCTCTATCATATGACTGAGATTGCCTGCTGGAGTTGAAAAGGTGAGAATTCATTGCATCAGTGCCGTAACATTGTTCTGGCTGCTGTATCACCTCTGCAGGTAGGAAAAGTGTGTTGGGGTTCCTTCGTTCTCCCACTTTCAGATTCCATATCCACATTCACAAGTTTTCCTTCCACCAATTCAGTTATATCTGGTATTAACATCCTGTTTAGGACAACCTTCAGATCGAATGGCTACTGAAACTGGCCTTTCTGGAGCTGCCACTGCAGCCAGAAGAGTGGGAGAGATTTAGGAGCAGGTGGAAGATCCTCCACCCTGCTTTCTTCTGGGATGATCCCATGTTTTGAGGTGTCTCAGTGTACTCTTGGATTCCTGGATGAGTCTGATAATTGCTAGCTTAGACAGCAAAATGTCCAGAACTGTGACTGCCTTTCACATGCTGAGCTTCAGATAGAATTCGTTTTGTGATTTTGTCAGGAGAAGCCCATTTAGTGGGACTTTGAAACTATTGACATAAAGGGCTGAGCAGTGGAAGTACTGACATTTTTCTGTGCAGAGACCCTAATGTGGGTGAGTGGCTCAGCGAGGCTTTGTTACAAAACCGCAGCACTAACTGTGATGCTCAGGAAAGATGCCTATGCCTCAGTTAGTCTTGTTCATATCTCAGGATATCCTGACAGCTATCTGGTTGCATTTTTTCCTACAGTTTCTGTGATCTTTATTCTTTCATTAAAGTTTTAGTAAAATCTGGACCAAGTAACATTTGCCTTAATCCATTTATTTCTTTGCTTCTCCATTTCTTTATAGCCAGCTTGTCATTCTTCAGATTGACCTAGCCTTCTCCAGTTTAGAAGTGCTGCCAGCCCTCTACGTATATTTAATTGTTCCTTTGGAATAAATCCATCATTAATGGTTCTGCATTCCTCTGCCTTGTGCGTGCTGCATCTGCCCAGAGCCCCAGTCTGCTCTATTCGGAGGCTTTATATTCTTTGCAAGCAGACTCTAACAGTTAGGTTGTTTTAAAAATTCCATCTCTCCAGAATATAATGTAATGTTCTTATGTTGTCAGCATGAATAATTGGTGATATTTCTCTTTCCCAGTTATTTTAATGTTTTTTACCATGCATTCTCTCTTGGGAAACAGCTCGCCATATTTTTCTGTCCTCTACCTATATCTTTCTCTGGTTAATCCTGAGGAATAAGTTCCAACACAACACAATTGCATTTATCTCTTCCCTTTGTTCTTGCAATTGGTCCTATTAGTAATACTTTTTTTTTTTTCTATTAGTGACCTTTTTGTTCTTGGGCTTGTAAGAAAAAAGGTCCTCTTAAACAGAGTAGATTTAAAGGGAATATGATTTTGGTTTTTTACAACATATTTCACTTTCATGACATATTCACAAGTGCTAGACTAGTTCTTTCAAAAGTGTATTGACTTTTGTTGGAATAGCTGGACTAGGGGCTAAAAAGAAAGAAAGAAAAAAAAAAAAACCTAGAAAACTTCATAAAATCATGCACCTGAAATAAAAACCTGTGTTCATCATTATGTCAAAAATGGAATGGCTGGTTCTTCCTATCTTACAGCAAGTAGTTTTATTTTAAGCTTATAACTTTTGGAGTTTTCATGGCACAATACTGGGATTCTAGGTTGAAGATAGAGAAAGTAAAGAATTCCAAAAGAGTCACCTGTCTGATACAGACAACACTCGTAAGTCGACTTTGGAAATCCCAGACAGGAAGGAGAAAGAAGAGCATACAAAAAGCTCAGAGGTACAACAAGAAACTTAACATGCACCATGCTTCAAAGGTGGAGAATTTCACACTCTGCGAATGCTATGCACTTTTTTATTTCTCAAAAAATGGTTTGTTACACTGCACTAGAAAGTGATTGTGCTGCACTGGAAAAATGCTATTGCATTATTGTTAGCTTTAAGTTGTATGTACCTCACTACTGTTGCGTAAGAAATACCATACACAACAAGGGATCTCTGCATGTGAAAGTAGTTTAAAGTCTTGAATATATTACACCATGTAAGAGTCAGTATGTAGCTACATTTGCTCAAATGTTAGCACTGAGGGGGTTAATTAAATGGGCTGTAAAGATACCAGTTCTTTGCTGTTTTGGTATGGTACTACTTCCAGTGGAACACCAAATGCAGAAGGATTAAAATACCTGTTGTGTAAACATAATTATATTCTTCAAGGATAAAACACATGGCAAATGCTTCTACAAATCTCTGTTTCCACTGTTGCTACAAAAAGTAGTTAAAGGAGAGTAAACCTCTGAAAGTTTTCTTCTTCTGAGTAAAAGCAAGTAAATTTTAAAAATATTGTAGCATTTTACATTTTAATAATGTGTTTTTGGTTTGGTACTCCATTTTAAATTGTTTCTCTAAATATTAGATCTCTTTCCTTTATTGACTTCACCCTGCAAAATCACTGGAGTACCTTTAACAACAAAATGTCAGGGTACAGAGATCCTCATAGTGTCTCCATTAGTGTAAGTTCCCTCCTAAATATATTTCTCCTAACCATTCCTTTCCTCATTTATACTACTAATTATTGATTTTCTCCTAGTATCTCTCCAAAACTTCCTCTTTTTTACTAGGTACTCTCCTTCTCCAACTGCCATCCTCTTTATGAAATCACAGCTCATCCTCTCACTTCTGAGATGATGCATGTTTCTCGTACCCTTCCCCACAAGGATCTTGATTGTCATTGGCATGACTTTCCAGTGTTGGAAAAGCCATGCCCATCTCCATCAGGTCGCTTTCCATTACATTTCCCTGAGCCCATGCACCAACACCCACAAAGTGAGTTTCCCATATTGCTCATTCTTCTGACTCCCTTTCCTTAAGTCCCCTCCTGAGGGCAGGGTTACCAGTATCATTCCTCCAGTAAGTGTCATCCCCTACCCTCTTTCCCCAAGACAGCTGTCTTCAGGTCAGCGTCTTTCTCATTTCTGAACTTTCTTCCAGGGATAAGAAATGCCACAGATTCCGTGTTTGTGTCTTCATTCCCTTCTAGCTATCCTATGAGCCTAATTTAAATGTCCTAATTTAAAATAAGTCTTTCTAAGACTACATCTCACTTTCCAGTTTTTTTTTAACTCATGTTATTTTCAGTATATATCCTGTTGCTGGCTAGAACAGCAAAACAGTTGTGCAGGGCAGTCTTTGAAGGTCAAGATTTGCTGAACTCTCAATGAGAAGTTTATGAAATCTGAATAATTTTCATTTAGCAAAAAACTCCTTAGAGACAAAGTTATTTTAATTAAATATAGCTATAGGGACAGTTGAATTTATGGAAGGACTTGTGCCACGAATAAATGAATGAGGAATACTTACTCCTGAAATAAGAAGTAATTGTTTATTCTAGATTTTTATTTATTTCTACTGGCAGCTTGCATTTTTGTGACCTTTACTTCATCAAAAATGTTTACATGGCCTTGATGTATCTTGCAAGTTCCATCTGTTTTGTCCACATTTTCAGAATGAACACATCACCATAATTTTTACAAGTATTTATGTAGGACTAATTAGAATTTTCAGCTGACAAATCAGCATGATTAGACACTACCCGTATGGTGGGGTTTTGGTGTGTTGTCACATTCATGAAAAGGCGGCTGTGAAATGTTTGTTCGTTGCAGTTTGAAGTGGATTCTGTTTCCTGTGTTTACTCTACATTATTCTATTTCTCAGGATGCCTTTGGACATCCTGCCAGTGAGATGAGGATAGGGGAACTTCGTCCTTCCATGCCAGAGACTCCGTTGTACCCACCCAAACTTGTTCTTCTGGGTAAAGAGAAGAAAGGTACTAACTTGACTTAAGACCTTTTAGATGAAAGCATATGTAATGTATATAGATAGGCACATTACTTAAAATGTTGTACACCTCACTCTGATTTTAAAACATATTACATACGTATTTGTGCACATGTATATATATCTCCATAGTATCAATTAAAAAATATTTTTTTCTGGAGTTTAGTTTTCAAATGCCACCTCCTGAAAACGTTTGCTGTGTTTTGTTTCAGAATCGACAGATGAGTCTGAAGCAGATAAGATCCATTGTCTGAATAACAGCGTTTCCTCAGGCACTTACTCAGACTATTCCCCTTCCCAGGCTTCCTCAGGGTCCTCCAACGCGCATGTTAAAATGGGGTCCTTGCAGACAACGGCTAAAGAAGCAGTGAATAACTCTTTGTGGGGGAACAGGTGTGATCATCTTTCTTAACACAGCTTCTGGTTGCCTTCCGTCTTATGTTCTCATATGCATTCAAAGTGATCGTATGCTATCTCTTAAGCCATTCAGTTGAAAAAGTACAACGTTTTTACCCCAGTTTTGCGGAGGTGTACATAGCTATTCAAAGCCCAGGCTGTGCAGAGTTGGCCACCCGTTCATGCTCTATAAATGTCAGTAATTCTACAGCTGGTTTTTCAACTATGTGCTATAACCATGCATTAAAAGCGCCTAGTAATTGAGCTGCAATTATTCTGCTCTGTGTGGTCCTGAGCTGCAGCTGGCTGTAGTTTAGCATAGATAGCAGAGTGTATGTCTCTGTTATTGCTGTCCTGAGCCTCACTCTGCCCTGGGCCTCCAAGAACAACACAGTTCTTTGAAAGCTGTAATTTGCACTGGCCATCAGCAACCTGAAAACACTCTCATACCATACCAGGAACACCCTGCCCTGTCTATTCCTGCCATAAATCACCTAATGTAGTTCCATCCTAAATATAGTTCCATCCACAGGCTCTTCCCCATTAAAGAGAGGCTGGAGCCTGCTCACTGGAGATGCATAAAATCTTGGTGGTAAGAATATGCACAAACTTAATCTGGTATTTTTGTTTAAAAAAAGAATAATGTAAGTGTAAAAAATCTTCCCCTGCACTCATAGAAGATTATTTTTAAAGCAGGAAAATTTGTTCAGCTGGATTTATATGAACATGGCATTGAACCACCCAGGACTTTTGACCGACTTCTTAGTTTCTCTGTGTATGTACTTACAGAATCTCTACTCCAGTGCAAAAAACTGCTGCAGCCATTCATGCCAAAACAGTGGCACAAGCTGCACATCTCATAGTATGATCCTAAAGCCAGAGTATAGATGGGAGAATATTAAATTACTTTATACTTGCGTCTTTCTGATGACTGCTTATGTGCTCTAGTAGAGGGCATTTTATCTTCTTTCATTTTGTTTTGGTTTTGCAGGCTGGCACAGTCATTTCCACAGCCCCTTGAAACAAAGCCATTGCTGAGCCAGCGGGAATCCGCTGCGGCGGGGAACCTGCCACAGCGCACCGACAGGCGCCCACTGAGCGACACCTTCGCTGACAGCTGGAACGACAGCTCGCACTATGATAACACAGGGTTTGTTGCGGAGGAGGGCACGGTGGAGAATCCTAGTGCTAACCCCCTCCTGAGCACGAAATCCAGAAGCACATCTGCACATGGACGCAGGCCGTTGATTAGACAAGACAGGATAGTTGGCATTCCCCTGGAGCTGGAGCAGCCGACGCTCAGAAACACACACGAATCTGAAGTGCCTCCTCCCAATCCTTGGCAAAATTGGACCAGAACCCCTAGTCCTTTTGAAGACAGGACAGCTTTTCCTTCCAAACTGGAAAGCACCCCCACCACCAGCCCTTTGCCTGAGCGGAAAAATCATGTCAAAGAGTCTCCTGAAATGACTAGCACTTTCACTCCAGGAATAGCATGGGAATATCACGATTCAAATGCTAACAGAAGCCTCACAAATGTCTTTTCCCATATCCACTGTCGCCCAGATCCTTCCAAAAGCGTTATTTCAATCAGCAAGAGTACAGAACGGCTTTCTCCAATGATGAGGGATTTAAAAACTAACAAATTTAAGAAGTCACAAAGTATCGATGAGATAGACATTGGTACATACAAAGTGTATAATATACCCTTAGAAAACTATGCATCTGGTAATGATACTGTAGGAACCCATGAGAGGGTGGACAAGCTCCTGGGCCCGGAGCACGGCATGCTGAGCATGTCCCGCAGCCAGTCGGTCCCCATGCTGGACGACGAGCTGCTGACCTATGGCAGCGTCAAGGTGCAGCCGCAGCAGAAGTCGTCCGTCACGAAGAAAGTCTACCAGTTCGACCAAAGCTTCAACCCGCAGGGAGCAGTGGAGGTCACAGCGGAGAAGAGGCTACCGCCGCCTTTCCAGCTCAACCCTGAGTACATTCCCCAGCAGAGTAAAAACCTGCCCCAGGATCTGGTCAGCCCGAGGGCCTACCGCGGCTACCCCCCCGTGGAGCACATGTTCTCCTTCTCCCAGCCTTCGGTGAACGAGGAGGCGGTCAGTGCCCCCTTTGCGAGCCAGGGGTCTCGGCCGGGGTTCTTGAGGAGGGCGGATTCGTTGGCCAGCTCCACCGAGATGTCCATGTTCAGGAGAGTCAGTGAACCCCATGAGCTGCCCCCGAGCGATAGGTATGGCAGGCCTCCGTACCGAGGAGCTGTGGAGCGCCAAGGCAGTATCTCGGTCTCTGAGTCTCAGTTCCTCAAGAGGAACGGCAGGTATGAAGACGAGCATCCTTCCTACCAAGAAGTGAAAGCCCATACTGGAAGCTTTCCAGTTAAAAACCTTACCCAAAGGAGGCCGTTGTCTGCAAGAAGCTACAGTACAGAGAGTTATGGCACATCCCAAACCAGGCCGGTTTCAGCGAGGCCTACAATGGCAGCTCTGCTGGAAAAGATACCATCAGACTATAACTTGGGTAACTATGGCGACAAGCCTTCCGATAACAGTGATATAAAGACAAGGCCTACCCCTGTGAAGGGAAATGAGAGCTGTGCTAAAATGCCCGCTGACTGGAGACAACAGCTACTTAGACATATAGAAGCTAGAAGGTTAGACAGGGTATGTTTGGCATTTCTCTGCAATTAATGCCTTTAGTTGTGTGTTTCGGTATTTCAAACTATTTGCACGTACAGTGGTAACCACCAGAATTCCCAGTAATGAAATTCTTGCATTGGTGTCAGAGGAACCGGCCCACAAAGGGGCCTGGGGGTGCTCCAAAGCAGCTGGAGTGAGGGGTAAATGAGTGATAAAGAGCCTCTGCACAAGTAACGCACCATGGTGCACGTTACTAATGTAAAAACTGCTGCAGCACTGTCTGAAATAACAAAAAACCACAAAAATCTCTCCTTATCAACAGATGTGAATGTGCTGCTGAAGTCCACCACTTCAGTAATGATTTGAGAGCTTTAAAAGATGCTGGATACATCTTTGCAGTAAAAGGGAATAAAGAAAAACATCACAGACAAAAAGTAAAATAATGTATTTTAGCTTTCATATCACTGTTAGTGGAGGGGATTTAAAGCTAACTCTTAACTCTGAAAAATATCACTGGATATACACTGCCGCTGTTTTTAACAAGGAATATGATTATTACTCTCTTAGCAGTAGGAAGTTACGCTTATTTACCTTCTATACAAAACAGTACAAGTACGATAGTGCATGATTTTGATAATGATCTTGACTATTTAATGACCTACTTCATGAATCGGATTTACTTCATAATCTGAAGTGGTTGTGAAAAATTACTGTCATCAAATGCATAAGTTAGTTTCAAAATGTGTCCATATACCTATTTTACACTAGATACTCATGAGTTTGGTGTTAATATATTCATTACCTTCCAGTTGCTTGGATGTGATGCATATTAAAATATCATTAAGGATCAAATGGGTAAACTTTAAAAACTGGCTTGAAGGCTGAAGCCTTTTCCTTACTTGAGCTATTTTCCTTGTGTTGTGTAAAGCTGATTGGAAAATACATAATACCTAGGCAAAACAGTGCACCCCAAGTAGAGACGTTTCTGGTGGAAATAAACACTTCCCAGATGTTGTTTGTTTCAGAAATATCTTTACACTTAGTTTACAATGTGCATTTGCTTAAGAAATACTTTATCTCATGGAAGGCTGACACTGGTGATTTTATCTAGTTAAACTGAGTTCATAGTAATCCCTGCAGGTGCCAGCGAGCTAGTTTCTAGTTGTTTGCAACATACGATAAGCAAAGCTCTAAGAAGCTGGGCTGTCTGGTGGAGATTTTGCCGATGAGAACTCTTGGGCACTGCGGTGCAGCAGCTGCTCCGGGAGATGCTGCCCATCTGCCCACGGCCGGCGAGATGCTGGTCTGTGCAGGACCTGCGTACCCGCTGTGCTGGGCCCAGCCAAAGGTTGTCCCTCGTGGGCAGCTGCTAGCCAGGGAGCAGTCGCAAAGCTCGTAAGATGGTGCAGAGCCTTCTTGTATAGCGATTTTTCCTCTGCCTTTGATGCTCTTTTATGCTAGATACATGTTTTCTGGCCCATCCATGGTTGCGCAGGCGTACCAAAATTTGGCCATATTTGCAAAATAAAGACTTTTACCATGTTATATACTGCAATTTTCAAACTACAGATAACGACATATTTCATCTGCCGTCAGCGTTGAAGTCTTTTATGGTATCCATTTTATGTATAACTAGCAATGTATTTGCTTCCGTGTGACCCAGTGCATGCATCAAGAAGCTATTTATTTCTTGGTACTGTTTGTTTGCTTAAACTAAAACTTTGTGAAATTAACCATATATGTGTGATACTTAATTCAATGAGCATGTGTGTTCATATCCTGTCACGTGGTTGTTTCCTCTACTCAGACCGCTGCTTACAAACACAACACAGTTAGCCTTGGCATGCTGCACTCTGGAGGTTTTTCAGCAATGCATGCCGGCAGAAGCATGACTTTAAACTTGCAGACTAAATCTAAATTTGAAAACCAAATGCTTCAAGAGCTACCTCTACCGAATGTAAGTATGGGATAGCCAGCATATACCAGCATTACAAAATAAATTAATAATACTTCTTGCTTTTTCCTGGTTTAGCTTTTGCCTATTATTCATGCTTATACTATACACAATCCAAAAAGCAAAGATGATAGTAATACAGTTTTCCTACTCAATAATCTTGCTTTTTGGATTAAGTAGCTCACGTGGCTGTCATTACTGCTTTCTGCTCTCGTGTTACAGACTGATGCGATCATTTTCTCAATGACTTAATCTGTGCACAGAAATGGAGAACATGTTTCGTTTTGTGACTGTTTGATCTTAGAAAAATTAATGTAGAAATGTTTAATATGCATTTAAATAGGCTCCAAGAGACAGGGATTTTAACATATGGACATTAGTTGGGTATGCTGTAATGGTTGATGAGTTTTGAGTACATGCGTACCACACGTAAATTAATTTTAAACTTTTGTTGAGTAATGCTTATAGAAAGAAAATAATTTTCTCATTTTTTTACTGTTTATTTTACAGCTATTAGTGATATATTGTTGATAAGTACATACATACACAATTATATACAAACGTTTGATGGGAAAAGCACATATGACAAGCCAGAGAGGGACATCGCTGAAGTAATTTCAGAGTAGCAGAGAGGAGGTGCTGAGACCTGACTCTGTGTCACGTATGGCCACACTGGAGTCCCAGCAGGAGCCAGTTGCCAGACACTTGCAAGCAGTTGCACCGTTGGGATTGTGTGTGATGGCAGGGGGCTACTGCAGTGCTAGAAGTGACGAGCATCGTGAAGTGTCTTACTGCATTAGCATCGGTAGCTGTTGGTACAAATTAGCAACATCTCTGTGAGTAATTAAAGGGTAACAGAGCACAGATCCAGGCGCTGAAATGTGATCATCTGCGCTGTTAATTGCTGGACTGGCCTCAGGCGTCGTTTTGTCCAGGCCAGCTGGCACCCTCCCAGGCAATCCCTGGCTGGAGTCAGCACCGGCCAGAAATTCCCAAAGGAGGGTTCCAATGCCCGATTTAAGAGTTTAGATCCAAGCCTATTTAGAAGAATAAGATAATTTAATGGCGGCAACATGACCAGATTGTGCTGGTTGGATGGAGGACAGGCCTTAGCAGTGCTCAGCTTACTAATACAGGCATATGCATCATACACTGGATTTCCAAGCAAAGCTGCGATAGGTTAACAACACACACACAGACACACACACAGACACACACAGACACACACACAAAGATGCAGATCAGTGTCAGGTTTCTTCTGCTGTAACTTACTTTCCATACACTGTTAACTTCATTTACACCTCCCATTCAGCTGTCCCTGGATTTAAACAAGTCCTAATGTTTAGTGTGTGCTTCTCTGTTGTTCAGTTGATGACATCTAGGTCAAATCTTAACCACAGATGTGTGTGTGTGTTTGGACACAGACAGCTTTCCAGTGTTGGTCATACTGTTTTTTTCTTTCAAAGAATTTGTTTGTCTACTTGGGTATATGCTAATTCTTGTCACAAGTCCTTGAAAGAAGTCCATTTGACATCAACTCCAAATAATGGTACTATTTTTCTACACACATTTAGGAATAAGGTATTACATATCACTTTAAGAATTTTAGGCTGTAGATGAATATGGATACTAATATACACATGTCTGAGGAAATTCATGAAACTGTTTAGAGTGACGTGTTTTGGGATGTGATCTTACGTGAATTATTCTGCTTTATATTTCACCAGCATTTCATTGCTACATACCCATATAAAATGTGATGCTGAACTGCATGAAAGGGGTGTATTCTTTTACTGTACTGTTTGGAAAGCAGTGAAAAATTATTGTTGAACAAATAACATGAATCTTTAATATTGTTTAGTTTTATTCCTTCACATGTTCTAAAGAATTTGCATTTCTTAATGAATCCAGGCCACAGCAGCTTAATGTTTACCTCTTCTTCTTCCTTTTTCTTGTGGCCTAGATTCAAGAGAGTAATGAGTGAGGTCGAATTGTCCAGTGAAAGATCAGGAAATCAAGTATAGCAATTACTTATTTTGAGAAAGTTTGTTACATCAATTCTACTCCATGTATAAAATGTTTTAACTGCTGCTTTTCATTTTTTATCTAGACTTAATAGATACGTAGTTTGTTTGCAGTCTGTCCAAGCTCTGTAAATGAATAATATTGCAAGTAGACAAATTCATTTTACTGCAGAAAATGAAAAGAAAAACCTGTTATCACAGAATTTTCCTATTTATTGAGAAAGCAGAAAGCACCCTCTGTATTTTTTCTTTTTCGATTTTGAGTGCAAAGTCATCTCTGCAGATTAGTCGTTCGCTTACAAAAATGGCACAATGTTGTCTGCAGTGACAAAACAAAAACACTTTTCAGAAGAATGCTTTCAATTTTTGGCATCCATCTCACAGTTCTTTTAAAAGTTTATGGGTTTGTGCACTTCATTCTCAGAAGTGTACAGTATCACCTCCCTTTAGGAATAATCAGCATATTCACATGTATCACTTAGGAGGAAAAACAGACGTTCCCTTAGGAAGCTGCCTCACTAATCCCCTCTGTCTCTGCCTGGTGAGGGGACATAGCATGTTCTATAAACTCATCTCACAGGGAGGTGAGCAGATTTCCAGCATAACCTTGGGCACCTCGGTCTGTGGGTGACTCTGGAAGGGATGACTCACATCACAAAGATGATGGCCTTTCTTTTTCGTTGTTTTTTACTACTACTCAGAGCAGAAATTTTTGCAATTGTACTTTTTCATTTCAGAAGTTGTTTGCTGCCCGGATCTCGGATGAGGTACCCCCTGTTTGGATGAGGGTTATGTGGGGATGTGCAGCAAACAGGGCAGAATGGCTGATTAATGAGTTTACATAGGCACAAAGAGCCCTACCTGGGCCCAAACTGGGACCCAAATTCTGATCCTTGGACAAACAGGGCTCAGTGTGTCCTGGGCTGGGAAGCCTCAGGCAGGGGCTAACCCCTGGCAGCGTGTTCAGGCAGGCTGCTCGCAGTCCTGGACGCCTGTCCGGACACAAAGGGTTAGCTGCGTGTGAGGGACTTCTTAGAGCCATATCGTCAGGTTTCATGCATGTCCATACGCCAGTGTACAGCTCTGGGCCCAAATTTGCCAGCGTTCGAGAGTCTTGTGCTATTTGAGAGAGCAGCAGCACTGCTGCATCAGGCACTGGTACCAGTGTCTGTTGAGTTGTCAGGGATAACCTATGGAAAAAGTGCTGAGGTTGGTCTCATTTTTCCATTTTTAATGTGTGTAAAGAAAGCTCTACAGGGAGGTCTTGTAGTTTCAACAGGGGAAATGTTTTTCTAGTGGTTTTTAATATAAGGAAAACCACATTTCCTGATTTTTCCAGAAGACTTCTTGAATGATGAGAGAATTATAATGAAAGTTTTCTTCGATTTTAAATACTTAGCATTGAATTTTTTTACTTAGCCTCTAAGGAGTATGATTTAAATCACAATTTACTTTTATTTACTTTTAAAGGATTTTTAAGCTTGCATAAAGAAGTTCTTAATTGACCAGTTACCAGCTTTAATATTTCAAAGCAAGTTTCATTCGTTCTTCAGTCATCTAAAGAAGTGTTTCAGGATTTTTTTTAATCTAAGCTAAAGAAGAAATTGCTTGAATGACAGGGGGGAGGAACAGACTTTTTTTTTTTTTTTCTTTGCAGATTGCCATTAATCAGAACTGAATAAGCAGTTTACTGAATAAGCACTACAAAATGCTAAGTGCTGTCAGTGGTAGTACAATGTTGGCATTTTGGAAAGTCTGACACAAAAAGCCATACCCACGTTAGCAAAATTTCCACCTATGGTAAAGAAATGCAGAGACGGGTAACAGAAAATCAGGATGGGACAGAAAAAGTACACATCCTCAAAAGTACTGAAAACAGGAGTAAAATAACCAGGGGGAAAAGTGACAAAGAAACATGTATAAAAGGAGAGAAAAATGGAAAGTGATAATAAAAGTATCAAGCTCATTTAGGAAACGTTAAATATGTGTTATATCCATTCATATCCAGGAGAGTATTTAATTACTGGCTAATATTGTACATATGATATCCTGTTAACTTAGAACAAAACCAGCCGTGGCCTAGAGAGCGTTTTGTGAGAAGCACACCACACACAGTGATACACAGAGCATAGCGCCAGGTAACAGTAGTCTCAAGTTCAATATTGCCATTAAGGAATATTTTCTGAAGAAAATATAAGCATATCGTTTATCCTGTTGTCAAATAATTTAAAAAATTTTGATGCTTCAATGACCGGTAAGAAAGTTCTAACTCAAATGATTAATGGCAGATTGCATGTTTAAATATGGAACTTTGCCAAAATTTGTTTCTCTGAAAATAATGTTAGGCTAAATTAATTTTCTCTTTTCTCTCATCATTCATTATTCTCATTATTTCTCTTATATATCTTTCAAGATCGCCTGCTTGCAGAGAGTCCCACAGCAATATGATTACACGTTAATGAAATACCGTAGAAATCTAAAAGGATTTCCATTTTAGCAATAGTGTGCTACAGTTTAACTGGGTTGATTAAAATAAATATGAAGAGAGAATTTTCTGTCATGGTGTGTCCAGTGACTAAAGGCTGCCCTACCATTTCTGCAACAGACCCCATCGCAGCAGAGCAGCATTCTGGACAACGGGCAGGAGGAGGTGTCTGTGAGCAGCCAGTGGAACCCCTACCCGCTGGGGCGGCGGGACGTGCCGCCGGACACCGTCACAAAGAAGGTAAGCAGCACGAGCAAAGCTGCTGACATAGCTATGGTTGTCTTCTTTTCC
Organism: Platalea leucorodia; assembly: GCF_965183815.1. Taxonomy (NCBI): domain Eukaryota; kingdom Metazoa; phylum Chordata; class Aves; order Pelecaniformes; family Threskiornithidae; genus Platalea; species Platalea leucorodia. The sequence goes on along the minus strand of NC_138827.1, from coordinate 21,753,911 downwards.
CAGCAAATCACTGGAAGGAGAACAGGTTAATGAGGACAGGTTTGGGGAACACATATTTTTGTTTCAAAGTTTATAGTAATAAGCATTATGAATTAAGGATGGTGTTTTCATGCCTGCTACCTGGTTTTGTATTTACTTATGCAGATGCTAGTAGTTACATCTATAGTGTGTGAAATGGGCACAGTGGGCTTGGCAGATGTATTTCTGCATGTATCAGACAGCCGTCAGCTCCCTCTTGTCCTGAAAAGTCTTCATTCAAATGTTTCATTTCAATTACATTCTTCAGTTCACAACGAAAAATAAATGTGTTGAGATGGAGGCAAGCCCAGTGTCTGGGCAATCACAGACATTTTCGCAGAGACATCCTAGGCACACGTCATTTGCTGATAAACTCACTAGAAAGGGGTCTAATTTCTAGTACCTTGTGGTGGTAGGCATTAAATGACAGTGCTTGGATCTGGCCTGTTTCTATGAAAACACTGGCTGCTCTCTCTCAGCCCCAACTTGGCTCTGCTCATCAACTGAGAAACTGCCATTTTTAGATGCTCTAATCATAAAGCTGGAGAATAGAGGATCTTGACAAACCAAACTGTGTTTGCAGTCAGCTTTAGACGGTGGAACTGCACATGTAAGCAGTGATAGTTACATTGATTGTTACCTATATGGAGATTAGTCCTGCTCATTCCTGAAGTAAAGTCTTATGAGTGAATAAAACTGGTGTGAAAGTCATAATGTGCACACTAATAACTTCTGTAGTGTAACTAACTGTCAGCACTGATGAGGCAAGTATCTCCCTACTGGCTTCACATCTTTTTATCCAAGATAGTTTCAGAAGCAGTAGCCCTTGCCTTCATACAAAAGCAGTGACAAGAGATACACATGTACAAGAGAATTGCTTGAAGATCAGAGACGAAAGCCGTTGTACTTAGAGCAGCCCAGAGACTCCTTCCCCGGCACAGGAGGGTGAGAAGGAGGGTGCCCTGGCATTGTTTGATGGAGTTGGCTCTGACAGTCAAGTTATTCAAAGGGTTTCTTTATCCTCTGATATGCAAGAAACTAGGATAAGAAATTTAAGAGGAGTCACTGCTTATCTTCACTGGCATATTGGGATGAAACCTGCGTTTATCCAGTCGCACAATCTAACACTGTCTATGTCTTGCATTTGTGCATCATCAGTGTTACTATAATAAGAAACTGCAGATTCTGTTTCGTTCTGAATATTTCAGTATCTCGCTGCTCAGATGTGGTAAGTACAAACATTGCATAACCATACTGAAATCTGCTTAACTCAGTGGAGCAATCCATTGTTACATCTGTTGTCAGCTACTTTAATTATACTGTAAATATTGGACACTGAGCTGAAAATAATTAACTTTGTGGTGGATGTTAAATAAAGTAAAGAATACAAATGAAATTGGGAAAGCAGTCTGCATAACAGAGATTTTTTTCTGCAGAATAAATAATTCCCTTTTCCAAGAAAGGCAGCTTATCCGCCTCCAGCAAGAGCCACAGTGTGAATGCACAAGAAGTAGTGATATGATCTCTTCAAAGTCTATTAACAGGAGTGAGAAAATGAATTCTGAAAATTGTTTACCCACCATCCTCAGGAGGTGGTTTGCAATGTGCCATTACGACAATGCTAATCTCTTCTCCATTGAAAGTGACCTAGAGTGTCTTGGTTTCCCAGCATCTGGGGATTAAAATACAGCAACTGTTTGAAGTCAGACTCAGAAAATCTTCTATAGAATTAAGCTCCAACATAACAAACAATTAAATGATGTAAATATAAACCATAGTATATGTTTTGGTTTTCCACTAACACAATAGTACTAGTGTGAATGGGCTCCTGCAGAGCCGAGTCACTACATGGTAGAGGTATACTTGGGAAATCAATGGAAGAAGAGTTGGAACTTGTTCTTCCAAGGGGAAGAGTGTGTATTATAGATGGATGTCTGTGTACTCAGGCCGATGTAGTACATATATGGACACAGTAATATGTGTTCCTAAATTGTCCACACATAGAGGGCTACTATACGTGTAGTGATGGCTATTTATGTATGTTAGGTAGGGTGGGAATACTACACAGTAATCACTACATAATTATGTGGTGTATGAGTGGTGGTTTCTGTCCTTTTTGCTGTTCAGAATACAGTTTAAATGCTAATTTTATTTTAAGTATGATCATTTATGTGGTCATTCCATAATTTATGGGCTATTTCTCTTATGGAAAAGTTGGATATTTTAATCTTCAAATTGAATAATCCACTGATTTATTAAAAGACTACAGTATTTATGCTTCCTGGAAGATTACTTTTTCTGTCATGTTGTTGTGGTTTAAACCCAGTCGGCAGCTAAGTACCACACAGCCGCTCACTCACCCTCTCCCACCCCCTGGTGGGATGGGGGAAAGAATCGGGGGGAAAAAAAAAGTAAATCCCCTGCGTTGAGATAAAGACAGTTTAATAGGACAGCAGAGGAAGAGAAAATAATAATAAAAGAATATACAAAACAAGAGATGCACAATGCAATTGCTCACCACCCGCCAACTGATGCCCAGCCAGTCCCTGAGCAGCGATCACTGCCCCCCAGCCAACTCCCTCCAGTGTATACGCTGAGCATGATGTCATATGGTATGGAATAGCCCTGGGGCCAGTCTGGGTCAGCTGTCCTGGCTGTGCCCTCTCCCAGCTTCTTGTGCACCTGGCAGAGCACGGGGAGCTGAAAAGTCCCTGAGTAGTGTAAGCACTACTTAGCAACAACTAAAACATCAGGGTGTTATCAACATTATTCTCATCCTAAATCCAAAACACAGCACTATACCAGCTACTAGGAAGAAAATTAACTCTATCCCAGCCAAACCCAGGACACATGTCAACAAGTCAGCTACATGACTGATTAAATCAGTTGTATTCTGAGTTAACTGCTCCTCCATAAAAAGGGAAGGGGTAGAAGTGTGGCAGGGCATCATCAAAAGGGAACCTGGAAATCACTCCGTATGAAAAAAAGAGGTTGAAGAGTGAGAATGAAGATGGAAAATGAACAGACATCAGGCAACCTGGGTGCAGGGTGATGACCCTCTAAGAGGATGAGCTACACAGATTTGGGGATGCGTAGGACTATGTTAGTTGGCCTCTTCTGCTGCAGGATTGCAACAGCCCACATGACGGCTGAAGCCATGCAAACTCTTGGCGATCCCTGCGTGGACTGTAATGGTCTTGGTGGATGTGGAAGGAGCATATGCTATGGAACTGGAGCAGGCAGCTGCCTCAAAACTGGGACGTACAAAAGTGTCTGAGTCACCATTTCTCTCCCTTTCTGACTTGGGAGTAGTTCCGTTAGCCACAACTGAGAGGTTGGAGGCTCTTTCTGTTTCATTGCCAGCATCTGCTGTTCAATACAGAGGTCTTTCTTTTAACCTGATAGATTTGAGGCTTTTCAGTGAAGAAGCACAATTTTTTTTGTGTTTGAAATAGACATCTTCCTCTGAGGCAGACAGTGCACCTGGTGTGGACTGCTGTGGTGGATATGGGGTTATATCTGGGGCAAATAGCAGAATTTATGATATTCTGCTTTTTTTGGATCCTCCCGTGATGAGTATCTGACACGACATGGAGTACAGAACTGTGCTGCACATGGTGACCTGCTCACCTTGCATCTCCGCAGTGCAAGGTGGCACAGATTCAGCAATCCGCTGCAGGCATGGCTTGTTGCTGCTAGGGAGTTAATGAATAGCTAAAAAGTCTGTCTTGAGCATTTCTTTCCCTTCTGATCTTGGATGAATTAAAGATCTCTCTGACCTGTAAAGTGGAATGTTCACAGTACAGACTGACTTCACCAGGCTATTCTTGGAATCCTTGGAAAGTGCTTTTACATACAGAGGTGAGCTGTGTTTTAAGAAGAGTTTGGGGATTGAAGATTTGGGCACAAGGAGCAAGAGATTTCTCTGTCATTACTCACCTTGAGACTATCCCTTTTGTACTAAAATGAAGAACTGTCAGACATGTATTCTACCTAGTCTCTTTCTTCAAATGTAGTCAGCAAAAAAATAAGACAGAGCAGATCAGTTTTGCTCACAGTCACTGCATGTCTTGCTGGGATTCTGTGTTCAGTGACATGAGTAGCTCCAACTGCATCTGTGTTAATGATATGTTGTGCAGACAAATCTTGGAAATCCATTAAGGTGTATTTTTGCTGTGGCAACAAGCAATTATTTCTAATGTCCTGGCTGCTGTAACTTCCGAGGCCAGGTGATTGGCAAATTGGTAAGAAATGTTTTGATCTTTTACTGTATTAAATTTAATCTTGTCTAAAACACAGTCTCACAATTGGTGACTCTTCCACCAGGATCATAAATGTTCAGTAGTACTGAGGATTAGACCTTCATGACGAGATGTGATTGTGTTGTTGGCTGGTGTAAATTTAATGTGAAATGTCGTTTAAATAGGTCTGTTTTGCCCATAGAGACTTGTAGATATTGCGACATGCAATCATAATGCTCTTTCATATTCGGGCTGTTCAGATAATAGCACTGGTTGATGGGTGCATATAATCTGAAAACTCTCAGTAGCAATGGTGTGGGATTTTGTGGAGGTAATAATATTTGATCATACAACGGAGCATGAATTTTGCTTGTTCCCTTACTGCTAAGCTGCATGTGATTATTTATAGGCAACAGCGTCTGAATCCTGTAAATATGAAAAGTATAAAATTATCTCAACGGCATTTATTTTGCAAAGATTTGCCTCAAATGTTTATGTAATTCATGTGCCTAAATAGAGACTGTATATTGAAGAGTAAGCAAGTATGCAACTTTACCATGTCAAGAACAGAATACAGAAAGCAAACCTCACCTGCAAACGTGAAAGGCAATGGGGATGGATGGCATAGAAGAATGATAGCAGTCATCCTTTTTTTTCTGAAAATATCAAAAGGCCAAGTCAATGTAAATGCAGTATTTCACTTATATTTACAAAATATTAGAGCTTCAAATCAGTAGATATTGTCATAGAAACTTGATAATTTGATGAGTTACATTTTGTAAAAAACCACATTTGTTCCTAGGACAAGGCATAAATAGGATTTAATTGATTATGCTTTCTGTACACAGTGTACAATACTGGCCAATAGCTGTATTTGGGTTATAAATCTTATTCCAAACTACCCTCAGAAAAAAAAAACATTCCAGTATCTTCAGAGTGTGCTCTGATGAATAATCCGCCCTACTTCAATTTATTAAATGTTTTCAGTTCACAAAACATTCGGAGCAGAAGCATATGTCATGACATGAGGAGAAAAATATTTTCTGTTTATAAAACCTACTGTATAGGGCTAATTTACCTTAAACCTCCTAAGGTCACTAAATGCAGTAGGCATATCCTTGCTGCTTTTAATCACAGTTGTTTCCAGCTGTGGTCAAAAGGCAAACCTCTGATATGATTTAAGAGGTTTGCTTTTACTTGACTCTGTAAGTTGTAATAATTGCTTCTTTTCAGCTTCCTGAATTTCTGGCCTAACGGGTTACGTTACCCACAGGCAGGTAGCCATATCCAGACTTTAATGGGATCACAAAGCCTACAGCATCGGAGCCGCGAGCAGCAGTATGAAGGAAACATGAACAAAGTCACCATTCAGCAGTTTCAGCCACCACTCCCCATTCAGATTCCCTCTTCGCAGAGCTCTCGAGCACCTCAGACAGGGCGATGTTTAATCCAAACCAAGGGTCAGAGAAGTACGGATGCATATCAGGAGCAGGTGAGAAAGTGTGTCTATAAAATAACACTTTAACAAAAACTTTCTGGTTTTTTTCTGCCTTGAGCCTGGGGCAATAACAGAGGGCAGCTGAGCCAGACAGCATGGGGGAGGTATGGTTGAGCTGGAGGCAGGTGAGCAGGTCTCTCCTCTTCCCCAGCACCAGGGATTGATACCATTTTTTTCTTGGATTGACCAAGCAACACAATTTGGCATTGAAATTCCTGAACAGAGCTGACATCACTGGGTCATACTGCATTAATTAGCAATTTCTGACAATTCCCCAGTAACCTAGTTCAGTGCTAACAGCGCAGCATCTTTGACATGATGCTGATTTTCTCAGGTTTGTTTCGGCTGCTCCAGTTTAGCCCTGTGAAAGGCCAGCTGTAGTTCCAGTGCCCCCAGTGTAACAAAATGGGTGCTGATGAGTTTCTTCATTAAGTGGTCCTATCCTCATTATATTTGGCCTTAATGACTGCAATAACTGTTTGAGGCACCTGACTTGCAGAATAAGGTTCAGAATCATTAATAAACCTTTCTCTTGTGTAAAGTGTTGGACGATCCACGCAAGTAGCTGCCTGAATTAAGTCCCTGAGTATAGCATTGAGATTCAGAAGCAATTGCTTGTGTGGCTCACAGTACATGCTCAGACTGGCTCAATGAGCAGTCATTAAGCTACACTGAAATTATTTTTATTTTATATTCAATTACCCAATGCCATTTAGAGTCATCCTGACTAAAAGATAAGATTCAGCACTGTTTCCTGGAGTAAGGCACTTGTAAAAGTGGTTGGTGTTCAGTGCAGGCTATCAGGGCTGTAGCCCTGGTACTGACAATGGTCTGAAGATCTCTGAGCTTCAGAGTACTTATTCCTTGGGTTTGTCCTGAGCATAGCACCCGGGGATGCTGCACATGTGACACCTTCTGGAAAAATAAAAGTGCACAAGATGAAGCCTCACTGACAGTTTTATCACAATGTTTAAGTGAAAAATTTGGCCAATGTGAACTGCTCTTTCACAAGTCTAAAGGGTTTTTTTTTCTTTCTCCTTGAAAATAAAACTTTAAAATATATGCAAAAATACATGCTGCGCTGTGAATATTATGGTATCATTGCAGCATGCTAAAATCATGAATATACTTTCAGTTTATAACCATATTCTACTACTTTTATTGTATTGTGCAATACAGCTTTTGAGAGGGTCAACTCATCTTGTTATTGGTGAAATGGGATATATGAAAAGATGATGCCATTGTTTAGTTAGGCTTTAATGTTGGCATTGACTTATCTTGCCATTTCTTTTTAACCTAGTTTTGTGTGAGAATAGAGAAGAATCCTGGCCTTGGTTTTAGTATCAGTGGTGGAATAAGTGGGCAAGGAAATCCATTCAAACCTTCTGATAAGGTAAGTTATAAATTTCTCTCTAAATGGTCCTTATTTTAGAGTGGCATATAGTGGAGACATAGATAATATGATTGAAACTTTTATGTGGTTCTGTTGTGATAATGGGAAGAATTTTTCCCATACTTGGCTTTTTTTATTTGTTAGGGGAGTGTTGTTTGCTTTTTTTTTCTGGTTAATGAAGACGAGAGAATCAAAACAGAAATGATGCAGGTGTCTGCCTTAGATTCCATGTATAAGATATTTTTTGAGACTGTTTTCTGGAGAATCATCTCTCTCACTTTTTTCTTTAAGAGTCAATATAGGCCCTGATTAAACTTTCACTGAAGTTATTAGAGGGAATATTAAACCAGTAATAGCATCACTAGGTAGCTGAAATGCCAGGGTTTATAGCAGCTGTATCAAATAAAATTGGCCTGGCCTGCAAACTGGTCTGGAGATGAGCAGTGCCTTACAAACACCATGGCAAGCAGTCTTCTGTAATGCTAATTAAAAATCACACCATTATGGTACATGATGGTCAGGGAGAATCAGTATTCATTCTGGGAATTACACATTTAAGAGCTTGATAAATCTCTTTACCATAAAAGGAAGCCTAGTAAAAATACAACATCTGGTGATTATCAGCTACACAGGGCTTTAGGATTAGGAAATGGACCATCTGTTCTGTGCGGTAAAACTGGAGTTTGTTGAAAAACAAGTACTATAGGTACCTCTTTGTTAAATATATTCTTCTATTCTTTGACAATACTGGATTCAGCTTTAAGCAGCTGTCATAACTTCCATAAATATTGAGAATGTTTGGCAAAAGATGAAATTAAAACTATCTTTTAATCTCTTCTCAAAAATTGGAGATCTGCGTGCAAATTAAAAAAATAATTTCCCCACCACTCTGAAATACAATGGAAAGCTAACTGGAAATGTAAAATATGATTGGAAATAGTAATCTAACACAATCTTAATTCCTTTCAATTTTCTCATTGATAATCCCTGTTTTGAACTTCAAGAATAGTTCCATTAAATGTACATAACCGTCATGCATTTTAACGACTACCCCTTCAAACATACTCATTTTTGGTGTCCTTCTTTGAGACTGCACACTGGGATTACACTTTATAACATCATGGTCTTTTTTTCCACAGTTTGATGATGTTAGAATTAAGCTATACTTCCACTGTCTATCACTTGCTTGAAATTATTAAAGAAGAGTCTATATCCCACTGTGAATGTGTCTGCACCAGTTAGACATGCAGTGCAATAACAGCTGTAGATAGACTTAATTTTACCAATAACAGAAACGCAAAATTATGTACTAAGGGAGTGATAGGGTGGTTATATTGAAGGAATTAATAGTTCAAAGTTTTTTTATGTCTTGTTACTCTGAAGCATTGCTTCCCACACTGTTAAATCAGATTTATCATGTTTTAAATATCACAGAAGTGATAAGAGGGGTGATATTGTCTCTCATCATACATGCCAGTCATTTGTGATGGTTTTAAGTCACGCATATGGTACCATTCTGTCTATAAGATGAAATCAGTGGGGATGGCAGTGAGCACTCTTCTGCATAGTGATATACCCTTGTCCTGACACGCTGACGGTACTGTGGTGAGAGGAAAGGACAGGAAGAGCGGTAGGAAGCACAGAAGCAATCAGTCATTTTGAATGGCAGGCTTGTGTCACAAGTTAATGGCACGTGGATGAAATATAAGCAGCCCATTACTCTGCTCTCAAGGAGCTGAGGTTTTTATAAGGTTAACAGAAATACTGGACAGTGCCTTGCTCCAGAAGGCTATAAAATCCCTAAAGGACGCACATGATTTGCATGATGATACCAAGCAGGGAGTTTCTCTGGTGTCTCTGGGAGCAATGTAAATGGCTAAAATTTAGTCTATGCCCAGTTCTAGAGTCTGTTTAAAGGTATTCACCCTCGGCAGCAGGGTAAGCACAGCAGGGAAAAAGTGAGACTAAGGATACAGAAGTACAGGACTGCATGAGCTGTATGGGAAATATTTGAAATGTGTTCATCATCTAGGAACTCAATCTTTGGTTTTGGATTTTATTAACATATTTTACTGAAATTCTGATAACAAATCTAAAAATATCCTTTATTACTTAATAATTTTTCCCCTTTCAAAGTCATTTGCTCCTCAGACACTAGATTAAGTGACAGTTCTACAGACCATTGTACTGAATATCTCAAGGGCTGAATATCAAGACTGCTTTTTAGAAATTGTTTTAAACTTCTTTTTTCCTGGAAGAAGTAAACAAATATTACTGTATACATTATGGTACACATTATTCTAATAAATTAATGCTTGCTTCATTTTACTTATCCTCCTGGTAACCCTGTTACTCTTGCCCTATTCAAATTGGACATTATTTTGTGACGTGCCATCTTAGTTTCAAATGACCCACAATTATATTTGTATCGGGTGATAACAAGCCGAAGGTCATGGAGAGCTGCTACAAACCCGTACTAGTGTTTTATTACAAACAGATTTAAAAAAGAGTTTAGTATTTAGACCATTGCCAGAGTATATAAAGCCCCCAGACACCAGTTAGGGAGACACCTGTATTTTGGGAACTAGTTCTCAGTAATAGCATCCTAACCTCTGTTACTTCTGACTTATAGGGTATCTTTGTTACTAGGGTTCAGCCTGACGGACCAGCATCCAGCCTGCTCCAGCCTGGCGATAAGATCCTCCAGGTATGGATGGATTTAACTGCTTTGTAACTGAACTGAGTCTTTGCCTCTTACAAGTACAATGATATTGTTTTCAGTACAAGCTAACTGCTAGTTTTGTTGTTATGGTACTTTAATATTGATTTAGAAGAGTGTTACTTGCAGTTCTTTTGAAAGCTGGTCTCAGAAGGAAGGAATAAAGCTGTTTGAAAATGAACTGAGGATGTGAAAAAGAGGCACTGGGGTGTGCTGTCCAACAACCCCCCTGCCACTAGCGGGGAGCTGAATTAAACCCAGGGAACACACTGAGAGCAGAGGGACCATAGCACAGCAAGGAGCCGGACTGTCCTTCATTTTGCCTCGCAGTTTCTGCTCCCTCCCCAGGGATACTGAATAAGGCACATGGATGCCAGCACCAGCCTTCTGGGAGGGAATGGCACTGCAGGAAAGGGTTAATGCTTACAGTCTGTCACAGGAATGATCCAGGTGACAAAATTTAAATTCTAAAATAAAAATAATCCTTACATCATATCCAGCTTTTCCACACTAACAGCGCAAGAAGGTGCAGGGAGAAAGGAACTTTACAATCAGTTTCACAAGCATAAGTATATGACAAAGCAAGACATGTTCATAATTTTCACCTTTGCAGCTGATGTGACACTGGTGTAAGGAGCTATATGGTCACATTTTTTGACAGAATTGTAACTGGCAATATTTTTGCCTCTCTTTTGCTGCCTCAGCATTTTTGAATGCACTCACATGAAAAACAGCCACTACTGGATCCACTACTGGATCATGGAAGCATCTGCATAATTTACAGAGAAATCTCAGCTTTTTGTTTTCTTTTTTGTTTCTGCAACAAATATTTCCTGTATTCCAGTGAACTTTTTAAAAAGAAAGGCAGGCTATTCCTGAACATACCTTTCAAAAATTCCTCATTCATAATGGCTGTCCATGTAGGAAAGGGTTTTCTACCAAACCGGCAAGGTTTTCTACCAACCTGCAAGGTTGTTTCTGTTTTTGTTAAGCCTGGAAAATGTGTTACCACTGGCAGCAAATAGTATTACTTTTGACAAAAGGAAGAGAGTCATTATAGCTGTCTGAAAGGCTTATAACAGTTTTTAAAGCCATTCACACTGATCAAGGCTAAGACGTTAACTGTGTTTTAATCAGTTATATGAAGGAAGTCAGCAAACCAAGGATGTTTGAAATGTCTTCGGTAGCCTCTCTCCTTCGCTCCCCCCTGCCCCTCCTACCCAGCACGGGCACTGCAGTAGTTATCAGCTCTGCAGTCTCAAAAGGCGACTCATGTTTAATTGCTAGTATGTTCAAAAAACAATGAAACAAAGAAAATAGCGAAGCTAAAGGAAGTACAAAATTAGCTAGAGATATTTAGAATAATCAAAGTGCTATACTGAAAGCTGAGCTTAGTAACAGAAACAAAAATACGTAAGAGTAAAGTATGTTAAAAAGTAACAGCAAACTAAGGTGAGAAGGTTGCCTGCGGGGGCAAGCAGTGGGCATATGCCGTGGGAGTAGTCTTAAGGCAGTCATGCGAGGGCTGTATTGTTCTGTGCAGGGAAAGGTCTGTTGCTTGTGTGTACCTAGCATGTCTTCATCAAAGATGTACACTTTTGACCTGCATTTATTTTGTAGCTATTGTTATGTCAAATGATTTCTCCTGATGGGCCCAGGCCTTCAGGAGCTGGGGTTTCTCATGTTTCAGCATGTGTTCCTAAAACAGGAGCATTTATGTATATTTATATAATTGCATTTAAGGTACTGCTGCATTTTTTTTAGGTAGTAAATTTCACTCTCCTGATTTATTCATCACTTATGTTGATGAAGTTTGTTTGACTTTTTGCACTCTCAGTCATTCTTGTAGGATTGTGGATCAGTCTCAGCAGTGTTTCTCATTTGTCACTGTCAGTATATCAGTTCAAATTTTCTGGCAAGAACATTTTCCTTTTATTTGCAATTACTTCTACCCATGCATAATACCTGTTACCAGGTGTTGATTTATATTGTGGCAAGTAAAAGGGCAGTCATTAATCTCATGAAGGAATTAATTAACAGAAAAAAACCATAACTATGATGAAGGTTATTTTACTTTTCAAATATAAGCAATGCCTTTAGCTAAAAGTATTCAGATCCCTAGGCAGTAAGAACTTGAAATTATTAATACTTACTGGCAGTCACTTCACCTCCACCCCCATTTTCCACTGTTACCATCACCTCTGCATTTATCTCATGAGACAATCCCCTGCCAGAGACTAGGCCTTTGTAATACCAGTTACTGTGTAGAAGGAGGTTCCTCTTCACCCATAGTCTCTCTTCTTTGGCGTCTGTAGCTATCTGCGCCACTCATTGTCTTCCACAGGTGTACTGGTTGTGACACCAGTTGCTGCTGGGACTTCCAAGGGAGGAACCATCTTCCTGTGTTTCCTCAGCCTTAGGCCACTCTGTCCTCACGCTGTCTGCCCCGTGACCTGCTTTTAGTATCATCTAAATCTTCCATGCTGTGGGCTCTCACTCCCGTCACATCTATCTGACACTTTGCCCCCCAGCGTTACTGGCTGGTGCCTTTCTGTTTTATCATGTCAGGTAACCCCAGTGTCACCGTTACTGGAGCACCTCGATGCCTGTGCACCTTTTGTGCTCCCATGCAGGGAATTCAGTTTACTCGAGATGATACACAGGAAGATATTATCAGACCAAGACTCCAAGGGGAAATTTTTTAAATATTTACATGGAAGAATTTGCTTAGCAAGATGTTTTCAGGAGAAGCAGTCATGTTTCTGTCATGCATTTATGTGTGTCCCCAAGCAGTTTTGGTAAAAGAGGAAGGGAAGCTTTAAAAATTAAAAGGCTTGACATTCCCTGGGTGGAGTTACCCAGCTCACTGAGAAACTGTCATTCTTAAACATGGTTTTGGCTGTTGCCTGTTTTTGATACAAGAGTGTTTATGTGTCTTCTGCAGTGAACAAATTCTGGTCCTTATAATTCCAGAAGCCCACAGCCCCACTGGGATCCTGGGGGGAGCAAAATTGTTGTATCTTTCCTTTCTGTGTCATAAGCTCTTAAGTTATTTATTTGATACCATTTTGAACCATTCTTTCTGTCTAATAATTAAAACTAAATAATAACTCAATGTGTAAAGATATATGCAGATCTCATAGCATATTTTGTGGGGAATGTGAGACCACAGCAGGAATGAAAGAAGTAAATTCCGATTATCACTTATTTATATGTTAAATAACAAATCCCTCTGGGTGTGGCCTGCTTAGGTATTTTTGGATGTGTATCTCCTACAGCCCTCTTCCACTGAGAAACTTCTCTTGCAGAAAGGAGGTTTCTCTGCTACCTAGAGCTGAACCTGCACAACATTTTCCTGTACCCCTCACTGCACAGGTTGAAAATGAGAAGGGGAGTAGGCAGAGCTGGCCTGCTCTCAGGTTTCTTTTCAGGTTCTTTTATTATTTTTTTTTTTTTCCAAATGAGCAGTACAGATCCCAGTGAGCTGTGTGGTGAATAAACTGAAACTTCTTCAGTTTCCCTCTGAATTACATCAGAGTCTGAGCTGACCTCAAACTGAATGCCAAATGGCTGCATAATTTTGGCACATAAGTGAATGTCTTTCAAACTTTTCCTACCTGAAACCTGTATTCCTGTTTCTCAGAGCAAATATATTTTATTGTATTAAGCTGAATGAAAGTGAACTACTTTTCACTATTGCTTGGATGCTGCCTTTTCTCTGTGCTCTGTGCCTGCCCGTTGCCATTCCTGTGCAGTTGTCAGTGCTAGAACTCGCAGCAGCTGATACCTTTGAACAGAAGCCTTCAAGTGTCAAGAAAGCATCACCACACTCATGGGCTTCCTGTTCCTGTAGAGACGTGTGCGCAGCACTTCTTTTAATTATCATTCCGGTCTGGGCATCCTTTAATACCGCAAGAGGGCATGGGGCATCCTTTCAGCAAGTGCCTCGTCTGGGGCGAGATCTTAACTTCTGCGAGGAGACAACTGGCCGTGGGCACGGGTGAGCTGGGGAGATGTGAGCACCCTAGGGAGCTCTGGCAGCCGCTTTGTGCTGCTTGTCCAATACCTCAGCCATGCTGATGGCTGACAAGGGGTGGCTCTTGAAGTCTGCCTTCCATATATAACGTGGCGTAGTATGGTTTTGTTGTGGCCAAGAAGATGTGCAATGTATGTGCAATGTATGTGCAATGTATGTGCAATGTATGTGCAATTGATGTGCAATGGTATGGATATGTGCAACAGATGTCTGGTAGTTCTGCTATGGGGCTGTAATTTCACAGCAGCAGTTTATTAACCAAAGCATGAAGGCTTCACTAACCTATTTTTAAATGTTAGTTAAAATATATATATATATATATATACACATTGTTAAAGTGCAGTGTGTTTATAGAATTGCTATAAGCTAGAGAGACCAGGTTCTGCCCCGGACAGCCCTATAGCCTGTCTCTTGATTACCTTCTCAGCCCTGGCAGCCTCCATGACCACAGTCCCAGCTGCACACCCGCACGTTCCCGCACGTCGTCTTGCTGTGCCTTTAGCAATGGGTTTCACGGGTAAAGGACAGTGGAGGTTTCTGCTGGTGTCTTTGGGGAGGGAAAGGGGAGCTTTGAACCAGCTGACCATTTACCCAGCTGTGTGCAAGCCCTGCAGTAGGGCCATGGGAGTCTGAGGGCTTTCACGGTGGCTAAATGGCAGGTGTCTGCAGCGAGTGTTATCTTTGTTCGGTACCTGACCACCTTCACAGGCTGCCTTTATTCTGTAGTATGGTGGATCTTCTACTTGGCTTATTGATCACACTTTGTAAACTGTTGGTAATTATGTTTAAAATCTGACTATTTTAAATAGTGTTGTAACAGAAAAGTTATGGAAAGATTTAATTAGCACTAAATCAGAAGTATTCAGTAAATTTTCCCCTTTTTGTATATGCAGTATATCTGCATCTGATCTGAGCCGGAGCCTCCTTTGTAGTCAGCAATGCATTCTGGCAGCATTAACTTTCTTTGGGCTTCACAGTGTTTGAAACTCTTACATCCCAGAGTTATTGTTTCTTCAGAAAATATGTGGAATATCCTAGAGCCACAGAATAATTTAAGTTGGAAAGGAGTCCCAGAGGTCATCTAGTCCAGCCCCTGCTTGAAGCAGGGGGGTGCAGTATCTGTCCAATGCAGGAAGAGAGAAATGTGTTCTCTCAGTGGTACAGTCAAACTCCTGTTTGCGGGAAATAGTTATATGATTATTATTTATTTTAGCCTTGTTTTTAATTTCCGTGTATCCCGTTGCTCCCCCAAAATGAAGACACTAAATAGAATCTCATTGGATTTTTCTTCTTCTTGTTTTTGTGTTACAGGCGAATGGACACAGTTTTGTACATATGGAACATGAGAAAGCTGTATTACTACTGAAGAGTTTCCAGAATACAGTAGACCTAGTTATTCAACGTGAGCTTACTGTCTAAATATTTTTTTATAAATAGTAAATATGTCTAGCCAGATCTAATGTTCAAACAGATTTATACATAGGAAACAAATTTTTTGCCAATTGCTGGACCAATGGCAAACAGTAGTGCCAAATGTATAATACTATATGTTAGTACCAATCATCTTGAAAAAAATATATTAACTATATAAATATATTGTTCATGTGGCTATGTATTAGTTTTAATTGTCAGCCTCTGGCTGTGCATTGGTGCGTTTTTTTAATCAAGTTACTTCTTAAGGTCAATTTCATATGATTTCAAAACACAGAAGCACATACAAATTCTTTAGGAATTCTGCTGTCCATCAGAAACACTGCCTCAAAGTTGTATATGCCTTTATAAAGATAAAATATATTAACCTGTACTTCCCATGAAATATTTCTATCATGTCACATACAAAAATATAGAGAAAAAATATTTTCATAAACACCTCGAAGAAAGTATATATTAAATTAAATTTAATAATGTTCATTTATTTTCAATGCAAAGATATTATATGCCTTATGAAAATACCTGTACATATGCAGTGTGTATAGCTGGCTCCATATTAATTAGTAAAAATGTCACTATACAGGGTGAGATACTTAATAAATTATACTGTCAACTCTGGGACCTAGATATAAAAAAACCTACATGAAAATTGGTTAACTTCCTTTGGTTTGACACTTCTAGTTGATTCCATGTGAACACACTAAATGGACGAACAGCAGGTTTAGGCAGGTATGGTTCATAAATGGAAGAAGGTTGTGATGGGTGGCAGTAAAACTTCTTCTGTTGCTGCTAATTTTATTATTTAACTTTTCAATTTGAAATTATAGGCCCTTTACTTACATTCCTCATTCCCCCAGTCTTACATTGTTCTGCATTTTTACTCTGGTCCAGGCTGTGCTAGCCCCTGCTCGCTATATTCACTGTCAGTGAGGCTTTAACCTTTATACAATCCTTTATTTGAGTAATAGTCTCTTTAAAATGAGTGGGAGCAGATTTAATCTAAGATACAATGCATCACAGGGGGAGCAGCAAATGACACTGAGCGAGCCTGAGAAAAGCTTTCCCACTGAAGTACGCAGTTTGAAAACCCTTAAGGTAAAAGTCCTGGTGCTGTTCCCAACAGAGAATACTGACAGCACAGAGCTTTGCAAAACTGCTGTTGGTTCAGTGGTTCAGGTGTCCATCACGTTTATACCTGACAGCATGACAGAAAAACATAAAACCTCCCACGAGATTTTCTCAGGGGATCCAATTTCCATTGCCCTGAATGACACTGATGGCGAGGGACTGCAGGGAGAGCCGGAACCTGCTCCGGGAGGGCCGCCCTCACTCGCACCTTTTCCAGCTGGATTAGCAACACCCTGAAAAACCTAAGTCAGAGGAGTGTACCTATAGCGCATGGGCAAGGCCACGAACATTTTGCTTTTCTACTTGCAAGAGCCTCTAGAAAGTCTTAAACCTTTCTTCTTTTCCCATCAAGCGCATGCTGACCGAGGTAATTATACTTCAAATTAAACTAAACTTCAAAAGAAGTTATGTATATATATATAAACTGCCGTTATGTATAAAGCCCTGTCTGCTATTTGGACCTAGTATTACTCCCACAGAGGTATAAATATACTTTGTGGAGTTTCGCTGCAGTCCTGCGTACAGTAAGTGGAAGGCCTGAGCTACGAAAGGTGCTGTCAGCATTCCTGTTAGCCGGTGTGTCCCTGACATCACTGAAACACACCATTACACGGAGTTCCTGCACAGGCGGTTTGGTGTGCGAGGGGCTTACGCCAGGCTCACGGCAAACCGGACAAATTCATGGCAGAGAAATCTGCTGAGGTTACTAAATGCCTAGCAATCGGTTTGGGTTCAGGTGTTAGGACAGGGTGGTATTATGAAGACTACCTGTGCACATAGGAAAGGAGAGATAAAAGTACCCCATACATAAAAATTAAATTACAACTTAGAACTGTAGGAACTATCCCCTAATGTTATTATGAAGCACCAGCTTTTAAATTGTTTGGATTTTTTTCTTTTTTTTTTTTTTTTTTTTTTCTTTAACTGCATGGCAACTGTTGAGAAGTAGAGTCTGGCCAGGCCGTGGCACTGAAGCTAGCATGCTGGGTCAGTGCAGAGCTGCAGCCCTGGGCTCGGCTGCGCTAAGGGATTTCTTTAGCAATCGTTTGGAAAGTGACACTTCTACATTTGCATGTAAGTTCCCTGTTCTCTCATTGTTTGCATCTCCCTTTTTCTCCTCAATCAACAGGAATGATTAAGTTTATTAGTATAAATATTAATGAGACGTGAATTCCGAGCTGACTGAGCAGGTTCCCACGTCACATGAATTTTACTTTAACCCCGCAAGCATTCCTACTGGAAGGGCTTCTGTACCACCAGAGTGGCAATGCACCACCAGGTGCCACAGTGAGCCATAGCTGATGCTAATCCTAAAATTTACAATTTGAATAAATGATTTTATGATATTGAGAATGTAAATTTAAATAATTAATGCTTTTAAATTAAATTAAAATCTTCTTGATACCACAAGCTGAAAAATCTTGCTGTATTTACATGATTTGGTTTTGGATCATTATTTGCACAATTTTTTTCAGCTTTCAGTTTTCCATTACATGAATGTAACTTCGTAATGTGCCATCAAATCACACAGGCTCTGGCAGAGCCCATCTAAAACTTTTCTGACATTCATAGCATTTCAGAGGCCAAAATTTCCATTCTGGAGTCCCATTTAAAAAAAGAAATAAGGGGTTATTCAACATCACGTTCGGAAAATTGTAGACACCTACGTAGCTTTTAGTTAATTATGTTGAATGGGAATTAGGCCCCTTAATAGGCATGGATGCACCTAAATTCCTCTGTGGAGCTGCCTTTGTCTTTTCATGCAGAAAATCACTCTTCTGAATGTGACCACACACACGCCTACACTGCGATGCAGCGTATACCAGCACATCTGTTATTACACACCCTGTAGGCATTTCATGACAGCACAGCTCCCCAGCTCAGAAATCCTTCCTGTGACTCCACTTCGGGCAGGAAAATGGAGTAAATGACTACGGCAGCTTTGAATCATGCTGTAATGCTGTCTGATGTCATCATACAGAACACGATGCACCCATCTGCCCCCTGCAAGCAAAATGACAAGACAGACTCCTGAGACGTGTGCCAGCATTAAATATACCTATTATGTACATAGCATGAAAAATCTGGTAGGGAGTTGCAGATATAGGAAGGATGACGAGAGCTCTGCCTTAGGATCTAGAACCAAGATAACAACTTACAGGCAAAAATTGGTAAACTGAAAAAAGCACGTGAGCTTTAGTGCTCGTTAATACCACATTTTGTGCTCGGTTGTTTTTCTGCATGCTGAGTTTATTAGACCTAAAGCACAGTGGCATAATCAGTCGGGGCTGTGTGCAGAACTGTATTTCAAGATTGCTGAGTGCTTTCATTAATGGGTTATAATGAAAAGGAAATTACAATAAAATTAAGCTAGTGCAGTGGAATGTCACATTTAAATCCTTAACTTAGCCAAAACTCCCACCGACCCTAGGAAGAGGCTTGGGGGGGAGGGTTTGGACTCCCAGCTGAAACATACAGTAGCGAAGCTTTAACATCAACCCCCACTGCCCAAAAAATACCAAATATTTTCTTTTTGGCATTATTTTTATTCGGATTGGCTGAAATGGTGTTTTGCTAGCACTAGTATTATGAGCAATTAAAATTACTTTAATGGGACTACTTAGGATTTGTACATTAGTCCTTCAAAATAACTTGCACCTTTTGTCTTTCCTGGAAGGTCTCCTGTAACCTCACAGACACAATCACGTACAACCCGGTTTGCAGGTCGGGTACCAGGTTATGTGCATGCTTTGCACATAATTATGATTTTTTTTTTTTTTTTTACTAAATATGATTATATGGCAAGTGCTGGAGGCAGGTGACAAGTCATGCTGAGGTGAATTCCACGTGTGGGTCTGCTTTCATGTGTGTGAATGAATTTTGATCCAGGCAAGCACAGTCTCAGAATGCAGATGGTTTCCTTTCTTCAGGCGGTTCACCACTCCCAAACACACCGTATGTTCTCCCACACTGACTATACGAGCATTCAAACTCAGTATCTTTCTAAAGCTGCTAATGGAAATTTTCATACTGTCTGAGACAGGCTGTGTTAGAAATACCATGGGGAAGTCCAGCGTGCGGCCGGCAGCTCTCCCCCGCCAGGTTTTCGCTGTAGTGCTGCAGCACACGCACGTTCCCATGGCAATAGCAACGCGCAGTTCGGCTTTTTTAGATTTTTCCATGCAATAAAAACACTTCACTAATGATCCTCAGGGAAGGGCTACATTTAAAAAAGGAAGCCTGCAATGTAATTCCCTTATCCTCATTTTGCACCAAGTTTTAAGGAGCTCGGTGGTTGGTGCCAGAGCTCCCATTCCTGTGCTACTGCTCGTACCCTGTAACCAACTGCGGGGCCACCTCCGCCGAGCACACGGTGTGCTGAAAAACCAGTGGCCACACTGGTAGGAACTCATTTGCTTTTCTTCAGTCTTGTTACAAGGCAGCTACTAAGGGGAAAAAGAAAGGGGGGGGGGGAAGAAAAAAAAAAAAGGAAAAAAAGCTGCTTCCAAAATGCTTTTCTTATTTTGAAAAAATAGTTACGCCCAGACCCCAGGAAGCCTGTGGGACTCTTCAGTCTTAATAATTTACCCATTTTCCCATTCACAGCTTGCAGTTTTTATCTGAGTGTTGATAAACTATGATGTTTAGAAGCCAGTTGTTCATAATAGCGATCATTTAACATCTCCAAATCTGTTTTGGTGTTTTCCAAGACATTTTTTAGCATGTCCATGCCTGCATCTATGTTTCATGGCACGATGCTAACTCCTGAGGTGGGGACAGGGCGTGCCAGCCAGGGACAGCTGTGCCTGGCCGTGTCTCAGCGGGGGCACCCGGGCAGGACAAAGCTGAGTGTGCCAGGGGCAGCCGGGAGCCAAGCCGAGGGTGAGTTCCTAACGCTGAGTGCCGTGCAGCCGCGGGACAGCAAATGCGACAATTTCCAGGGGTTCATTGGCAGCACTCAGCCTGAAAGACTGCTGAGGCTTTTATAGGGTGGCCTTTTTCTGAACAGGAATGAAAGGACCTTGGAAACATCGCTGTAGTAGCATATTTTTAGCTCATATAGGAACACCTGAAAAGTGAAATCACTAATCTTGTAGAGTACCACTAATCTTCATGAGCCAAAAATCCAACTAAAAATTACAGTATATGAAATGGTCAGGAGATGGGTTTGCTGTTGCTAGTAAGCACTTTGAATGTAAAGACGGTCTTTGGTTAAACCTTTCTGGCTTGTAATATAGCATTTAATTATCTTATGCAATCAAAAAAAAATGCTTATTTATAGATAGCTGTGTATATATGTATATATCTGATAGAGATATATGCAACAGTAAATGCAAAGATGGTATTAAATGAAAAACCCTACATTTCAATCTGCTCACCCGCCGGATCTGGTCTCAAGAGAAGATCCAGGCGTCAATACCGGGATGACTGGGCGTCAGGGGTGTTTATTCCCGGGGAACTAACGGCTAACAGGGAGCAGGGTGAGCGCCTGGGGCCTGTGCTGCCCAGCCTCCTCAGCGGGAGCTAAGCTCACGAGCACGTGGGGTTCTGTGCGTCACCGCAGTGCTACCCCTCCCGCATGGCCAGGCAAGCCCAGTAACAGAGAGACAGGCTTTGACACAAGTAACCATTTCCTAAAATTCACAAATGGGCACAGGGGGTGATCAGCCTCGGTCAGCTGTGGATTCACCACCTACTTTAGCAGTATTTTTAACTGGTGGGATTTTACATTTAGAAGTCCCAAATGAGAATAAAATTTTATCGGCAGTTTGAGCTCCCTACCCACGGGCTAGTGTGTACCAGCTCCCCATCCTGTCTCAGCGCTCTTCCCCCAGTCTTCTGCCTTCAAAAGTTTCATTTTAAGCAAGCGCACAAAGATGTACCGTTCATCTTCAGGCAATCAGATGTAAGGATTTATTTCACTTGTCAGTCTTGCCAGTGTGAGTGGAATACAACGTAACGATACAACTTTCAGGCCAGTAGTTTGGATAGGATATGAATTAATTGGTGGTTTGGTTTTGTTTTGAACACCTTGGGTTTGGGTATGTGTGATGGCGGGCATCAAGCCACGTGTGCGGCACAGCAGTGGCACCCAGAGGCCAGGCAAGGGCGCCCGCGCTCTGCCCCGCGGAGGGCGCGCGGGGCGGCCAACGTCAGCGTTCACGGAAAAGCAAATTTCAAAAGACAGTATTTGCAAATCGTAGAATTTCAATAGTTTCTCTTTTAAAAAAAAAAAAAAGCCTTTTGCCAATCCTCTTCCTGGAGAATTCCAGCAAATATTCTGGAAGTGAATGACATCATTGCATTGCATAAGAATTTCCACGGCCCTTGTAGGCGTTTTCTGCAGCACCACCAACCCAGCCACAGCCCTGCAGCACAAGAGGCTTCATCTCTGTCAATTGGGGCCTTCTCTGTCTCTTTGCTCGCACGTGTGGCTTTGCCCCGACCCCCGGGCAGAACAAATGCTCTCATCAGTTCAGTTTTCTACTTGTGAGTACTGTATCCAGTTCAGAACCAACAGCTTACTTTATTAAAAATTTTACCATTTTATAAAAGACATGTTTAATTATGATGGAGATGGCTGTATTGTAATTAATATTTTGAGATAATTGTGATTTTGAGCTTAAATTATATACAGAAAATGGTCATTTTTGTATGTGTTAAAAGATTGCTATATTACAAATGACTAACTGTACTTTTCAGTTTAATTACAGTATTAATGTAAATAAAGCTGAATGAAGAAATATTTACTACTTTATTAACATAGATTGTGAATGTACTTAATGTTTTTTGCAGTATAAAGACTTACTGAACTTGAAAGCTGCTTCATTTTATGTGCAAAAAGGTACTTCAAAATTATATTTTAAATCTATTGATTCAGTGCAATCAATTATATTGTTAGTTCATTTGCACATGCAGGTTGTATCCTTCCAGTTTTCTTTCATGTATGACACTTATCCGTAAGGTGCATATTGTGTTTAGAATGCATTTTGCAGATGCTTCTGTACATAAAACAAATACAGGGACTAAAACAATGCTGTGCAGTGTATAGCAGAGCCATTTTTCGGCTTTGGTGTACCCAACTTTTTCAGTATTTAAAAAAGTGTTTTGAATAACATTAAAAAGTCTCTTTATTGTATAAATAATAAAAATGTCACCTTATTGTAATTAATTTTTGTCATCTTTTACTATTGGAAAGGATCTGAGCTGTCCAAAAACGCTGTTCTGCAAGGTACGGGAAGCGAGGTGGTTGTTAGCGACCCATCTCTTTGAAACTGGTGCAGCTCTCTAGTAACTACACCTCTCTCCTTGGTCATGTAACTTACAGCTTCAGAAACATTCGTGGCATCTACCAGCACAGCAAGCAGTGCTTGAGGGAAAGACGCCTTTTAATTGCCAGATACATCAGAAAGAGACTTGAAAATTGAGCAACTCCCCTTGTTCAGCTGTAGCTGCTGGTGAGACATCAGATACGGACACGGAGCGACTGCAAGCCTGTGAAGAAAAGCTTAGCATTTGCTGCTTTTTGGGTACAAATGCGTTACAGAAGACGGGGAAACAAAAGAGAGGGTCGGGGGGTGAGAGCAGCAGCAGTTCCATCATCCAAGTAACTACAGAACAGCTCTTGACTTGCTCAAGCACAAACAAGCCATTGGTCTTTCTGTACAAGGATGCCATCACATATTTTTTAACAGGAAACGCCCTGCCCCTGCCCCTTCCCCTGCCGCCTCCCCAGTCCCTCTCTTTCTAGAGCAGGTTAATGCCAGGCGCTGGGTCCCTGGTGTCTCCAGCCGCGCTGGCCAGTTCCAGGCCTTCGCTAATGGGGTCACAGTGCAGCGGCGCGTAAGTGCACGACACGGCCTCGCTCGTGCTGGAAGGCGCTCGCTAAATCTGAAGACCCTGAGGATGAGTAAGTGCATTTTATGTTAATTCTGGACACTTGAAAACCTGGAAAGTTTAACTTTGAACCATATTAAATTTTGCTATGTTGCAGAAATGACAGGTGGAGAAAGGAAAATGCTTTCATTACACGTACTTTTCCTTATAAACACATACCATAGGAAGGATACCCGTTTGATGTCAGCCTGGCAGCCTCCATACGGAGGCTGAATGGAAGAGCGAGGCGTATTTCTGTTCCTAAAGCTTAGCAAGGATGTCTTTTACTTGAAAGCTTTTTCTTTATTTAAATTGTAGATTGCAAAGAAGTCAGCAGTTTGCAGTTAGAAGCAGTCGTCGTACATAGGGACAGCACTCCATTTTGTTTGCTGGCAGGAGAGGACAGCGCGGTCCTGGGAAGAACGAGACGTGGCTGCTCAGGTACCAGAAGCAGCACCGCGCCCCCGGCCGGGCCCTGTGCCCGGCCACACGTACCGTGCCGCTCGCGGCGCTGCGGCGGGCCCCGCGCGTACCCACCCGCACGCAGCACCTACACGGCACGCACAGCGACGCGGCCGCAAGAACAGTCGGCTGCCGCTTCTCAGTGCGCTCACGGCAGGACTCGGTGCAGTTTGAAAAAACACAAAAACCAAACCCCACCACACGACTCCTTACCAGCGGGAACCCAGCTGGTTTCTGCTCCAATTCCGTTTCCAATTCATAGGCCTGGAGCAGTCCAACAGAGAAGCCGTGGATCTGCAGGCACAGGGTAAGCAGCATCAGGCAGCCCTTCCTTTTCGATTGCTAATACCCCTGGTGCATTACTATTATTAACAAAGGTATCACTTTCAGGACGTGGAAGTGTGTTTAAATAAAAAATGAAAAGTATCTAGATGTTGCTGGCTAGACAACTTAATTATAGCGTAGTCTTAAACAACTCAAAACATACATCCAACAGGAAACATTTATTGTTCCAGCGCAGCTACCAACATCAACCACATTTTGCTTACTTTTACGTCTGCAGTACATCTCCTACCGCGGCCTTATTGGCCCCGCACAGTTTAAGGGTTCACACATTTTATCATATACAGACCAGTAACTGATTTTTGTGGCAGCAGTGAAGAGGGACTAGATTATAAAACAGGCACACAAAAAGCAAAGTGTTTACTTCTGCCTTTTGCTCCAATACTTCGATGCTGACAGCTCTTTTAAAAATTAGCTGAATTGTAGGAAAAACACTGTCACTATTACTGAAGGCAGCTTTCAATGGCATTCTTTATTACAAAAAGTGTAAACACACATTGTGGTATTTTAAAATGCACTCTTGAAACATGCAACCTCGAGGGGAAAATACTTCATAGGTGAGTTCGTTCTTAACATGCAAACTACAACCAGTGTTGTTAAGTGCTTTATGGCACGGGCACGGCTCACAAACAGTTGGCGAAGGAGGAGGAAGGCAGTAAAACCATACAGCAGTTGGTCAGGCGGGGTAATACTTTGCTTCTACTTTGCTTCCCGAGTCTGCCAAGGACACGGGCTATTGTGTCAAGTAGGAATTCGGCTTCTCAGATACTCCAGCACCGCAGCTGTTCCTTTTGCTAAAATGGCTGCTCGGGGAGTGCGGAATGGATTTCCTTCTAACAGAAGTGTCCTAGAAAAACAGAGCCATGCTGAGTTACTTGGATAAAGACTTTCCCTTGTACCAACACATTCATATACTGCATATAGATTTTTGAATCTTTTGAAATTCATAAGTAATGCCTCTTCTGTTCTACTAAAAGAATTTTAATTTCTGCTTCCTTAGTTCATGCTAACTTATCTTCTTTAGAGACATCTGAATTTTAATTTATGCTAATAAATCAGTGGTGGTATATTATTGTGGACACGCAATACACATGCACCCGACTTCCTCAGCAAGCCTCTCCAAGAAGAAGGTCTGAAATATAGAAATGGCACAATAAAAGGGAAAAAACTATGTTAAATCATAACCCGCCACTTTCTAGCTTAGCTGCTAGCGCGCTCTTCTTTGGTGTGCATAAACCTCTGTGGAGGTTTTTGCTTGGGGGGGTGGCAGTGGTGGGGTATTTTTGTATTTTTGAAGCCCCTCTGGAAAGCATCCTTAACGGGGAAAACCACAGGGACCAGGAATTTGTCGTCTTTGACACGGCAGACTACTTGCGCGTCAGTGTCTTCTCTGAGGTGTATTATGTAAGGATATGCACAGTCACGTCCCTTCATGCATTATTTAGAGAACGTCACCCTGTCTCTTCTGCAGCAACACGAGTTACTGACACGGGTACGGAGCTCAAGGTGTTAACTGACAGACAGTGCTATGGCTCGCCTACCTGGCTTGGCTATAGGTGCACCCGCAGCGCGTATGTACATACAGACAAGGTAACTCACTGGGGCTCTAACATTAGAGTTACACAGCCAATGTCACCTTTCCATTTTTTTACAAAATCGTGAAACAACTCCCCCAATTCTCTACAGGATTGAGGAAATACGGAAGAAATTGCATTGTTTTACAAATGGTAAGAGAGACCCTTTTTGTGCATCGAGACCTACAAACAAATATACTGCCGATTAGTACTTTTTCCTCTGACAAAACATGCCCTGGCGACATCAGTCAGAATGCATTTTTATAAAACAGGTCATCGCTTCAAACACACACCTCAGAGTTTCACAGTTTCCAAGTTCTGGTGGCACCTGGAGGAGGTCGTTGTTCTGAAGGTCCAGCGTTCCAAGCTTGTCCATCTTCTTTAGCTGCAGAGGGTCTATGGACCCAACCTGGTTGTTACTGAGCAGGATAGTCTCCAGTGCTACGATGTGATACAGGACGCTGGGAAATTCTTTAAATCTTCAGCAAGAAAAAGGAGGCAAACCAATGAGAGTCAGAAATAGGGCATTCAAAAAATTTAGCAGCCTTTAAAATCGGACAGCATTTTAGCTTTGTTTATTTAAGGTAAATGTTTAAAGCTGCTGCTCTGACAGGAGAAAGCATCCCTTGTTTTACGTTGCACACAGTGACCAAGGTGAACAAGACGTGCTCAGTGACGGCTCCGCACCTCTAAGAGGCCAAGCAGGCTGGCTGTCACGCAGAATGTGACTCGCCGGTGTAAAGAAGGAGAACAACGGCCACTTGTTCTCTGTGCACTTCAGAAATGCCCTGCTGAGTCAGAGGAACGCTGCTTCCCGCCCAGCGCTGCGTCCCTGCTGCGAGCAACAGCAGCAATAGCAGGTGCTCTTCAGGGACACCGCCCGGCTGTTCCTGCCGCCCATTCCCCGCGTGTTCTTCCACCAGTCAGAACTGCTGTGTTCCGGATGCCAAAGGGTAGTCCTGTTGGTATCCACTTTTTGATATATTGTTCACAAGATTGTTTAATCCCTTTTTTAACCAACTGCTACTGTCTCTCTCCGAAACTTTTGTGGCAGAAAGTTCCCAAAATACACTACCCATTGTGTAAAGAAGTACATGCACTTTGTCTGTTTTAAGCTCACAGCTAGTTGATCAAGTGCCTCCTCATTCTTACATCACAGGAAAATCGTATTGAATTCAGCCCAGTTCTTTTTATTATTGTAGATAAAAAAAAATATATAAATAGTTACTCACCTATTAAAAGAAAGATTTATTATTTGCAGTCTTGTGAGTGCCTCCATTTCCTCAGGTAAAGATGTCAAAAAATTATTTCTGGATATCAAATGAAGACAAACAATAATCACTAACTTCTACAAAGTTTTAGTTAAGAATCCACAGAGACAGAACATGCACATTTATCAGTGCTAACATGCTGTCTTAAACCAATTAATTTCTTCATAAATGGGTCAAGACCATGCTCGAGTACAGATGCTTGCTAACGCAAGCCAGGTTTGCATTCTCATTTCTGCCAGTAGGAGATTTAAAGTCTGTCCTCTAAAGATTCCCAAGTGTTTCAAAGCATCTCACAACTCCACAAACCCGCTTGGCGATTCAGCTCCTTGGGTTTCAGAGGAAAGCTTATGAAACCAGCCAGATCTTGGTGCCAAAGTGAATCAGTAGGATAACTCTAAACCTCTTCAAAATTCATTTAGCCTGGTATCCAATTGCTGTAACAAAGTTGTTTATGGCTACTGTTACCCTAGTGTTTCCCACAACAGGGAGCCATTCAGAAGCTTCTTAAATACAAGGAAGACAGGGGTTTGTAAGGACAAAGAAGGTATGTCCTGAGTGTGACACAAAAAGGCATTACAGGAAAATAAAGACCACTCACTAAAAGATGCCCAGTCTCAGACCTAAATTCTTAATCACCAAGATATTCCACCTTGTGCCCTTATCAATCTCCTATTACCATCCATTTCTGCAGTCTTCAGCCTAACTCCTCCACCCGCAGCACGTATGTCACTGCGTCACAGACTGGCTGAGGTTGGCAGGGACCTCTGGAGATCATCTGGTCCAGTCTCCTAGAGCAGGTGGCCCAGGACCACGTCCAGTTGGGTTCTGAACATCTCCATGGATGGAGGCACCACTGCTTCCCTGGGCAACCTGTGCCAGCGCTCGGTCACCCCCACAGCAAGAAAGTGTTTCCTGATGTCCAGAGGGACCCTCCTGTGTGTCAGTGTGTGCCCATGGCCTCTGGTCCTGGCACTGGGCACCACTGGGAAGAGCCTGGCTCCGTCCCCTCTGCACCCTCCCTGCAGGTGTTTATACACATGGGTGAGATCCCCCTGGGCCTGCTCTGCTCCAGGCTCAGCAGTCCCAGCTCTCCCAGCCTCTCCTCATAGCAGAGATGCTCCAGACCTTTCAGCATCCCAGTGGCCCCTTGCTGGACTCCCTCCAGGCACAGGCAGATTACTTTAAACCAAACCAAAGTAACAACCTGTCTCTGCAACTGTGCTTTGCTACTTTTCGTTTTGTGAAACACCAAAATAAATGCCAGCGAGCTGATCCTGATGTCTAAACAAATGCAATGAGCATTTTTCAGAAGTAGAGAAGGTAAAATGACAGTAAGTAACTATCTGTTGCAAATAAAATACCTACAGACAGCTTCAGTTTCAGGCAGCACAAGAGGGTTTGTACCTTCACTGTACTACTTCCCAGCTATCCTCCAGGATTTTTTGGTGTGGGGGTTTGGGGTTTTTTGGGGGAGGAAGAAGGGCTGGGTTTAGATAGCAGCTTAACATCTCCGAGACCCTTTTATGACTGAGACAAGACCTTTCATCACAGCAAGTATCAGAGCTTGTCCACTTGTTTTTTGTGTTTTTCTTTAACCAATGCCTAAATCTAGGCCACTTGCTATTTCAGATCTGCCGGTCATTCAGCTGTCATGGAGGCATTTTGGGAAATGAAAAATTATTTCAGTACTGCTATTCCACTGTAACAGATGGCTGGTTTAAAAAGGCAGGAAAATAAGTTACCGAGAAAGGAAGTCCAACACACGTCACAAACCTGATATCCAAATGTGTCAATTTATGGAGCCTGCAAAGCTCCAAGGAAATAGATGAGATTTTATTGAAGCCAAGGTTGACGTCACAAACCGAGTCTTTCAGCTCCACAATCCTGAAACCCAACATGAATATACTTTTATTATGTAAGGTCATGTTTGCATTCTATTTTCTAAGTCACTGAAAAAAAACCTGCTTTATTCTACAAATCAAGGACACACTGTGTTTCTGGACATTTCAGAAGCCATTTTGTGGAGTGAAGATAATGGACACTTCACCTGTGAAAGCTGCCTGTCCTGGAGTCTTACGCTTGATGTAAAGACAAAGCTCAGAATCATTTTTCTGAAGTTACTAGGAGAGTAAATTTTCTCTCACTGATTAGGAGAGTAAATTTTACTACAAAAGCCTACTCACTTAAATGCAGTTAAGAGGTATTTTGGAAACTATGGCACAGGTGACCACCACTGCCATCTCCTGCCCTGGAAATGTTTTAACAAAAAAGACTATGCATCTTCTTGAGCAGTCAAACAAACAGAAAGAGATTGTTATTTTTATTTCCATGTTTCATTTCTGTTCCACTGTTCTGCTATTACAAATTCCAGGAAACACAGCATTTGCTGCTGCTTGTAAGAGGGTATGATATTAAGATGTTTTGGTGTAAGATATTTAACAGCTCAAAAAGTTAGCTGTTGAATCCCTATAAGAGAATCTCTGTTTTAGCCCTAAAAACAAAAGGTAATTTAAAGGAGCTAAATACTCATCTCTCCTATCTGGATTGCCACCGAATTCTCTGGCACCTAGCAGCTGCACACCTACACCTTCCTCCTCAGTGAATGCAACAGCCTCTAATACAGTGAAAAAGCATGGGAGGCACAAGCATTATCTCACTAAATTGATTTTCTATAAATTGTACTGAAAAAGAGATGTTTTCCTATGAGAAAGAGATCGCACCTCTGCAAGTTCTATGTGCTAAAAGTTAAATGTTCAGCACACTTGGGTCCAAGAATGGAAATAAGTTACCCCCACATATGTGGTGGTATCCTTAAAAATCAGCTTTCAGGATTTTCTTGGGCTACCAGAGATGCAGTAACCTTCCTCCTTACACACAAAGACTATTTATTCCCATTAGTGTCAACAGAAAGCTTTTCCTTGACTGTGGATGAAGTAACAAGTGCAATAATATCAAATGCTATGCGATGGGGCACAAAATCTATCAAGAGAAGAGGCAAGGAAATTGTTCAGGCTTCCTTAAAAAAAACACCAGAAATAATTATGCTATCTGAAGAGACTGAATTTAAATAGAACCTCAGCTATAATACAAAGCTATTACCCAATAAAGTGGTGAATCCACACAGATTATCTTCACATGGGAAAAAGACCGCTTTGGAGAGAAAACAATACTACACTGTAGTTAAGAACAGCACTTCATTATTATGAAAAGTCACATCAGTCTCCCCTCATTCATTTCAACAATGCTTAGCAAAGCAAGATGAAAAACAACATGTAATGAAAGCACCATTGAGTATAGCCAGGCTTCTTTTTACTGCAGTCTTCCTGCTAATCAATGAACCCACTTGCATGCTACTCATGCTAGAAATGCAAGTGTATTATTCAGCATCTCAATTATACTTCCGTTTGTGTGTGTGAGTGCATACACACACATACCTAGCATAAAGTGTCAACGTACTTGATTAGGAAAAACACAAGATGCTCAAGAACAAAAGTAGAAAAGAAAGTAACAAATAGAGAATGACCTTTACAAAAGTACCTTGGAGGAATTTCATTCAGCTGATTTTTGCTGAAGTTGACAGTGGCGACAGGATTGCTTCTGACTGCGTTGAACATTTCATCAGGAATCACAGCTGCCTGTTTCTCACTAAACAAAGGAAAGCATTTAGCTGAGTAACACAAACAAGTTCATCATTTCCTATTTATTAACAAGACATTTTCATCTTCTAATTAGAAAAAGATGATAATAGATATATAAATATCTACAATTTGAAGTCCTTGAAGGACTGTTAATCAGAAAGCTACCAATCACTGCACCACGCTACACATCATCTGGACAATAATATAATTTCACACTGGCACCCTGATCTATTATCTTGCTTAAGAAAAACCAGTAAGAGCTGAGTTATGTCACTACCTCAACAAACACGTGAATGCTGCATATTGGGCCAGAAAGTGTAGCAAGATTGGCATTAAACAAATTTCCCCCACTCAGCTCAGAAAACACCCCCAGCACAGTGATGTGTAACTCGGGTAACGACTCAGTTTGGAGCTCCTGAACATTTGTGGTGACCAAAGCCATCCCAGCCCTTTCACCACAGCGAGGTCCTTTCCACGGTCCAGCTCTCAGCAGGACTACGTATTTCGCCTGGCAGTTCTCAGCAAACGGGGTTTTCTTCCCCTTTCCCAACCTAACAAATTACATTGTTGGTTACATTTAAGAAATAACTGAAGAGATACTCACCTACTACCAGATGTTCTGCGACTTAATGGAAATTGCTAAAGAAGTTTAAAATGTACTAAAAGCACCTGAAGGTATTAAGCATTTCAGTGAGGTAAAAGGAATGTTACTGCAGAACATTTGATAATACAAAGAAATAATTAAAAAAAAAATGCCATTCAAATCTGCCTACTCCTGAGCACATGAATTGAAGTGAAAAATGCACAAATGCAGCAGGATTTGCAGACAGTTTGGTATATATCATGAAGGAAAAAAAAAAAAAA
The DNA here is from genome assembly GCF_965183815.1 of Platalea leucorodia. Classification (NCBI taxonomy): domain Eukaryota; kingdom Metazoa; phylum Chordata; class Aves; order Pelecaniformes; family Threskiornithidae; genus Platalea; species Platalea leucorodia. Next base: position 21,722,420 of record NC_138827.1, on the reverse strand, counting down.
AAAGGCAAAAAATAGGAAAGTGTTCTTACAACTTTAGAAATAGGTAGTATTTCAAAACACATACCTATATTCCAATAATTTTAGTGAAGTTATGGCATGCATGTTAATCCTTGACTCACTTGGAAGAGTCATGGCTGTCACAGGAGGCTCTTCACTTGAGCTAGTTACATCATCTAGAGATAACAAACATATGTAGTCACACAAACTACAGGCTGCAGTCAGATGCGGTGTTCTGAATGACCTAAATGGAGATGTTTAGTGTCCCTAGTCACGTGCCATCACCCTTTTTAATTCTTCCTGTATTCTGGCTCAATTGAATATACTCTGATTCAGATTATTTCAAGAATTTTCTAGTAACGTTTTTTTGTAATCTTGGGTTTCTGGGTTGGTTTTTTTAGGCTGGGTAGAAGGGAGAGGGGTTGACTTGGATTTTGAAAAAATAGGTCAGGAAGCTTTAGAGATGTTACGCTAGCAGCAGCTAGCTGTTATGTTAGGCAGTAGCCTCCAAGGGGTGGGGAGCTAGAAACAATGATAAACAGGGAATTGGGGCTAGGAGTGATGATCCAGGTCACCTATATCCAGCACAGCAAATCTGACCACAATTTTAGTTAAAACGTTAATATTTATAAACATTCATCGTACCCTCCTCTGTAGAGTTCCTTTTGATTACTATCTACAATCCACATGAGAAAGCTATTGGTGTTGCACGGCTATTTTGAACGTTTAAAAAACGCAGATTAAAAGCATTATTCTGCACATATGAGGCGTGGCATCACACCCTAGGGATTCGCACGCATGTAAGTACAGCGGAGCTTAGCTAGAAGTCCAAACATATAATAAATCCAACTTCCACTAAAAGAAATTGAACAAAACTCTATGGAAATTCAGCAGCATTCATAAATAAAAGTCTACTAACAATTGCACCTAACCACAACTAGTTATCCTTTCATTAAGAAAGGTCAAAAGGGTCAAAAACGAGTTTAAAAAAAAAGAAAAGGACTTTTTCCAGTTTAAACCTCTATAGAAATAGGACTGCTAATGGTTCAGCTCCAACTTAGATGCTAGAACAGGTAGAGTAAAATCATAAGCATTGCTGTACCTGCAAGACATTAGCTAACTTTATTATCCACAATTATATTATCTGTTAGAGTTCACCAGATAAGCTTCTGAGTATGCACTCTAGCATCCAATTAATTTTTGTCAAGTTCATAATACGTCAGATTTGCATAGAACCGGACATTTTGAAGCGATTTCATATGCTGCAGTAACCTAATAAATACTGCCATCCTCTGGCAGACGGAGAGAAAACCCACTTAACAAAAAGGAAAATTCACACATACCATTTTCAATAAAAGTTGCTTGCATGTATTATCAAGGCCTCTCCTAAATTAAGAGGTCAAGCATTTTTTGCCATTTAAGTGCAGCATAATCCTTTCCATATTATATTTAACATGACCAATGAACTCGGTCATTTTGCTTACTTTATGTTTTAAAACTTAAGATGAAGATTTCTAAAGATGGTAAAACTGAAGTCCTGTTTTGAAAGGATTTAATCTTCTCAGCATGCAAGTTACTTAAAGACTCTGACAGCCTGTTTCCTATAGAATAAACTGTCATCTCCACTATTTTGTTTAAAAAACACAGAACAAAAAGGAAAAAAAAAACCAACTGCCAAAATATCTCGGTGATCTAGAAGCCCAGGTATGAATCTGGAAAGTGCCTTGAGTGCACAGAAGCAGCTAGCAACTTTTTGTCTGCTTTTTTAATACTATCCGTTCACTTTTACAAAGTACTGTATCTGTTAGAGAAACGTGATACAGAATCATCTAGGTGCTTTTTAATCCACGGAGGCGGAGCTTTGAAACCAAGAGAGGATTCTGCGAAAAACATACAGCATTTGTGCAGAGAAGTAATTCCCTTGAAATATTTAATCTGATTTTCTGCTTTATGACTTTTTAATTATTTCTATAGGGAATGTTGGGATCAAGACTATTAGATAGGAGAAAGATGAATTCTAACAGGCCAGGATTAGAATGATGTTTAAAATAAATGGTTACTTTCTCCCCCAAAACTTTTTATATTCTTAGTCAGCTACGTGGTAGACTTCATGGCATCACCAAGACTTTAAAGCAGACTTCTTTTATGCACGTCCTTTCTGGGAATCACAGGACTGTACTGACCATGTTATTACATGAATGAATAACACATAATACCTTTGCAAAATCTCACCTACTCTTCTATACTGCAATCAAGACAGCAGACAGATGGTGAGCTTAAAACGACAAACCCCTTATGTAAATTTCCCATGACGTTCAGGGGAAAAATAAAAAAGCTACTGGAATTCCTCATGCAAAATGCATAAAGGGACCAGGGGAAAAATACTTAAAATTGTTTTCTAAATTATAATCCTCAGTAATGTTTGTTATTTGGTATTATCTAACAGAATAAGAAACAGCACTGAAATATAAGAGCAAACTGTTGAGTAAAGAAAACTCTATTACTGCAGGATAACTGAAGGAAACTGGATTGAAACAGCTACCCTCCGTAGGTTCTACTTCATTTTAATTCCTTAGAAATAGTCTCTTTAAGATGCAATGCAATAGAGCAACATACCTTGCATTCTGCTTCTTAGATATTTCAGAAGTTCCTGGGTGCCTTTCTTTAAAAAAAAAAAGAAAAAAAAAAAAGGCAATGAGCGTTTGCCAGCCAGTATTTACACAGCTGTTTGACAAGAATGACCCTTCCAGTCACACAGGTGAAGCCCATAGCACTGCTGACTATAAAAGCCACCTGACGCTTCCCGTAGAAAAACCCTCTTTGCAGCAGCTTATGAACTTGCTTATTTGCAATTTTTTATTTATTCCAGTTGAAAATTTCCAATGCCATGTCACTACTTCAGGCTTCACATTTTTAGCTTTTTATCTGAAGTAGTTAGCCAGCTCCAAGAGCAAGGAAAAAATGTTCCAATAAACTTAACCTTCTCTTTAAAAAGGTCTAAAACAGTTACGCTTTGGAGAAGAGATTTAAAATTTGTCAAGGAAGCTGACTGTTCAGTATTCTGATAACTTACCGTGTCCAAAACTATAAACAGAAGACAAAAGACTAAGAGAGGCTGGAGGAGACTGGGACTGACTGCGGGCACGGCTAGGCATGGCATGTGCTGAGCTGAGCAAGACAAGAGAAGCCAATATGGAAGAACCTGAAAACTTTTAAGGAAAAGGTGAAGGTCAAACAAAAAGCTGAGTAACAGTCACGTGGCTTGTGTGGAGAGGAAAGCAGACACTAAGACAAAGCTCAACAGCCAGGTTGCTGTGTTACGCAAAAAGGGGAGACTAGGATTTAACAGAAGACGACTGGAAATTTATCAAGAAACAAGAAGGGGTTTGGGACTTGAATGAGAGGTCTGAGGAAAAGATGAGATGGAGCAAGGATGGACAAGAGAAGTATCTGTGCCTGGTAGACTATACGCACCCCCCAGTCCTTGCCAATCCTTAATCTCAGTATTCACAAGTTGCTAAGAAATGCCTGGGGAACCCTACAAGCTTTACCAATTACTCCTCCAAATCAAGTGTAAAAAAATCTACACAGGCATACAAAATTCCAGTTATATGAATTTACAGTGTTGGTAATGGATCAAGACAATGCAAGTATAAAATGTCATAATGGAATCCTTGTACCTGTTGTTTGCTACAAATTTGGAATACACACAAGAAATTACACCCATCTGTGCTCTTACATTTGAAAGACAGCAAATTGTCAGAAGCTAGGGAATACCAGAACTGAAGTAGCCAGGCAACCCTAACTCAGACTCCTTTGCATGTACATTTTAAGCCAACTTTGAGCTCTGGAATCATGTATGACTTCCATCCACAGAACCCCTCCTCATTAACTTAGTGCATACAATGCTCACTTCATCAGATACACGTTTTCCCCCTTCTGACAGATGTTACAAAATTTCATTTCAATAGAGAGTCTTCAGTATTGCTTATTTTTAGAGAATCCCAGTGCTTTGTAAACATTTATTTTATAACACTGGCAAAAGCACAGGAAGAAGTAATGTATACCACCAACGAGAAGAGGGGCCTACTGGGGAAAAAAAAAAAGGGAATGCTATAGCAGCAGTAGTGCCCACGCTCCAGCCTCCCTGCTGCCCTACGTACTTGTTTTCTCATGCACAATTCACACCTTCACTTTGCCAGTTACCTACAGAGAGAATGCTGATCTGAGGTGTAGGTTATCCATAAGAAAACGTAGTACATCGGATTGCCATGACTCAAAATGCACCTGTGATTAAATATGCTTTGGAAATTGAATCCTAGATCCTTAATTCAGGCAAGTAGGAAATGAAAAACAGAAATCCACGCTCATCGAGGAAAAGCCTGATGTAAAGTACTCGCCTAGCACTGCGACGAACTGTGATTGCAACAGGATTATGCGGCAGACAGCTGCCTTATCCTTTTTTTCCCAGATATCCATTGCTTCATTTGCAATATATATTATAACTTCTGCAGCAAATCAGAAACAGGTCCTATAAAGTAACAACTTCCTTTATTCCACAGTCCTCATGATCTTATGCCCTGCATCAGACTCCAGTGGAAAGAGTATCTGAACCACAACACACCCAAACAAAAGAGATGGATTAAAGCTGCACAGGCTGCTTGAAATCTGGATGTTTCCTAATTTTTTTTAAATGTTTTGTCTACACAATTTGGATAACGTACATAAGCGACATAACCAAACTTTACATATTGTCTACAGTGCTTACTTGCAGAAGGTCTCTTCGAATGGTTCTCAAAGGATTTCCCTCTAATGCCAGGAATTTCAACTGAGGAAGGTTCCCCAACGTGTAAGGCAATCTGCAAATGGAAGCAACTCATTTCAAAGCAGCTTCAAAACAAATTCTGAAGAATTTGCAATGGTTTGTCAGATGGCCTAGTATTCCAAAGCTCAGGTTCAAATAAAAAGATACAGAATGTAGCCCATTTAAGAAAGGCACAGTTTGATCACAGCATTTACACAATATAGAAAGGGTTCCTTCATTTTATGATTAAGTCTTTTTTTAATTTCATTTTACAAAGTGAAATACATCAGCCATAGAATTAGATGCCATTAGCCTCACCACAGACATAATGCAGTTTTTAGCATTACCTACTGATATCATTGTTGGCGAGGTCAAGTCGCTCCAGCTTCTGAAGCAGAGTAATTTCATCAGGAACTGATTTTATCTTGTTGTCTCTAAGTTCCAATACAGAGAGGGAATTCAGATGCTTCAGATTCTCTGCATTTAATATTTCAATTTGATTTTCACCGGCATGTAATTCCTACGGAAGCAAAGATCACCTACAATTATGTTACTCTAGTAAAATTACTTTATAACTTACTAGTCTCCTAAATCATGGCACTGGCAAAAACATATGGTGACGTGGAGAAAACATAGATCTTGATTCCCTTTCATCTACACATGAAATATCAAAGCCTCCAGAGATCCAGAGACACGAGTCTGAACTTAGCTTTTCTGAAACCATCACAGAACCCTCAGCTTTGAGTTCCATTTCCAAGCTAGGAATAAACTTGCTCGGCATTTGTGAAGAACTTGTCAACGACTTCTTTGCTCAAGAAGTTCCTTAAATTCCAAGTTATAGGAAGTAGAGAGAGCAGCTCTCCATGTCCCTATTGGAAATGCTTCACTTATAATGGAACAATTGAACGCTTCTTTAGACCAAAAAAGAGCGTACACGTGCTGCTGGTCACGTTAAGACACTGAACTTCATATATCAACATGAATTTTGTTAGAAAATGCTGAAATAGCTTGGGATTTTAACTGCTGAGTTCAGAGTTATGCAGAACTATGAAGGTATCTGCATTCTTTGATGGATTTGGTCATTGGAAACAACACAGCGATATAGGCCTTCAATTGGCCCAAACATTTTTCTATTAGTTGAGTAACAAATTTCTGATGTTTTCCAAAAGGAAAAAAAAAGTATACTTTCTCTGCAGTTACAAAGGAAAAAATTATAGTGAACGAAGTAAATTTATCCAGAAAATGTTCCGAGAGATAAACAATAACTGTTGCAGGCAATATTAGATCTAGTTTTTCAGTCATTCCTCTTCTAAATATCTCCTTTATTTTCCAAATCTGAAGAGTACTGCTGCAAATCTGTCTTCCAAATGACCTTAAGATTGACCAATGTGGACAGTAACTGCAAATATGGATGTATTAAATAGATTTGTACACACAGAATTATAAACTTGTGATCACAGCAATTCACAAAAATTTGTGTTTAAAGTAACAGCTATTATTTTAAAAGTTTACAGCAAATACATTTACAGTATATCAACCAATTCAAACCCTACCTTCAGTAATTTGCATGAGGGAAATTCTGGTAAGGAACGTAATTTATTTTTTCTCAGATAAAGTTGTTCCAAAGATGCCATAGTCGCTAATTTAGAAGGTACAGTTTCCAGGTAGTTTTTGGTACAATCCAGTTGTCTTAAGCCTAGAGAAGTAAGCGCGCAAGTGACAAACAGAAAAGAAAGAGAAAATAAAAGTAGTTTTCTACAGAAGCATAAATATCCTGTTTTTTTAAATAAATATAACAACATTGATTGGTCTACAAAGATTGTAGACCATCTCAGAAAGATCTGCAGGTAATTTTTATAGCATTTATAAAAGCTAGCAGTCTACTACCTGTTCCTGTAGATCTGCCATGGCTATTAAAATATGCGTTTCATATCAACTACTAGTCAGCTTGACATTTAACATTCAAATATTACAATTCAATGTTATCACCCTCTAATTTATGAGGTTTTTCACTCCAACAATTTCAACTCTCTCTCATTTATGCTTTATTTGCCACTCAAAATATGCAATAAAGAAAAAAAATTGTCAAATTGCTTATTGCAGTCTTAAGGCTAACAACTTCTAAGCAGAACAATATTTATCCTCACACTTTTCTGATCATTCTGTGTCCCATTTATAAAGAAATATGAACCATAAGAGGACTCAAGTTTGATATACAGTAGCTGTAGCTCATTTTTTAAAATAATTCTGAACTAATATTCCTGAGAATACAGTAACTCTTTAATAAGCTATTTTTAAAATCCTGAATAATATGCACAACATTTCTGAACATAACTACAGAACTGGCTGTATGGCATTTAATAATCTGAGGAAACTAATTTACTTTTCATTGCACTGATATCTGCAGGCAGGTTCTTGAGTTGATTACAAGCCAAATTGAGTCGCACTAGGTTAATGAGCAAAGCAAAACTTGATGGAATGTCTGTGAGATGGTTGTTGGACAGATCCTGAAGATTAAAAAAAGAAAGAGAGAGGGGAAGAAAGAGAGAGGTTAGAAATAGAGATGTTTAAAATATCCCAAGAGTACTGCTACTGCAAAGTTAATTACTGGCAGAACATTAAAATTAGGTGGCTGACATCTTCAGGATCTCCCTGGTAGAAATGTGAATGGAAGAAACAAGTCTCCCATGACTGACAGATCACAAGAGATTTGATTTCTCTTAAAATATTTGGCAAATCAAGAGCAAAACTTGGTTTCAAACAAACAAAAAAAAAGCCATGTAATAACTGACAACCTACATAAGTCATTAGAATACTCACAAAGTTCTGCCATCTACGCTATGTTTTTTTTAATTAGCAGTAGCAAAACATGAATATATCAGCCTTTCTGCAAATAAATATTTTTCAAAAAGTTGTAATTTACCAATTCTTCTAAATTGACAAGCTGTCCAAATCCATCCGGCAAGTGACTCAGCTCATTGTGATGAAGAAGAAGGCTCTTCAAATGTGACAACTGCACCAACTCTTCTGGGATACTTTTCAGTTTGTTGTGGCTAGTATTAAAACATGGAACACAAAGGGAAAAAACAATCACTAAGTAGTTTTAAGAACATAACCACATGAAGAACACTTCTGTTACATATGATGCTATCCAAACTAGAGTTGCACCACTTGTGTCAGCCGGATTATCTTAGTCACACACGGCCTGTTGAAACACAAACTCTGCAGACCCTAGAGCAAGTACAAAGCACACCCAGCACCAGATACACTGGATATTCCGTGCTGGCACAGACTAACTCTTAATTACAGCTGCAGTGACACAGGCTTCTGCAAAACATTCTCACACTGCAGCATGCACATATGCTTCCTGTTCAGGATACCGTCACCTTTAAGAAAAATCTGTCTCCTACAACTGTTGCAGCCCTCTACAATGGATTAGTTTCCTAGGAGAAACTAATTATGTTTGTTTATTTGTTCAAGAATACTTTTAATCCTCATCTGAATTTACAATATTCCAGCTGGATCTTACATTCTTTTCTTTTATGTAGTTCACACACACAGTGGCAGCATACCCTCTTGCTCCTTGCGCACAAATTAACAAAATTACCCCAGTAAACTGAAGAATATGAACTTTCCAGCATGAACAAGATCTATACAATTATTTCCAATGTACATTATTCATGTCAAAAAGCACTTTTGTTCCTTTAAAACAAAATTGCCAGACTGAGGCACATGAATGCAGATATTGCTTTTGTGTGATTATTCAAAATACCACTGTTTTTCACCTCCCAAGTAAGGCACTGACTTTGAGTATCAGTGAAAATAATTTTAACAAACCTAAGATCATCAGTTTTGATCCAAAACTTACTATTCTCAATATATTCATATTCTCTAGTTACAAACTGATAAAAATTGATATATTGCAATCTCTTCGCACTGTGAAAGTCACTGCAATATTTCTCGTTTGAGTTCTGTAACGTGTACTTACCTGACATCAAGTTTCTGAAGATTTTCTAATTGTCCTAAAGCAGAAGGAAGCAATGTCAGTTGATTATCATGCACCTGGAAAATAAAGGTTTTAGAATACAGTTACTAGTCTGTACCTGGTAGGTTTTCTTTCCCTACCCCAAAACCAAATCAAGCTAACCTAATACACAGAATTATTTTGTATAAAACTAACAGCTATACACACGCCTCAATGCAATTACCAATAGCAGCATTGCAACTGCCAATCTGTCAAAATTCTACTGAATTGACAGTAAAGAGATTAGATGTGAAGGGGGGGGGGTGTGCAGGAAAGGTGGCTGCATCCAGTAATAGCTCTTCCTTCAGTGTCCATAATAAAGCTTCCTAGATCTTTCTACAGAACAGTACCCGCTACCAGCATATAAATTGGTATACTATCAGTGATCTGTAACAATCTTTTATCCTGAGAATACACCAACGCCACTTCTACACATCCACCATGACAGGGAAATCGAAAACAAAGATCTAAGGCCATGTTTTCCCACCACCTAGAGAGAGAGTACAGTCCTACCGTAAGAGGATCACTGTACTTACATCCAGAACAGTGAGTGCAGGCAGAAGTTTGACATCTTCTGAAAGACATTGCAGTTTGTTTGAGGCGAGTATCAGCTTGGTCAGATCTGTTTGCTCCCACCAGCGATCCGCCGCGCCAAAAGAGAGATTTTGATGAGCCTCCGCTGGAGTATCCAAATTTATCCGCCACACATGTTGAGGCACTACATACACAAACATACACGCGTCAACTAAATTCTTCTGATATTTACTCTCAAACTTCCACTATCATAGTGCTTTTCATATATACATACACACATATAGCCCACTGTTTTCCTAGAGGCATTTTTCTAGAGCCGACAGTAACAGGCTGATGGAAACCTGCCAGCAACAGCCAAAAGCAAGCGCAGCTGCAAGCAGACGGCAGGAAACGTTCGTGGTTGCCGCTCCCTCTGTATTATTCCCCTCCCGCCCGGACGGCGTTGCCAAGCACAAACCCCCGGCACAGGAGGAACCGAAGCCCGCGGAACCGGCCGCCAACCGCCGCCGCCGCGGCGCCCGCTCCTCAGCTGCAGCCGGGTGGTGCTCGGGAGAGCCGAGGGCCCGGCACCAGCGCAGCCGCCTTCCCCGGGCTCCCACCCCGCCGCAGAAAGGCGCGGGCGGCAGGCCCAGCGCCGCCCCGGCCCTCCGCGGCAGCGCCGCCGCTTCCAGCGAGGCAGCGAGCCCGGCTTAGCGTGGCCGAGGCGCGGGAAGAGCGGGTGTAGCCGCCAGCTACGGGGGAGGGCAAGGAGCCGCGCGTCCCCGCCGGCCCCGAGCTCGCCCACGCCGCCCCGGGGCGGCAGCAGCCGCGGCGGGGCCTCCGCCGCCCGGCGCTCACCCTCCGTGAGGCTCCGGCCCGACAGGTTTAACTGCCCGCTCTTCCGAGCCGCCCGGATCAGCCCCTGCGGCACGGCGGGGCCCGGCTCCGCCGCCGGCCGCCTGAAGCCAGCGCGGGGGTCCCCCGCCCGCGCCCTCCGCGCCGCCGCCATCCCTCGCCGGAGCCGGCCCGGCGCCGCCCCGCCGCCCGCCGAGCAGGCGGGGCCCGGCGGCGCCCCTCGGGCGGGGACGCGGCTCTGGCAGCCGCCCCGCGGAGCGCTGGGCGCGGCGGCGAGGCCGCGGCCCCGACCCCGGCCGTGTCCCGCCCGGCGGCGCAGGGTGGACGCCGCGACGGCGAAGTGGTGGCGCGAAGGGGGAGCGGGGCCGGCCGGCAGAGCCTGCCCCCGGCCCCGAGCGGGGTCGCCCCAGCGCCTGGGGCTGCAGGCCCAGAGGGGCCGTTTGCATCTCCCCGCGGGGGTGTGCTGGGGTACGAGCCTGCAAAACCTAACAGCCGGACTGTCACCTTTGTGCAAGAATAAAGCTGCCATCTCCATACTGATCTCAGCTCACAGCTGGACCGTGTATGGATTTCATCATCCAGATCAGCCTGCCGTTTCGGCCGTACCTCCCTCCAGCAAACGGGAGGACAAAGGAGACGTCCCGTCCCGGCAAGCAGCGCCGCCCTGAAGAGCCGTCCCAACATCTGGTGCAAACCCACACAGCCTGTGCAGGAAGCAAGTAGGAACTGCAGTGGACGACACAACTGACGACATCAAATTCTTACTAATTATTAGAAAGGAGACTCAGCAACAAATCAGCTGCAGCCGTGCACACCGTATTATGCAGATCTCGCTTCCCGCCCTTCCTCCCCTCCATTTTTTTTTTTTTTTTGCCACGGTCTGCACCTTTGTCACAAGTGTGAATCCAGACCAAATAACCTGGGAATATCTTATACATACGCACGAGGTATACCAAATAAAAAGGCACTTTTACATCAACTTACTGCTTTTCCTTTTCCCTTTAGTCCAGAGTTTGCAAACTAAATAAAAATATTGCAGACTGCAAAATTCTGTCTGCCTACCAATACTTGAGTTGAACAGGGACCAGTCACCGCTTCTACCATTGAATCTGAGTCAGATGGATGTCTGCCTCATCCTACCAGCAGTTCCTGGTGAGAAGTAAATGATGAAAATGGGGCGCTTCCTTTTAGCTGTAGCTCTTTTCATTTTCAAACACCAGGTTTGTGTGTCAAACAGTACCCTTTTCGAAAAAAAGCTCCTCCTAGTAGCTCCATTGAACTTAAAAGTAATTGGTTAAGGACCAAATACTATGTTGGGTAAATAAGCATGTGATTCAAGAAACTGTCATACTTCAGGCACTAGCTCTTGCCTAAGGGTTTTGGCCTCATTGGTTTTTTTACCACTGTTCTTTAATTCCCCTTTTTTCTGTCTCCTCTCTCTTTGGGAGTCGCCAGGCAGCACTCCGTAAGAAAATGCTGTGTATTTCAACCGAGTACTAAAAAAACAGAGCTGGAAATCCCAGAGTTTTGTACAAAGTCTTCAAGTTAAGGTTCTGTTTCTTCCTGTAAGAGGAAGATGTATTTGGAAGGGCAGGAGTTAAGCAAGCTGACGCTGGTTGGTAACAGGCAGAAATCACGACAATGGATGGGAAGGGCTGGAGGTAGGGCTGAACTCCCTGGAATGATTAATATTCACCACTTAAAAATTGCTTTTATGGACTTTGGAAATAACCAATTGCTTTATTTACAATCTGATGCCAGGAACGATAGAGCAGAAAATGTAGAGAGCACTCAAAGTACACTCATCTCGGTGAACGCAGGCAACAAAATACCTACTCCACTCATCTCTAGGTGAATGCCATTAATTCACGTACCAATTGACCTAGCCTGCCTAGAATGCGGCAATTCTAAGCTTACAGCTCCGAAGGACAAGCAGCATTAGCAAGCCCACCCGGACCGCCTCGGGCGGGGCACTGTTAGCCACGCGCTGAGGCCCCCGAGGCCCGCCCGCCCCTCTGAAGGCGGACCAGAAGCACTCTGGAACCCCAGCCGCCATCTGACGAGCTCTGGCGCTACCGGCACGAAGGACAGCGTGGGCTCAACGCTCCCCGCCAGCACCACAGCGCCCCGGGGCCCGCGGCCGCGGAACCACGGCAGCGCCCGCGGCCGCCCCCCCCCTGCTCATGCGCGGCGCGGGGGCCGCGCGTGCGGGGAGGCGGAGCCGCGCCCCTTCCCGCCTCGCGGGGGGGGGGGGGCTGGCTGCGCACGCGCCGTCCCCGCGCGTTCCCGGGAGAGGCCGGGGACACGCGCATGCGCAGGCGCGGCGGCTGGGCGCGGGCCCCGGGCTGTGAGCCTGCGTGGGGCCGCGCGCTGCGCGCAGCGCGCCTGCGCGGGGGGCGGCGGCGGGGGATTGTGGGATACTGCGGCCCGGGCAGGCTGGTGAGGCGGGCGGCGGTTTGTGCGCGGCGGCTGGGCCGGGCCGGGCCGGAGGCGGCAGGAGGCGCAGGGAGGAGCTGCAGCGAGGAGCTGCTCGGGCCTAACGCGCTCTTCCTCTCCCCGATGTGTTTGTAGCAGCGGAGCGGGCGGCAGCGCAATGGCTTCAAGCAGCGGCACCGACGTGATCCAGGTCACCAACGTCTCCCCCAGCGCCAGCTCCGAGCAGATGCGGACGCTCTTCGGCTTCCTCGGAAAGATCGAGGAGCTGCGCCTCTTCCCCCCCGAGTGAGTGGCGGCCCTCTCCGCTCCCCTCCCCTCCCCCGCGAGGAGCGGGCCCCTTCCTCCGCCTCTCCGCGGCCCGGCCGCCGCCTCCGCCTTCCCTTCCCCTCCCCTCCCCCAGCGCAGGCCAGCGGCCCGCCTCCTGCCTCCATGGCGGCCGGCGGCGGGCTCCCGCCGCGGCGAGACGGCCCGGCCTCGGGCTGCCCCCGCCTCCGGCTCGGCGCCGACTCGCTGAGGAGCTCGCCCGATCGTGAGGCGGCGAGATCTCCGCTAGCCCACGTCGGTGAGCACCGACGGGGAGTCTCAGCGAGTCGAGTCCGAGCGAGCTGCTTTCTGTGCCTCTGCAGCCGTCTTTCTTCTCAGATAGAGCTGCTGTGAGAGTTTACGTGCTTATTACACTTGTAATTATTCATGTAATGACATCATGCACATGTGTGGGGAAAAGGCAGTAATTTACGGCATGCAGCTCCACGCGAGATTCCTCCCGTCAAATGCACATTTTTGCCGAGGAGCTGTTTGTTCCCGGGCTGTCTAGCTAACCTCTGCTGTCTAGCAAACCTCCAGAACTGTAAGCAGTTTATGGACAGTTGGCCATAAAACTAAAATTTTTATATAAATATGCATTCCTTGCAAAGAATTCGGTGCGAAATGGGCAGGTAATCACTAATATACAAATAATACACATTTATTATCGTAGTTAGGTGATAACACTGATTTTTGGCCACGTCAATTTCATTTGTTTTACATAACCTAATGTCACATTATATGTTCATCTTTTGCCTGTGTATTATGTAAGTAAAAAGGTTTCTTTTTGCCATGAAGAATGAGGGTTGTTTGATTGGAGAAAAATCAAACAAGAACACAGTCAATTATTTTTAATATACGAGACTATTTGGATTTTTTTATTTTAGGAAAAAAACACTGTCACAAAGCATTCTTTTTTTCTATCATTCAGGCTTCAATCCCTGCTAGCACAAAACCAGGAAAATTCCCCCATCCTGCCAGCTGGTTATATATGCAATTTCAGAAGCATTATTTCTGGTGTTCTTGCAGTTTCTTACTTTGGGTTGCATTTTGGCAGTTTCATGTTGGAAACTGAAGCATAGAAGGAAGGGGAATGTGTATGTAACTGAAATTGAGGGACAGTTCCAGACATGAGAGTTGCATTGTTAATAGCTGGGATAAATATACGTAAATGGCAGAACCATTAATGTTTGGCAGCCAGCAAAGTAACTCACGTTTAAACAGACGTAGTTATTTGGTGTACTGCTCTGTATTTTAATATTTTGCCTAATTTTTAAGGAAGATTATCAGTGGTGAACTCTGTTCCTGAAACTTTGTAATTTTAGATATATATTAACTAATCTGTTAAAAGATTACTTTTGTGGTATCAGCATGAAGTGCTCTACAAAGAAATCCCAAAATCCAAAGCCCAGCCCAGCAACTCTCCTTTTACCGTACCCCAGACTGTCTATACAATCTTCATTTGGCTCCTTTACACAAATGTGTAGTGAAATACTGGCCCCACAGGACCCTACTCAGTACAAGCATTGGATCTATCTTGGGGTTGTGCGCTGGAGAGAAGTCTGTGATGGATATGTTGTAGAGCTGGGCTGTGGGAAGAGAAGAGATGGCTTTGGGGAGATTTGTGTTATACCCTTGTGTCTGTAATGTTTGATACTAGTTAGATACTAGTAGATACCAGTCTTTAGGGCAAACTTACTGGTTTGTATCCTGGTGTAAGTTTGTTTCTGCAAAAAGGCTGGGCTCCTGCATTTGACTGCTGACTTCTGCCTCCTTTGTCCTGGCACTGGTGTTCTTGTCAATTCAGCTGGGTCATTTTCTGGTATAGAAAAATACCAAGTTGGCTGCCTTTACAGGTGCGTTGGTGAAGGCTGTGCACCGAGGGAGAAAAGGCAACAACATGCAAATGACTCCAGTAACCCAGGTGCCAGATATCTCGAGTTGGATGACCGAAAGTTACTTAAAACATTTGGCCTCAATTTCTTCTCTCTTTCAATGCCCTAAATGAAAAAGAGGAGGATAATATTTTTTCATCTTGTAGGGATATTGTGAAGATTTCTTAGTATTTATAAAAAAGTTATAACTATAGAAAAGCTACTGAAGAAATTAATATGGAACAGGAAATATAGCATAACTAAATAGGCCTTGTGCAGAAGATGTAGAAAATACTGAATAGCTGTTGAAGTGAACATTATCATATATTTTCATTCTAGAATGGAAAAAAGCATTTTTGAAAACTCTATCAACTGCACAACCTTCATATACTAGACCAGGCACTTTTTTGGACTGGGATTAATTTCTAACCTTACTATTTTAAGGAGGTTTTATGTCATTTCCTTTATGTTGCTGTCCATACAGAGATGCCACGGGCTCTGGCACCTCTAGACCCACTGTGGGTCTCTGCTGGGGTGCTCAGGGATCTGATCTCGGGATGCTTTAGAGTCTCTGATTTCATTTCACACCAAAGAGGGGTGTGTTTTCTAATAGTGGCAGGTTCTTTCATCTGTTTCTTCTAAAGGCTTCTCCATTCCTTCTCCTTTAAACTTCAGGTCTTGACTTTTCCCTGCCCATGGTATTCATACATTTTTGGGGGGGTACAAGACATAAACTATAATCCACAAATTCTCTCCATAATCTAAATCTCTTTATGTCCTAGATTATACTGGGATACTTTCTTCCATATAGTATTTCTAAGTCTCATTTCCACTGCTCTACCTCCTTATTTGGTCTTTCTCTTGGTTACTCTGATTCTGCTGTCCTCTGTAGAAGTTCCTTATTCTCCCAGGCTTCCAGACCAGATATAACTTCCTGAGCTTCTCTACTTTTCTGTTTCTCTTTCTCTCCCCTCATCCATCTCCTTATCCCAGTTTATTTAATCACCTATTGCATGTTTTATGTATACCTCAGCTTCATATTACATCTTTAATCCACAACCAGCTCTGTGACTTCTTCCATTTTTCCTCCCCAAACCCTTTCTTCCCTCCTTCTGCTTTTCCCCAACTCCATTGCCTGGTTCTTATCTTTATTGTATTCCATATAGCTTCATCCTCCATGATAGGCAAAACCAAAAAGGGGAGGAAATGGATTTGAGAGTGCTTTTTTTTTTTTTTTCCCCCCCAAAGGGGGGTGTGTGTGTGTATACACACACACACACACACATATATAAGAGCTGATTTCAGCATATTCTGTTTAGCATATGAAAACTGCCTTTCCATCAAAACTTAAGTTTCTGCTCTGAAACTTGGACATAAAAGGTCTTGTGCCACTGGTGTTTGATAGAGAAACCAATGTGTTCTCTGGTCTTGCTCTTTAGATATGAATGATCCAGTCAAATTTTTGTGGACAGAGAATTTTACCAAGAAAAAAGCACATCTGATGGAATATACAGTCTACAGAGATGAAGCTTGATAAAATTAGGAGCATACTTAGTAATACTTTCATATGTTGAATGGCATAGTAATTGGCAAAATTTCTTGCCATCTGTAATAACCACTGATGAAAACTATACAAGGACTCTATCAGAACACCTTGTAATTGCCACTGGTCTGCTGAGAAAAGGATGACAGCTTCTGTTTCAAAGTGAAGCACATGCATTGGTTCTTTTTTTGGGGTTTTGAGTGGGGGTTTTTTTTTAGTTTTTTTTTTTTTTATTTGTTTTTGTTTTTAAAAACTGTGTTTCTTCCCACCCCATGAACATGGTAATGTTGAAGAACATCTCTTGCATGGACCATCTATTCACTCTAGCCTGATTCTAGCCTGATTTTACATCAGTAATAATGTTTATGGAAGTGGCAGAAATATCCCTTAAAAAAATCAGATTTAGTATGTTCGTTGCAATATGAGGGATCTTTGGTGGAGTGAGTAGTTAGAGGTTACGATATGAAGGTTGGGTTTTCTTGTTTATCTGCTGTATTTCAGAGTCTACTGTACTTCAGAATGGGTACATTGTTCAAACACCAACCACAGTAAATTGTCGTGTGTCTCAGCATTCATTGGCATGATGTCTGAGAGAGAATTACTAATTTTTTCGATCTCTGGTGAATTAGAATAATGATGGCCTTTTTTTGGTAACTGTTGAGAACATTCTGTTCTTGGTGAATTTTGCTCAGCCACAGCTTGGATTTTAGAGTGACTGGAAATACATTTTGCAAAAAGAAATACACTGATTTATATTAAATGTCAGGCGGCATAAGCATAGCCTTATGTATTTTCAGTTGGTTTTGTAGATTCAGCCAGCTGTACCATTTAGTACCTAGTGGTACTCATGTATGTAAACAGTATCTACTCTGTTTCATGTTCCCATGTTATCACAGACATTTTAAGAATGTTTGAAAATACTGTACTGCATTTATGTAATAAATTGTTTCTTTTTCTTTTTTTAGAACTTAGATTAGTATACCATTCAGGTGTGCCATAACTCCTTGATTTACTTTTCTTTAAAATTTTACTACTGTGATTTTGTTAAACACTGTCTGCTAATGCTTCTTTGGTTTTTATGGTTTTATGTACACGGGTTAAGAAAAGGCACCATTTTGGCAAGCTACTGTGTATTCATAGATACAAAAGAGCTAATAGTTTCAATTTTTCTCTCTCTGTGCAGCTTATCGCTACAGTGTTACTTTCCAGTTTATTAAATCTGCAAGATGGTGGCTGAAGTAGATGTTTCTAATTTTAATCTTTTAAAAGCTGCAGTGTGCTGGCTCCAATCTAGTTTTTAACATCAGGTTAAATTTAAAGCGTATTGAAGTGTGATCTAATAGACGTTTAGGGCAGTTCTTGAATTTGCATAACTTGCATGTTGGGCTGAGCTTATGCTCATTGGTGGTGAAGGTTAGATAGTTTTTGGCATTTGCACTAACAAAAATAGATCTTGGATGTCTTTCTTGTTGATGTCAAAGTCATTCTCCTTTCTTCTGAATTCTGACAACTCTCTGCGCTTTCAGTGCTTAAAGACTTGATCAATGTTCTTCAACGCAGATAAAATTGTTTTGGCAGTGGGATGCATTTTGAAGAGCTAGTCTTATACCTGTTTTGGGGAATCTAGTTAGTAGAGGCAGATCTTTGTCATGAAGAATTAATGAATATTTTTCAGAGCTACCTCTTTAGCCTAAATTTGTACCTCTGGTACTTGGGGGCAGAACTGAACAGCACATGTACCCTGGCCTTGTTTAGGAACTAGGGCTTTAGGACTTGCTATTACTTTCAGTACCTGCCCTGTGCCTTCTGGAGGCAGCTGTTAACTTATCTGCTGCACAGTTGTGTCTGCATACCAGTTTTTCTTGCTGTCTTTAGTTTATATGTCTGATTAAAGTAAAATCTGCACCATTTTCAGGATATATGGACTTTCGAAACCCATTCTGGACCTTTACCGCGTTGATTCTGCCTCTGGTTTTTGGGGGGTTTTGTTTTATTTCAGGGAAGGGGACACAGTTGTATGGCCTACAATTCTTTCCTGTTGTTTTAGGAAGTAGATATTTCTGTGGTTTTTTTTTTTTTTCAAGTGACTCAACAATTCTGTATTCTCTTTTGGATTTTCCATGTCTGGGATTTTTTACGCAGCTCTGCTGACAGATGCCCATTTTGAGCTATGGAGTAGGTACGGACCTATCTTGTAGAGAGGTCTATGTTTACTGATCGGTTGTTTAGGAACTTTTCACCCAGTAGTGAGATTTCAGCTGTAGTGTTGCCTACCTGAGCTTCTTGAGTTTCTTTGTGTTTAGTTCTGTTACGGCTGAATGATAGACATGTTTAGCAGTGTACATCCCGTCAGAATGAACTTGGCAGTTTCTGTATGTGTGAGAAGAAGCATGATGAAGTTTGGTCTAGAAGCTTTTATGAAATTGTGTTGATAAGTAAAATCATAGTGGTCTCTTAATCATTACCCACTTCGTTTCATAATTTACCTTAATAACTAATTTGGGGCCTGAAGCAGAGAGTGTAAAACTACTGGTTTTGTTAACTTACGCGGTATACGTAGTAGGTAACTTTTTATCTTTCTTGAGCAAAGTTTTTCTTCATCTCCTTCCCTTCTCACAGACAGGTCATGAAAACTAATTTACATTTAGGTGACTGGTCATAGATATATTGTGCGTAGTAGAATTAAAGTCCAGTTGTAAATGAGATAACAAAACTATTCCTGCAATTTTACGGTGAATTGGCTTCCTTCTGTGTAATTTTCTATCTGTGGTCATGCAAAATGATGTTTGATACAAAACCTGAAATCGTGTTCTTGCATAGAGGAGTCCTTTATGACTTCCTAGTTTGGTGAAAGGGGGAGATAACAGTTTCATACTGTCAGACTTGCTTCCATCCAAGTAATTTATTTCTTTCTTTTTCAGTGATTCTCCTTTGCCTGTTTCATCGCGTGTCTGTTTTGTAAAGTTCCATGATCCTGACTCGGCAGTTGTGGCCCAGCATCTGACAAACACTGTATTCGTTGACAGAGCGTTGATAGTCGTACCATATGCAGAAGGTTTGTGAATTGTTTAATGGCCTATGAAGCCACCGTATGATGGCATTTTATTCCAGTATAGTTCACAAAAATGAATATTAGTAAAATGTCAAATATATAAGATATCAACATTTTGAAACCCTTGGTATATTGCCATTGGCCCATGGATTAAAGAATTTTTTTAATCTAGTGACGCTGACTGAAAGTGGAGTTTACCTCTTACTGGTTTTGTGTGTCTTTAAGTTTAGAATATTAACGTTTTAGGCAGAATTATTTGCAAATTTTGCTCTTTATCACTCTCCATGAGACATTTTCCTAAACAGACTTATGCAAACAGGTCAACATTTTAACGAAATTTTGCCTTAATAATTAAGTGTCTGCCACTTTCACATAGGTGTAAATCTCTTCATGAGAATGGTTTCTCCCTCCTTGAGAGTGCATGGGAGAGTAGATTAACATTTCTTTGAGATATGCTGCCGCTGCATTAAGTTGGGAACTTCCCTGAAAAGGCACTCACTCTCATTGTGAAGTCCAGTATACCAAGGGTTTGAATAATTATGGTTTAATTTGAAAGTGAGATCTTCCAAGAGGTGCCAAATGGGCACTGGTTCTAGTTTTTTATTCCAAGTTTTCTTGTTCATCCTTGATATATTTTATAGAATTTCACTAAATAATAAACTCTTCTCTCTGTTATTTGTGTGTGTGATTTTTGTAGTGGAGAAGGCAAATGCAAAGCCCTTCCAGATGACTGAAAAACAGTGGGTCCTCTGCAGCTACAGGGGATTCTAGACATTAACTAAAGGCCAGCAAGCACTCAAGTCCCCAAGTGTTTTCCTGGTGTAACCACTTGTTAACTACATTTTCTCTTCTTCTTTTTATTTTTACATTTTAGGGTGTTACAGTAATTTGAAAGGCAATGAGCAGGGTTTTTGGAACTTACCTTAAAAACAAAGTGCTGAGAAGACACCTCTTCTTACAGAAGTCTTATTAAACTCTTCTAGACTTGCTTTAGAAGTAATTGATTTCCATTGTACTGTTTCTTGATTTACTTCTGAAATAATGAATTTTCCCAGATCGCTTGAATTAAATAAAACCTCTGCAGATTAAGTCATACTACAGTAATAAAATTGGTACACAGCCTGGGTTCAGACTTATAATCAAGACATTGTAATGTGTAGGCTGTCTTTTGAGGCCTGGGGAGCTGTCTTATCTCTGTATTCCTTAAACTTAAAAGATATGAAAACTTAATTTCTGGAATGTAGGAATCTGCAGCATGACCTTTGATTGAGACGTGCTGCTTTTTGAGAGTACAGAACGCATTCTGAAATTGCCATTGAGTTACTGCTTCTGCTTTCACTAGTTTAGGTATAATAGCATAGTTGAAAGGCATCTTGTCCTCGTCTTTGTATTAAAGCATGATATAGCAACAGTCCATCTGAGTTAGTACTGAAATATTCTCCAAGGCCCATGGTGAAGAATGTTAGTGTTTAACTTTTCCAGTAAGGATAAAAACATTTTTCTCTTTGTCAGTCTGACTTTGTCCATTGTGCTTGATGGTGGATAAATCTGGCACATAGAGAAATCTGCCCAGTAGTTTTGGTTCAGATTGTGTAAAGAAAATAAAATTAATAAAGTAGAATATTTTAATGGGCCTGTTTAAATCAAAGAGTTCCTCATGGGCTGTTACTTGTGGTGTTCTAGCAGTTCAGAATGTTGATGGTTTTGGCATAATGATGTGGCATATCACAAGAGATATGTTCAGCCAATAAAGTTATGCCCCCTGGTTTTGTAACGATATGCTTTTGTCCCTGTACTGGAGTATAGTTTTCCCTGCAAATGCATACTGCCAGGGTCCCAATTCAACAAGCTGTTTAAGCACGATACAGCAAGATTCTTAAAACCATACTGAAATTGCTCATGTGCTTAAAGCCAGGCATATGCTTAACTACTGTGCTGAACTGGGCCCTTTTATCTTTTATTTTCTATTGTGATAATATTGTATTAATATTGCCTGTCACTAAAGTAAATGTTTATTATCTGTTTAGTGCAATAATTATCCCCTATATCACAAGCGCACTCCAGTTTTAGCATACACAGACATTTTGGTGTTGGCTGTTGCTTTGTGTTATAGAACTATACACAAAGTCTACGGTAAGGTTTAGTATTTGTAATTTTCACTGTGATATTCCTAGATTTGGAAGGAGCTCTAAGATTAAAGATGGCTGGGGGGGGTATTTAGGTTCTTTGGTTAATGTTTGTTTCTTTTGTCTGTTTCTTTTTCTTTCATTTCTACACATTCATGCAGTATTTCATGGTTCTAACAAAGCAGCAGTAAAAAAAACTCTTGAAGCATGAAAATTAACTGGTGAGGGGCCTCATTGCTTTTTTTAAAAATTGTAGTTTATTTATTTCTAAATACTTTTTTAAAAAACAATTAGAGGATCAGATGCATGATTTTTTTAATGGATGCAGATCTTCTATGAGGTGTCTCAAGATAAGTCTGAGGATTTGTATTTAGATGCCAGAAATGTTGTAGTTGCACTAATTTGAAATGTTTAGATATAATTTATAAATATCCTCTGAGACATAATTTTGCATGCAAAATTACCCCATAATCTCTCTGTAGGTATGTTAATATATTTATGCATTAATGCCCTTTATCTAAATGACCTTTTTCCCCCCCTCTCCCTCCATAACTTTTGGTATCTAAATTGATGACAGCTCAATGACACAAGCAAGATAACAGTGCTGTGTATTATACATTTGTTTATATTATCGGCACTTCTCAGTATAGGTGGAAGGAACCATTACCTTTATTTAACAGTGGTTTTTCTTTTTTGTTGTTGTGTTTTACAGTTCTTTTCCCTGGTTCAGCCTGAACTATATACCAGGCCCTGCTGAAAATACCACCCAACAGTTTTCTTCTGCAGCTTATCCAGTTTCTCTTAAGTGCCCTGTACATATTGTATGTTTTATGATGAGATGCAGTTTCTTAATATGTATTACAGAAACACTACTGGTATTTGCAAATATATAGTAAAATTGTTTTATTGAACTCTCATTTTGGGGGCTTGGGCACATTAACAAATTAATCCATCTGTATAGGGCTTTTGCTGTTGGATAGAATAAAAATACCTACATAATTACTTGTTTCATAGTAGGACCCTTAAAATTATATGTGCAGAGCAGGCAGTAAAATAAGACACTTGTCTTAGTTGGCTGCAAGATTTTGGGCCAGAAGTTTCTTCTGAAATGGCAGTATGTAGCAGCATTCTTGGTACAATAAGCATGGCACATGTTGGAACAAATGCATTTTACTGCACAGGTAAGGAATGTGCCACAATATACTGTATGTATGCACCCATTCACCCACAGACACACATACACAGCGTGTATTTGAAGATCTGCAGAGACTTTCATTTTCATTTGACAAGTCAGCAAAAGCCCTACGCTTGATTCAACAAAAAATATTTCCATACCTTCTCTTAAGTTTTACAAAATTTATATGGTAGGTGTAAAAGAAAACATAGTGAACTGTACCATATTATTAACCCCTAAATCAAACTTTTTTTGTCTTGTGTATCTTGATTTTTCTGTGTGCTTTATAGTGAAGCAGCCGACACGAGTCGTTGTTCATAAAACAGCTTTTGAAAGTTGAGAGCACACCCCTGGAGAACCGACTGTGCTTGCTTACGTTTGGTTCATGACTTAAAAATCGAGTACAGGTGATGAAATCTTGGCAGTGTTAACAAAAAAGTAGTGTGTATTGTGCTATTTTTTTGCTCTAGAAACTTAACCATTTGTAGAGAAAAAGGAACAGTCAAATTTTCACACATTGAAGTTTCATTCTGACAAAAAAATTAATGATAAATATTAATAGACATCAAGCTTTGTATTTTAGCCAACATAAGTACTTTCAACAAACTCAGGTGGTGTATCAGGGAGACATTTTCTGGGTGTATTTGTGTATTTTCTGCCTTTGAAATGGAATGCGTTCTAATGCAAGGCTATTTCTCTGCAGGAGTTATTCCTGATGAGACTAAGGCTTTGTCTCTCTTGGCACCAGCTAATGCTGTGGCAGGTCTGCTGCCTGGAGGTGGACTCCTGCCTACTCCCAACCCACTTTCTCAGGTAGGCTTTCCAGTCAGACTGAAGTCAAGGGATTAGATGTATTCTGTTAGGTTCTAACTTACTTTCTGTTGATATTTTCAGGACAAATAGGCTGATAAGCTAATGCTGCTTCCTAGAATGTTGTAGTTTGTATACCTTGATGGATTGTTCTAGCTATCTGATATGAATTGTGGCAAAATGGTGATAAGTTGCTAGATGGGATGCTTGTATTTCCTTAATATGATGCTTCTGGTATCTCAGGGACCCTGTGTTTATATCTCTCTCTCATCCCTCTCTTATCCATTGTACGCTTACAGACAGATTTGACAAGCAGTAGAGATCTCATAGATTTTCAAGTTGTGACGTTCAAGGAGTTGACATGCTGTGGAGATACCTTCCGTTAATACTCCGAGGGGAAAAAATTGTAGCCTGTATTTGCTCGTTATCTAAATACACAAAAATTCGTGTGGAAGATGAGCAGTAAGAATAATACACTGTGGGAAGAGATTCAGTCAGAGCACATCTCTTACTAGAGTACAGAGACTCAAAGTAGAAGAGGCAAATTAATAAGAATAAAGCTTCATTAATTCTGCAGTTCCCAAATCTACTTCTGCAGCTTGTGCTTTAGCTCTTCTTTGTGTAGCTTCTGTTATGATTTCTGATTGCATGTAAGCTATACTTGCCATTAAGTTGTTCAGAACGTCTTTAACCATACATAGAGGGAAAAGTCTAAAGTTTAACTTGAAACTCGAGGAAAGGGGTGGAAGAAACATACCGTCTTAAAGATTTCTTTCAGCAAAAACTGTATGTATATTAATTCCTGAAAATGGTTGGTGAACCACCTTAATTTTGGTTCTGTCACTCTGAATCCCAGCCTACTCCCAATCCACTTAATGGTAGAATTTAACACATTCATTTTATGGAAAAGTGCGGTGGATGGTCATTTTTTTCAAACACATCTTGAAAGCTTGTTGTGTAGCTCCTTTTGACTGTTACTGGGAGTTGGACATCTAATCAGTAAAAGTTAGAGCTGTAGTTTATATTCACAAAATTAGTGTGTGGGAATGTGGCTTTTTCTTTTGAGACTGCAGGGAGAAGCCTATACAGTTTCAAGAGATCAGCTAACTGAAAAACTTGTCAAAAAGTGGAAGGTTCTGCTCCCTTGCTCTTGACTACATGCTCTTGCTGCTGCTTTTATGCTGGCTCTGGAACATCAGATCCTTCTGTGAAGTATTGTGTTAGCTTGATGCAGACAGCACAAAAATAAGTTCTCTGACAGCTCAGTGGGTTGAATTGGTTGACAAATGAGTCTCAAGTGCTGGAGCAGTCAGAAAGGAGGCAGTGAGAAGGAAGGAAGGGAGAGAAAGACCTCATAGCAACAGCACAGTGTTTGATTAACATAAGATCACATGATTTTTAGCACAGTCTGTGTTTTGTTTCAGTGTATGTTCTGATCGTCTCTCTCTTCAGATGGCCAAAAAATGAGGCTTCTAGATTAATTTAAGGAATTCAGACCTATGCCGTCCCCCTACTTATTCTTCCGGTAGCTTTTCAACCCATTTGCCTGCTTTAACCAAATTTCAGAAATTCGCAGAGATGTAATATTGTTATATTGTCTTTTAACATAAAACATGTTAATTTCAATCCTAAATTGATTTAGATATGTGGTAGTTGGCTCAGAAACTTACAATGAATTTTCATTTTAATACTGGAAAATAATTTAATTTAAAACTATTTCTTGAATGTAGTGGAATGCTTTTCTACTTTTTTTTTTTTTCTCCTACCTGTTGGGATGCAGAGGAAACAGAATTTCATTTTAGAATATTCATAGGAAAAAAATTTTTCATATACTAAGCTTTGGAATACCTGAATAAGGAAAACTGAAATACTCTCACTGACCTTAGTATAACGTTTCCTGTAGCTAGAAGCCTAAGTAAAACCCGGTTCAAGTTTCCACATGTCTAATGCTTGGGAATCTTGATCTTAACAGCTTTTTATCAATTGAATATGGCTTTGTCTAATTGCTGTCTTTGTTACAGATTGGTGCTGTTCCTTTAGCTGCTTTAGGAGCTCCTGCTCTTGATCCTGCCCTAGCTGCTCTTGGGCTTCCTGGAGCAAACTTAAACTCTCAGGTATGTCACACATTCTAAAATTTTCTTTATTGTCCCTAGCACATATGTAGTTTGACTAGCATACGTGATGCTCTCAGTGCTCACCAGTATGTTAAATAACAAGCTGAAGATCTGGAAATACTATACTTAGGTTTGAAGAAGTGTTACAAAATATTACTTTTTATTAAAGGCTTGACTCAATGTAGTCTGCACAGGCTGCTGGTTCTTTGAACTTCTTAGAATTGTTATGGAATGCAGTCTTTGTTTCTTGGCGTAGCAGGTTTATATATGAACACTTTTCTTTTGCTACCTTCTTTTCTGTTTTAAGAGTAGTTTTCATTTATATCAGTTTAACAGCCACTGTCTGAAAAATCCAGTGATTGATTTTTCTGAGGACTTGTTTGGAATAAATAGTATCTGTAGGAGTATCAAATTTAATGCCAGAAGGACCTAAAAAATAATTTGGGACTAGTAATGAAATAATTCAAACCTGTCATTATCAAGCTATGAACCTGTCTTGTACTTAGAGTAAAAAAAAAAATTGTTTGACTTTTTAATTTTGTAGGTGTAAATACTGAAGAGACTTTGTTAGACTGTAGTCTTTTTAAAACTGAATAAAAAAAGACTCTAAGTACTAAGTAATAGTGAGCATAATATTGAGTTAATATTTAAGAGATAAGAACCAAATACTGTGCAGAGAACATGTTTTACAGGTACAAAAAGTAGTAATAATTTGTTGCATTGCTAAGAAATCAATCATTTATCATTCTCTTCATGCATGCTGTGTGTAATAACAAACAAATAATGGTGGCAATGAAATAACAAATGAAAAACATAAGCATTATAAATGCATATTAGAAAAATATAAATTTGGTACAATGAAGGATTGTTTCCTTTGTCCATTAAGCCAGCTGATTGTAACAAACTGGGATCAGCACATGGCTGCCTCTGTATAAAGAAAATTAGTGGGGACTAAACGTTTTGTTGTTAATACACCACTGGTACAGGAAGTGACCAATTGTAATAATACTTGGATTTTCCTAAGAGCTGTAAAATATATTTTTTGTGGAATTTTTAGAGTAAAGAAGCTTTTGCTTATTGTTCATAAATTGACATTGAGGACTTCCCATGGACAGGCAACATAGTTCTCCAATGAGGTCTCTGTTCTCTTGAAGTAACAGAGAAATAACCTGTAAATACCAGAAGTGTATTTTTATTTTAAAGTGTTTTGATTCTGTCCAGGAAAGGGCCTATGTTTGGCCACTGTGGAAAAAAAAAGTACCTAAGCACCACTGAAATGTGATGTTCATACCCTCACCACCTTCCACAAGTTATAAAACAGAACAATATGCCTTTTTGTCTGTAACTTGTTTGGGGTGCAGTTTGTTTTGGTTTTCTCTACCTGTAGAGACTTTTTGTTTTATCCACTGCTGAGGGTACATTCAAGGAAGATAATCTTCTTAAGCATGCACATCTTCCAACATGGTTTTAACTTTTTCTTCTCACAGTCTCTTGCAGCAGATCAACTACTAAAACTTATGAGCACAGTGGATCCAAAGTAAGCATCAGTGTTTACAAATATTTGTATTGCAGTACACTTGATCTTGGGAATATCTGTTGTGATGCAGTATCCAATCTTTGTCCTGCTGGATCTCATTAAGGTTGGAGAAAACTAGTGTCTTGGGGATCTTGTGTAGACTCTCTTCTCTGTGGTAGAGGGAAGAGGGGGAAGAAATGAGGATTATTCAGCCTTGCATCTACAGAATAACACCGGTTAATCTCTGGGATTTCATTTTGCTAGAGACAGAAATTCAGTTTTTCATATGTAATTTTTGTCACTTCTGTGTCCGTAATATAAGCCAAGACCAGCAACTGTTGTAAAAAACAATAATAGAAGAGTCTATGTATGTTACAGCTGTCAGAAGGTAACAAAAGACAGCTTGTCTTATTGCTTGGTAGAAAAAGGGTGCAAATAACAGTAAGCACAAGTATTTGCTAATTTTTATTTCATTATTTAGAAAAAGGATAATTTTGTTCAAAATAGTGTGGCATGGGGACAGCAAGTAGGGAAGGATTGTAGTACTTAATGTATTAGTGTGCCATTATGCTATTCATAACATTGCAATAGGATGATGAAAGCATATGCCATTGAAAAAAAGCTATTAAAATAGTAGATGAAAAGTGAACTAAATGCAAAGCAACCACATCTGTCTCAGCGCTTGAACTGCAAATTACAGGAAGCTTTGGTGAGAATTCTTTCAACTCTTAGCTTTGGGAAAGTATATCAATGTGTGCTTGCCCTGCTGCTGTGTTAGCTAAAGAGACTTCTTCTAACCCTGTTTGGCTGTTGCAGTGTTTTTAAATTGTCAGAGCCATCTGATCTGTACCAGGGGATAAAGCTATGTATGTGATCTATCTTCGTTTTTAATATTATTCTGTATTATATTATATTATTCTCTATTTTAAATTTACATTTCTGGAAGCAGGGAACGCATACCTGATTGAACAAAACAGTTACCCAAGATAACTATTAGATTAGATAAACATCAGTCAGGTATATTGGGTATACCTGGTTGGCTTCAAAGCCACCTTGTAGAACACATCTTCTGAACTTTAAATTTCATCACTGTTTGTAGGCTTCTCAGTATGGCTTATAAAAATGGAAACTGATTTTCTACTGTGTAATACACTGTTTCCTGTGGAGTTGCTCTTTCAGGCGATGAGAATTGAAATTACGTTGTACAAAAATGTTCTGAAAAGTGTCATTAGAAACATATCTGTGCAAGACAATACAAACTTTCCTGCTATTTACAGTTGACTGGAATTCTAAATGCTAGTATCTTGTGCCACTGTTTTCAGCACAGATATCACATCTTAGACTGACTACTCTGTTACCTGAGTGGTACAAAACGCAGGCAGATTCTGATTTCATTTAGATCAGTCAATTTGAATAGGCTGCAAACTGACAATGGAGGCATGTATTTCTTGGATTCATCAATACTGAATTTCTAAAATTCTTTATTTACCAGGTTGAACCATGTAGCTGCAGGTCTTGTTTCGCCAAGTCTGAAATCAGATACCTCCAGTAAAGAAATAGAAGAAGCTATGAAAAGAGTACGAGAAGCACAGTCATTAATTTCTGCTGCTATAGAGCCAGGTAATTTTAAATCGTAGAATACCTCATTCAATTCAAGATGGAGTTTTGATGTAGTATAAGATAAAAGCTAATGGTCTGCAAAATATTGGCTTAATGCTTTCGTGTTCTGCAGTGACTTAATTTATAGTTGACAGGTTTTTAATTGCCCTACAGTGTGAATGCTGCATGTGTCCTGCAGAATGATGCTGGGAATTAATCATATGTGGTTTTTTTTTTTCCCCAAAATTCACTTGATTTGAAGGTTGCAAAATGCTTGAACTTCCCCTGATTGAAGTTCATAATTCCATCTCTGAGACTTCATTGGAAACAGCAAGTGGCTTAACCACTTGACATCCTAGTGATGTTTGTTCTTGGGGATGATTTCCTTTCTTTTATTTCCTAATCTGTGGAAATTTGTAAATAATTAGGGTTTTTTTAGCTTTTTTCAGTAGATTTTATTTTAGAACAAGATGCAGTAGTTCATCCACAAATATCAGATCCACCAAATCAGTAACTTGGAACACTGAAAATATAGTTTTGCAGCCTCCTGATCATTTTCAGGAAAGAATAGAGCTCCTGTTCTTTTATTATTCCAGAAAAATGTGCTGATTGTTTTCCTTGAGGCTTTTTGTGGGAAATTCAAAACAATAATTTGAGAGATTCTTTAGCCCTTCACAAAATGGCAGAGATTCTGAGATTTAATAAGACTTTCCATTGCCCTGCAGCTATCATCTTTTAACTGACTTTAATTAAACATTTTCTGAATTTTGACTTCTTTAATTTTGCATAAAACTTTGTTAGTTTTATGTCACATACATGTCTCCGTCATGTGTTCATTCTTTGTGTCATCTTTTGAGGAAAAGGATAGATAAGCCTTAATTTCAAATGTCAAAATATTCCTTAGGTTTTCTTTATCTTCTTTATATCTGTAGTGTGAAGCTCAACTTCCTTTCCTTTATAAAATCTTTTTGAATACTAAAATAACATTGGGGTTTTTTACTATGCTTTTCCTTTTAACTCCAGACAAAAAAGATGAAAAACGAAGGCATTCAAGGTCAAGGTCACGCTCAAGGAGGAGGAGGACACCTTCTTCATCTAGACACAGGTAGTTAGCTTATTTGCTTTAAAAAAAAACAACAAAAAAAACCCACAAAAAAAACCAACCAACCAACCAAAAAAACCCAAACCCACACATAGCTGAAACAATTCCTTCAAAAATACTTCTTGGAAGTGACACTTCACTCATGGAACAATGCAAATGGTCTGAAGAAAGCTGAGGCTGTGATTTGGCTAGACTGCAGTGTGAGATGGAGGCCTGCCTCTGTTTTTGTAAAAAGGGTGGGAGAGAGATGATAGCAAAAAACACCTCAAAAATACCTAAACTACTGCAGAAAGAACTTCAGGACACCTGGTCCTAGCAGTGTTTGGACTCTGATTTTATTTAACAGTAAATTGTTTCTTGTATCAAAGAAGCACCTTAGCAGAGAGCCTTAGTTTTACACAACCCTCACTACTATGAACACCTAAGCCATTGTAGGCTGTCCATTTTACAATAGTTCCTTAAACCTCTGTTGTTTCTTCAATCTCTTTCCAGTGTGCTCATGTGGTAATTATAATTTGTCTTAAAACCAAGTACTAGGAGGCTTCTCTGAGCATTGTTATTTATGTACAGAAATGTTTACCTGTTGGGCTGTTTGTTTCTAATATGTGCAGCAAATTCAGCTTCATGGAAGTATCTGGGACAAAAGTTTTTCCAGCGTTTTCTAGGTTATGATTTACTTGGAGATCAGGTCAGTTCAGGTATCCTGACTAGAGATCTTAATATTGTCCTACCCAAACAGAAAGACATATGGCTCATTTATGCTTTTGGCCTGTCAGCGCCAATTGGACAGTGCATGCCAGTGGTCTGTGCAAAGCCATTTTAACTATGGCCTTCCCATTTGTACTTTTTTTGCTATTTGCATATTCAGTAATTGGCTTGTATTTGGTTGAGTGCTCTAAAAATTTCTTCACATTTCAACATGACTTAGCCGTTTTCCTCTACAATAGGACTGATATTTTCTTACAAGGAGAGTAATAAGAGAGCTGATTGAAGCATCCTTGTTCTTTGACATTTAGCATTTGTGCACTTCCTTTTTCCATTTCCTTGGCCGACTCAATGCGACTCCTCTGCTGTTTTCGATATTTTTTTTTTCTGTTTTCTATATCATTGTGATTCTGTATATCAAAATTTCATATCTTTAACTCCCATGTACAATGTGTTACTGGTAGACGGTCAAGAAGCAGATCAAGGAGAAGGTCCCATTCAAAATCAAGAAGCAGGAGGCGATCTAAAAGTCCAAGGCGAAGAAGATCTCATTCCAGAGAGAGGAGCAGAAGGTCTAGGAGCACATCCAAAACCAGGTAATTACTTCAGTAAATCTATTCTATTTGCTAGAAATTAAATTATTAGATTTTGGTGCTTAATTAAAAAAAAAAATCAAAAACCACAGACAAAATGAATTAGTGACTCTTTTTAAAGTCACAGTCTCTTGTAACATCTTATAGAATTATATTATACTTGCCCTATACACGTGCACATTTAGTTACATAAAAACATGAAACATGCTTTTCCTAAGAGTCAACAGATGCAGGAAGCATTAGCTGAATCACTCAGTAGCTGTCTTTGGAAAGCGGGAGATGTGAGCATCTAGACTTCCAGATTTTGTGCTGTTTGTACACAGAAGCTATAAAAGAGCTGTTCTTTTATTTTGCTGTAGATAATTGTAATCTTTGTTTCCATTAATATAATGTGACTGGACCCAGAAATACTAAACAGTATATGCTATCCAATGTAGTTGTTAGGTCTTCATTCATTTTCCTACATAGCAAAAGTAGTGAAAGCTATTTGAGTAGTTTGAAAATGACTTAAAATCTGTATTTTACTAAAAAGGGATAAAAAGAAGGAAGAGAAAGAAAAGAAACGTTCTAAAACTCCCCCCAAAAGCTACAGCACAACTAGACGATCAAGAAGCACAAGCAGGTACAGTAACATGAAGGTTTTCCTTGGTCTCTATTTCCAGCATGCTTTAATGCTTTATCTACTTTAATAGAAAGAACATTCTTGTATGTAACAGGATGATGGTTCTGTTGTGGATATATTGGGTATATGCACAAACACACACATATTCTCTCTACCTGTGTCTATAAGATGCTTTATTTTTTTCCCTGATACTGTAATTTTCTGGAGGTATTGTTTGGGCTTAGAATAGTTTCTACTTTCTCTGTATCAAAGAGAGTATGATGCTTTGAGGTCACTGTTAAACTCTTTCGTGATTTATGGAATAAATACATGCAAAATGTGTGCCATTTTTTTTTCAAAAAAACTTTCAAAATTAACTTGCAATATTAACAAGAACAAACTGCTTTGTTTCTATTTGCAAAAAGTGTCAGTATCCCTAATACAGTATAAGCTAACAATTTGTTATGAAGGTGGAGGTAGAGCAGGAAACAACTTACTCTGCTGATCGGCAACTGTGTGGGCTTTGCAGTACTGCTAATAGTAAATATCCATTTTGAGTTATACGTATTTAGTACCTTTTGAGCAGTGCTGATTTTGGAGGCAGAGATGTATTTGTAGCTTAAAAAAAAAAAAAGCTTTGGTCTCTTTCCTGCAGAGAAAGACGACGTAGAAGAAGCAGGAGTGGAACACGGTCACCTAAAAAACCCAGGTCTCCTAAAAGGAAGATGTCCCGGTCCCCATCTCCAAGAAGGTCAGTAAACCTCTTGGCTGAAAAAAAAAATGGTGCCCAGGTGGAAAATTCCCAAGATGTGCGCTACAGCAAAGGTCACAGTGGGGTTACTTTGAAGATGGTGTGTGCTTGGCTTGTTCCTTAAACCTAGCCCATAGGTTGACTTCTTGAGAGAGAGAGTGGATCTCTGCTGCCTGCTACCGCTTTTATCATAATTTAATCGGCTTCAAGCATAGGGCTTCTCTGTTAGTGCCCAAGAACTCCAAACGCGAGGTATTCCAGGGGTGAGGAGTAGGAGATGCCCAGAGTTCCTGGCCCGTTTGGCTCTGTACAATAGGACTCAAGTGACTTTTGGGTGGGCCTGGGCATTTTGTGATCCTGTCTCCCTAAATGGGGAACTTGAGGTGCTCCTTCATAAAATGCCGTAGTGTTGCTGTTCTTAACACAGCGTTTCTTAGACTTCGCTTTGTAGTAGCTGTGTTTGATCCAGAGCTAAAAAATCAGGACGTTTGGTTATTTTCTGAAAGCGAATGGTGTATCTTAGTTGTACACTGCTATTTCTCCCTTTCGATTCGTAATGAACTATGGGTAACAGTCTGGACATGGTCTGTTCTAGTTATGGAATGGTGCGATTGTGGTTTTCATGCTTCTACATACTTTCTCATTGTAGACATAAAAAGGAAAAAAAGAAGGATAAAGACAAGGAGAGGAGTAGAGATGAGAGGGAGCGGTCAACAAGCAAGAAAAAAAAAAGCAAAGACAAAGAGAAGGATCGAGAACGAAAATCCGAGAGTGATAAAGATGTGAAAGTATGTTTAAAAACCTGTTTAACTTCACTGCCTGTACTGTAGTATTAACCTTAAACCAACAGGGGCTTTGAAAGCAAGTTTTACTTTTTTTTTTTATCTTGGCAAAGCAGGTCACAAGGGATTATGACGAAGAAGAACAAGGATATGACAGCGAGAAGGAGAAAAAGGAAGAAAAGAAAATGGCAGATTCTTCCTCCCCTAAAGTAAAGGAGTCTGCTGCCGATAAAGGAAGTGGAGATTCAGCAAGGGAATCCAAAGTAAATGGGGATGATCATCATGAAGAGGACATGGATATGAGTGACTGAATTTTGCCTTTGCAGTGAACACAGCTGCAGACGTGCATCAGTGTCATTCCTGTGTGATTCTTTTATGCTGTACTTGTTAATCCTAAATCTAGATGTATACAGCTCTAAGCTATACATGGTTTGTAAATCTCCTGATACTAACTCACATCAAAAGCTTTATAGAAAGGTAACCATTCTTGTTACGGCCGAAAGGGATTGCATAGCCAAGCAATTTTTACTAACTTGGTGATGCTTCAAGCAACAGTAAAAAGCTGCATGCATCTACAGCAGGCATGGACTGTTTGTTGTATGATCTCCTTTAGTAAATCAGCTCACTTATGATAGTGTTTCTAGAATTTGATTCATTGCAGTAATAGAGCAGTATAGGGAATGCACTGACTGCATGTTGATTGTGGCAGAAACATCCTAAATGTTCTAAAGTCCTACAACATATGGTGGATCTACTTAAGGGTCTTAAGTGTGACTACACAAAAAAAATGACAGTACATCTGAAAATAAGCATTCTGATATAGATAGTTTTTTTGTTTTCTTTTCTTTTTTTTAAGCCATGTGGCTGGGGTTGTTTTGTTCTGTTTTGTTTTTCCCGGTGGGTTTTGTTTGGCTTTGACAAAGTTAAAATGCACTAACCTTTTTGAGGGCTTTTTTTAATCTGTCAGTTCAAATCCATCTCAGGTGAGTTGTAATGGTTCTTAACTTTTCTTCTTGAGCCTTGGGAAGTGAAAATCTCTGCTTGATCAGTGCCCAGTGATTAAAGGTTGATTTGTGCAGTTTTCATAATCCAGGTCGTTTTATTTGTTAATGAGCTAAACACATTGCAAAAAGGTAGTGCATTTTAAAATTGACCTTCGTATGCTTTTAAAAGCAAGTCTACTTGATAATGTACTTTTTACTTGATCTCAAGTTGTATAAACTAATAAATTTGTGTTTACTGTCACTGCAGTAGTAATCTTATGCACACAGTGATTCCATGTTATATGCAAAGTAGTTAGGCAAGCTGTTTTCTTAGTTACAGAAGTTCAAGAGCTTTTACTTTTGTGCAGGTAAAAAGACAAAAGTAGGCTACAGTCTGTGCCATGTTGATGTACAGTTTCTGAAATTGTTTTACAAAACTTTGATAATAAAACCCTTAAACTTATACTCATGTTCCTATACAACTCTGCTGGTATTTATTTACACCACTGAATGTATGAAACTTTACCTCATTCATTTAAAGTATACATTTTTCTTCATCTACCTATTTTAAAAAGACCTTAACTCCATCTCTTCAAAAACTCTTAAGTGCAGTGACAAAGCTGATAAGCCTGCCATTTTAGCTGTAGTTAAGGACGTTACACTAAAGAAAATTATTTTACTTTTGGGGGGAATGAAGGGAATGGGCTTAAATGGGAATCTAGAGGTATTATGGGACAAGTACTTTTAAAGAAATATGTATTTGTAAAAATTTTTTGTATTTTCATTGAAATATGAACATTCACCTCTTTGGAATGGTAATGGAAGACTAGCAGAAACAGGAAGCAGCCAGTACTTTGTGCATATAAAGAGTCTGTTAATGTCAACTAAAAAGTTACTGGTTTAAATTAGTAAGTTTTGCAATGAAACTATAAGTGGTGCTTGAACTTCTTGAATCTGATCAGTCAAACCACCTTCTTTTTAAACTGTCCTTTTGCCCCAGGCAAAGTGGAACTTGCCGTTTAGATATGCAGTGTCATTTTTAGAATTTGTAGAAATGTAAATTTTTATCAACTGTTTGGAGTATTTTGTCAATACAGAGAGGTATATGTCATACAACCAGTTCTAGGCTTTTATTTCTAGTGGAGAAAGAGTGATAGTTCTTGTAATAAAATAAAAATAGACGCAGACAAGGTGCATGATGTCTTCATAGATGTGCCTTTTTTGTTGTCATCAAGATATTTATATGTGAAGTACAAGAACATAAACCGATTTATAGTAATAAAGTAAACCTCCTTGATCCTTAGACCTTGTTGTTGTGAAAGTCATTCACATGCTGTAATGAAGGACCAAGTCAGGGTAACGAGCTCAAGATGGCAGATCAAGGGCTACATGTAATTATGTTGTTTCTAGTTTATTTTATTAACAAACTAAGTCTGTGTTGTGTATTAACTGTGTACCTCCGGCTGCCCAAGTACAAACTGGAGAACTGTGTGTGGTTTTAGACCACGTTTGCTAATTGTGCACATAGCCTTTTCGTATTTTTTGGTTTATTGCCTTTCAGGGCAGGAGCGTGTGCGCGTTGGCTGAGCCGGCGGAGCCGTGCTGCAGGAGGTGGCCGCCAGTCGCTCCAGGGAACAGCCTGTAACCCTGTGCAGGGCTCCCCTCCCGCGGTGGGGCAGACGAGCCACTGCCCCCCTGCGCTGCTTGAACCTGTGCGAGAGCTTCCTCTCCCACGTCACGCAGTTAGAGCACTCAGCCAGAAGAACAACTTCATTTTAGTAATTGGAAGTTGGTTTGCTAATTATTATGGAGCATAGGCTCACCTGTCTCTTGGAGTGAGGCCTTCCAAGTCAGGTAATACCTCTGCATTACTGCAGTAGTTTAATCCTGATTTAGTAGCAGCTGCTCCTGGCCTCTGGCATTCTTACAGGTGGATTTAACTGACAGCAGTAACTTGCGGGAGTTTTTTCACTTTAAATTGTACAGAGAACCAGGCAGCAATGGTTGGATGCGGAGGCAGCACCCATTAGTACTGGTTGGCTGGGTCACAGACAAAAGATGCACTGCAGCATATAGTAATTGAGTCACTTGCTAATTGTGAACTGAAGGATGAGGGAAAGTGGTTCCTCGCTTTTCTCCCAATGTCTGTTGGCAGGCTGCAACCAGAGATCGGCAACTATTTTTAGACGAAACCCAAAGTTGCTGGAAAATGCCAGCTAGGAGCCACAGGTGAATAATGCACTTTTTGGGTTGCAGTTGTTGAAGCCCGTGCTGTGTTAAATGTTTCAGTAGCTATTGTTTCTGCTACCAGAGTTCTTAAAACCCATTTTAATATCAAGTAGGATTAATTTTTGCTTATGCATCAGCCTTACATTTGCTATTGTCAGATTTCAGCTTTCACTCAGATCCTCAGTAGTCCAGCTGTTCCGTTTGGACATCAGCATCAAGGTGGCCAAAAGCGCGTTCCCTCTCATCTTGAGGAACAAGACATCTTTTCTTCTAAAATGAAACTAAGAATGGCAGTAGAGATTTTGTTCCAACTTCTCGGGTACCCTGTCAGCATGCAGCTCATTCTGCAATATTTCATTTTGAACGAAGACCTATGACACATGTTAAATGAGACTAAAGTACCACAATCCAGATGGAAAAAGTTATGTATGTCCTACTGTTGACACTGGGGAATTCCATGTCATAGCTGGGCCATACATGGATGACTTACTGTGTGTGAAAGAAAAATGCCTTCCTCAGCTGTACCTTCACAGTAACCAAGCTGGAAAGTCCCTAGCAAGTGTTGTCATACTCATTTTAAAAAAGTACTTCATCATAGCAAAAGCCAGGCTTGTGGCTAGCCACACTATTTAGCCACACACATAAAGGCTACAACTGCAGAGTTTACTGAAATCTTTAACTGTAACTCCAAACATGAGTGCTCCTTACCCTTTACAAATATGAGATTTTAAAAGTTAGCGAATCTTTAACTACAGAGGGATGTCCTGATCCTACTCTGCAAGCTCAACTTTTGATGCTTGCAGGAGGGCAGAAGAACAATTCTAAGTCAAAAAAGAAACCCCAAAAAAACTTCGACAAGGCAAAATGAAACTTTTTGCTCTCCAAGTCATCTAGTTCCGAGAGACTACTGTTGTGACCAATTGTCATATCTTGTTATTTAAATAAGTACATTTCTGGATTTAGGAGTTAAAACTTCTGTAATTACTGAACACAGTTCAGCACACTTAAAAGGTCTCCTTCCCTCCCTCACAGGTATCTAAACTTCTGACTCAGCTCCAGGTAAATGCCAGAAGCTGCTGTCCATGTCCTTCCACCACTGCTATTCCACTGTGTACTAGACAGTCCAATAAAACCTGGAGCTTTACAGAGGGTAAAGAACAGTCTATAATGAAAATGCAGGATTTTATTTTAAAAATGACCAATAAAATGCCCTAGCAGAATGTAGCAGTGCGAGCTTGTCCCCTCAGATCGAATCCCTGCTCAGAGATGCAGGTATGTCTACAGCGTATACGTGTAAGTACTGTGACAGGAGAGTTAAAACCTGATTTTCACGTGTTGAACAGTTTCAGAATCAAACAGCATATTTTGGTCTTTATTCTAACAAATGATACAACCAAAAATTACTATTAGTGAAGGTAAGTTAAAAACATGGACCAGACAACTAGTAAAATGCAAAAAAGTGACATTGTTTCCATGATAATTACAAATTGTAAGGAAAATAAATGTGAAACTGCAGCATTACAGGAAATTTGTTAATACAGATTAAATAAGCAGTTATCCTTGCATGAATTACAAATCAAGAACAAATACATTTAAAAAAAAAAACAGACAGTTGCTTTGAATATCAACTTAACAAGGTGGGTTTCCAGCACAAATATATCCAGAGGTTTTTTTGTAACAAATCGTTTTAATACATAAATCAAGAATTGCAGTAAAGTGAGTACAGTGACTGGAACAGCAGCTCCTTGAAAGGAAAAAGAAAATGCATTCCCTTTGCCACAAATTAAAGCAATATTTTGGAAGACCAGTAAAACAGTTTGGTTAAGAAACAACCCTAGGAATTCTTTTGCAACAATTTATTATTTCAGTTTACCAAAATTAATGGCTGTCTTTTAATACTTATTCATAAAAAAACCTCACAGCCATTGGGGGAAAAAAAAAAAAAAAAACAACCAACCAAACCAAAGTGGTGAGACCAGAAAGAAACAATGCCCCGAACTCCGAACTGAGGTGGTCTCCCACAGCCCTGGTACAGAGGTTTTCTCCTCCACACGCGTCAACTCGTGCACTGTTGTCAGCTTCACCTCAAAGAACACCACAGTGTCAACGTGCATCTTAATACGGTGATTCTTACCCAGCCTGTGCGAGCTCCCTTTTTCATCCCGCTTAGGTTAACTGTAAATGGTACCGTACACCTCAGCTGGCGTGTCCAGAAAGGCGTTTTCAGTTACCCAGATATTCTTAACATTCCCAGGGACCTTGTTGCAATGGAAGTCTCTACACCTGCACTTGTCACAGTAACGAGTTAAAGCTGACACGCTTCTTGTTGCGCAGCAGTGATGAGACAAACTCTGTAAAACCACTATGGATATGTATTCACTCTACAGGGGACCAAACCCTCCCTAAACACCCAACATGGTCTTAATGAAAAGGGGAAAAATAAAAATTAAGTTCTGCTAATCAATCCTGCTAGAAAAAATAAATTTCCCAAAGATATCTGAACAGATTGCAAGTGGTAAAGGACACCGGTGCCCACAGCACAGCTGCGGACTAAGGCTCCCTCTATACTAGAAACACTTCACCCATCCGCAGTGCTGGTGAAGCTTCTGTGCAGACACATCCATACCGACAAATACACACTTTGTGTCAGTACAACAAAAACCCTTGCAAGCAAAACAAATTATAGTGGATAAAACATTTGTATCAGTGTGGACAGAGTCACCACTAAAGAACTGCACCAGCACAGCTACGCTGCCGAGATCACATCTCTTGACGCCTGTGGATTGCTACAGTTGTGCCAAGACGCGAATCCCAAAGGTAGGCTCAGCCTAACGTCCCCCTCGCTAATGAGGATTCCTGCAGCTTGCAGTGTATCCATCAGGAAACCATGCCTCAAGTGTCCCTATGTTTTAAGTTTCAAAACTCATCACTAGGAATGTTTCAGACAGAAAACACATCACCGAAAGTTGAAAGGAAATGTACCGAGAAACAGTTCACCAAGTCTTACGTCATGAGGCTGTCACAGGAATCTGAAAACAGTCACTGAGCTGGAAAGGACAATCTGCTTGGAGTCAGATTGTTCAGCTCCATAGTAAGAAGAAAAGAAGTAGCAGGGTATGTTCACCATAATAATGTAAAAAGACTACAGTCAACCAAATCTGTGTCCACTCTTCTCTGCTGACACTCCAAATTAGAGCAAGCCTTAATATAGCAACCCACTATAAAAAGTTTCTGCAAATCTTAAAATGTATCAAAGTTAGTCATTGTGTTATCATGAAGGTTAAAAAACCCCACAAAATCTGCAGCCAGAGTCCATGGAAATAACGGAAAACATTTCCACAAACTGCAGTGGGCTTTGAGTCTGACACCTCATTTGCCACCAGAAGAAGACATGGGCTGTTCTACAGGCAGATGGAGATATACAGAACCCTCTGCTTTCATGTGAGGCTACACAAAAAAGCTTTTTTTTTTTTTTTTTTTTTTTTTTTTTTTTTGAAGTCTAGAATCCAGTCCATTGCAGTCACTATATTGCCTAAACCACATATCTCCAGCGGTGTATGCTCCTTCCTACGTCAGCAAGCTCTGTGATAGTAATTTGGAATAATCAAAAATGCAAAGTAATGTGAAACACATGGTTCTTTCCCTGTAATACTGAGAAAAAGGATTTCTAACATTCACCTTATGGAGAAACGTTCTTCTGTGTTTGCTGAAATTTCCAAGCAACTCGGTACTCCTGTACAGTACCTGCACTCACTTCAGTTTCACACCCGGCACAAGACCCGATCCAGCAGCACTACACAAAACATTCTACCCTGCAACAGGCATCTGTAAAAGAGGGCGACAGCAGAAATCTGTATTTGGCCCCATTGACATTTAATCCTGGCCTCCAACACTGACAGGATAATTCAGTCTCTACATACATTCAACCCTGGTCTCTCATGGTAAGGATCTCACCTGTTTCGAAGGAGAAGCATGAGGTGGGTGTCAATTTATACCATAGATGTAAAACACTTTAGGAATTCATCATTACTTGCAAGAACAAGTTCTATCATTCCTACCGAATGTTCAACATCTGCTACTGATACAGTACAGTACAAGAAGTCATTACAATTCTACATTTCCCTTTGCCTTTTCCCCCTATAGTTTTATTCTCAATTTGATTTTGAATTAATAACTCCAGTGTATTGATCACAGTCTGCAAAGTAAACATTACTCACCTGTCAAACTTGCAGGTTTTATAGTGATGCAGGAAGAGGATCAACCTCAACTTCCTATTTTGACTTCATCTGTACTTTGCTGATAGTGATTCACTAGGACTCCACTTACAGAGTGGACACTGTACTTCTCTAGAGCAGCCTCTTTGGGTTTTATACAGATTCCAGAAGTTTTGAAAGAACGTCTGCTTCAGACATGTATTTCCACGTTCTGTCGATGTGCCTGACAAGTCAGCTTTTATTGCCTTGTGATAAGCCATCTCCGTTTATCACCTGCATGGTTAGTTAGGTTGGTTACCTTTACTAAGCATTGATGGTACTCTTTATAATAAAGTTTGATACTTAACTCTATTGATTTCCAGAAAAAGTTTTAACTACAGTGCACAAAGAATATAATTTTGAAAATATTTACATTTTTGTACAATTACACCACAGCACTTTAATCTAAATTTCTTAATACAAACAAATAGCACCATTAGCCTTTTGCACAAATTCTTGCTAACAAATCAAAAAGCTGGATTATTGTCAAATTAGGAGACTGGAACCACTTGGAATGAGAATAAGCTCAAGAAGCCAGAGCACTGAAACGCTACCTATTCAAAATATTAAGAGGAAGGAAATTAATCTGGAAACATCCTAAGCATTTGCAAATAAAATCTTCCAATGTGAGCCCTATTCAATGTGCACTACAATTAAACTAACTTCAAGAGAAACTTTTTCTTATATGAAGATTTAATGCTTCAGCTTACTGTTCTAGTAACTCTTTATATGCATCCCATGTTTTCGAGTGGCTGCTGAATACAAATACAAGATAACCTAGTTGATGCTCAACCATTATGGAGCAAGTCTCCTAAGTGAATGTGAAAAAAAAGAAAAAAAAAAGTGACAATTTCTAGCTAATGAACCTCTGAGCAGGGACTTCCACGCCAATATGATGAAGAGAAGTTAAGCATAGAGCCAATGAAAGGAAGATTAACAAACAGCTCAGTGAAGAAATTAACGGTTCAGACATGGATAGCACCACAATGGATTGCACTAAGGTGCTAGAGGAGGTACCTTATTCCCTGCAGCGCGAATGCTATTTCTGAAGTGTATTGCAGTATGAAAATGCAATTGTTTAATGGTTACCATTTGGTTCATTCATCTACAGAAAATGCATTCCTTCTAATATACTTTCAACTAACATTCAAATTACTGAACTATACATAATGATACATAGTTTACAATTCATGAAAACAAAGCTTGAAAGAATATAATATGGTCATCTTAAGTATGACGGGATGTTTTATAGAGCTAGTATCCAGCTAAGACATTTCAACTTTTATGCTAATGGTCCAAGAGTGCTTTTTGTATCACCAAGAAATGTAAAAAATTTAAAAACGAATGATAGTCCTCACAGCTGTTAAGTGTTCTCAGGGTCATCGAGGTGTCAGACTACCACGCTTGCACAGTACTGGATGTATAAAAGTGTGAACAACACATCAGGAGACTTGCTGTAAATCACAAACTAGATTAGATGCCCATTATAGTGAGTATCAGTACATCAGTCATTTGATGCATGTTCCCTTTTCTTCTGGATTATTCAGTTTATCCCTTCCTTTATGACCCACTTTTCTATCTATATCTGTGGGCTATGTGCATCCACTTGCTTTCACTGTGGTACGCTGGTATTGTTATTCACCATTAACCTTCCAGTTTAGTTAAAGATCAGGAAAACGGCTGGGGTCCTCTTTGTAGTCATCAGGAATAGTGAAGATGGATTCATCAAATTCGTCGTAACGGAACTCCTGAAACGTCACAGTGGCTGTGATGGTGGGAAATACAGGAATATCTAGATAGGAATCAAAATGGTACAATGAAGAGCAAAGAAATACAAGCTTACCAATAGTTACCGTTACTTAAAGATTTGGAACTTCAGACTTGCTAAAGACGTAGAAGCTTGTTTAGTATTCTACACAATGGCAATTCAAAGCTCTTAAAAAAAGGAGGTGGTTTAAAGGAAGTTATTTCAGAATACTCAGATACCCTGAGCACAAAAACAGTAGCCAACTCAATACACCATTCAAAAAAACTGTTAATAATATTAATTCAGTGGTTTTCCTTTCTTGATGCAGACTGACGACATGGAAATCAAGGTGCTGTGAACATACAGAGTAATCTGTTAAAATAGAGGACATTGGCCTGGAGACGATACAAGATGAAATAACCTTGCCACACATAGGCTTCAGTTGAGCAAATCCACACGAAAAGACGAACCTTTTTAATGTTTGCTTTAAAATATAACCCCTTTCCAATTTGAATTGAGGTTGAGCACTTAAGAATTATCCTCAATAAAACTGGCTTGCCCATGAACTAACTTAATCAGCTAAGCAAAAATTCAATCCTCAATAAACAGAGCTGTGCAAATACAACAGAAGGTAGAATATAGTCTGTTCAGAATTGTCTAGCTTAAACAGCTTACTGGTATGCAAGAAATCCTGTAACGCTTAGAAAAGGTACTACTAATTTTTGGCAGTTCATGCTGTGATAATCTATACCATGAATAAATTGCTTTATACCTTTCCATTTGTTAGAAGTGTAATAGTTTTCTATTTATTTCTAAGTGAAAAATATATCACCAGTAATCCTTGAGGAAAAAGAAATACAAAAATGCTACAAAATATTTAACTCATGACTGAGATCATCCTTTAACGCAAAGATAATTCAGCATATCTACATTACTCTTAGAGCAAGACCCTAGCATTAGGAAAATGTAAATTACAGAGCGCTCTTCCTGACTAGGACTACTATATTCACCTTTCAGCTGCCGATTTCCTACCTAATGTTACTTCCACTAACATAACTATGTTCTCCTGAAATCTACAGCAACAAACTCTTATGTAAGAGAGTTCTTTTCCAAAACTCATCAGAAGTTTTGAACATATCGCATGAATAAGTACACACAGTTTGGAAACACAAAGCCACAAGAGTTGTAGTCTTCTTACCTAATTTTACAGGAAAGCCTGGTGGAAGCTTCATTTGAACAAATTCTCTAAGTTTGTTAAAGTGCTTGAAGGGTGCAATTACTTCTAAAACATTCAACAATCTGAAAAGGAAAATAGATTTCATTACAAATTCTTGTTTCACAAGCTTTCCCTCTAGAAAAGATAAAAATGACCCAAAGAGCAAGGTGATAAAAAAGGAGTTGAAAAATTACATCATGCTTATATATCTATCTCCTTATAGCTTCACTATCAGCATCCTCACATCCTTAGTGATCCACATCGCATTACCATAGGTGTACAAATAAACATGAAGATATTAATTTCTTGTCCTAATTTTACACAAGAGACTGAAGCACATAGTACCACACCCTCTTCTCCATGGACATAAGGAACCCGACATGGTTCTGTATTGGTTTAGAGGACATAACTTTGTGCTAAAACTTGTTATGGGCAAAAACGTTTTAGAATTCTGTAGAAACAGGCACATCAGTATTGTGACAAGTTAATGATAAACCTGGTCAAACCTCTGGTCTTATCAAGTAAGATAAGCGCTTGGCTCTTCCAATAACAGGCACACCAGCACTGAGGTCTCTAATTTTATCAGTTTACTTGCTTAACAGCGTGACTTCATTCACAGGTTTTAAACTGCCAAATTCCCATATCTGAAGATATGAAGAGTTTTGCAGTTCATAAACACATTAAAACATTTCCTACGTATAAATAACATTCATGGCCAATAATTTTGACTTACGATTCAATTCCTAAGGGAAATTCCTGGCTCATAGCTATCGTGGCTTTAAAGGTTTTCTTGCTT
Organism: Platalea leucorodia; assembly: GCF_965183815.1. Lineage (NCBI taxonomy): Eukaryota > Metazoa > Chordata > Aves > Pelecaniformes > Threskiornithidae > Platalea > Platalea leucorodia. The sequence continues at coordinate 21,677,922 of NC_138827.1, read as the reverse complement.
TCTTTGCAGACCAGCTCTCTACCCAGATGAGGAGCTCTGTAAGGGTGAGGGGAGAAAGACAAAGGCAGTTTTCCTCTCAGTGAAACCTTAATTTTAAAGGAAGGAAGACAGACTCAGGTTTGAAAATGTCAGTAAAGAATCCCTACAACAAAACAAATACTTTAAAAGTAAAAGCTGTGCATAGTAAAGATGAGTCAGCAACCACCTTCATTTAGATTACTATTGAGTTCTGCTAAACCGGGAGACGAGACAAAAACAGTTAGGGAAACAACTTAAGAAAAATCTTCAAATAATTCCTCATAAACATTACATTAATAAACACTATAGAAAGACATGACAACTACCCAGAAATACAGCTGATTTCAGACGGTAATTAAAATAGTCTATACGTGAACAAAGTATCAAGTTGAACTAGAAAAAGGTGAATTTGCTTTCAGTCAAAAATATGAAAGAATCTCGGAGAAAAAGTTTCTCTACTATCACTAGAAGGCAATACTGGAAAATACAGGACAGAAAATTCTGGTTTAGGAGAGGAATAGACAGGTAACAAATAAGATAACAAATCTTTTCCTCTTTTGCTTTATATTAGCTAGAAACCTAGATTTCCCATTAAACTCCCTTCAGTTAATCAGATTATTAAACACAGCGAAATCTTATATACACACATATTTCTGTCCCAACCGTAATAGCTGTTCAAGCATAACCTATTTATTCTGCTTGAATATTTATTCTATCTCAAATACATTATAAATTAAACTAGTTAAAAAACCCCAAAGAAATCCAAAACAGATCCATGTGCCTTTTTAGTAAGCCTGTACTGTAATATCATCATATTCCCTGGTAACATCTGACTATAGGCTAGTCTAGTATCTTTGGAGAAAGGACTTTTATCATTGTTACTTATGTGACAGAGTACATTTTTTGGTCCTTCTACATTCAACAGCTAGACAGCATGCAGTCCTAGAAAATACACTCAACTACTTGCATCTTCTACTACTGTAAATTAATTTAAATTATATCTGTTCACAACCTAGTTACACACCTAGAGGAGAGTATCTTGCAAAGATCTAGCCAGTATTAGGAGATCTGTATGTCCATGTATTCCAGAAGTGTGCCTTTTTGTACACTGCCACTGCTACTAGAGTCTCATTAAATCATAAACTTTTATTTTAAAACATGGTGAATTGGGTTAATTATTACTATCATAAGTAAAGATAAATTAATTACAGCAATGAATTTGTCAGAAAAATCTTCCTTAAAAAAAAAAAGCCAGCTTAGATGTTTACATTTCAAGCCATGGGTATCAGGTAGACATCCATCCAATATTTTTATCACCAGCTGATGCAATAATACTGTTTACTTATACAGGTATCAGCTTCCCAGCCAGCCTACTGAAGAATGTTAAACATCTGAGACTTCAAACCTAATGTTCCTCCATCCCCAGAAAACTATAAACAAAAAGCACCCACAAACCAGAGAACACATAAAAAACCAAAACAAAACAGCCACAACCCCAAAACAATAATCTTAAAGGTGTCTATGGAAGTAAATGTCAATAAACCAAAAATACTTACTTTCCATTTTCAGCAGATATGTACTCTTCCCATGTAATTGTATTGGGTGATGGCGGAGTAAGTGACTGCCGTCTCACAGGCTGTTCAGAAAAACATGTCTTAACTGTTTATCTTTCCTTATATTCTCTTAGAATTTTGCCATTCAAAAGATACAACTGTACTTCAATTCTACAAAGAACAGCAATATAGTCTATCCAGTTTATAGCCGATACTTCACTTGGCTTTTCCATCTACTGCTCTTGTTCTCATGGTCTCCATTTAAACATTTGGCCTCAGACTGTATTTTACATAGAAGCTGGCTGTTTTAATACATCAGTTAATCAGTTAATTCAAGTGTCTGAATGACAAGTAGCAAAGCACAAGCTAATACAGAAATAAATTAATCATTTTTAAAAGGCTGCATGCATGTTCCCAGATGATGTCTGGCTCATTCTGAATAGCTCTTGATTTCATGGTGATAATAACAGGCTTAGTCCATTTTAATGAAGCTAAAGGAAAACACGATTGAAAAGAAAACCAGAAAGGCATTCTAAACAATAAACGTTTGGTCTAAAAGAAGTTAAAGTGATTTGCCACAGCCAAAACCATCATTTTTTTTCTAAGACACAAATTAAGGCTGAAATATCCAATATAGTCACAGAAATTCCTCAATGTGTGCACTAATCAGGATAATTCATTAATGTATCACCATGATTATACTTGTAGGTCATATTTATTATTTTAAAATTAAGACAATCAAAATAGAATAAAAACATTATATATAGATTTTGCTAAATGACTGGTGTGAAAGATTATTCTTCTATGCAAAAATTCAAATACTGTGAAGAAATACTTAAGTATACCTCAAAATTTTGTTCCATTAAGTTGCCACCTTTACTCAGGCTCTCCATGATAGCTTTATTTCGAAGAATATCCTCCTCACTGAGATGTTCTCTTCTTTTCCTTGATTCTAATACAAGTCCATTAACCAAGTAGAAATCTGCCAAAAAGTTTCCTACTCTTTCCTGCACAAAAGGAATTGGACATTAATGACTCATAGAAGATAAAATAAAAACCTTTAAGTTCTTGAATATCCAAATAATTGCACTTCAGTGCAATAAGATAACTTCAGGATTGAAATGGTGTAATTTACACAACCAACCACATGAGCTATCAGTGGACAATCCCGGTAACGTATGTACAGCACAAATGCAAGAACTCCATCAGGAACAGATATTTCATAGCAACAGAAACTTTAAGACAAAAAGATTGTTTAAGAATTTAAGAGCGGCCAAGGGAAATCTGACTAAAATCCCCTTCAACAGCAAGCTGTGTTCAAGGATAATTTACACATGTAGAATATGGATTTGGTATTCAAAAGCAAAAAAGTTCTGAAACACTAGCTCAGAAGAAAACTTGCACTGAATGGCACTACCTGAACAGATCCAGATGAAAACAAAATCCTTCAGAGCTAGTCTCAAGATAGCAATCTCCTCCTCAAAGAAGTTATGACGGTGGCCGATTCAGCTGAGAACTTGCACCTCAGTCAGACTGATAACATGGAAAGGAACACCCAAAGGAAATTACCCAGAACACGGCCATCTGCCTGCATTTATCTGACACAGGAGCGCACAGAATCCTTACTGTGCGCCCTGGAATGAATTTGCAGAGACCATATACTCCTACAGTAAAGTAATTTTCCGTACAATCTGATCTCCCCCCTGCCCAATAGCTACAGTTTGTTATCTTTCTTCTGGGCTACTTTTTTCTTATGAAGGCAGTCCATCATATATATTCTATGTGGTCAAATTAGTGACAATCGTGGCGGGTAAGGGAAGGTGTTCTTCCTCTGTCCTAAACATCTTATTCTTTTACTACTTATTTCTTCCCAACCACATCATCATAAGGCTGTCTGAACTATTTGTCTCCAGTAATGCAGTCTGTGAAATTTTCTTTCAGCTTACTGTTTTGTCTTCTCGAAAAAGCCATCCCGTTTGGGCACGTGTGAAGGTAATTGATTTGGTTGATAATGTTGCTGAGTAAATATCACTGCTCATCAAAATGTCAACCTCTTCCTCTGTTTCCATCTCAGACTCCTAGAAGAAAAAATCCCAAATATTGAATAGAACTTAATAATAATGATTACTTCTTCTAAAAAAATACCTTTTCCTTTGGAACTTTTCCCAGAACTAGCATTTCCTGAATTTTCACACTGTTTTACAGAAGCTCTGGCCAAATGGTTACCAAATAGTTTAATCTTAAATATTAATGCAAATAAAGCATCCAAGTGTGATTTATCCAGAAATTCAGCAGCCACACCCTTTCCACAGGCAAAGATCCATATGCTTAAGTGATTGGTGGATAAAGCTATAATTACAAACTTGACTAAATACAAGGGGGCCAATGAGTCATACCCATGCATTGTTAACAAGTAAACTGAGTGCCACAGAGTGACTAAACGGATGCAAAGCAGTACCAAGCAAGTTTGAAAACCCACCTGAGGACACCTAAATTAAGCATGCTGGAAAGATTAGAAGTAGCATGCATCATAGATTAAAACATACTTGCCTATTCAGAATGATAAAAGATTTTTCCAAAAGATTAATATTCTAGCTTTTTCCTCATTTAGAAGTCTGTATTCAAAAGCACTGCTTTTCGTAACACAATTTTATGTCGCCTATACAGCTTAAGTTGTAACAACTGCGCAAAAAATTATTTGGTTTGCATTTCTTTGGAGCTTGTTTGGATCTTTTTGAGAGGCACATTTTGTTTAATAAAATAAGTCAGACTTCTGACGTGAAGTAAAAGCTTGAGGTATTTCACACCCTACATTCACACAGATCTTTACCTCATGATGTATTCGCTGGTAAACTTTTTGTTCATTGTCTAAAACTACAAAAGATTCAGAGGGTGCGGCATCACCATTAAAAATGAAGCTTAAATCCCCTCGTTGGCACTTCATGTCGGTAAAGTCTATGAGAGTTGTGTCCAGCCTGTGAAAATATACCAATACTTTAAAAGAAGTTACGCATAAATACTCAAATACACTAGTAAGTTCAGTTTGCAAGCAGAAGCATTTTTTTTTTTTTAATCACAACCAAACACACTAAGGCCTAAGATTTCATAGAATATTTCATAAGTGAAGCCTGGGTGTAGAAATAAAAAAAAATTGCTATTAACAATTAATAAGTTTCACATTATAACATCTCTACCATTATAAATGCATTCCAAACTATTCTTACGCTAACTTCATAGCAAAAGGTAACATTTTCTTCAGAAAACTTTATTTCAAAACTGCCAGCATGAGAAAGTGGCAGAATTTATATAGCCAGTATGTGCTACACATTGAGGAATACAACTACCCCGTGTGATCAGCATCCCACTCTACAAGAAGCAGCCACTGATTTGAGTAGCAATATTAGGACATGACCCAAATTATGAAGAGGACTAAGAAACAGACTGATTTTTTTTATTTGACTTAGTTTAGTTGCTATTGCTATTTTTTCCCCTAACCAACACAGAAGAAATGCTTCTGCTGACCTGAATAACTAGAAGATGGAGCCAAGGACAAAGATCTTTCTAGCAATTCATAGCCGTTATTGCTAGAATATTTACTTCTTTAACAAAGATGGTTAAAGAACCTGAATTTAGTGATCACTTCAGCTCTAAGGGGTGATTGCTTAATACTCATCATATATTGGCCTCTGATTTCAAGACAGACTCTGTAGCTACTTCCAGTCAGTGCCAGTCTCATTACTCCCAGTCTCGTACAAGCAGAGCACACAGAAATGATAAGGAAAAAAATGGTCTCAGACTCAAATGTGACCTAAAATGTCAGTTCACACACCTATGCTAACAGCTTTAATAGAACAAAATTTTCTACAGATTGAATCTTCTGAATCATACGCTTGACTTTTTGTCTGTTTTAAACTTTGGAACCTAAAGAAAAAGACAAAACAGACATCTGAATCCAAAACCCCAAACTAAACCAGTTAAAGAGCTGAGCTTGGAAAGACTCTTGGAAGCACTCTATTGAGTTTGTGAATCTGTCACATTAAGCATTTTAGAAAGAGAAACTACACCACTTTTTTTACTACATAGACTGGAGCATCAACATTTCTCCACAAAATACTGAAAGCTCATTTATTTGAAATTGTGTTAAAAATATCAAATTCCTGTTTTTCAATTAATCATTGTCATGTCTGGTAGATAAAGCCTTATACAGCTTAACTGCTTTTGCTTTATATTTTAAGTGACTCAGGAACTGAAGTTAAGTTCAGATCAATAGAGAAAAAAAAAGTCTGAAGTTCAAACCACTTCTTGCCTCAAAATGCCAATGTACAAACACAATGCTGTTTCACAAAAGTTTGCAGATTCCGCAGTGATTTCTTTCAGACCACACTGGAATCTAATGTTTTCACTAACATGCAGATATTTATGACTTAGATAACACACACTGTAAAATCAGTACTTACCTGATATTTATACCTTGTTTGTGTATTTTACATGCATCAGAAGGCAGAATTCGGGAAAGTAAAGGCACTGAAGGCAGGGAGAGAGAACGCAATTAGGACGTTAAGGTTCCTCTGCAAAGTATTTCTATTAAAACTATACATCAGTTTGAATCTTGGTGTATTTTAATACAAATATCGCATACCCATTTTCCATCATAACCTCAATACAAATACAACTGACTAATACCAGGGTTATTTCTATTCAATAACAGCAGCAAAACTGATTTGTAATTGTACAAACTGCTTTCAGCATCAGCACATAATTTAAAATATCTTCAGCCACCGTTAAATAATTTATAAATTCTAATAACTTGTCTTCCAGCTGTCTGAAATTTTAATTCTATGATTTGATAGTTTACTTATATACTGTACCAACGGAAAGCCTAGCTACAATTAAAGCAGAATACCCACAAGCAGGAAAAAAAAAAAATCCAGTGCACTAAGCTTAAAACATTAAGCAAACATTAAACCACCAGTGGAACTGAGAGTCAGTATAGTATTACAAGATGGATATATGACACTGCATCTGCCCTTATTCTAAAATGGATCATTTACTTTATAGCAATAAAACCAATTCAACACAATGGCATTTCAACACTTTCTTCAAAATGAACTATAAAGAATTAAGACCGCCTGTAAAGTGTCATTAGCCTAGAAGACCAATAATTAGGACAGAGGTACTGCCCAGAGCATCTTTTTCTCTTCAAGAAAAGGAATATATAGGAAAAAAATAAATAATGTAAACAGAGGCACAGTGAGCCTCCTGTAGAAGAGGACCCCTAGAAGTTCACTTTACCTCTGGCATCACTTTTTCTGTGCAATGTCTGACTACCTCCATCATACCCTGCAAGTCAGGCTGCAGTCTCATCACTAGGCAATGTCTTATCTTACTCCATGCCTAGCTCTACTCTTTTTCACGCTGACTCTTCCATGAAAAAGTAGGCCACTTAGAAAAATGAGGTGTTTGTCCCATATCTGTTCAATGTTTGATGGCAGCCTGGCTGCTCATTCCTCCTCTGAATATTGGAGGAGGCATATAGTGCAGCAAATACTTAGACTATGCCTCTATGAAAGTACATAAAATTACTAACTTAAATTTCAACCGGTAATAGAAGCTATCACTTCTGATATTTTTACATTATTCAGACATGTTGATAATTGTTAATACATTTTTTTCTAATTTATTTAGATTTTTCTTCTACAGATAAGAGGTGGAAATTTAGAAAATGCTAAATGTTATACAGTCACATAAAAGAAACATTAAGGTGAAGCTAGGGTCTGAAGAACCTACAACATAGTTGCACTTAACTGACAGGCACCATTCAGAGTACAGGCTGAAATTCAGGAAATTAAATGCCCCAAGTCCAGTTACTCAACTAAATTGCTCAAACCACTGCTCTATAGTGACACCAATCGACCAGATAGAGACATTTTAATATTTTACTCTTCTAATAATCAATTTCTTAAACAACAGTGTGTTTCCCCCCCATATTGTATCACTGGATTACAGAATAAATTCAGCTCCAAAAATGAATAAGCAAAAATAATTCAGAAAAAAAAAAGTTGTCTATCCTTTCTTTATCACTTAGATCTTGATAACTGGATTGTGAACTTTCCAACATGCAAACCAGAAGAGAATTTAAGCTTGAGAATGAGCGTGCTGAAGACTGATTATATTACCTCCCTATGAAAGGAATATGCAATTGCTTACCCCAACTTTGAAAATCCCAGTGAAGCTCTAGATAGAAGTCACCTAGCTGAGATGAAAAGAGTAATATATTAACAAGCTTTTTAGTCTAAATGACAACTGTAAAATTTACTGAAAGACAGGGAGAAGTTGTGTTTTGCCAAGCAAGAAAAGTTTTTCTCTAATGTTTGTATTTGAATTTATACTGAACTTAAACATTTCTGAAGCTTTAACTAGAGCAGAATCAATAATGATAAAATTACGTAACTCATTTGAACTACCCATTTTTAATGATTTTTTAAAAATAATAATTCACACAGCTATTAAGCCATGGACTGTAAAAGATTTATTGCAAATACGTGTTTAAAAAAAGATCTATGGAGCTCTTTGCTTGCTTTGATTGATCACATTCACCCCATGGAATTATGTTTTCTGGCTTAAATTAATGAGTCGGGTTTCAGCTAGGAGTATTCACATACACAAATTTCAATCGGCCTTCTGGAAATATGCTTAAGTCATTATATAAAAATTCCTCTACCTCCATAAACACATGCCAGCCAACTCCTTTAAACTGTATGCAAAGCAAAAGCAAAGTAAGGGGTGACTTGATTAAAATTAGCAAATGTTGGTAATACACCGAGGTAGCCACATACTTCTACTCCATGCAAGAAGAAAAATACGCAACTCTAGGCCAGGTCTTGCACCATGAGAATTAAATCAAATATCTTTTTCATTACTAAGCAAGGGAAGAGTCATTCATGATTGGTGACTAAATAAAATCAGTAGATTATTCACCAAAACCAAAGATGTAAGAAAGCCTTAAAAATCTAAAGAAATAAATACAGATTAAAAATACATTCTTTAAGTTTTAGGTTGCAAAGACGACTAGCGGGTCTGTCTTACATAAACCTTTCTATTTGAATTTCCAGAAGTTGAGAAGGAATTATCTTAAACATACACATAATTCGGTGACCCCTTAAAATGGGCACTGTAAACCAAGATTGCTATTAAGAGCAAAAGAGATTTGTAAAGGCAAGTAAAAAGCTTTTTTACAGTTCGCCAGAGCATCCATACTAAGAACATAAGCCACTGCTTTCCATCATGATCTGTTTTTGTCAACACAACTGGCTTGAACTTACCTCTTTGAGGGCTTTTAGTAATCGAGGTCGCTTTTCTTCAACACTTTCCCTGGACTGCTGTTTAAGCTTCCTTAGGAGTGCTGTAACTGAACAGAAATTAACTATAAGGTAAATCTGTTCTACTTGTTTGTTAATTACAGGTTAGTGTCATTATTTGATATCTTAAAAAAAAGAAAAAACAATGCAAATGTAACATTTCATCAGACTTTGGAGTAATTATACATAGCCTACTCTCATCACAACAGGAAGGAAAACCTCAATAATTGTTTATAATATAAAGTATACAATCATGTCAATAGGTCTTTTACACATGTATTAGTAAACACGTGGGTACACATGTATATTACCGAACACAAGGCTATAGATTGCATAACATCTACTCCCACTGAGAAAATTCTTTAGTAGCGAGGAGCTGACATGCAGAATGTTGTTAGCATATTGCAAACTAGTGCATTAATGTATTAATAATATATTAGTATATATATAAAATATATAGTGAGTTTTCTGCTATGGGACATGGTAATACCAAATACTATTAACATCCACTAGTGAGTAGCAGTAGAATAATTTTCCCTTTACTACTTCATATCTGAAGTGAATAAGTAATCACTATATTTGCCTACTGGCCTGTTGAGATGAAACATAAAAGCAATATCCCATTGCCAATTGGTATATCAAATATACATATGACCACACAAAGCAGTTCCAATTAGATGATCCCATACAGCTAAAATCCATTCTGACCTTGTAACTCCAATTTTAAATACAGAATGCTAGTTTATAGCTTTTACAATCACTTTAAGCAAAATCTTAACTCTACTTAGCATTACGTATCCTAATGAAATTTCTTTCTTACCAAGGAAATGGACGTGTGTAGAGCTTGTTGTATCATATTTAGATATAAAAAAGTTCAGCTGATTAAGATAAACTCTTCAGAGAACTAAAATAGGAGTATTATAAGAAAACGCTAGCTTGAAAACCTGTTTTCCTGTTCTGAATTAGGCCTCAATTTCTGATTAATTGGGAAGCAGAGGCTCTTACTCATTTGTCTGTCTCCATAGCTGATGGCTTCTGCAAGAGGGCTCCATCCCTGAGCATTTTTCACCTTTACTGGAGCGTTATGGGCTAAAAGCAAGTGAGCACATTCTGTAACAAAACAGTAATAATTATTTTCAGTAAACATCAAGGATGTAGCAATATAATTAATAATAAAGGAAACAATAATAAAGCAAAAGTAGTAGATACTCAATATATTAAACAGTTCATCAAAACTCATATCTGGATTCTGACTCAAACTTTAAACAAACAACAAACATTTATGTAAGTACTTATAGCACTTCCCTGCTTAATATTAGCGCTAAAAACATAATTGGTGATCAACATAACCACTGAAGAAATGTCCCTTCTGCTTCTTGTATTTTGCTTTCTAAAAAGCTATATTTCTGTATGTGCATATACGCACACACAACTATATAACAAATATTTCTAAAACAGTACATCAACTCTCTCTACTTAATGCACAAAACCACGTACCAAGACACGCTTCATGGTCTTCCCCCCCTCCATCTCAACCCCCTTCGCCCAAAGGTCAATGGTGAACTGATTTGCTAGAAATGTGCACGGAGACAGAGTGTAGGCAACTCTTGAGAACATCGCGTGTACAAGAGGCAGAGAGGAAGCTGTGGCACTCACACATCCCTACGTGCTGTAACATCTTGTGGTAACGTGGCACCTAAAGCGGGCATACAAGCACGCTCTCACCTAGCCAAGCCTCAGAATATGTGCATAACCAGCTGTACAACAAGTAACAGGTATTGTAGGACTAACAATGTGGGTACCTGGAGCACTGATAACAGAGCGCACAACTCATGGTCCTGTGCTCCATCAATAGAGAGGTACACTTGCAACGCGCTACATTTTTCAACAGCATCAGTAACAGCGTACATCAATGCCATCTCTAATGCTCAGCATGCACACACTGTGCTGATAAAGCAACATTAACATCTCATCAAAGCCACACAAGTTCCTATGAGTGTCACAGCTCAGCTTGCATTCCCTTCTCTGTCTGCCATCTAAAAGGTGACGGTGGAATGACGAATAGTCCTTAAAATTAAGGAGAGAAGAAAGCTTTCAGTGTTTCCATGTTTTGAATAAGCTGCCCTCATTTGAAATGGTTCTTCAGTTTCTAACTACAGAAAGTTTCCTCACCACACCACATTAAAATCAACCTGACCTATCTGCAAACAATGGCGCAGTAACAAGCTGGAGCTGCAGGCTGAAGAAATGTCTCATTATGAATAGGATGGGCAAGCATGACGGATAGAGGAACTGCCTGTATTATTCTCCTACTATAGGTGTTACAGGAAACCGTACTAGTCATTCCAGATGCAACAATCGTGAGTCACTGGCAAGCACAGTGTTTGGAAAGGAAGAGATACTTCACTGGTGAATATACTATCTTTTGTGGTAAATAAACAAAAGCCCTGACTACTTTGTCAGCAAGCACAGAGAAGTATTTTTATGGGTGCTTAAATATAATGCCTAACACAATAACAACACTGTACAGTAAGCAGGCAAATAAGCTTGCATTCACCAGACAGATTACAATTTCAGTTAAGCAAACAGGATGTAAATTCACCCTGCACTTCAGAAAAGACTGGCTGTAACACTGCTATATACACCTGAACAGTTGATACGCATCACCCCAGAAAGACAGAAAACTGACCTTCGATATCAATGAGACAGACTAACAAGATAGGAAAGGACCTGGGATTCTTGGCGGATCAAGGATTATGCAGGATTCAAAGTCGAAACAGTAAAACCAGGTATTGTGCCGGATGTCATGCACAAATACCCCTGCTCTAGGCAAACTAGACAAAGGCTCACCTCAAGCACCCTAAAGGATTTAGGGCTTTACACACAGGATGACTGACTATATGGAAAGAAGCCAGGAGGTGAACTGCAAACTGAAATCTAAAACATGCAGTCAATGAGAAAAGGAGTAGAGGGAAGAAATGCCTCTCCTCACTGTACTATACATGAGGATAACTCATATTCAAGGAATTTGTCAGCACCAAATAGATTGCTTTTTATCCTAGAGCTGAAACATAAAATAACCAAATTTTAACAGAGACTTAGAATAAATATTCAACCATACTGAATTAAAGTTGGTAAACTATTTTTTATCAGTTTTATTAGAAGCATCATCTTTGATCAATATTGTTTGTATTTATTAACGTGGTATGATACTGTTGTAGTTACATGGAGAGTGTCCCTTCATGACAGCTAATGATTGCCTTTTAACCAAAAACACACAACCCCTTCTACATCCAACAGTGCAAAACTTGTAAATATTAACTAATGACCGTACCAAACTAAAGCTTGAAACAAACACTGCAATAAGGCACAACAGAAGTCATATACATAGCTGATCATCATTGCTTGAAAACACAGAGTAAGTAGTTACAAAACTAAAATCTATCTTACAAAGAAAAATGCCTTATTTAAGGCTGAGAAATTAAAGGAAGGTTTCTGCCTCTGTTTCCTTCTGTTGTTCTAAGACTAGCCTAGGACCCTCACTGGAAAACAGCAGTTCTGACAAAGCACCATTTTTCCCAAGTTGAAAAAAAAAAAAAAAAAGAAAAAAAAAATCCTATCTGTGACTTCTAGTGGGCAGGCACTTGTAAAATGTATTTGCCTCACTGCTGTCTCAAAAAGTTTCTGCATATCTTTTTTTTTTTTTTTTTAATTTAAAATGTATCACAGGCTAGACAAACATTGGCAGATTCCAGCAAGCTCTACTGTTTCTTCTTCTGCATAAGCCACCTCTCTCCGTTCTTCCTCCAAAATTACTTCCCACTCTAACTCTCAATTATCTTAGATCATTTCCTAGGTATTACTAAAACATCCTAACACAACTTACTGCATTTCCTGCATTCCCTTCTCCAAATCTGCCAGGTGCTTTGGTTAACAACAGCTCTCTTGTGGAGCAGTACCACATACCAGGTGCAGGACTCACACAGCTGAATGAAACCAAGCCATTCTTGTTTCAGTAGTGAAAAAGAATTTTACTGTCATGGAGACTGCACAATCATACTCCAGGTTTCTTCCCAGTCTTGAAACGTCTACTTCTCTACTTTCTATTTGAAGTAGAAATTTAAATCCTGTGCCTCGAAATTCTGCTGTAAAGAAATCCTCGAAGGATATCTGGAAAGATGAGAACCATCGCGAATCAACAGGCTGCACAGTCCTGTAGGCTGTCCTGTGCCCCACACAGGGAAGTCTTGAAACATGAAGAAACAGGTAGGCAGTGGGTCAGAAATTTCAATCAAGTGAGTGAAGAAGTATGGTGAGTGAAGGAGTATGCAAAAAGCAGGTGAGTGATTACATTTCCACTCAGAGAGTCATTTTATTCTAGAGGATGTTATTCTGATTCACTTCACTGGGAAAAAGCTAAACGGGGTTGTTCAACACCTCCAGTGAGTAGATCAGCAACAAACACAGTGACACTAATAACCAGAAAAGTGTTGACAAAGAGAAAGGGTATCATCACACAAACACAAATTAATAACCCTTCTGTACCACAAATTAATTGCACATTACAATAGAGATCTGCCTGGATCAAGTCCCCTGCCTACACATACTGAGTATATCCCTCCACTTCAGCTGCCTGGACGCCAAAGCGGAAGCAGGCGTGCATATGCTTGCCTCCCCTGCTTGGAGTTGTTTCTCAATCTTCTATGACATTCCAAGTTTCCCAATTTCCTTCTAACTCTGCAAAAAGAGAGGAGCTGGGTCCACCCACTGTTCTTGTTCTAGGCTCATAAAGAGTCCAGCTGCTACAACTCCTTTCCACCCTACCCCATTCGCTACCTAGTTCCTTGATTGTGGCCTAAAGAACAGCTCTGATTTCTTCTCCAACTTTTCTCTTCTAAATCTGCATGGCATCTTCTTTTCAGAAAACCTCAACTTTGAACTAGCTTGAAACACAAGATCACGTTCAGGAAAAGTAAAAAAATCTTTTTTTCCTCTTGCCCCTAAGTCTTCAGGATAATTTAAGAGCTAACAAAATTGATGGTTTTACCTACCTTTATGTCCCAACATCACAGCAAGATGTAAAGGAGTGTTTCCTAAAATAAGTAATAGAAATAAAAAGATATTAGATACAAGATAACAGAACCCATTGCAATTCCTTCAGGCGTTTGCACATACAACTCAAACGTCACGTGTTAAGAAACTTCAGTTACATGACCTAACCAAGGAATACACTAAAATACACCAGAGCAGTTACATTTTTCTAAGCAAGCATTTGGATTATACTTGTTAAAATAAATACATCTGAAACACATTTCATGGGCCAAGAGAGCTTTTTTCAGTGACATCTTGAAACTTATTCCAGGCAAAGAGGCCCAATTGTATCTTCGAGAAAGAGATAACCCAAACCTCTATGCTTATCATGGTCTGTAAAGTCTGATATTTTACAAAGAATGACATATTTAGGTTAAAAGCTACTCAAAGATATGATAGTGATTAAAATTTTAAGACCCTATTTTATTAATTTTTCAAAGATTTAGTACAAATTTTTTACTAATACAGTATTGGACAGATTGCACAGTAACAGTAACTTCACTACAAAAAAGCCTTTTGGTTATTTTAATGCCTTGTTTCCAAAGAAAGCTTCCAAGATTATTAGCAGATATTACAAACATGACCCTATTTTCCTGGCTATGCATATGACACACTTGGTACTTCTCTTCTTAAATATGCACTGTAAGGTACAGAGAGTTGTTTTTCTGGATTAATGCTGCTACCAGAATTCTCATGCATTAGCTTAAGGATGCCAAATTCTTCCATTTAACTGTATTACTCTGTTTATACGTTTAAACATTTTCTTAGTGGAGTTAAGAGAAAAACTACTGGAAAACAAATTTCTGTTGCAATTATAACAAATGCACTTGAATTTAGGGTTATTTTACAGTATCATGTTAGCAATAAGTACTTGCTACATGCAAAGGATGATGTAGTGTACATCTAAAAGATGCAATCCAAAACATTGCAAGGTTGCTATACAAAGTAATTGCCAGCATACTATACTATCACGAAATCTTTGATCAAGATAGGCAAGCAGTCAAAGGCAGAGTTTCTAAGTGGTTTTGAATGAGCTATTCAACATGTAGTACAAATTATTCTTGTGGGTCACTAGCAACATCACAGACAGCTACATCCTAGTTCACTATGCACACTCTAACTAAGCTAACCTCAAATTTTCTATTAATAGATTTTGTAACATCTGTGAGTCAAAACATAATTTAGAGTACTGGATGCAGCCATTCTTTGTTAAGTGACTGAAATAACAATGTTACACAGGAACAAACTTGAGAATGAGCCAAACCATGTACTTAGAAAATTCAAATCATGCAAGCCAGGAACAAACATCTTCCTCACCTTATCAAGCACTTCAATGGGAGATATCTATACCTATATATATAAAAAATAGCTCTACACTAAGTTTTCTTTTACACTAATAAACCTTAAAATTTAAAAGAACACTCCACCTTTCAAACAGTGAATAAAACAGAGCCAGACAGCTCCAGTAGCTATGACAGCTTGGTATAAAAGCAAGAAACAACAAAACAAAAGCTAACTAGGCCCGTGACAGCTTTCCTGAGAACTTCGTCGGATTTCATTCAGCCGATAAGCAGAAAGTGCAGTTGTGCGATAACACACATCATTTCAAAACTCCTCTGGACAAGGTTCTGAGCAACCTAACTCCAGTGTTATCTCTGCTTTGAGCAGGAGGTTGGACTAGATCACCTCCAGAGAGCTCTTCCAGCATAGATTTTTCTTTGACTCAATGATTGTCTTCACACCAAAAAGTATGCAATTCAAAAATTAGATAGGAAACTTGGATACAGCAGACAAGGGGGAGAAGAAGAGGAGCATGCAGAAAAACAGACAGTGCAATAACCAATAAATCACAGAAACTAGAATCTATCAATTCCAGAATTAAAAAAATAAAAAGCTATTTATGAGGAAGCTGAAAAGAGGTAACACCCTGCTTGCTGGTCTTCAGCCTCTTTAGCTGGTAAAGAGGAGTCTAAGGTTTAACAAACATTAGCAAACTAAAGGAAGAGGTTAGCTGCTGTACTAAAGGGAGAGGGGCCACACTAACAGGTAAGCCAGGAAAGCACCTTTAGGAAAGGGGGTAAGAAGGAAAGGCAAGGCAAACACATAGAAAAGGGACATTATGAAACATAGAAAGAAGCACTGTAGTTCCTACCATTCTGGACTACCTAGCCAGTCAGGCCTTTTCCTCGCTGCCCATGATAAAACTCCTCTCCAGACAACTCTTAACCTGGACCAGCCCAGCTCAGTGAGCACGGACGCAACAGCGCGGGGCTGCTTTGGAGAGCTGGCTGGAGCACGGTGGCAGGACTGTGGATGGAGCGGTCTAACAATGTGCACACAGCACACCAAACCCTGTAAGCACCACAGTAATCTCACATACATTTTTACTGCATCAAAATTCCACTGCTACTTTACATTCAGTACCTCCCTGACCCCCTCCCCAAAGGAAAACAGTCTCAGCAAGAGCTGAGACACAACGCTAGCTTTGGCACATCCAAAAAATCAAACCTGGAACAGCATTTTGCACAGTTCCATTACTAATCATCTGTCTTAAGATCTGATAAACCTGGGGAGGTCTTGATGCTCTTTGGGCGAAACAAAATGGGGTTTATCAGTAGCAAATTTAACTCTGACTTATCAAAATAAGCCATCCACACTGTGTAAGGTTGTAGGTCACAAAATGAAGAAATTATGGTGAGCTCTTAGAATGCCTCTATGCAATCTTCAGGTTCTTCCCCCCAGCAGGAGAAAGGGAAGAGCTGTTCAAGTAGAAAGATTCCTCTTTTGTCTAATCGTAGTCTTAAGCAGAAGTAAGCTTTTGCTCTGCCCAGGAAAACTGAGGGAAGACAAATGCCTTGGAAAAGATGAGACCAGTGCTGCCACAGTCTCCCATCTAGCAACAACTACCAACCATCAACTGGTACCAGCAGTGGCAGTACTTATCAGGGTTTGAAGCGGGCAGCAGCCAAAGACTTTCCATACATTTAATCTCAGAAACCTGGCTGGCTGGCAGGCACAACGGGATAAATTAACTTCTACTCCTTTGGGAGAGATGGGATCTGAAAATGTAAACCCAATCCCAGCAGCTGCTGAAACAAAGCCACCCTATCATGCTCTTGCTAGCATTTGGATGATAAAAGTCCCAGACTGATTAATTAATTAGTACCAGTATTTACAGGACTCCAAGGGAACCGCTCCACTGGAATTCCATCATACTGCAACCTCAAGTTCCACCACTCCTAAAATACAGGTCATGTTTAGTTGCTTCATCATGGCAAGAACAGCTGCGACTCCTCTAGAATGTTTACTATCCAGAGCATACATAATAATTCTAGGTAAAATTAGTCTGATGAAAAAAAAAATGGTGAGCTTTAACACTAATCAATTTTTCCTAGTCAGTGCACAGTGCAACTAAGCATTTCTGCCCGGATAGGCAAGGGGGTGGGAGAGAGCAGCTTCACTTCTTTCAGTTGCATGGATGTTTTTAACAGCTTGAGGTTTTCAATGAACCACAGCACAAGCCCCAACAGCAAGCGTTAGATTCCATGAAAACAAGTAGCTTTACACGAGGCAGCTGCTGGAGAGAGAGAGAGGAGTGCAAATATACAACTATGTCATTTACCTATGTAAGAGAGCCACAATAAAAAGGGCACAGTAAATAATTAAGTGGCTGATGTGTAGTTCTGATGACTTCCACGCAATTTAATAATAATGATAACGTGTTTGATATGATCATTTCTAGACACTGACTAGAACACAAATGGGCACATACTTGAACAGTTGCAATCAAATCCATTCTTGTGCCAACAGCTTGATTCACCATATAAACAAATCTCACATTTCCCTTCCATCTAAAGACAACTTCATCAATATCTATAGCTTTGGGAAATGAGCATATATGCTTCCCTCCCCAAGTCATATAGCCTACAGGGCCTTATTCCAAGAAAGCAGTGATAAAACAGTGCCCGAAATCCTGCGTGTGCACACCCAGGGCATGCAAACAAAGACTGTTTGCACAAAAATGCACATAAAATACAGTACTTGTCCACACACACATGCACATGTAGTTTTTAACCTTTCGTCAGGCATCCGGCACACCTACAAGGAAGCTGTGTCTGTTTTCCAAGAGTAATTCAACAAGATTTGTCTATTCCAGAATAGAACATGTTTTTATTCTGAATATATGCTTAAGCTCTTAAATGCATGTTATAATAAAAATGAAAATAATCAAATACGTGTACGTACAAGCTTCTCCCAAGAAACTCATCATTTCTGGAATAACGATACCGGCCTTCCGATGGGTAATGTTTTTTGAGGTTAACTTGGAGAGCAAAGCAGGCTGCACTCAATTTACAGACACAGCCAGCGTTTGTTTTATCAGAACACCAAGAGTTTAACATTCTAAAGGACTTGGCTTTTCTGTACTTAACCACACACTAAAAATGGGACTGAATTATAAACAATAACTGTTACTAGAAGTTCCTTCTCCCCTCTGTCACTTCCTTATCATGTACTAGGATTCTTCTGGCTTATTTCTGAGTACAATTATAAGCCAAAGTTATCTACCCCAAATAACTCACAATTCAAATATGTAAACAAGTGACAGATGGATTCAGACAGAAAGAAAACAATAACAAGGAAATATTAGTCAGGCCTTTGGTATGTCAAGACATCAAGGGTTTTGTTGTTGGGTTTTTTTTCAAAACTTAATAGCAAAGGAACACTTAAAGTAAAAACTCGGAGGAAGATAACGAGACAGAAATCCCCAAAGCGTTCCTACTGTAAACAGCATTGAGAAAGCAGAAAGACGTTCATTTGAAATTTTTTTATATGTGTGTGTGTGTGCATATATATATTAAAAAAAGGATGGTATCAATGTTTGTGATACACATTGAAGATGATAGTGCAGCAAAGATAGATCAGGAAGTGCCTTCAAAGACATTAAGCTTATGATGATGAGTTATTTGATGAGGAATTGGAGGAGTTGTAGGGGAGAAGTCAGCAGAAGGAATACACTGAGTGAGAACTTTTCTTCCCAAGTCTGTTGCTTTCATTCTACCAGTATTTGCTGCAACGTTTGGAATGAAGATGACAGGACAAATATATCTGTAGCTATATTTATAACAACATACTTAGAAAAATGTTATGACAGTTGTAAGAAATACTCCTCCCTGTCCTGATTGAGAAAACTGAGCTGTGTATTGCTCTGCATACATTAGTTGGTGTTTCAGAGTGACTAATGTTATCATGGACATGGCTTTTAATTTCCAATTACATTATTCTTCCCATTGTACCAATCCCAAAGACTGCTCTACCTTAATGTTCCTTTTTATTTTACATAACACAATTAAGTAAAACAAAGGGAACATTTATCTCTTAATCAGAAAAAGAACGTAACTGTGCCCTTTAATCACAACTTTTCCAGATACCACATACGGTATAACTTAGCATTCTCCAGCAGAAACATATGTTACTCTTGAAATGGGCAGGAAACATAGAGATGAAAACTAACCATGAAACTTAAGCTGACCTGACGGGCTGATTTATTTTTTAACAATGTAAAATATTCCCCAAATTAAACATATTATTTTAAAATGTCCTAGCAAGATTTTAAATATTTATGCATTACAGAGTAGCATGAGGATCATATTTCTACCTCTGCTACTGCCACTTCTATGTCCAAAGCAAGCTTGCAGGGGAGCAGAGAACAGGATTTTGGCTCTTTCAAATCCCAGAACTAAAGCATTTAAAAATTTTTTTGTTTGTTTTTAGCCTGGAGAAAAATCAAAGATAGTTCCACCGACTGCCAAAGGAACCACTCCTGAGAGCGCTCCTCATCTCGGAAAGCAAACAGGTGACAGTTCAGACGCTTTAAAAAACCAACGTATTTTTAAAAATGAAGAAGTTTTTTGGACATGAAGCAAGACCCGGTAAGAGGACGCTCTCCCAGCATCACTCTGCTACAAAAGCCGGTACCGCGCTCACTCGTATTACGAAAATCCCACGAATTTTCCAAGCGTGCGGCCGCGCTGCTCCGCAGACCCCATTACCGCTTCCACCCCCGCCGACCGCCCAAGCCCCCGGAGAGCAACACCGGCGGCAATTCAGAAAACAGGGGCGAGGTCTCGGGCCGAGCAGGAGAGGGAGAAGAGGCTGCGGCTCCCGCGGAGCCCGAGGCAGCTCCTCACGGCGCGGCGGGCGAAGCGGCCGCCACCGCCCGCACGCCGGGAACCGGGCCCGCCCCGCGGGCAGCGCCGCGCCGCTCCCCGCCGCCGCCCCGGCCGCTCACCGTGACTGTCCTTCTGGCCGATGCCCTGGGTGCGGATGAGGGCCGAGAGCCGCCTCACGTCCCCCTTGAAGACGCACTCGTGGACGGGGAAGTGCGCCGGGCACTTGTCGGGCTCGGCGGGCGGGCCCGTCCCGCCGGCCGCCGGCCCCCCCTTCAGCGGCAGCCGGTGGTGGTGGTTGCTGAAGATGCGGTGGCCCCCGGCCCGGCCGCCCTTGCCGCTGCTCCCGCGCCCGCCGGTGAAGATGCCTCCGGGCGCGGCGGCCGCCTCCTCCTCGCCGGGCGCCAGCAGGTCCCCGTCCTCCTTGCTGGGCTTGTGGTCCCTGCGCAGCGAGCGCAGCTTCTCTCCGGTCATCGCCAGCGGCGGCCCCGCGGGCGGCGGGGCCCCGCCGGGAAGACTCGCCGCAGCCGGAGGGTCGATACGCTCAGAGCCGCGGCGGCGAGTCCCGTCCCGTCGGCATCCCCCGCCAGAAGCACCCGGAGCCCGCCGCGCCGAGGAGCCGCCCGCCCGCCCGCCCGCGGGGGCCCGCTCAACGGCCCGGCGCCGCCGCCATCTTGGCGGACTGCTCCCGCGAGAGGCGCGGCGCGAGGCGAGACTTCCCCGGGCACCGCGAGACTGCGCGGAGGGCGGGAGGCGGCGGCGGCGGGGCCGGGCGGCGGGCGGCCCCCGGGGCTGGGCTGGGGCCGGGCCTGGGGCCGGGGCGGCACCGCCCCTCGCTCGGCTCGGCTGGGCTCGGCGGGCCCCCTGCGCGCCCGGCCCTCACGCAAGCGGGCTCTCGGCCGGGGCAGGGGCCCGCGGGCGGCCCCTGGTGGCCGCCGCCGAGGCGAAGGCCGAGCCAGCGCTTGGAGTACCGCGGGCAGGCCCTGGTCGGGCGGCTGCGCTGGCTCTTTAGGTCGGGTGTACGCTTCACAGGGATTTATAGACTCATAGAATCGTTTAGGTTGGAAAAGACCTTGAAGATCATCGAGTCCAACCGTTAACCCAGCACTGCCAAGTCCACCACTAAACCATGTCCCTAAGCACCACATCTACCTGTCTTAAATACCTCCAGGGATGGGGACTCAACCACTTCCCTGGGCAGCCTGTTCCAGTGTCTGACTACCCTTTTGGTGAAGAAGTTTTTCCTAATATCCAACCTAAACCTCCCCTGGCGCAGCTTGAGGCCACTTCCTCTCGTTCTATCCCTTGTTACTTGGGAACAGAGACCGACCCCCCCCCCCCCCCCGCTACGACCTCCTTTCAGGCAGTTGTAGAGAGCAATAAGGTCTCCCCTCAGCCTCCTTCTCCCCAAATTTATGCACACGCTAATGTACCTGTGCTAAGAATATATCTGGCATTTCTTGGGAAACAGCTGCTTCTTACACTGGCAGGAAGGGCCTCCCGTTGTCTCACAGGCACAGGGAGAGGGAACACCTCGTGGGCCAGGCAGCTCACCATTCTTCCCTTGAGGTGACTGCATTTCACAGGGGGCCGTGCCTTCCTACAGACCTTGCATCCCATATCCTTGGACCATTACTGCTGCTACAGCACAGGCTCTGGCTCTCGGGAAGCACTCCCAGCTACCCAGGCTTATCTCAGCCTGCTGAGGGAGAGAAGCACCGTCTCTGGTGCTGCATATCGTGAGGGAAGGACCCAGATTCTCAGTCCACTGCAAAAATCTGTTGTGATGACTCCTATGGATTCCTCTCAGATTTGTTTGTGAAGTGGCAAGGTGGATCCAGGAGCGTCTCGGTTTGAGGTTTCGTTACGCAACTGTATAGATGACAGCATATGTTCTGTACGTTGCGTGCCAGAGGTGTACACAAACCACACAACAATTAAATAAATGAGATGAGACAATTCCTCTTGTTTGCTAAGAGAACAGAAGCACTGGGTTATTTCCTGGGTGATGAAAGGTCAAGGGATTTCTCAACACGATCTCAAATCAGCGTCTCCTCTGGCACTCCTTCTGTGAATCCCCTTGTGAGCCAAGGAAAAGCAATAGGCTGCTAATGCTGTTCTGAACAAAACGTTGCCCAGTCCCTTCACTCTTCATCCATTTCCCTTGTTTGTGTGGCTATTTCATTCACTGAGGGAAAGGGAAATAGAAGGGAAAGACCTAGCGTGATACATGACTGTGAAAGAAGAAGTTATCTGGAGAATTGTGGGACCTGTACAAGTGTCTTCCTCAAAAGCATGTGCAGGAAAAGGGAAAGACAAAACAGTCCTCCGGTCCTTGTCAGTCCTCGTAGATGCATTATCATCTTACAAAGTAACTGTGTTAGGGTCAGAGCTTCCAGATTTCCCTGCAGGAACTCCTTCTTTAGTGCCAGTTCTGCAAGTATCTACTTACAATAGTGGAATGCATCATTTAAAAAATGATGATGTGTCAAATTCCAGGTAAACTGGATTTTTTACTAATGCTTCCAGGGGAAACAACGTACAACCATGCTGGGTGACCTCTTTCTTTACCCAATTTGCATCATCTCCTCTCATACTAAGTGGCTAAGAAGAATTCTAGGCAGAGATGGGAACTATGAAATACGATTTCTGTGCCTGCTGTCTTCAGAGTGACAGCACAGCTGCTTCCCCCACAGCTACAATTACAATTAGATTTTACAGTTCTAATACAGAATTTTAAATAATTCTATGGGGGAAAAAAAAGTCACCTTTGCTCTATACTCTATTGGTCTTTCCAACAAGATTTTTCTGGCTCTTCTTGCTTTTAGAGAAAATGAAAACTCATTTACAAACAGAATTTGAGGGGTTGACACTGTCAACAATTCTGATGTCTTTTGTCCGCTCTCCAGTGCTGCACAAGAGGCTGTTTGCTTTGCTGGAAACATGTAAGGTGCATAGCTAGTCTTGTGGAGGAGATGTACTAGCTCAGGTTTTAGCTGATGTTGGAAACTTCACGTTGCATTTTTAATCACTGGAAGCCAGCTAAGAGGAGACAGAGGCATGAAGTCACTGTTTACCAGCTTATTATGGAGTCCCTTATTCAATCCAGAAATATAATGAATGCATTACTAATGGGAAGTGCACTATGAAAACTGGTGTTTGTAGTGAATCCAAATGTCCTCCTGTGCTAGGACTACTGCGTAATTATTATACACCTACAAATTCTTGAGAATGTTTGGAGTTTTTTTACCATCTATCAACAGAACTTTGACTTGTTTATATTCTCTATCTTCTTAAATTACTTAAATTGCTCTCTTCCAAGCACTAGGCAATTTAGATGAAAGTAGCAGGATCAGATATTGTGGCAATGTGGAACTACATTTTCTACAGTTTCTGGGCTGTGAGTCTATGGAAACTTCACTTATGGAATTCCTCAAGTAGGAAATAAATAATGGAGGAGTAATTTCTCATGGGTGTATTCCTCCAGGAAGGATGCCGAATATTTTAGTATATAAATGAATAGGTCAAAAAATAGAGAGGAATAAAAGACTAAATTTGTACAAAACCCGAAGGTAGTCAGTAAATGAAAATAATATACTGTAAGTGTGCATCTGCATTTATTCTAGCTGTAAGTCTAACAGTAACATTTAAACTTATGAAGAATACCTAATGGAATATTGAAAGCACCCGAGTATAGAGAAGTGCTCTCTCGTTGCCTTTTTCCTTATTTCCACAAGGCAAAGCAAAAATAAATGAGGTCCTGGAGGACAGCGAATGGAATTTGCCAGCTCTGGAGAAATTAACTTCTGCTTCTCCCAGGCATTCAGAATGACTGGCTCGAGAGATGCTAGAGAGCAATACATTTTTCAAAGTGACAAAGAACATTTAAGGAAATTAAACTTAACAGGAGAAAGTAGGTAAGAAATTTTAAGACATCATAGCCTCAATGGCTTCTGTTCATGAGAAAATATTAATTCTCTTTTCTTTTCAGCTGGTGCTGTCCCAAAGCATTTCAGAAATTTTTATATCTCCTTATTAAAAAAAAACAAAACAACCACAAGCTATTTACTCAGACTAATCCATGGCACTAGCATCTGCAGAGTTCTTCTTTGCACTTACTCAGTGAAGTGCTTCAGCAGCCAGCTGTGGGGATATTAGGGTGAGGATCTGTGTCCATCAAAGGAGCAATAACACCAAAGACCTGTATATTTACTTATGGACAGGACAACCTCCTCCAGAAATAGCCACAAAAGAGTATTGTGGGCTACACAGGTAACCATGATGTGAAAGTGGAGGTAGAGGAAGAAATTTTGTATGACAAGGAAATAATTCCATTTTCCCCTTTGTCTCAGCTTGACTGGCCTAAATTTCATAATACAAATTATTATAGAAAGAAAACAGAACCTTTATGGTACTGCCTGAGATTTGCTGGCCACCTGAAACTTTGTGACTTGGTGTCCTGGCAGCATGGCGGGTTCAAAGCAAAGCTTTGCCCATGGGATTTATGTAGACATTTTTCACAGGCCTACAGGAAACAGGTTTGTCACCATAGGATTAAATTCCTCCTTCCTAAATTCAAGGTTGAGGCTAAAATTCAGTGCTAAGGCTGAAAAACGGGCTTGAGAATAATCTGTGTATTTCTTCTACTTAAGATTCAGTTTTGCTCTAAATGTACCTGCAAATGGTATGACAATCATTTCAAATTCAGCCTGAAATGCAAGAGAAGAGCGTGTAAGCATCAGGAAAAGTTCTCTAACCGTCCGTATCTCGGTCTCGGTTGTGTGACCTCGCTGGGCCCCGTAGCGCGCGCCGGGCCGATGGCCTCAGGTGCAGAGACACCTGAGGGAAGCCGTTCCCTGGGGGTCGCTCGGTGGGGCCACCGGACCCCCGTCACCTGCCGCCTGCAGCCAAGGCCACGGGTTGCCGGGCTGCCAGGCGGCCGCTTCTTTTCCGGCGGGAACGGCTGCTGTCAGGGGCCGAGCGACGCTGACTCGCTGCCTGACCTGCCCGCGGCCGTTCCGCAGGCTGGGACAGCGCTGCCGTTCCCGCTGCAGGCCCCGGGCCGGAGGAGCGGCTCCCGCGCGGCCGCGGCCCCGCCGCCCCGCGCCCCGCTGGTGTCCGGCGGCGCCCCCCGGCGGGCGCGCGGTGTCTCAGCGGGACGCGTCGCTTCCCGCCCTGCGGCGCGGGCGCTGCCCGGCCCCGCCCCACCCCGCCCCAGCCAATGGGGACGGCGGAGAGGTCCCGCCCGCGCCGCGCCCCTCGCGGCGGGGAGGCGGCAGCGGCGGCGCCTGTGGCGGCGGCGGCGGCGGCAGTCGGAGCGCGGCCATGGAGCGCGGCGGGGCGCGGGGCTTCCTGCCGCCGTTCGCTCACTTCGCCACGCAGGCCATCCACGCCGGGCAGGAGCCCGAGCAGTGGCGCTCGGCCGCCGTGGTGCCGCCCATCTTCCTCTCCACCACCTTCAAGCAGCGGGCCCCCGGGCAGCACGCGGTGAGTGCGGCCGCCGGCGGAGCCCCGAGGCGGGCTTGTCCCTACCGGCCCGGCCCGGCCCGGCCCGCCCCGCCCGCACGGGGGGCTCCGGGGCGCCGCCGGGGTCTGGGGTCAAAGACGTCGCGCTCGGACGGGGCCTGGTGGCGCGGCCGGGGACGTCGCGAGGGCCCGCGGCCCGGCCCGGCGGGCTGCCCCGGGAGGTGCTGGCCGGCCGGGGGGGTCCGGGGAGACGGCAGGCCCCGGGGAGGGGAGGAGGGGCTCTCGGTTAGCAGCGCGTAGAAATATTTTCCCTGGTGCTAGCTCCTGAAAAAAAAAAAACCAACCACCTTTTTCCCACTGGAAGAGGCGGTTGTGCCGCAGTGGGCTGGAGGGCGCAGTTAGGGTGATGGTCAGTGCCAAAGCCGCATGAAAGGCAGCACCCAGCGCTCTTCGGGCCCGGCAGCCTCGCTCCGCGGCGTGCATGGCGCTCGCTGCAGGAAGCTGCCAACCGCGGGAAGCTTCGGGCCTTGCCCAGGTGGTTTGCGTGCAGCTGGGGGCTTTCTTGAAGACTGTGTGATAGCAGTGCCGCTGGGCCCGGGCAGAATACATCTTGTCATTTACACAGATTGTGTAAGAGGCTGCTTCAGTTGTCCTTCCAGACCAAACGAATATTTCATAAGTATTTTGTGGATGTATTGTAGAGAGTACTGGAAGCGTTTGTGTTGAACTATCATGAGGTTTCTGATTGCTACCATGCGTGTACAAGGGAAATGACACAAATTTGCAACTCATAAATCAGTATTTGTTCCAAACCCAAGGTCTGAACGTCTCAGTGTGCTGGTTGGGCAATAGGAATTTGCCTTGTGATCTTTGATTCCACACAAAATCACTTACACAGACTAAAATTGTGAATGCTTGTAAGTAGGTAGCTGTGTTGAAGAAGACCACAGAAGAAGGAGTCACATGCTGCTGTATTCACGTACTGATGATAGAGTGGCCACGTTCTTGCCGGAAGCTCCGTGAGAGCGGTCTGCCAGATTCCTGAATATGATGAAGTTGTCATTAAACAGAAATCCTGAAAGTACGCAAATACCAGGATGCTTAGCCAGGTTCTCTCTGTAACAAGTGCATCCATGCATGCATGAGTATTTTTTTTCTTGTTAAATTTTCTCAGTGTTCACATAAAAGCTGTTGCATTGAAGTGTGAAACTTGGCCTGATTGCATGCCAGGGAAACGTTTGAGCTTTCAAGAACTTTTGATGGGTACAGGTTGGCACTGGCTAGTGCCCTATGGCATCTTTCAAGCAGAGTGTCATGGAGATGGGTTGCATTCTTGCTGATAACATAAGAATGAGTGGACTGTGTCAGACCAAGGCCTTTTCTCCAACAGTGACAAGAGGTGGCTATCTGGGAAAAAGTAGGAGAGCGTGGCTAGCAGTACGATACTTTCCCTGGTAGAAACCATTTTCAGGTTGGAGACGCCCAATTGGATGTTGTGTACAGCAGCTTGACATAGCCAGAAAACCAGCCTGCTGTTCTTGGAGGAGGTGGATGCATAACCTCAGTGTTGAAAGTGAGGACTTTTTAAGCAACCTAGGACTATTATTGTACAAAGCTTTCTCAGTGCTGTCTCAAGTTATATTTTTTTTCTTGCTTTCACAATAGGGTTATGAATACAGCCGGAGTGGAAACCCTACCCGAAACTGCCTGGAGAAGGCTGTGGCAGTGCTAGATGGAGCTAAATACTGTAAGCAAATAATAGGTTTCTCAAGCAAGATGTCAACATGTGCGTCTCCTGACAGTGTCTACAGTAGGCATAACTTGGGGAGCAAGGACACAGAGTTGTCAGGAGCCGTTGTATCACAGCAAGGCTTTCACAGCTGCTGACTACTGGTTATGGGCAAGAGCTGCTTCGTGGTGTGAAAAAGAGTCCAACACTTATCATTCAGGAAAGTCCAGCTCAATCATTGGACTTTCTGTAGTGACTTTGCTTCCTCTTGCTGCATTTGATGCCTAAGCTAAACTGAATGCGTCCTTGTGCAGCAGCACTGATTGCAGTGGGGAGTGGGAGCCCCACAGCAGCTGTTATCAGACTGCATTACCGGTGTTCATCCAGGGTTCCACCCTGTGTAAAATCAGGCTGCTGCTTTTACTGAATCCACTTAACGAGTGAGATAGCATAAGTGAGAATGACAGAACAGGTTCCTTCTAAAAGCAAAGTGAGGAAAGCGAAGGCAAGTTTGACAAGGTTGTATCACATTAAAATACAGCCACTTATTCTTTTCTGTTTTAGGTTTAGCTTATGCTTCTGGCTTAGCTGCTACTTTGAATATTACTCACCTGTTAAAGGCAGGGGATACAATTATCTGCATGGATGATGTCTATGGAGGTATGTAAAGCACAAGTGTTTTTGATCTTCATTGTGCAAATGATTAAATGTACCTATTTGTGATTCTTGTGAACTTTCTGAATTTCCCACATGGGACCTTACTTTTCTTTAAAGCCTTTTCACTTCATGAGAACACAGAACACTCCTGTCTGATTTTGGTGTTAGAAATTCAAACTCTGAAAGATTCTGTGGCACAACATGGAGGTTTAAAAAAATATAGCTAACTAGTAATATATGCTTGAATGAGGGGAAAATAGCAACATCCTAGCCTTGCACAGATTTGTTTGCAGAGCAGGACCCCCTGCAGTCCAATGTAACACAGCTTTCCAGCTTCTGGTATTTCTACTATTCCTTTCCTAGGTTTGACCCTTTACCAACCAGCATTTTGTCTGGTCTGTTTCAGACAACTATCCTGTCATCTTCCCTGAAAGCACAACTTCCATCTGTTACGCCCATGTCTTCTGAATGGCTCAATGATGCTGCAGCCCACTATTAGGTTTTGATTGTGCATGGGTTTTTTTGATCCATTCTTCCAAGAAGCTCCCTAGGAACAGAGTTCATCCACCTCTGCTGAAGTCCTTCAAAAGGTTGATGCCACCCAGAAGTCTATAGTATGGAAGTCTGCTAGGATAAGCTATGACAATCGGTGTCCTTAGCGCCCAGCTCATGTGTTTCACTGATCAGCAAAGCTTATCTCCCTCCATCTGCTTCAAGGCCTTAGCACAAAGAGGTGAAATCTGTTTTGTTTTCAAAGGAAGGTTAGAGAGGCCAGCAACAGGTAGCGTTTTCCCAAGCAATAGCTGGAAAACCTTTTAGCAAGAGTTATCACCTTTCCCATTGCTAAGAGTGATTACTGTTTGCCAGTCAGTTCTATATGCTTGTGCATATCAAATATAAATACACACATTTGTTTTTAATGTCTTAGTTCTGTCATGCCAGATAGCTCTTCTCCAAAGTACATCTGGAGCCAAGTAGAGTGAAGACAGCAGAAACCCTACTGACAATCTGCTCCTTTAATTCACGGCCCTCCCGCCACAGAACTTGGTAAACCGAAGTCATTTGGCCAAAGTGTATTATCAGTTCCTCACTTCAGAAAGGCCCATAGGTGTATTTTTCAAGCAAAACCAGTTCACCTGCTCATTAAAGCCTCAGCCTGTGGTGGTTTCTGCAGAGATTAATTTCATTGTTTCTTCCCTGAATTTTTTTCATACTTCTGTTGTAAAGACACCAGCTTCCCCACAGACTGCCTTATTCAGTAGAGTTCACACCCCACGACAGGGTACATCTGCAGATCTGCCACTGGCCGCTATGGCCACTGTGTGTTTAGTCCCTTCATTCTTCCCTCGGATATTAGAGACTCCTTGTGCCCTAAGTCCCTGCTTGCTTTTCTCCTAGGCTGTGCGCTTTTGGCTGTTCCTAGTCATCCTTCCTGCTCGTGTTCTTGCACGCTGCAGCCTGGTCCTTTGTCAGCCACTTCCTCGCTGTTGCCTGTGCTGACTTCTTTTTGCCGTGTGGGGTTTACTCCTCCACCATGCTTGTCCTGTGCAGCCTTTCATACTTCAGCCCTGCAACCTTTGAGTCACTGGGTACCAAGTGCTGGCATGTGTCCGTGCTCCCCCCGAGGGTGCACTAGCTTTGGTAAGCTTTCAGTGCATTTTTTGTAAAAAGCCTGGTTGGATAGGAAAGCAGTGCTGCGCTTCCTAACTCAAATGAGTCCGCAGTATTCAAAGTTGTCAGAAAAACAGTAAAAGAAAACTAAAAGCTCTTGGGCCATGCTGAAAAGCGTATTGCCTGGGATGTGTTTAAGAGACGCTGAGTTTTGGGAGGCGTGAGGAGGAGCTGTAGGTAGTTGACACCTCTGAATTCTGAGCCATTGCTGTAACTTCTTAAAAGGGCTACTTTCAGTGTAACCTCTCATTTCCATCTAAGTTTTTTTGTGGTGTGCTATTATTAAATGTAAGACTGCTATAAAGCAACTTTTCTGTGGTTTGTATTTGTAGAAAATTTCCCATGCTTGAATAAACTTCTTACAGCACAAGAGAGAATATAATATATACCTTGTTGTAGAAATAAAAGTGTTTCCTTAAAAAAAAAAATCATTCAGATGTAGCGTTCAGCACACAGAATCATACCCTGCATGTACTATGCCTATGGCTAGATGGCAAACTACTGTTCTGCGTAAGTGAGTAAATGTTGAATAACCTTGGCAGAAAGACCTAACGAATTAATTTTTAATCCAGGCAGTGTTGCCAGATAGTCAATATGTTGCACATCTAGTGATCAGCTGGTTGCACATCTAGTGATCAACTGGTTGCTTCTGGTTTCTTCTTTTAATCTTTCCAATGAAAGGCTTCAAAGACAGAAAGGAAGGAAATAATCACTTTTTAATGTTCCTCGCTACATGTTTATTTAATGGAATGATAAGAAACACAGTAGCTGTGTAGTAGTCTTCCCCTTGATTGTTATTCTCCCAGATTCTCAGTTAAGCTTATTAAATCGAAAAAAAAAGTTTGAAAATATGTGGTGGAAAAAGTTATTAAAAGTAGGTTGGGGGAAAGAGGATATAAAAACGGGAACTGCTAGCTTGTGCATGGCAAAGGGCTGGAGGAAAAGTTAGAAGCAGGCAAACTAAAAGGAGTCTATATAATTTTCTGATTAAAAAAAACCCGAACAGCTATTCACTGAAAGTACTTCATAAATCACTTTGATTCCATATTCCCATTACTGCTTTTCCATGATGTTTAAAACTACAGCAATCTTAAAACTTTTTAGAAATAAAAAAATACTAATGTGCCCTTTATGGTGTAGAGCATAGAACTGTACCCTCCTGACTTTCCGTGGATGCATTCAGGAGACTGGAGATCAGTCAAGGACAGTTAATGAAGTTGTTTCATTTTGTGTCTCTGATTTTTTGTTTTGTTTGGTTTGGTTTTGTTTGGGTTTTTTTTTAGGCACAAACAGATACTTCAGGAACGTAGCCATGAAAATGGGTTTGAATGTAGTTTTTGTCGACTGCACAAAAATGGAATGCCTGGAAGCTGCAATTACACCAGAGACCAAGGTAGGGGCAAGGGAAATTGCTGAACTTACTTGCTTAATGTCATTAAATAATTTTGTTCTTGCTCTTGTTATATTGGGTGTATGTGTCAAGCAGAGGGGGCTGCAGGGGTGGCCTCTGCAGGGACAGGTTGGGGCACAGCTGGCTCCAACACATCCCCACTGCAGGCCGCTTGGTGACGTTTGTGGTGCCTTATTGAAAACGTGGTGCCTTATTGAAAAAGAAAGGCAAAAAACACTGGGGGGAGAGAGAGAGAGAGAGAGGAGGAGGGGAAAGGTAAGAAACAGCAGAGGGAACACCAAGGTCAGAGGAGGAGGAGGTGCTCCATGGCACTGGAGCAGATAATCCCCCACTCTAGCGGAAGATAATTCAGCTGGAAAAGGCCTACAAACTTTGGGGTGTAAAGACTTTGTCCTGGCTATGTCAGGCCTTCTTCGTATGTGATGCACTTAAGTTTTCAAAAGCTTTGATGTTCTTCGCGTGTATCAGTTGTTTTTGTGGAGAATATTACCTCTCCCAAGAAACCTTGCCTTTCTTCAGTAAGGACACTTTCTTATTTCCACTCTGCAAACCTGCCTGAGAAGCTGACACTCAACGAGTTAACGTTTAAAAGCACTTATGACTTACACATGTATCATCACCAGCATTGTAAAATCTCTAAACTGATGTTTTGTGTTGTTGAATTACTGCAGCTCGTTTGGATTGAAACGCCCACAAACCCCACACTGAAGGTCATTGACATTCAGGCCTGTGCAGATGTAGTACATAAGCATAAAGATGTTCTTCTTGTGGTAGACAACACTTTTATGTCTGCATATTTCCAGGTAAGCACTTTGTTTGTTTACAATTAATCCATTATTTCAGTGTATTCAAAGATACATTTTTAAAATGGAAGCGCCACCAAGGAACTCTAGTTTTGATCTATGCATTGTAAAATTACCCGTTCTGTTTCTAAATACAGCCCATGTATTGCTGCTGTTTATGTTAGTAAAGATGGTATGCAAAGTATTTTATAGCTAGCCATATACCAGTATGATACCAGCAAACCAATATAGCTCAGCAGTCAAGTAAACACACTGAATCAAGACAAGTCAGGTAAGCCGTTGGGAGAATGGCTTCTCTGTCATTCAGAAATCATGTTTTTTAGTTCTCACTGATGGAAATTTTAACAGGCCTATTAAAAAGTGTCCTGTTTTCTAACTTTGGCCTTTTTATACCAATTCTTTTGCATATGCTGTTTATGATCTGTTCCAAACCACTTGATATTCTAAAAAAGGTAGTGGAAGAAAAAGTTAAAACAAGCAAACTTTGTTAAATCTTTCTTTGAGACATTCAAGTTATCTTTTTCTTCAATATTTTGGTGAATGTGTAGCTTAGAAGTTTGTAATTTTGATCTCGAACCACTGGCATAACTTTTCTGCTTTTATAACTAGAATACATGAAGTGAAGAATTTCTTAAGTTCTAAAAATGCTTTGGAATAATAAACTTGGAAGTCTTGTTCATCTTAACATGGGATAGAAATATTCATGTATATTTCCCAGGAGACCAAGCTAATCCCTTGTATTTTAGGTCTAAAGTAAAACTTTTTAATGAGTGCAAAAGGCAAGGTGTCTTTGGTTTTGTTAAGGGTACTGAGATCTTTATAAATTAAGAGAGCTTTACATAAAGTGTTAACGCTTAGCTAAAGCAGCACTTGAATTTGTCTTGTACATACTAAAGACTTGGTGATTTTACAGCCCCTGCAACATATATTACTTCAGAAAGACATGTGTGAAAGAAGAAAAGTGAGCATCTGGATATATGAGCTAGTTAATATATCTTTTATTGGCCTGGTGCTAAGAGAAAGTCAGTTGTAATGATTAATTCTAGTAAGCATAATAGGTAATGTCTTTAAACCCCTCCGGGCTGCTGCTGATACACTGTACTAAGATCATCATAATTTTAGAGTGATTTATATAGCAATATTGAATGTAAAAGGCACTGGTGTTTATGCTACCGTTCTGGCTGTGCATTGGGAATGCACATTATCCATGTTCCTTGAATAGATGTCCATGTTTAATCTGACAGCAGCAGTCTTTTATTCTAAATCTGCTTGCTTTGTTACCCTGTAACATATAGATACTCTTCGGTCTTTATAATACGTTTATATTATGTGCAAAGTCTTTTACTTAGGGACTGATTAAAAAAAAATATATTGTTCATTACTTCTTGCCCATCAACATCTCAGTTCGCCTCACCTTATAAAGGCTTCTGGGAAGAAAGCTGGGAGGTTAGGGAAGAGAGACCTGGCAAACAAAACCCTTTGCACTTTTTTCAGGTTTTCAGTTGTGCTTTTGGTGCAGTATCACCAATACTGATATCTAGAAACCAATGCAATTTTTTTGCTTTGCAGACTGTGTTGAGGTCTTCATTTTCTAAGGAAATACACTTTAGAGTAAATACCATTACTTATCCCTGCCTCAGCTAAGCAATATAACTTCCCCCCCCCCCCCCCCCCCCCCCCCCCAATATGAATGGGCTGTATGTCAGATGTATTCAATCACTCCTCTCCCTGAAGCCAGTGGGAATTAGACCAGTGCTTTTAAATCACATTTTATTGTGGGTTCTTTTTATTGTGCTTATCTTGAATTCAGAGTGCTTTCCTGTACTATTGTTTTTGCCACGTATTCTATCTATCTTCGTTCTCAGGTTTTTGTGTTTAAGGTGTTAAGTTTTTGTGGGTTTTTTAGCTTCTCCACCTATTGGTATTTTCTCTGTTGGATCACAGCCTTTCTGGATAGCCTGAAATGAACCAGAGTGCACACAAGCTTTAATCGGACCTATTATTTTCATTTCATTTCAGCGTCCTTTATCTCTGGGGGCTGATATTTGTATGTATTCTGCAACCAAATACATGAATGGTAAGTATGTGAGTTCAACACAACTCAGGCTGGCAATTTAAAAGCCATTCTGGGTGCGGGCAGTTCCCAAAAGCCAATGCGTCTGCCAGTAATTCTTAGATGAACCGTTAGAGGAGATGGATCATTGAATAGACCATTAGTCTTCATAGCTCCTGAACTATCCCTGGGAGAAGGAATATTGACCTGACTTCAGATAATAGACCTATAGGTGTTTATAGCCATGTTGGCTTTAATTTGACTACAACAAAGTAAGTGGCTTCAGTAGAAGGTAGCAGCCAGAAATTATACTAAGATTCAAAGGAGGTGTCATACAGCTGTGTTGGACCCTGTCCGAAAGCACATTCACTGTGTTGTTTCCCACATAGCCCGGACCTGGAGCTAACATGACTGTCGCTGTGTTGTAACCATGTGTCGCTGGTGGTGCAGATAGAAGTGGAAGTTTTCTAGCTGGTGTTCACTCTTGCTAAGACAGCAGCCTGGTGCTGTTCGGCAGGACATACCTGATTCCTGTACAGTGTCCTGCTTTCTGGCAGTTAGCAGCGGCGGGCTTGGGAAGTGTCTGGGGGCATGCATGCAGCACAGGGCAGAGCACACTGCTGACCAGAGCTTTAGAAAAAGCTGAAATCTGCATTATGATTCATGTGCTGCACAGGAAGGACGGCTGTAGCAATGAGAAGGAACCCAGTGTTTCACAAAAATGGGAC
Source organism: Platalea leucorodia (assembly GCF_965183815.1). Classification (NCBI taxonomy): domain Eukaryota; kingdom Metazoa; phylum Chordata; class Aves; order Pelecaniformes; family Threskiornithidae; genus Platalea; species Platalea leucorodia. The sequence goes on along the minus strand of NC_138827.1, from coordinate 21,643,217 downwards.
TCTTAGCGCCAAGACTGAGGCAGAACCCTGGAGCAGATGGAGTGGCTGATTCTGTTCTTGTCTTCTCCTTGCATTTTTAGGGCATAGTGATGTTGTAATGGGACTTGTTTCAGTGAACTGTGATGATCTCTACGAAAGGCTCAAATTCTTACAAAACTGTAAGTAGTCAATGTAGGAAATACCTTAAAAAGAATCATATTCAAATATACCAGCTCATAATGGGAACCATGTTGCAGGCACACAAGTGTGAAATCTATCTAGAGATGTAGCTCAGGCATTTAAATGTGCAGAAGTGTAAATGATTGCCGGGAAAGCGGTAACACAGATGTAGGAAACCTGAATTCTCTTCCCTGCCTTTCACTGGTACATAGGGTGGCCTTATGCAAACATGATAGCTTTCAGTATGCCTCTGTGCCTTCTCTCTCAAATAAAGTTGATGACACTGGTCTCCACTTCCTAACTGCTTCTAGAAAAATGCTGAGAGCAGTGTGGGTTGTTCAACATTTGTTCACCAGGGGCTGGTGAGTGGGGTGAATTGTCTGGTGGCAGGTGCTTGAATGCAGGCAGCAGTCTTCACCGCAGGACTGCAATTCCCCTCTATCCCTCCTTTCCCGAGAAGTGTGTGCCCTGCTGCTTCTGTGGGAGAACTGAGCTGCGGAGCCTCACTCAAGCGTGCTTCCCAGAGCCACGCGCTGGTGCGGCATGGAGAGCTCTGCCTGTGCTCTGTGCGTCATGCGCAGAGGCAGGAGGTGTGGCACGTCCTGAAAGCATCAGATGCAGAGCGGCTGCAGTCTGTCTCCCAGGTGCAGCACCTGCAGTTACATGGGGCATGACTGCTTACAAAGTCTTTCTTCAGGGTACAGTTAAGACCGTGGCAGAAAGAGCACAATCGTTTCCTATATTCACTTGACTTCGTACATGAAGAGGGATACAAACCTTTAAATTACATGTTTATTTAATTTCATCTAACTCTTACATCTGGGTTTTTTTAAACTCATTCACACATCAGAGGATATGCCTAATGCAGAATTTTTGTACATAGGTTGATTTTAACAATTTTACTGCCTTGTAATTTTAATGAAGAAATTTCTGTACAGTGTTCTGTCTGCCTCCTGTCTACAACAGAAGGAGTAAAGGTATATTATGTCTAATAAATTTAATCCTTGACTCTTCAGCTTGTTAATTCAGCTCATTAATTGGCTTCCCATGTGTGTGAGATGAAGAAGACAGATTGCATCAGATGTCTTTCCACTTGTCTTGTTCTAGCTTTAGAAATTTTGAAAATTGGGACTGTATTTAGTTTTACTAAAAAAAAATCCCTTTGTTTTATGTGGAATTTTGTTTCCATTTCTGTAGCTCTTGGAGCTGTTCCATCTGCCTTTGACTGTTACATGTGCAATCGTGGTTTGAAGACACTACAAATCCGGATGAAACAACACTTCCACAACGCATTAGCTGTTGCTCAGTTCCTTGAGTCAGATTCCCGGGTGGAGAAAGTCATTTTCCCAGGTAGGTTGGCAAGACTTCAGAGCAGGTGACGTCTTAGAATGAGGCTGGATTTGGGTACTGTAATACTACATGTCGTTTGTGCACCCTTCGCATTTGGTGACTCTGTCTTAGGTGTCCACCTTGGCAATGGACTATTTCTACATAGCTGAGGGTGAGCTGCTTTACCCTTTGAAGTGATGGTAATTAACTTAAAGCAACTTCTACAAATTTCAGGCTTGCCTTCACACCCTCAGCATGAGTTGATCAAACGGCAGTGTACTGGTTGTCCTGGGATGGTAACCTTTTACATTAAAGGAAATCTCAAACATGCTGCTACCTTTCTCAAGAATTTAAAGGTAAACGATGGTAAATACGCACTACCTTAGAGGGGCTTCAGCCTGTCCTTCTGAGGGTGATAATGGAAGGAAGTGGTTTTTCTTGAGGTGGGGAGAGTCTTTCTCTGTACTTGCAAAGCTCTTAAAGTAGCCATCTCTAAATAATAGTTTATTTGTAAATGGGAGGCTAATGAGAGGGAAGAAAAGGATGCCTCAGCTCATTTGAAGTATTTGTTTACACCATAGGGTGTAGTATATCCAGATTAGCCCAGGCATTGCTTCTAATAAAGGGCCTGCATACCAGCCTTTTGCAAAAATACCTGTAATGTTTGAAAGCAGAGAAGCTGTGGCTGGTGTAATACTGTTGTAATATTTCAAAGTACTCATCAGGAGAAAAACCTATTGAGAAAAGACATGAGTCTTGAAGCAAAGAGGGAGTCCCTCAGCTTGGAGGATAGTTGTTTATTTTACCTAAACTGTAGGTTTTGCTTTTGTCTTTGCAATGTATTAATTCTGTCTGTACTCTTTAATGTGTTTACTAGTCTTGATTTCTGGTTAATTTGCATCCTGCTCTTGTGTTTTTGCTGTTTTGTTCTTGGAAAAACAAATCAGTAATAACTGAAAAAGGTAAATTAGAACTTCCTTCTCCTCATATCTTTCTTACTTGCCAGCTAATGCCATCAACTGAAAACAAATTTACTAAAAATATGATTTTCCCACAAAATATTGTTTCACATGAGAGAGAGCATTTAATCCTGGCACAGAAGATCTACCAGCTTTGACAAAAAGCATCAGAGAGTACGTTGCAGAAGTACTCCGTTATAAGTATATTCACTTCAGCCCTTTGACTTGGATAACCATCAGTTTGTCACTAGGTTGGTACAAAAGTACAGCTATTTCCTTAAACCAGGCTGAAAAGAGAATTCTTTCAGGCTGAAAAGAGGATTCTTTGGTTGATAGGTTTAGTTGTATTTTTTTTAAAGTAAAAAAAAAAAGTCAGTGTGAGCAATGAGGGCTGGAGAGAAATGTTGAGGGCATTCACAAAAGACAAATCGTGAATCTGTGTTTGAATGCAGTTGGGTCTCTAGAGAGCCTTTTTGTCTTCCAGGAATATATGTCCATAATTCAAAGAGCAGTGCTAAAAAAAACCTTAACTAACACTAAGCATTTCACAACCACTAGTCCTGTTAGGCACTGAGAAATTTAGGCTGGTTTTCAAAATACTAAACTAACCATCAGACCTGAGCAATGAATGAAAAAATCTATTCAGTCTTATGAGGAGAATCTTAAATGTTTGGGTTTTTTCCCCATCAAGTCTGCTATTTGCCAGCCTGAAAAGCATAGGTGTTAAACTTGAACATTTCTGAGTGATGCTGAGAGTCTGTAAGGATAGGATATAATCACTTCAACCTTAACTGAAATTTTTGAGGTCTGACTCTTATTTTGTTCAGGCAAACAAAATTTTGTTTCAAGCAAAAAAAATTTTGTTTGGTCTATCCTTCCTCTGAACAGAATGAAGACTCTGGTGGTGCCCAGGCAGAACCTGCTCCCTCATGTTGTGCATTTTCCCTTCTGCTCTTCCTCCATTGCTGCCCATGCATTGCATTGTAGGAACTACTCCTGAGTTATTTTAGTTTTGCATCAGCATCTCTTCAGAGCCTTTATAGGACAAGTCTATTCTAAATCTTAATAGCTCTTACCTGCTAAATGTATGCTTTTTTCCCTAATTACAGCTAATGCCTTTCATAATATAAAAGTTATAGAAAAACTTAGGAAAAAAAAACCCCAACCACTAAACATTGCTTTTTCATTAACTGTCTCTTTCTAAGCATTCATAAACTTACACTTCTTATGTTAACTTCTGTTTAATTTTTCCTGTAGGTTTTTGCACTGGCTGAGAGTCTGGGAGGATATGAAAGCCTAGCAGAGCATCCGTAAGTCATAGAATCATAGAATGTCCTGAGTTGAAAGGGACCCACAAGGATCATCGAGTCCAACTCCTGCCCCTGCATAAGACAACACCCAAATTCACCCCATATGTCTGAGGGCGTTGTCCAAATGCTTCTTGAATATTGTCAGGCTTGGCACTGTGACTACTTCCCTGGGGAGCCTGTTCCAGTGCTCCACCACCCTCTGTGTGAAGAACCTTTTCCTAATATCCAACCTAAACCTCTCCTAGCATATCTTCCTGCCATTCCCTCAGGTTCTATCATTGGTCACCAGGGAGAAGAGATCAGCGCCTGCCCCTCCTCTTCCCTTTGTGAGGAGTCTGTAGACCTCAATGAGGTCTCCCCTCAATCTCCTCTTCTCCAGGCTGAACCGACCAAGTGACTTCAGCCACTCCTCATACAGCTTCCCCTCTAAACCCTTCACCATCTTTGTGGCTCTCCTCTAGACACTCTCTAGTAGCTTCATATCCTTTTAATACTGTGGTGCCCAAAACTGCACACAGTACTCAAGATGAGGCTGCACCATTGCAGGGTAGAGCAGGACAATCACTCCCTCAACCGGCTAGCAATACAGTGCTTGATGCACCCCAGGACACGGTTGGCCCTCTTGGCTGCCAGGGCACACTGTTGGCTCATGTTCAACTCGCCATCAACCAGAACCCCCAGATCCCTCTCCGCGGGGCTGCTCTCCAGCCTCTTGTTCCCCAGTCTGTATGTACATCCAGGGTTGCCATGTCCCAGGTGCAAAATCCGGCACTTACCCTTGTTAAACTTCATACGGTTGGTGATTGCCCAGCTCTCTAATTTGTCTAGATCTCTCTGCAGGACCTCTCTGCTCTTGAGTGTCAACAGCTCCTCCCAATTCTGTTTCATCAGCAAACTTAGATAGTAGTCCTTCAAGTCCTGCATCCAAGTCATTCATGAAGATACTGAAGAGCACTGGCCCTAAGATGTACCGCTGTGGAATCCCACTAGTGACTGATCGCCAGCCCGATGTAACCCCATTTACTATAACCCTTTGAGCTCAACCTGTCAGCCAGTTGCTCACCCATTGCATTATGTGTTTATCCAGCTGTATGTTGGATGTTTTGTCCAGGAGGATACTGTGAAAGACAGTATCGAAAGCTTTACTGAAATCCAAAAAGATTACATCAGCTGGCTTCCTTTGGTCAACTAGATGGGTAACCTTGTCATAGAAAGAAAGAATTTTGATAAGCAGGACTTTCCCCTCACAAACCCATGCTGGCTGGGACCAATGACTGTGTTGTCTTTCAGGTGTTATTTTCAATAACTCCCAGAAAAATCTCCATAATTTTGCCAGGCACAGAGGTGAGACTGACAGGCCTGTAGTTATCGGGGTCATCCCTGTTGCCCTTCTTGAAGATTGGGAAAACATTTGCCAGCTTCCAGTCAACTGGGACCTCTCCAGATTCTCAAGAGCATTGAAAAATCATTGAGAGAGGTCTCACTATGACATCAGCCAGCTCTTTAAGTACCCTTGGATGAATCCCATTGGGCCCCATTGACTTATAGGGATACAGCTGGAGCAGCAAGTCCCGCACAAGTTTGGGGTTGGTTGGGAGTTTATCATTCTCACAGTCATGGTTCTCTAGCCCAGGGCTCTGGGGATCCCAGAGCCCCTCATCAGTGTTGGAAGACCGAGGCGAAGAAAGCATTAAACGTCTCTGCTTTGTCTGTGCCCCTGTTTGTGAGGTGACCATGCTCATCAAGTAACGGACCAATGTTATTTCTGGCCTGCCTTTTGCTATTAATGTTTTTAAAAGCCCTTCTTATTGTCCCTCACAGTACTGGCCAGCTTCAGCTCTAATTGAGCTTTGGCCGCATGAATTTCCTCCCTACAGTGGCAAACAGCATCTCTGTAGTCCTCCCATGTCGCCTGACCTTGCTTCCACTGGCCATATATTTTCTTTTTTTGCCTTAGTTCTAGAAGAAGATCCCTACTCACCCAAGCTGGCCTTCTACCTCACCTGCTTGACTGCTGACATTTTGGAATAATTCTTCATCTTAAAAGTCTTAAAAAAGCTGCAGAGTAACAAAAAAGTTTCTGCTCTATTTTGGTGGGTGGGAGTTCTAAAATTTTCTAGTACACAAAGCTAAGATATTTTGCATACAATTGAGATTCAAGGATAGTATGTCGTATAGCACAAAACCCAGTGGTTACTCCAGAAGGGAGAGTGACTTTTGTGAATGCAAGAATGCGATGATGAAAGAATTTCCACGCTTCCTGGTTTTAACTGGAGACTGAGCCGCAATTTGTTGCTATGATAACAAATCCAAGAAATCAGCGTGTGTTTGAATAAGTAATATTGAGCAGATTTGGTCACACTGTTGAGGAAAGAGGTCTGCCATTCTGCCTGCTTACACAAGAGGGCATGTTCGGTATGCTACACCGGACTGCATCTGTCTCCAAGTCAGGTAAATTTTGTGGGGATTTTAGTGATACTTAGTTGCCCCTGTCTAAGTTAAAGGGCTAAAAATAGGATTTTTGTGGAATTAGATGATTTTACTTAAATTCAATCTGCTTTTCAAAAAGATACATAGAAAGTTATGACTAAACTGATATGCTAAATCATTTCAGTTGCTCATTTTAGAATAACAGCAAATCTTAAAACACTCAAGGAGTTGAAAGCTAATTGCTAACTGGTGGATGTGAGTGACTGAGCATATGGGGGAAATAGCTTCTTACCTATGTCCTCCATAGCTGGAGAGAATAAACTCTTCAATGTAAGTGGTACAGTTTGACAAGTGATCTGAGAAAACAGAAGTTAAAAAAAAAAAAAAAAAAAATGGAGATTTTATACTGGAGATTGTATACTATAGCTGTTTCTCCGCATGCTTAAAGTAGAGCTTTTAGATACGGTTTTTCAAGGAGGAAAAAAAACAAAACAAAACAAAACTGGAAGGAAGAGGAATAGGATTTTTTCACCTCCTTTTTCTTTTCCAGATTGTTAAGTATCGACTTCTTATTCATCATTTGTAGCTTGGAAATACTGTATTAAAATGCTGGGAGGTACAAGTCACTGACTTATCTGCAGTTCATGTAATTTACAATAACTGATGATAGGATCTCTTTCCATCTGTGGGTTAACCAGCAAGTGGTACACAAAAGGTGTAAAGTCATTATGGAATTTCAGGGGATGCTGGCAGGAAACCAATTTGTTTGGTCTTTACTGACAAAAGTAAACACTTCTTAGAAAAAAGGCTATTTTTTTTCCTCCAGGGCCATCATGACTCACTCTTCAGTGCCTAAAGAAGATAGAGAAGCTCTTGGAATCAGTGATACATTAATCCGCCTGTCAGTTGGTTTGGAAGATGAAGAAGATTTACTGGAAGACCTAGACCAGGCTCTGAAAGCTGCGGTAAGTGGGTTGTTACCTTAGTGCTGTCACTCTGAAAATAATTTCCCCTCTAGTCCTCTGCCTTTCTCACTAAACTGTCTGCTGGTAATTCTTACCTCACTTAATTTTTAAACTACCCATAAGCATACCTTGCAGAGTGTGTGTAGGGTTTTAAAGCTTTTGTTGTTATGTTTCTCTTCGCAGCAAGGTTTACAGTCCTTGTCAGTCATGATTTGAATTCACGTGAATTCCTATAGCAGATGGGTTGTCCCTGGCACCTGAGTGACAGGGATAGCCGTTAAAGTCAGGCTGAGGAGAGGCTCTCATATAGGCATCGAAGTGCTTAGTGTGTGCTTCAGATTTTTCATGTCATAGTTTTAGGGAGGGTTGAAATATATTAAGGAGCTTCAAGAAAACAGCTTCTACCAGACAGTAAGTCCAATGTTTGACTAACGCTGTTTCCTTTACAAGCACTACTTCTACTTCTCTACCCATAGTTCTGTATTTCAGACAATAGACTGAAGTTGTTCTTTACGCATGGTAAGTAATGTGATGCCATATCATGTCTTTTCTTCTCAAGGCAGGTTTCCTAAAGTTCATGAGGTGTATACGTGTTATGTATGAGTATACACACATGCATATGTGCAGGGGAGAGGCCGGTTAAATGCATATTGTATTTTGGTCCTACACAGCTTTGTGCTATGCTTTGGGTGAGCTAATGCTGTGACTGAAGGAATAATGGGTTTTTTTCCAAGCTTTTTTAATCACTTTTTTTTTTTAACTGGAAAGGATTAGTCATAACTGGAAAATATGAAGTATGGGCACTTGGCTTTGAACCGGTACATCAGTCTGATGGATCCTGTTTGGCAGCTGCAGACTTGCAGTTTGATGTACCAGTATTTCATTGCAGAATATGCTGTGTCGTACTGTACCTTGTATTTATCACACTGTGACTTATCAAGGGCATCGCCAATGCCTTTGGTTTCTGCAGTTGCAGATAACTTGGTAGCTGAGTTTTCCAGATGATCCTAGGAAGCAGATCGTGTCGTGTGAAAGGTCCTTTCTTTTTCCCAGAAGGAGGTTCCTGACCTGCGGGTATGCAGGAGAATTCCTCTTGATGTGAAATCTTGTGGCAGCTTTAGATCTGAATGTGTGAGCAAGGCATGTGAACCAGATGCCTTAAGCCTACCCAGGCACTCTGCCTCAACCTGTAATTTTGTCTGTTTTCCAGAACTTTAATGGAAGACTAAAATCCCTCCAACCTTCATAAGCATAATTATGTGTTGGAGAGAGGAAGGAGAATTTCCTCTTGATCCTGGCGGGCAGCAAACAAAGCCCAGAGGTATGGGATGGCTGCAAGCAAAGCACCAGCCAGTCCTTTCAAATGCTGTTGGAGATCTCAGGATATCCACTGCTCAAGGACACTTACTAGATCTTTAGATCTTGTTGCAAGCTGTAGTTTTTGTTCTCAGGAACTGCCAACTACTGTTACACAGTCCCATCCATAAAATTTGTTACTCTGACTTTACAATTTTAGGTTCCTTTCTCAAGTATCCTGTTTGCCTGATATAGAGCTTCATTCCTGGATAGTCAAACACTTTGATTTACAAAATCTAAACATACTCCTAACCTGTTTGTACCCGCTTGATCACATGTTGCTCCCACACAGGAAAATGTAGGTATTAGACATGTTGCTACCAGGCAGTGAAAATGTTTAATCGGAGCGGCACGCTCTCTGCCATGCCATGGGGTGGGCAAGGGGGTCAAAGAGAAGGAGACAAACCAAGGACTGCAGCAAGGCACATGCTTAAGAGGGCGTCAGTAAGTATTGGAATAAAGTTTAATAAGTGTCCACACTAAAAAAGCACAAGTTTCCTTCTTCCCTTCTCCCAGCTTGTACTTTCGTACTGTAGGAGCACCATAACTCTTGTTGGTTTGTCTGTTTGCTTTCTTTGAGTGGGAATTCTGCAGATTTGGTGACTCCTCAGTAGTCCTAGCAACACTGAGGACAGAGTTCACAGTCTTTGGTGGACCTTGAATCGGCTCCAAGTCAATGGCCAATGCAGAACTAGGTTCAGCACTACCTTATTCTCCTCTGCAACCTCTGCATCCCTGCAGGCACCTACATTGCAAAAAAGAATTAAAAAAATAAAGGTGTTTGAAATACAGAGTTTTGTCTGTGTAAAAGAACATGGTGGTATTGGTAGGTAAAGTATAAATTTGAGTCCTGCAGCAATTGTAGCAGAGGTATAGTAGTTTGATGTACTGCACAGACAGGAAATTTTTTGTCCCTCTATTTCTCTCTCTATCTGTTTTGTTTTGTTTTGTTTGGTTTGGTGATAGGGAAAATTAGCAACAGTAACTGCATGTATTTCTATATGCCAGCACAGAGCATGAAGATAATCTAATGCGAAAATGTATCTTATTTATGAAAAGAAAAAAAAAGTGTGGGATTGATATAGGTGTATAGCATAATTATTTCTCATTTTTCCTTCTCATTGCAGTTTGCAGACCATGAGGCTTGATGTTTAAAACCAGAACTTGGAATCAAACATTGAAATGGCTAAAGAAGATGACACAGAAAGCCAAATTGCTAATGATTTTCCTTTGATTTGCTTTTGAGAATTGAAATCTGTTCAATCCAATGCTGGATTCCTGGGGAGCTCTCACTTTGTGCTGTTATGTTTGTTCTGCTGATGTCTGGCTGTACGTGAACTGTGCACTGTGGCACACAGCCTGTGCTCTCTCTGTGGGTTCATTTCTGTTGTATTGAAATCCTTTGGCTTTGGATTTATGGAGTCAATAAGTTGTGTTTGAGAACAGCCATGATGCACACTCAGGAGTATTATCCTCGTTCTCTCAGTGGAGATGAGTGTTTCTCATTTGTCATGCTAGTGCTGCAAGGGTGTTAGGTCAAAAGGGTTGGTTTCTGTTACTGCTTCTCAGGATGCACAATTAATTTTTCTCATATCTTCTAATCTGATAGTCCAACTTAAAAACTGTTGATTTAACTTAGATTTTTTTTCTTTAATTAGGTTGGAAATGTGGTTAAATGCTTTTTCACCCATCGATATTTTATGGAGTATTGAAAATGAAGCAAAATCCAATACCTGGTAAACAATAGTAACTTTCTAAAGAAGATTCTTTCCCTTTTTAAAAAAAATCATGTAATGTTGATTGTGGTAATGATTTGATTTATATTTGGAATGGGAATAATTTTAATTAAAATACACTTTGAATTTCCCTGATGTATTACTTGTTTTGACATTTGCGTATACTACTTGCATTCAAAATCAGGTGATAAAATGACCCTGGATTTGTTTAAATTCTCCTATGGGAAAACAATGCCATCGATGATTTTACTTTTGTGAAGAAAAAAAGATATAAATTCTAATGTATAACAACTTACCATGCAGTATTCAGGCACGAGTATTCAGGTGCCTCAAGGCACTGCTTGCTTGGGGTAGGTGGTGGGTAGCTGCCTGAGTGCCCTGCAAGGTGTCGTCTCTGAGCAGACCTCAACCCTCCTGCCCACTTCCCTGCGCCTTATCTAAATATCTGTGCTGAAGAACCACAAAAGACGCACAAGTACTACAGATATTTGTTACAAGACTGACTACGCAGATCTTTCTTGGTAAAAACATTTAGCTTTCCCGCACTAAATGAAAATTAGACTTTCTGGGGGTGTCTTTTTGTTTTGTTTCTTTCTCGGATTGAGAGCTGGCATGAAATGCGAGTTCAGTGTCTTTCACTCACCTGCTGATTAAAAGCTGCCTTAGATTATGGTACGGAACACCCTAACACGTGCAAGTGAGACAAGGGGGCTGTAGCTGAGACGAGAGGGCTGTAGCTGGCTGCCAGTTGCCGTGATCCCTGGTGGTATGCCGAGCAGGGATAACTGTTGTCTGCTGCTGCTGTAGGAGAATTGAGGTTCTTCATGGCTGGGGCAGAGGTTGTGCGCGAGATGGACATGAGCGTATTTCATCTAGTCCTCAGAGCGGTTATTCTGAGTCATTCTTGGTTAGCCTGTCTGTAAGATCAGTGAAACATTGCAGGTAGCTTTTTATTAACTTCTACAGGATAAATATTGTTACTGTACTCTCTGGATCTGTTTTTGACTCTAAGCGTAAGCAGCACATCAGTGTTAATTTCTGTGGAAAGACTTCAGCAAATAAGTTTTTGCATGTATAATTATGAGTACAGCTTTAAAAACCTTGACAAGCTCCAGATTACCGGCGTTGGCATTTGTGCAGGTATGTGGCACATCAGTGAGGCTGGCGGCTGAGTTGGAGGGTGGGAAGGGGCTACGGTGAGGGAGATCCACCAGCAGACGGATCAGATGGGTCAGAGAGCGCAGGGGATGCCACCTGTGGTGCAGGCAGTGCGCTGAGATCCTAGGGCCTGGTTTTGGGACAATAAAGCAGGTCAGCAATGGAGGGGCTGTGCTTTGCGCAACAGTGGTAGTGGTAGTGGTGTGGACATGCTGAATGGGTGTTGCAGTGCATCAGTCTGCCCTCCCTGAGGGGGGAACCAGCACAGAGGGTGCCTGTGCGTGTCTGCTTACAGATAACCGCAGAGCCCTGCTTGCGTTGTGTGGCCCAGCGCAGCGGCTGAGCTGAGGCAGTGCTTTAAATAGGTAAAGACTTCTATTTGTTGTAATTAAAGTTAAGACTGTGCTTTCTATACCGGATCAATACAGCATTTCGATGTGAAGTATGGAGTACAAAGATAATCCTATCAACCTGTCTAGGCACTGTACCTTCTGAGCAGCAAACAATTATGTATATTGACACACAGACAGAATAGTCTTGATTATCTAGAATGATTAAATCCTGGGAAACCTGAGATGAAGGTATGTATACCAAACAAACACCTCATTTACTTGTCTGCATTGCAGAGTACATCATAAAAGCACATGCAAAATGAGTAAGATGCTATAGGGGATGTAGGCTGGTAGGTGGTATGAAAATGAGGAGCTCTTGTTAATTTTTGAAAAGGTGATGAAGAGTCTGAAAGGCATCGTGGTTGTATTGTGTGAGCTAGTAACTCTCCCCGCTCTAGTGAAAACCATCTTCTCTTCCATGTTAATCTCTCTCTTAAATTTTCATGTTTGTGGTTACAACATTTTTTGACTAAATATCTGATTTAATTTCTATGTTCCCAGTCCAGATAGTTTTTGTAGTGTCTTCACTAACACGGATGTAATGAGTGATAAATATGGGCAGTTTTAGACAGGATAAACTGAACAGAAAGATGTGTCTGCATCTGCGAGGAATTGATGGGAAGATGCGAATTTCCCAGGGACTGTATGCATCCTTAGGTGACAGATGGGCTGGAAACTGCTTGTGCAGAGTGAAGCAATAAAAGGTGAGCAGCTTGCATTTTTCCCCATCCCAGGAGATCAGGAACCAGAAGTAATTTTTCTATTATTCTTTATTCATCTGAATATCCTTGATCAACATTTCCAAATTAGATCACAAATGTCAAAATAAGATTTCACTGAAATGTCAAATACAGGAGCTACCACACTGAAGTAATGCCTGCGCTTGGTTCGTAGTTGGGTGGAAAGGGGAGAGCCAAGCCCCGGGAGGCTGAATTGCAGGTCAGGGCTGCGGAGGGGACAAGAAATCAACACCAACCAGTCCTGGGGCAGGGAGTGATGGTGGTGATGGGCTGGGTCTTGCCGTCCCGGTACAACCTGCCGTCTTGATGTGGCTCATTTTGGTGGAGCAGGGGCTGAGCTGACCCCTTCCAGCCTTGCTCCAGCTCAGGAAGTATTTATCTTCTTGCAATTGAGTCAAAAAGTTTTTAAGTGTTGCTACATAAAACAGCTTTACAGTCAGGATATCCTTACTTCTGCTGAGGTTTTCCCAGGTCTAGCACAAAATGTGAGTGCTTTGTTAATGACAGCTGCTGTCTTTGGATGGATGATCCTCTGAAGAGCTATGATTTGAGGGTTGGGGAGATCTGCTTTTTTGCTGGACCAGTCGGCCCCGCCAGAGCTGCCTTCCTCTCCCGGCCAGGAAGGACACTCTCTGCAGCTTGTGGCAGGTTCAGTAAGGTTGCTGGGTGTTGTGTGCAACATTTTGGTTTTTGGTTTAGTTGTTCTTCCTCCAAAATGTTGGTTACTGGTTACACCAGATCAGCAGCTAGTAAAAGCCAATCTATAGGAAGACAGATATGTATGTTTTTCTAGTAACTAGGCAGCCATTGTGTTGTGCAACGAGCTCCAGGTGCTGGTGTGGGAACAGTTGGTCTTCGGCTTTTTGTGAAGGGGCATGAGTGTCTGGTTTCTATCAAAAGAATATCCACCACAAAATGAATAGCCTGTGTGTTTTCTAACTCTTCGGCTGCTGCCTTCTGCAGACATTAATTTCCTTTATACCATTTATTTGGGGAAAGGACAGATGAAACTGCCAGCAGCTAAATTCTCAATGCATTGTTCAGTGATTTTCTTAACACATGCAATATCGGCATGAAGTTGGCTATAAGGTTGTCCTCCCCGTGACTGGGGGGTGGCCTCACATTGGACCTGCCAGAAACTGGTTTCCTTATGTTGAAGTGAACGGTAGGAGAATGCAACAAGCTGATTATACATCTGAACAGAAGATAATCCTTTGAGATCTTCTCTAAATGTCCCTTCTTTCTATGACTTTCCTGGAGTCATCCCATCTGCCCCCTCTCATGGGCTGACTCCAGATCCATCATGCATTTCACATATCACATTCCTGAAGTTAAAAGGGCACGTTTCATCCTTTGATTAGATTTTGCAGATGTGGATTCAGATTGCATTACACTTCAAAGGGAATTATTTATGTTGAGGCCCAGATCACGCTTGTATTGAATAAAGATTACATTTGTTCCCTGGAAAATAATTGTATAGCGCTAAGCCTAGAAATAAGACCGATTAAACAGCGTCTGTTCAGAGAAACTGCAGCCTGCAAGGTGGCTTAATGGCGTCGGGGGGAAGTGCTGCGGTGTGGCAGCTCCCGCACAAAATCCGGCCCTGGTGTTGCAGGTCTGGTCCTTGCCCTGTGAATTCAATGTGCTGCGAATCTGCATGGTGGGGATGCCAAAGGCAAAATGGTCCTTGTCCTTACACTGGTGGGAATCTGCTGAGGAGAGTGGGTGTCTGAGGAATAAATGAGAGCAGAGTTGGCTTTTGACACTGAAGGCTCTGGCAGCACCTGCCCTTCCTCTTCTGTAGCGCACCAACTCACAGGCCCAGGTCAGAAAGCGAAAGGCAAATGCAAAAGCCCCGCTGGAGCATAAGGTCACCTGCTACAGAGAAAACTGGGCACATGCTTACTTCTGTGCACCAGCGCTGGTGGTACGTGTTTCAGAAGCATTTCTCCATTTCGGATGCTCCACTCGTGCACATGTGTGAGCACTCGGGAGCTGAAGCAGCAGCTCACTGCTCCTCAGCAAGCCTCTGCTGTGCCGGCTGTGAGGACACGGTTTCTGCTGGAAAGAGCTAAATCCTGAATCACAGAGATTGCTTTGGTTTTGCCACAGGTGCCGCTCCTGCCTTGCTGGCTGTGGGGCTGCGCCCACCTTCTCCCTCTGCCCTGGGCTGTGCCGGTGGGGCACAGCTCGTTTGCTCTTTCCTGGGCTTGGCTATAAGACTTAGTGGACTGTGCTGAAATAAAATGCCACTTGTGCAACTTGTGCTGAAAAACTTTGGACTAGAATGTCATTTTAAGCTGTATACAAGAGTGATCCCCATCTGGCTGTTTTCTGACATTTTGACCATCGTGAAGGAGAGGAGGTGCTGTTCTTTCCATACCAATCGACTGCCTTGCACCAAAGGCAGATGTCACTGCGAAACCCCCCTCCACAGCCAGGAGGGGTATTTGGGGAAGGGACCATGTGGGCATCTCCATCCCAGATCGCCCGTGGTGGACACCAGGAGCAGCCAGGGCACGCTGTGGGAGCTGCTGAGCAGTGTGGGACCTGGCAAGCGGTGACATCCTCTGTGGGATGTTTTGGGACCTTTCCTCCTTGTCCCCGCAGCACTGCACAGAGGAGAGGCAGCTCCTGGCTCCTGGCCCCCAGCATTATAAATGGCAGCAAGTGCAGGAGTCAGCACCTCCTGCGCTCTCTCCCAGCCTCAGATTCCCCTAACAAGCTTTTTTTGGCATTGATTGGCTGCAGTCGCAGTTGCAACAGTTTGATGAAGGGTTCTTTTGTTTTCCAGCCATAGCACAGCCAAGAGCTATACCACATTAGTCAGAATAGTTCTTAGAAACTTCCAGCTTTTACTTACAGGAAAGTTGCTGTAAGTGAAATCCGCTATTTGTCATAATTATATAAACTTGTATATATAGAAAATGTCAAGCGATACCGTGCATACTTTCCATTTCAGCAGACACTTGCCCATTTTGCAGATTTGCAGACTGGCCCTTGCTGTTACCACTGACCATCAACACAGAAATATGAAGATGCTTCATCTCCTGCTGCTGCTGTAGGTCTGTGTCAGAGCACGAGCTGGGAAACAGCAGTTCAGTATCCTGCATATTTGCAGATTTAGTGGACTCGAAGGTGTTAACTCCAGCAAAGCAGATGCACTTTCGTATTACTATGGCTTCCTAACCATTGCAGGCATGTCTTTGTGAAACACTAAACTAAATTTGAGACTGATAAGTGCTTCATAATATTTTTATCTGCTGTTGTGTGCAGTAACTGACTTACAAATGCAATTTGTTCCTCCATCTATCGTCTTCCATTAGGAAAATATTTATTCTCTCATGTCTTGCTAAAAAGCCAGGTGTTGTAAAATGGAAACAGAGCCTTGGCTCTTGCCCTGCCAGCCTCACCACAGCCAAACCCTGCTCCGGGTCCCCAGAGTTTCCCTCTCCTCAGCTCGTGCGGAGGAAAGGACGTCTCAGTCCCTGCAGGCACCCAGGCTGCTCCAGGCAGTTGCTGGGGTTGGAGCCACATCCCCATCCCACTGGCTGGGTCCCTGGGATGTCAAGGCAGGGAGGTGGATTGAAAGATTTTTCTCCCAGAGCTTTCAGCTGTCATTTCTAGCTCTATAAGAACCATGAAAATTTATTTTTCCTCTATTGCATAACACATTTTTCACCTATTATATCATATTCCTGCTTTATAAAACCAAAAGGCTGTGTAACTGCCTATGTTTCCTCACCATGTGTTTATCTACACAGGTGTTTGCAGAGTGTCTGGCACTGCTGTCCCCAAGCCTTACCAACGAGGGCATTAACCTCAGCTCGCCTCCCCTTTCTGCCCTTGTCTGGCGGCTGCTCTGCACCCCGAGAGGCAGCGGAGCCCTCCCTAGAGCCGGTGGCTGCTCCCGGCAGAGCAGGGAGCTTTCCTCCCCTCGCCTCGGGAGGAAACAACGTCCTGGGTGTTTATTTCTTGCCCAAGAGTGCTCTTTCCTCCCAGCAAGCGTGTTTAATGGAAACGCTGACTTTCTGAGTGAAAGTTTTCTGGTTCAGACTGGGGCTGTCAAGGCACTGCCAAGGACAGAAGTGGAAAGAAAGGGAAAAATTTGATGAAAAAAGAGATGTTTTGAGCCTGACACTGTTTTCCAAAAAAAGTCCAGCGACTCGGGGCTTTTTATGTCCCCGTGGGGTGGGAGAAGATGTTTGCCTCTCCATCGCTGCCATGAAACCAGCCAGTACCCCTCCAGCCCTCCCCGCAGCCCCCAGCTCCCCTTGCACCCAGGACCGCACCCCCCAACTCATTTTCCCCCGCTCTAAGGGCAAGCGACACTCTCACATCTCTGACATAGGTTGCAGAAATGGAAACAAGAATGTATTTTTTTGCAAAATGGAGAAAAGACTTAAGCACGGGGACTCCTGGCTCCCCAGGACCCTGCAGTACCTAACCCTCTCCCAACTGTGCATGAGAAACAAATCCCAGTCCATCCTTCCAAAGTGCGAGTTGCACACAATTAAAGGTGGTGCGTACTTGCAGTGCAGTCCTGCCATTTACAGAAAGAAAAAAAATCCAGTTAGCAATGCTTATTAATTGAGAGTATTTGACGTATTAGCAATGAAAATTTATTTCCCGATCGATGCGCAGTAGTTGAGAGAGTGAATATTAATTAATGACTATAGATATTGATATCTTTTAGAAATCACAAAGGATTCTGCAATCATTTCCTCTCACTCTTTTAATTAGGTTGGTCAATAGAAATTTCGGGTACATCTCTTGCATGTGGAATGCTGAGCAAGCTGCCCTTAAAAAGCCTAAAAATTGTAGGTCTACATTAGTGTCTAGAATTAATGAAGAAACTGGAGTGCATGGCTAGAATTTCACCTCTATCTTGACTAAATATCAAGGTTATTTGGAATGAATAAATTAAGTCTGAACAGCTTTTTAGTTGGATGAGACAAGTGGCAGAACTTGAAGCTACACTAATGTGGAGGTGGGCACAAACGTCTCATTTTTCTCCTCTGTCCCTAGGGAATGCTGTGTTAATTTTTTGAATGGAACTAAGAAAATGCATTTTCCCTCTACTTTTTTGACTAGTGCTAAAATGGGCTGCTGTGGGAAGATCTCCCCTGCGCCCCCCTCCTGGGTCCTCATCCTCTCAGGTACACCACAAATCCACCTACTGAACGGAGTCTGGGATAGCAAAGATGCTGCAGATGTGGCTCCTCGGAGGTGTTGAGAAGGTTTGTCAGGGCACCAGCAAGATGCATGTCTCAGATAACGCTCCAGCTTCAATGCAGTACTGCATCGGCACAGAATTAATTCCTAAATTACCAGCCCTCCTTCATAGAAAATCTCGTTTTTTTCCTGGTTTATCATCCCTGCAATTATTAAAACTAGACAACATTTATTTAAATGTATTTCAAAAGTATGTAGAAGTATTTGTTGGATCCCAAATCTGTGATTTTCAGAGGAGCACACGAAAATGAAGACCACCGATTCCCTGAGAAATTGGACACCTGCATTTCTGAGGATAATCTGTAAATCCAAGCTTAAACTGCAATTTACTCTTAGAAAATGTGTTGCTGTTCTTAGTGGCAGCAATATTTATTCAAGGTACAATAGTGTGAAGTTCAGATTGTCTTCCACATTCAAGACCAAATCCCATCTGGTTTCTCAGACATATATTTTTCTTAACTTCTTCAAGTAACTGTCCATGATCAGTTTATTTAGATTTGCAAAATCCTCACTCTGGAGACCACTATATATAGCTGAGACGATCACACTGGCAGTAGCAATTTCAATGTGAATTCATCCTTTGGCAGATGAGCTGGAAAGGATCCTCCAGAGTCTCATATAAGGAGTGGGAATATCCACTCTGCTCCACAGCTCCCCTCCGTGTTTTATAGCCCAGCTGCGAATCTCATTAATGAGAAGTTTAGGTCAATTCCACCATCTGTTCGCATGCAAAGTCTTTCATCACACATTTATTGGTTTTGAGTGTGTGAACTATTTGCACATCTCTTTCTGCCACATTGGCATTGCTTCACCCCGCAACCCCCGCTGTGCTACTGACCTGGGGGTAAGGCAGAGGGGTCAGGGTCAGGGGAGGGGACAGGACCTATGCTTGGTCCTATCAAGACAGTGATGAACAGTCCAGGTCTCAATCAGGTCTCACAAATGCTCAGCTAGGGTGGATATTTCTTTGCGAACCAGCAGCACTCAGAGTACTGCATGAAGCTGGCCTCGGCTTCGCCTTTTTCAGCAGCTCAAAGTGTGAAGCAGGAGACTGATGAGGGCTGGAAGTCCTGTGGACAGGGCCAGGCTGGAGCTGACAGCCACCACGGCACCATGATGGTCTGGAGCGGGAAATCCCTGCCTTTGCACAAGTTCAATGCTTAAAAAATTCTGACTAAGAGTAACAGGATATTGAAACACTGATAAGGAATGTTATGGTCTGATAGCTGTGTTTTAAAAAACACTTGACACACTATGGAAGAAAGTAGCTGAGCCCTCTAACTGGTTGCACTTTCCCTTCTTTAAGTAATTTATTGATTTGTAGAAACTCAATTTTACAGGCAGTTCTGTGGGCTGCATTTCCTCTCCCAAGCATGCGAGGTACTCTTTTACCTGTTAGAAATTGCAGTGCCTGACTGCAAGACGGGAACGGGAGTTTTGGCAGAGTCTTCAACCAGTCTGCAGGTCTGCACCCGCCACTGGAGTGGGGCTGCTGTGCCAGTTAATATATATATATATATACATATATTTCACTTCATCCAGATCAGTGGGAGAGGGGAACAGGATGATGCCATTGGTGCTGGTGGTGCTGGTGCCATCACAGAGTGTCTGCAGATAAGTGGTTCCTTTCTCACTGCACCGCAGAGTTTGGGTAGGAAAGTTTAATAGTTAGGGTGTTTTTTAATATTTCAATGTCTGCTTGTATTTCTAAGATGCCTGTTGTGTTCTCACCATGGCACAATTATTGACATCATAATTACTGACTTTAAAAGGCTTCATGTGTTTCACAAGAGCAATACGAGATCTGTGAAGAAGGGAGAGAAATTCCATTTCAGTTGGGAATATTTCCCAAGAGACCGTGTCACAAAGGCTCTAAGAATGAAGAAAATCTTTATATTTAGATTACATTAATCATTTATCTCTTCTCCTCTTCTAGGCTTTCATGAGGACAGATGAACGTAAAAGGAATTCTTTTGCTTGGACACATAGAGGAGAGCAGAAACAGATCAGTTCCAGCCACAAGTAATATTTTCTGTTCCCAGGCTTCATTTCAGAATCGGTACGCCTGCTTTTGGTAAGTGATTTCATCCAAGCAGCAAGTTCACAGCTAGTTGCAGCAATGTGTTAGGATGAGGAAATGGGAAGTTGAGATTTAAAATTTAGAAACACTACCATTTGAGATATCAAAACAACTATTTGTCTGAAGAGAGAAGTATCTCAGAAAGTCAAATTAAGATGCTTCTGCTTGTAGGCAAAATAGGAAAGAGAATGAAAGTGAAAGGAAGCAAAGACAGAGAATAATATCAGTAAAAGCAAAAGCAATCAGATATCCCACATCCTAAAAATTTCCCCAGATTTCAAATATTTCATTCATTGAACTTGATTTTATCTTGTTGCTTTTTAGATGGGATGTGGTCTCCTTGGACTCATTTTGTATGTCCTTCAGGGGCATGTTCTGACCTGCAGCCTGAGGTCTGTGGTAGGTTTGGCTTGGTGATAATACCCTTTTACGTTCACCACTTCCACGAAATAACAACTGCACAGCAAGTTCTTACTGACCCAGATGCAAGAGCCCGTCCTTCTGCCTAGTTCCTTTTGCTGACTCCCCATGGGCCATGATGCCTCCCATGGTGCAAGCTCACATGAAGCTAATGAACTTCGTGACTAACAACTCAGTTAAATCCCTTCTATTCTTTCATCATCTCTAAAATGTGCATTGCACTATTACTAAAATTCTGTTCCGATTTGTTGAGCTCCCTTTACATCAAATGTGAAGGCAGCTGCATCTTTCTTTCAGCATCAGGAGGTGCCTGTGCTTGTTCAGTGTTTTCCTTCTTGTAGCACTTCTTGTCCTGCATCTCTCATGTGTGCTTCCACAGACAGGGGGCAGAAACTGATTCACCAGTTTCCCTGTGAAGTAGACTGCCTTCCTAAAAGAAATTAATTATTTTTTAAAAGGAAAGAAAAGTTTAACTAGCAAATTCAAATCCACTGAAAAGCACTACGCTCCTTTTCTCCTTTCCTCCCTGCCTTCCTTCCAGAAATGTCTGAACTTGGAGAATTGTGCTGGTGTCCTCTTTCATGCACAGGTTTTTCTTGGGGCTGTTGCCTTTTCCAAAAGCTTATTTTGAAATAGCTGCGGTTCCTAACATCAAATCTTACGTGAGGGCTTCAACACCGAAAATAATTCACTGAAGCTTTAGCTGAAGTGATGTCTTTGCCAACAGCCACAGCTTTGCATTAGCAGCACTGCTGCCTATGTCCAGCATGGATTTCTTTGAGCAGCTTCTCCTGAAGCTCTTCCCAGGAGCTCCAGGAACATCTCTGGCAGGAGTCCTTGCATTTCCCAGCAAACTCGTGCCACCGGAACCTTGCCCTTGCACCTCCAGTTCTTGATGAAGCAAACCAGAAGATGGAGGACCACGAAGCACTTGGTGGGACTCAGTTCAACCTCAGCATTGCTTGGGAGAAAAGAGAAATCTAGACACTGCTCACTGGGAAAGGGGCTTTTCTGCCGCAGGCTCTGGACTGGTCTGAATGGGAGCTCCAGGCTGCAGGGAGGCCACCTGGGAGAAGGAAGACTTCTGCACCTTCATGCATATTGGTGGGTTTTGGGGGCTTGGGAGGACCACAAGCAGGAGTGAATTGAGTCTGGTCCATGTCAGGCCCTGCTGTCCTGCAGCGACAGCATGTCCCCGTTAGAGCTAAGTCCCACCTCTGCTCTCTGCAGGCAGCTTGCCCACAGTGCCTATAATTTTCAGAGATACATTTCAGGTGGCAAAATTCACTGTTAATCCCTAATGCTGAAATATGTTATTTTTTTCTATTGTATATGAAAACCATACAGAAGTCTATCTTTGGCTTGCTTTTTTTTTTCCGTGGAAACAGATTTCTTGCCAACTTGGCCATTGGGCTCAATGTAGTTAATGAAAACTCCCCCTGAGACTCAAAGAAACAAATGCTTCCATTTACAGCAAAGGTTAAATTCAATTTACTCCATATTAAATCCATTCTTCAAAGAAAAATCCAAACAAAACCATTGCAGGACTTTTAGCAGAGACGATTGGTGCCATGCATTTCATATGTCCCTCATCCACAGAGCTAGAACAGCTCTCCATGTCCCTAGACATCTGTTACTGTCCCATCTGAGGATGGTGTTTGTCCAGCCGTACATCTGTTCACAGGGAGTGTCACCCTGGCTGTTGGGAACAGTGCCATCTGCTCCATTATTTTCTGCAGAGTATTGTTCACACCAGCCATCCATGTATGGATGTGCCTGTGCTGGGAACCTAATAATGAGATACGAGGGGACATCCAGGGGAGGATGAGAGCTGATTTCATCAATTATCTGAATTACTGTAAGTGGACACGTACTATTTCATTACCTATTGAGAAATGAGTTTTATTGATCCCGTTAATAAAGGAGATGGGGCTTTCTATTAGGAGGCTGTGAAGCAGATAATGAGGCAGCAGCTCTCCTCTGCCCTTGGATATTCAGGTACATCACTTTTTACCACCTTCTTGAGCACTGATCCTTTTTGACACCAAATTTACCCCTTCAGAAAGGACACGAAATTCATCTCATCAAAACCTGTCTCCTGCAATCTCCCTGCACATCGTGTGCTCTCATTTACCTCTCTGAGCGCAGCCGCCACGGCAGAGCACCCTTTCTGCCTTTGAGGCTTGAACCAGAGCCCTTTAATTTGACGACCGCTGTGGGAGCTGATAAAGCTGGAGCCAGATTTAGTCCTTCCAGGGCTCCTGTGAGCCGCCGAGCCCAGAGAGGAAGTGAGGGTCCTTTTGCAGTTGTATTTTGGAGTTGCCAGAAAGTCAGAGTGGGTGGCCAGCCAGAGGGTGCAGGGGTTTCATGCCTCCTATGATCTGTCAGCCATTCTTTCCCTGAAATGTGAGAATGCCCTGTGGTGCAGCTTGTACAGGTCCCCTTTGCCTGCTTGCTTGTTTTCCAGGCTGCACTTCCATCCTGCATGAGGTTTGGTAACAACAGCAACTCCTGCTGGAGGGACCTTCGACCCTGGGGCCACGTTCCTGCTCCCAGCAGTGGCCAGGCCAGCAGCAGGGTGGCCCCAGGGTGGGGTGACGCACCGTGTGAGGTGCTCTGCTTTTGGGGACACCCCAGCACTGTGCCCTCCTTGCTGCAGGGGTAACCCTGACCTGAGCAGCCGTGGGTTTCCTTGCTCATACTCTGCTCATCCTGGTTCTGCACAAGCAGGCAGCTCTAACTACCAACGGGCAGGTTGTGCTGCCTAACGATGGCTTAGGACAGCAGCATCAGTAGCATCTCGAACAATGCGGTATTATATTGCTAACAAAGACGAGTGTAACAGTCTTGTGAGCCTCCTTGGCTCATTGATTCTGGTGAGTGAATCCGTAAGGCTCTGTAAAACAGATGAGGTTGCTCCGTTGGAGGTGATGCCCCTATACATCAATCTGCAGCTGGTGGAGCTAGCAAACACCAGTGTGACAAACACACTGTTAACACTTCGGATTAAGCACATTTTACAGTGAAACATAGGAAAGCTGATGGCTAGCACCCTGTCAAAGCCATGTTTGGGATCCTGTTTGCAAAAAGTCCCTCCACATTTGGGAAGGTATGTGCAAGTCCAGTCTCAGACTTGCTCTGGCAGAAATTCGGCTGCCCACGGTGTGTGGTGTGATATGGCTCTTGTGGAGGCATGCGAGCTGCGGTTCATCCACCTGCCCGCCAGGTGTTTTAGGTGGGTGCCATGAAGAGCCGTCCAGCTGAAAGGTGCTCTGCCCACGCTGGGCATGCGGGACTGTGATCATTTCAGTTGTGTTATGTTTTCAGTCAACAGGATATTCCCTGGATTTCCTCCTGAGAACGGAACTCATCGTACTGCCAATAGCATGGTAAAAGAGAAGTAGCTATTAAAAGATGGGTATTTAATACCAAAAGGAGCTTCCGTGCTCAGAAACCAGGTGGGAGAGGTGGAAAATGCCTGCTCGATCTGATTGCGGTGCCCCATGGGCACCTGCTTTTCCCAGTGGCCGCAGCACCCCTACCCAGGGCACGTAAATGTTCATGGGGTGGAAATAAATCCTTATTCTAGCATCTTTTATATAAAAACTCTCACTTGTATTTGTTTAGCTACATTATGTTTAAATGAGAGAGCTGTGAGTGAATAGCAGACTCACATGAAGTCTATTTATTGTAATCTGTCACTGTCATTTTAAAACTTAGAGATATTATTTCCAGTCCTTCAGTTTCCTTTGTTCTAAATCCCAGTTTATGTTTTCTTTAAAAGGTTATGCTAACATGAATCAAAAGCCCCACAAGTCAGTTTGCAAATTTTGCTGCCAGCCCTTAATGACCTGCTAAAAATAACGTGAATGATTCATCTCCTAATCTATGGAAACGGTAGTTATTTGTTCTTGGCAGTTCTCTTGGGTTTGGTCTGGGCTGCAGGAGATGACAAATGTTAGCAAATCAAGGAATATTGACATGATTTTTCTTCTTTGTGTTTCAGGAGAATGCAAATATTTTCTACAAACCAAGGTGCGTTTTCCATGGCTGTGGGGGACACCCCCTGGGGAAGGTCTCAGGACTTCTCAGACCTGCGGTCTGAAATTTGTACACGAATGTCTAATGCTAATAATGTTGGGTTTAGACAGAAGTATTAAACAGAAAAAATTTTAAACGGAAATATTCTAAACAGTGTGCTTAAGAAGGCCTACAATGCTCAATATTTTGTAATCTTTTAATAGGGGCTGCTTAAATGTCCTAATAAGAAAATAAGGGCTATTGTAATAACTTCTTTTTAATTGAAATCAACTCATCAGATTTATTAAAGCTATTTAGGTTTTAATTCCAAGCCTCCTGCAGACCTGCAGCATACTTTATTGCAAAGGTTTCATGTCAACCCTTTTCTGACCCCTGCCATGCAGTGATGTGCAAAACAGCTTAAATTCTGGTCCTTTCTAAGGTACAAATCCACAGTTTTTCCAGGAGAGGGGCTGGGAAAGCCAACCCCTCTCTCATGAGTTTGTGTTGCAACAACAGCCGACTTTGTTTTAATCAGATTTGGTTGGATTTGGTCAGAGAAGAGGAACATGGGGTTAGCAAAGTGTGCTTGGGCTGAGCATAATATTTATTCCTCTGTCCATAACTCTTATTAGTTGTGCCTGGGGAACATATGCTATTTTTATCTTTGCCGTGCTGGGATGTGACTGTATTGCACACAAACAGTCAGCTGTGCTCATGTGTAAACTAGAGAGTTTATTGCTCACTAAACAAGTATGAAACCATCTATATTAATATTATATTACAATTATATGCAAAGCTTTGACAGTGTGACCAGAACAGTGCACAGTATGTTGGATCAATGAGAAACCGCCTGACTGAAACGGTGCTGAACAGTGTGCAAACATACGCAGCGCTGAAATGTGTTTGCAAATTATTTTGCAGCTGCTTACTGAAAATAAATAGACTTTCAGAAATCTGCAGCGGTTTCTGAATGTCTCCCTAATGGAAAAAAAGCCTATTTCCTCAAGTAACCACTTTACTCTCTGTAATTTAATCATCTCCATTAATATCAAACTGCCAAGGCTGTCGGGAGGAGGCTCTGCGCCCGAGTCGCGGGGACGCTGAAGCGAGTGGTGCGGGGGATCCCTGCCGGGCTCCCAGCTGGAGCTGACCCCGCAGCTGGGGACGGCAACTGTGCACCAGGTGGGACTCCTAGTATTTCGCAATGTGGACCAGAAAAAAAACATGGAGCAAGAAGTTATAGTCTAAGTTGTCTTTTTCACAAATGGTTATTTTTATAGTTTAAACCAAAAAGTAACTCCGAATCAAAAGATTTGGAAAAACATGACGCATTTTTCCAGATGTAACTAACCAAGCTGGGGGGGGTCTCACCTGTAGTACTTACAGCCAGAGTATATTCCAATAAATGAAAAAAGGCATGAAGCATGCAAAATCAAAACATCCATTTGAAACCCTGTTTATTTAAAACGTGCTTTTTATTGCAGTGCTGAGGAAGGATAAAGTGGTTGTGTTTAACCATATAAGAAAAATATTTACGTAACTCCAGAAGTTCCACCGCTTCTCTGTATCTGGCTGTGAAAGCTTGTCGGAAGGTTTCCTGCAGCTTTTGACATCTTCCTAGAGCTCAAAGAAGCCGGCAGCAGCAGCTGTTTGCAGCATACATGCTGCAGGGTAGAGGGAGCTGTGTGATGTGGCTCCTGATTTTGAGCAGGAGCAACCTCACCTCACCCCCTCAGACCTCATGCTCCCAGCATCTCTACTTCTCGCTGGAGGCACACATATGGGGGGAAAGGTCTTGAGATGAAATGAGATTATTTATTTGCTGCCGGGTCTAAAATAAAAAGGGAATTGTGTTCTGAATAATACTGAATCACATTTAACTTGCTGCTATTACTAGAACCAAAATATGATGCAATTCTGCTCTAAACTCCTTCCTCTGATCTCCGATGGTTGCATGCCTGCTCCCTCCGCATAACTGGTGAATAATTTTTTCTGCCCAGTTGAGTTATGGTATCAGTGTTCAGCAGATTTTATTACTTGTCAGACCAGTTTGATGTGTGGACTGTAACTCTATTGCAATAATCAAGGATGAAACTCCTTTTATAGCACTTAATGCTGAGCTCTTTGTGTTCATAATGACAGCTGCATGTAGGAATCTTGGATTTATTTTATTTACTTTTCAGCGACTATTGTGTATTGTAACTCATGCAGCTTGCTAACCCGGCATTTTTGCCATCAGCTAACACTAACAAAAGATAATCCAATGACTTTTTGGCTTGTTAATGAGCCATTATGCTCTGAACCTCCCTGCTGGAGCAGATGGCTGGGAGATGTTGAGGGAGGGATGCTTCTGGTTTGCACATCAGTCTCTCATGTCGGCTTTTCCTGCTTTGTTTGATGGATGTAGGAGAATGCCGTGAGGAGGAGGATGTACTTTATAAAGGTGATTACTTGTGGAGATTTCTTTCTTCTCTATGTCTCTAAAGCACTAATGAAATAAAACTGCATGAAAATATATTACCCAGGGACCAGGAAGTTGAGGAACACTTTGCTGTGAACTGTACCCATTTGCAACCTGTTAGAAATGGCATCCACTTTTTGAATGAACACTTACTGCCCTGTAAGTGCATGTGAGGCCAATGCGGTGCTGGGGACGTTCACCCCACCCAGCTGCCCCTGGGCTGGGGGTTCCCATCACTCTCCTGTGTTCCACCACTCGTGGTTCCTCCGTGTTTTGGTGCCTCTGACTGTGCTCGTCGAAACCGGTGCCTGGGTACCCAGAAAAGGGAATCATCCCCCTCAGGTCCTCCCTCCTCCTAGTTCTGTGTTACCATGGCTGGTTTCCAAGAACGCTCACCTGCCCTGCCCAGGCGGCTGATGCCTTGCAGCTCCCAGAGCATCACTTGTGCACACAGATGGGGCGCAGGAGGGGCCAAGGGAGCCAACACTTAATGCCCCAGGCCTTTCCTTATTCATATTTGGTATGTATTCCTGAACTGGAAGAAAATGCTATTTCTTCTTTCCAGACTCAGTGATGGAAAGCAAGAAGCCCATTCTTAGCACAACTTGCAGAAAATATATTAAATATTGACACTAATTAGATTAGCCTGGCTCAGTACAATATTGATATTAATTCGATTAGATTGAATTTAAGAGGAAACAATGTTTAACTTAATGCCCATAATAAATGAGGAAGAAGGTAGTGAAGCTTTCCTCTTCCATTAAAAAAAGACAGATCAGAAAATAAATAATATTTTAGGCTCTGAAGAGAGATACGATTTCAGGTGGTGGGTGCGACTGCCCTTACGGTGCGGTTCCCTGCAGGTGAGCTGTCAAGTGAGTCTGACAGGGACCTGCCGGTGCTCTGCTGCCAAGCAGAGGAGAGCCATCCACCTGGATCGCACGCGTAGCAGCTGCTCGTGGATGCATGAAGTAACAGAAAAAGGAACATCAGGGGAAAATGGGAGTAAGGCCAGTGGCTCTGTGCATGGCCCAAGCCTACCTGGCTCAAAGCCCCTGTGGCTGCACATCCATCAGCCGTGGTTGCTACTGGCCCCGGCAAGTTTTGCGGCTGGGCTGCACAGAGGATGAGCTCAGGCTGAAGGCAGTCTTCAGACCTTCTGGTGTCTTGATTTATCCTCCCATGACAGTTGTTTTTCTCCTCCTTTTGGCTTTACTCCTTCCTCCCAATGAAGGTCTAGCAGATGGGAAGCAAACAGGTTAGAGGAAGCAGTGGAGAGCATTCACCTCAGCAGCAAGCAGAAGCCCATGGTGATGGGACCCCTGCCAACAGTCCAACCGACCCCTCAGCTGGGTTAGGGACTGCCTGTCATGACACACAACCCCCCCTCAGCTCCAGCTGTGTTTTCTGGAAAAGGAAATATCAAATCTGTTATTGTACAATGCCATGATAGCGGAAGCAGCTGACATCCAGCTTTGCTGAAGCACCCTGGTCCTCCCAGAAGCAGAAACACCCCTCGCCTGCCCAGGCAAGTGGGATCCTGTCCCTCCTGCTGACAAATCCTCTGCCTGGGGCCAAGGAAGGTTTGGGGGATGCTCAGAGTGCTTCTCTTGGGGCAACCCTTGCACAGGGGGATGCTCCACCGGTGGGATGTCCTTCTCCAGAGGCTCCTTCTCCAGGGGCTCCATCTCAGAGGCTCCTTCCCTTTGCCCAGCCAATCCTCCCCGTGCCTGTCCGGGAGGAAAGTGCTGTCATTTCGCAGCCATCTCCACTATGCCACATCCGTGGCACTTGAGATCCCATCAGTAGTTTTTCTTATTTGGTTACTTGCTTATTTGGTTATTAGTGGATTTTATCAACTCTTTGGCACTTTTCAGAGGGAAAACTTTTTAATTTCAGAGGGGAAAACTGTCCTTTCATTTTTTTTTAAGGCTAGGTCTAGTTCTGTAGTTTGAATAGAAATATTTAATCCCATAAATAAACATGTATGACCATAACTAATGAAGATATAATTACGTCCTGTTTAATATTATCATCTCATAATAATGAAAACAGGATGTTCCTGCTCCCCTATGCAGATTTTCTACAACAGTATGATTTGACTCTAGGTTTTCTGCATCTCTGCTGCATCAAAAAACTACATGGTAATTAATACAGATATTAATTGTCACGGACAGTTGGCATTCGCCACACGTGACCATGCAGAGATAGCAAGACAGAGATCTTGTGATTTGGCAGCAAGCAGGCATGTTGCAAAGCTGGCAGGCTGGAGTCGGGAGGATTACTTGACTTTTTAGCATGAAAGCTATGTAGAAGTTCAAAGTTGTTAAAAGCAAAGCAATAGTAGACATGAATTATATTCATCATCCAGCTAAGTGGTCATTTCTCAACTACTTCTGCCCCTGCAGCTGGAAGCACATAAGCCCATCTCTTTTAGAGGAAGGGGGGAGAAGAGGGACCCTGGAGGGAGGAGCATGACAGCAGACTTCGGATGATATATGGCTTGCTTCAAGATGGGATAATCTGTTTATCATGGCTTTGTTGCTATAGCAGCAAGATTTTATTCCAGAGATGTTGACTGCGGGAAGGAATTTCAGATGTTGGATGTGAGAAGGGATTTGCAGTGGTCCTGCAGTCAGTGGGCACTGGGAGTGCAAAAGCGAGAAGTGGGAAGCAGTCCAGAAAAGTCTGGATCTGAATTCCTCCTGCAGGATGGAGGACCCCAGGGATGTACCCAAAATACAGCTGTGATCACTGTGGTTTTTTCAGAGCCCATCGCTTCAGAGCTAAACTGCAGGACCAGGCAGTTCTGCATTAGAGCAGCAAGCTGGAGGTGTTGGTGGGGTGCAAACTGGCAGGGCTGAGCAGAGGGAGCTGATGGAGTCAAGTCCCTCACGGCACAAATTCTCTCAGGATGGTTTGTGACACTTTGCACTTTTTATGTTAATATTGAAAAGGTGCCTACTCAGGTCTCCTCTGAAATCTGTGGGAGAGAATTTAGTTGTGTTTATTTTAAGTTAATTTAGCTTGGGAAAAGAAAAAAGACATTTTCCTTCATTTCTTCATTTGCATAAAACCTCACATATGCAGTCTAAGCGGCTGCTCTGGATTCCTGTGTGTGTGGCCACGTGCACCTGCTCCAGCTAACATGGGTCATTCAGGTTACTGGTCTGGCAGGCTGCTGTAGGTACAAAGATGCTCCTGTATCCTCCTGTTCCCGTGTGTCTGTACAAACAGTAGTAATTTTGCTAATGGTATATGTGGAAAAATAATTTTTAGGTGACTTTGGTTTGTCCAGCTTCTCTTTCAGGTCAAATACAATGGTTTTTTTTGTTTCGTTTGTGTATGAATATTTTTTTTTAGTGCAACCACCTGTGGGGTTTTTCCTTCACTTGATCTTTTTCTTTGATGAGTCTTTTTTGAATTGACTTCTGTAGATATGAGGGGAAGTGCCAAGATCATCCCTAGACTACAGCAGCAATACAGTTCTTGTAGTGCTACAGTATTACTGGTTTTGCTGCTTTTATAAGCAGACTATAAAGAGTTATTAAGCAGCTACTCATTAAAAAAGTGGGACACACTCATGGCCCAATAAATCATCTGTATCTCTTGTCTTACAGGCAAATAAAAAAACTAGTTAATTTATTACTAATCCTTTATGGACTTGTTGATTGATCCCTAGTACTGAAGACTAGCAATAATTTTTAATAGACAAGATTCAGAGTCAAATCCTTATTTTCCTGACACTTTTCTGAGGTTTCCACTGCTGAATATGGCACAGCGTTTGTGATGCCGTAACCTGCTCCATGTGGGTACACGCTCTGCCGGTGAAGAGGTTGCCTGCGTGCTCCAGTATGCAAGCTGGAGTTCTGCAATAGGCAAGTTGAGGGGCTTCAGTATTTCAGACTTGCTTTACACCTAGAAAACCCTGCATGCGTTAGATCAGGGTGTCAAGCTCTCGTGCCGGCATATTTGGACATTTCTATGAATGTCAGTGTGCTGGTTTTGGCTGGGATAGAGTTAATTATTTTCTTCATAGTAGCTAGCATGGGGCTGTGTTTTGGATTTGTGCTGAAAACAGTGTTGGTAATACAGGGATGGTTTAGTTACTGCTGAGCAGTGCTTACACAGAGTCAAGGGCTTTTCTGCTTCTCACATCACCCCACCAGCGAGCAGGCTGGGGGGGCACAAGAAGCTGGGAGGGGACACAGCCGGGACAGCTGACCCCAACCGACCAAAGGGATATCCCACACCATATGACATCATGCTCAGCAAATGAAGATGGGGGAAGAAGGAAGAAGGGGGGGATGTTTGGAGTGATGGCGTTTGTCTTCTCAAGTAACCGTTACGTGTGATGAAGCCCTGCTGTCCTGGAGATGGCTGAACACCTGCCTGCCGATGGGAAGTAGTGAATGAATTCCTTGTTTTGCTTTGCTTGCATGCATGGCTTTTGCTTTACTTATTAACCTGTCTTTATCTCAACCCACGAGTTTTCTCACTTTTACTCTTCCGATTCTCTTCTCCATCCCACCAGGGGGAGTGAGCAAGTGGCTGGGTGGTGCTTGGTTGCCGACTGGGGTTAAACCACAACAATCAGACACACAGACCTCCCCTTCGCCCAGGCTGATGCCCTGAGCTGGGGGCGGGGGTAACCATAACCCTACTCCCAGGATTCCTTAATTGAAAAGTTTAAATAAATATGATGAGATTATGAATACTATATTATTGCTCAGCTTTACAGAAGGCTGAGCTGACTTTATGCAAGTCTCTCAAAATTTGGTAATGTGATGGATATAAGGCTGCACATAAATCATGGGTTTTTGTTAATCTCTTGACCATTGGGACTTGAAGCAACAAATTCCTCAATTATTTTACATAAATGAGAAAGAAAGAAGTTTATGTGCTGCAATGGAAACACACTCTGAGGAGCTGGAGATCAGTGAAATGTGAT
This sequence comes from Platalea leucorodia, assembly GCF_965183815.1. NCBI lineage: Eukaryota > Metazoa > Chordata > Aves > Pelecaniformes > Threskiornithidae > Platalea > Platalea leucorodia. The sequence continues at coordinate 21,611,513 of NC_138827.1, read as the reverse complement.
TTCCTGGGAAGGACTTTTGCCAGGCTGGAATGTTGCTGTGATGAACCCCGCATGTGTCCTACAGGTCAGAGCAAACAAGCCTCTGCTTTTAGTGGATAGTGACTGAGCGCTGTGAGGCAGGGATGTTGAACGGCACAGTGGGTATCAGCACTTGCATGCATTAACCTAAACCCTGCCCAGCGGCTTTCTGAGGTGGAGGATGAGAGGATCCCGCTCACCTAGCATCCGAGGCTGCGGGGCTGCAGAGCCAAAGAGAGAAGCTGGGTGCTGCAGTGGGGCGAAGGTTTTGCCAGACCTTGTTTGGAAACAAAAGAGATCTTGGCATGATGGACCTGATAAATGAAATCCATAGGAATTTAGCTGTCTAGACAGTCCTCCACACTTATTCTCCATGGAGCAGCATGTTTATCCTATACCTTTCCTTGTTGCTATGTTGAAAATTCTTCTTGTTTCTAACACAAACTCCTATTTTCAAATGATCATTAGAAGTTATAAAAATAGTGGTGGAAGAAGAAGGATAAAATAGATAGAATAAAGAGAGAGGCATTCTTGACATGCACAAAATAATTACTGAGTGCTTCAGATGGGGTAGTTGCTAATTATTGTTAAAGGCCATGTATATATTCCTAGAGACATTTATCTTGTTTCATAGAGCAATAATGTATATTTATTGCCTGCCTGCTTGTCTTCACATATTCCAGCTAAGATGACATAGTTATATTTGGTACGGCATGTGCACCAAAACTAGTGTAAAGCACTGAAGAATTCACTGCTCCCATGGCTGCTGAAGCAAAGCAATTATTTAAAACATGGTTTTGTAATACGCCTGGTTCAAGTTGAAAAGATTAGAGAATGAAGTTTTCAGGTATCATCCCACTCTGGGTCTTCTGGATCCGACTGTAATCATGTAATTACTTTATCATGTGGAGCAGCCAAAGTGTTGCCCTCATGTGGACCGCAGTCCTGCTGAAATACTGGGAATCCCTCCATGCGCCCTGGCAATGCTGAAGTGAAACACCCCCAGTATCCCCGGACACCCCAGGGAAGAGGTACATGGAGCTGTGTTTAGGGATGGAGTGGAAAAAAGGTGCTGAACAGTTTTGAGGGTGGGGGATGCACTGACGGTTGTTATGGCTTAGGCTGTATTTTATGTTATGTTTTTTCCCTGGCTGTGTTACATTCCTCACTGCACCTCCCTTTAACAGAAAATAATTTTCACTACTATGAATTATGGGGGTTATTATTCATCAAGTTATCTGTGTTTAAAGAGCTGTTTCATTTCTCTAATTTATATCATTTCCATACGCCTGCAAAACTGTCCCAGAGGCCTGGGTACACGCTGAAAACCCGTCCCGTAATGATGCCGGTGCTATGGGTCAACGCTGAGCTGGAGCCTGCAGCCACAGGGAGCTCAGCACCGAGCAGCTGCCTTTGCGCTTGCATTTAGGATGCGCTTTGCAACCAGGCTGGACTCTGATGCCACAGCCACTCACTACCCAACTTACTCACTACTTAGGGCATATAAAATCTTTCACTATGAAAACTTTCACTTTTTGCAGTATAAAAGCTATGGCTCTTAATGTCTGCAGGGGAGGTGGATACCCGCTGGATTTCCTTAGCTGAGCTGGAAAATCTGTGTCTGCGCTTCCAAAGCGTGGATGCCCATCACTTCTGTTGAGGAGATTTGCTGTGGGTTTAGGGGTACTGCTTTTGGCTCACACGGCAGAGCATTTTGGCTGTGGCACTGGCTGCCTCATTGTACTGGCTGGACGGCAGCAGCCGATGGGCTCAGGGGACCCCTGCCCTGTGAGAGGGATGGGGCTGCAGCAGGCACAGTCGCTGTGTGCCATTGAGGCAGGTCTTGGGTCCTGGGCAAGAGGTAGCGAAGAAAAACATGTCCTCTGCAGGATGGCTGGGGTGGGCAGGGGCCTCTGGAGACCCCTGTGTCCAGCCCTGCCCCAGCAGGGTCTCCTGGAGTGGGGCTGCCAGGCAGACTTGAGCATCCCCAACGATGGGGATGTCACAGCCTGCCTGGGGACCTGCTCCAGTGCTTTGATTAAAACATCTCCATAAAACAATTGCATAAATGTACTTTTCACTTTAAAACATTTATTTTATCAATATTGAGCAAATATTGGCACGTCTTCAGCTGGATTTGTTTAACAAATTGAATTAGTCTCATTTGGCATGACTTGTGATCCTCCAGTGGACTCTTTCATTAAACGTAATCCCCATTTCTCTTTAACGAGGACCACAGACCACAAACAAAGCCCTGTCATGGTGATGGGTTTTGGTAGTGCTGAGGTGGAGGAGAGGTGGTCCCCTGAGCCCACAGCAAAGGGCAGGCGTGGATCCCTGGTGCTGGGGAGGTGGGATGCTGGGGGACTGTGGTGAGGTTCATAAAGGTCTCAGGGGAGCAGGGCAGCCCTGGAGAGCAGCAGTGGTCCTTGCTGCCCTCCGGCTGCGCAGGGATGCTGCAGCCTCCTCTGCGGCTGCCGACTGTGTGTGCCAGGTACGTCTCGTGATCAGTTGGTTGTTTTACTCTCATGGCTCCCTGCCTTACAAAAAAAAAGCACCGAGGCACTGCAACTTGTCGTCTTCTCTGGTTTAGTCTTTAAACAAAAAAATCTAGTGTTAGGCCTCTGGACTTAGTCATTAAAGATGCAATTTAATAACCTATACTTTTAAACTCTGTCTCATGGGTCAGAAGGCAGATATGTTTTTCTAGGCTTCTGTAGGAGCATAAACTGCTTGGCTGCAGATAGGAGTTGGGTTTGAACTGGTCCACAGTCATTATAATTCCTGTCGGTGCTCAGATCAGGAACAAACCCTCTTGTTGTCAGATCATCCCTCAAGTTTGCAGGGAAAACAATGCAGACACAGTACATGCAGAGCACCACTGTGTCCAGAGAGCTATTTTTCAGTAAGGACTTGGGGTTTGGGGTCCCTTTTTGCTCTGAGCAGGGCTCCCCCAACTTCCCATGGCACATTGTTTGGGTCCCTTGTTCTGTGGTTTCTGGCGTGGCCAGGGTGTTGTGGCATGGGGTCACCCTCCTGTGCTCAGTGTGCCCGCTCTGAGCTTGGTGCAGGAAGCCCTGCCAAACTCCTCAGGATTAAGCAGAGGTAATTTGGCCTTTGTGGGCTGTGTTTTCGGAAAAGCAAGGCACTCTGCTGGGGCAAAACCAGCTCCCATCAAACTTGTGCGTGACAAATGGGTCTTCTTGCTTCTGGAAAGGCGATGTTTGGGGGTGAGTCCTTGGGAGTGGCAATAGCAGGGGCGCAGCACAGGCTGTGGTGCCTGAGCGGTGCTGCTGGCTTCCCAGGGCACCCAGCTGAGCTTGCGAATTGTTTCAAGGAAGCCACGGCTGTGGTGGAACTGTGAGGTGGGTAATGTGTAGGTGAGAGCCCGCTGCTGCTGTTGCCAGCCGGCTGAAGGCAGGGGCTGCCAGGAGAGCCTGGCAATCCCCTATAATGCCCTGGGTCACTTATGCAGGTGGGTTTGGGTGACTAATTGTGCTCCCCATGCCAGGGAGGACATATGGCCCTTGCTAGAGGTGGCCAGGCTCGTGGAGCTCGCCAGCATGACTCCCCAGTGCAGATGCATCCCAGCCTCTGTGCTGCAGCTCTGGTTGCGCTCCAGCTGCAGGGAGCTTTGCCGCCGGCTGGAGCAGGATCAGGTTCTCTTGCTGCATGTTAAAATGTACCAAACAGGGTGAAGCCACGGATGTCAGCTACATAACTTAATTGTTTATCATTTGCAACTGCTGTTTGCTTACTTTCAGGTTGGCAGGTTTTCTCATCTGTTCTGTATTATGTGAAAGAACATTTTCCTTACACCGTTGTTTGGGTGAAATTGTTTTTCTCCTAAAACTGACAGGGATCTGATGTGACTGTGGAATATTTTTGCATAGGCTACAGTAACAACACTCCTCATTTGCAATGAAATGTACTTCTTGTTGTTCAAGGGTAAAAATAAAATTTGGAATTTCCAAAAGATATCCAGTTTGTAGAATCACAAGAAACTTACTTACCCACTGCTGGTAGTCTAGGGTTACCCAAGGAAATAAATTTGCTGCCAGAAATAGATAATTGCGCATAAGAAAAATATATATGTTAATCATAGAATCATAGAATGGTTTGGGTTGGAAGGGACCTTAAAGATCATGCAGTTCCAACCCCCCTGCCATGGGCAGGAACACCTTCCACTAGACCTGGTTGCTCAAAGCCCCATCCAACCTGGCCTTGAACGCTTCCAGAGATGGGGCATCCACAACCTCTCTGGGCAACCTGTTCCAGTGCCTCACCACCCTCATAATGAAGAATTTCTTCCTTATATCTAATCTAAATCTACCCTCTTTCAGTTCACAGCCATTACCCCTTGTTCTATCACTACATGCTCTTGTGAAAAGTCTCCCTCCAGCTTTCTTGTAGGCTCCTTCAGGTACTGGAAGGCTGCTATATCAGGTCTCCCCGGAGCCTTCTGTTCTCCAGGCTGAACAACCCCAACTCTCTTAGCTTGTATTAATACAAACAAAATATAGGAACTGAGTGTTATTTACAAATGAGGAGACAATAACATTGTCCTGAAACATGTTTCCATCATCTTCTCCTTTACTTATTGGTGAAGTGTGTAACTGACACACAACTGAATCCACAAAAACTGTGCCTGGGGAGGGGGAGCATAAGAGCTGACAGCAGAGCTGGAGTCATGTATGTTAGCTTTGTGCTGAGAATTTCTGTTCCTGGTACTCTTTGAAGGGCTGGTACAAAAATAATTCAGCCTTAACAACTAGGTGAGGAAGGATGTGGTGTAAAGCATGTTGACCAGATGTACCACAATAACACAGTTGTAACTTTATACCAGATTTGGCATAAAATAAGACAGAAGCTAACTTACTATGGTTTTAGTTAATATGCTGTTTAAAAAAAAGAAATTAGTACTTTTGCATTCCTGTGTATGCACTTTCTTGACATCCAGAAGGATGCTTTTCCCTTCTGTCGTGGTTTAACCTGGCAGGCAGCTAAATACCACACAGCCGTTCGCTCACTCCCCCCGCAGTGGGATGGGGGAGAGAATCGGGAAAGAAAAAAAAAAAGATTCATAGGTTGAGATAAAGACAGTTTAATAGGACAGAAAAGGAAGGGAAAATAATAATAATAATAATAATAATAATAATAATAATAATAATAAAAAAAGAATATACAAAATAAGTGATGCACAACGCAATTGCTCACCACCCGCTGACCAATGCCCAGCTGGTTCCTGAGCAGCAGCCCCCCCAGACAGCTTTCCCCCAGTTTATATACCGAGCATGACATCATATGGTATGGATAGCCCTTGGGCCAGTTTGGGTCAGCTGTCCTGGCTGTGCGCCCTCTCAGCTTCTTGTTCATCTCCAGTCTTCTCAGTTAGTAGAGCATGAGAAGCTGAAAAGTCCTTGACTTAGTGTAAGCACTACTAGGCAACAGCTAAAACATCAGTGTGTTATCAACATTATTCTCATCCTAAATCCAAAACACAGCACTATACCAGCTACTAGGAAGAAAATTAACACTATCCCAGCCGAAACCAGGACACCTTTGCCTGCCTGCTGACTAGTGAGGAGCTAGGTCCCCACTCCTAATTTGAGAATAAGTTTATCCCTGCAGGAATTGTGCCCTGCATCAGGGTCACCCGCCGCTGCACAGATGCTGAGCATGAGCTGACTCAGGAGACATCTGGAGCTCTAGGTGCCTCACTCACTAATGATGCTTTGCCTTTAAAAGAGCCAAACCCAAAGTCAATGTCTGAAACACCGCTGGGATTACAAGGTAAGGGGGAAGAAAGGAGAGAGGAAAAAAAAAACGTGGATTCAGAGAGCATGGGTTGAGCCTACGCATTTTCACCTCTCCATTTCCTAAGCCTTGACTTGCTCTGCTCTTCATCTGCTAGCCACGAGGTAGCACTGGAGCTGCTTCTCCTCTAGCCCATCTGCGCGCAGCATCTACCACCTCTGCTGGGGCAGTGATGGGGTGAGGATTTTGGACATCCTACTTCAGTGAGATACCAACCACCAGAACGTGCTGTGATGCTGAGGCAGCTGGGGAGGGCTCGTGTCCTGTTTCTCTCTACTCAGTGTTGCTTCTTTTTCTCTCTTATCTACCAAGATAAGCTGTGCAGGAGCAGCTGCCCCCATGCCCCAGGGAAGCAGCAGAGTGCAATGGGCTTCAGAGCAGCTCCAGAGCCCATGAATTCGTTATGCTTCTCTGATTTTAGCCCTGTCGCTTGTCTCTCTCCTCAAATGCTGCATGAGCACAACAGAAGGCTTTTGGGTGTGCTGAGAGATGTTCCAAGAAAGTGCTGGAGGCAAAGAGCCTGCTGGGGATTGCTGAGGATTAGATGTGGGTACACATAAACGTCTCTGTCATGTTCTTCTAGAGAAAGAGCTAATACAAAATTTATGGGTTTTGGAAGATTAATTTTCTGAATATACAACAAAGAAGAGAAGCTAATGTTAATGGAAGTGTCCGGACATTTTCTGATATCATAGCTTGGGGCTGCAGCCCAGCTCCAGGCTCGCATCCATCTCAGGGAATGTTCTCCCAAGAAGAGCTGCTGAAGCAAACAGAATTAGAACAAAAGTGCTGGGATTTATTTTATTTTTCAGGGCCCAGGTTTCAGCCTCAAAGTTCATGCTCTGTTTAATATTTGCAGTTTATGTTGCAGAGGGGTTGTGCTGTAACCTGTTGTAGATGTTGCAGCATCTGTGAGGCTTTGGTGGCTGGAGCGGGCCCTAAGTGCAGGAACGGAAACAGCTGAGACTGGTGCTCAGCATGTGTTAGCAATGTCTCGTAGTCCTCACTGGGCACTAGACACAGAAAAGTGGCTTTGAAATGCCTGGGAGAGCTCTGCGTTCCTGCAAGCCATTAATTCCTATCAGTCAGATTTCAAAGTATATCAACTGGCAGCATGTCTTGTGTTGCAGTGGACAACGGGATGAGAATGGCTTCATATCAGATAAAGACATTATATATGTGTAACTTGATTAAAGTGAACTGAGAAAGGAAGGCCAGTGACAGGACATCAAATGTGTATTGGTAATACTGACCCACTGTGCTGACAAGTATGTAGAAGTAAATATCAGCTGGAAAAAGACAAATGCAAAAACCTGTATGTTCAAAATGCCCCCAAGCACGCACAAGTTATCTTTCAGATGTTTTCATTTTTTATTATTTGATAGTGATGACAAAATCATAGTAAAGCATTGAAACTTTACTGACTCCAGTTTATACTGTCATAGTGCTATTGCAGCCTGCTTGCCTCTGGGTTCAGGCAGGTTTGGGTTTTTTTAATTATTATTTCATCATTTTTTTACCCCCCTGCCCAGCAGAGTGTCTGCATCGACACCTAGTTCTGCCCAGGGGATGTTCCCATTGGTGACAGGCAGTGCTTTGGGCAGGCAATGGAAAGCTCAGCTCCTTGGCATGGGAGGCTGCAAAGTCTGTCTGTCTGTCCACCTCTGCAGAGCTTGCTGTACACAGCCCTGGACTGCAGAGACACTGCCTCCCAGGAGATGCAGGAGTTGGGGTTAGCTGGTTACTTTTAAGTTAATTTCTTTAAGGTTTACAGCAAGAAAGTGTGAGTGAGGAGAACAGTCATCCCCTCTCCTTGGACTTGTTCCTTCAATGCTTATTGCAAGCTGGAGGATCTGAATTCTGAAGTGAAACGGTTAAAACATTTCCCTCTGAAGGAGGGAGGTCTGGCCATGGCAGGGGGACTTGGGTGCCCCCCTTTGCTGTGAGACCTTATAGGTACCCAACGGATCAATTTAAAGTACTTTTGAAGCTCTGACCCTTGATTTGATCACTGAAGGGGAACAGCATTCTCTCTAAACAAGTTGGGGTTTTTTTTAACCTTTTTTTTCCCCTCCTCTGTGAGAAGCATGGTCAATGATGCTTAGCTGCCCATCCATAATGCTCAGCATCCACAGAGCTCCTTGTTTCCTGTACTGCAGCTCCATAAGGACAGCTTGCCCATAACATGTATTTGCATTAAATGATAAAATTACATTTAAACATTGTGTCTTTAAAAAAAAAAAGAAGTCCAAGCACACATCCGAGGCTCTGAAGGCAGAAGTCCTCTGGAGCTCTGAACACTTGTGTGGCCCTGGCAAGCATTGGCAAGCTTGACTCGGTGTTTTTGGCATTCAGAGGTGGCTCTTGGCAGCCACTGCAGAAGACTCCGGGAACGATGAAATATGAGGGTCCTGCCTGTGTCCTGTCCACTTGTGCAATCTCATGAGTTGCCTCTTGAAGTTTATCGTTCTTCTCAGCTTGTCTCAGTAGGAACAACATTTTGCTCAGATTTATCATGTGTTTAAACAAGCTGATAGCGCTTTGAAAAATGTATTTTCATGGCAGGTGTTTGGTGTTGTTTCAGCAAAATCCAGGGAGTGCTCAAACCCATGGCCATGTGTGAGCTGAGCAGGAGGTGCTGGCTGGCCCCGCGCTGGTGGCCACCCAGGGGTGTAGTATATGTTCTCCAGATTCTCCAAGGAAGCTCCATACAATGGCTTTGTCAGTGAATAATCAGATGAGACCCACCATGGTGCAGAAGCCATGTGGGAGGGGAGGGTAGGGTGTCCATCACCATCAGTGGCAAGTTTGACTTCTGTTTTGCTGATGGCGACTTTCCAGAGCTGCTTCAGCTTCTCCTTCCCACTGTGCATCGGGGAAAGCCTTCAGCAAGGGTGAGGCCAGGACTGCCGGCGCTGATGCTCGGTGGCCCTGGGCAGCATCACCCACCAGCCAGTGCTCCCTGACCAGTCCAGGTCACAAAGCTCAGCAAAATGCATCCGGCGTGTTTTCAGATTTGAGATGAGGTCCAGGCTTAGCCCAAGCTGTGCCTGGCACAAAGCTGGAAAGACCAACGAGCGAGCAAAGCTACAAATAGTTTTAGTCATCACTTTCTCATGACTAAAGATGCCTGCCCTGGTTTAGGGGGTCCTGGGCTACCACCAGTGCAGAGGTGTACTGATTTTCACACCAACTTCTAACTCAAACCGTATCTCTTTTCTCATGTGAGGTAACAGACACATACAGAGCTGCGGTCCCATTAGATTTTCATATTTTGTCCTCCTAAGAAAAGCTAATTGTTCTACATTTGTGAAGAAGCAAACTTTTGTGGGGAGAAAGAAGTCATCAAGCCTCTTGTTCAAAGCAGTTTAGTAGAAGAACTTCGCATTACCTTTCTGACACATTCAACTTTAACCCTTTTGGTCTGATGTGCTGAACCCCAAGTAAACAGCTGTGAATGGAAACTTTGCTCAAAAATCTGTGCTTTACAGAGAAAAATTGGCACTCAGACTCCAGATGGACTTTATTAAATATTAAATAAACTGAAATGAACTGGGAGGGCTTATATGACATTGCTAGTGCTTCTGGCAAGTAAACATACCCCTTCACTTAATGTGAGTCCTGGATCTGAGCTCCTCTCTGTCCTCTTCCCAGTGAAGCAAGGGCATGGTTTCAGAGACAGAGAAATGCAGAACTGGTTTGTAAAAGGATGTTTCAGAAACTGGAGATGTCTTCCAAATACCTCCTGCCTGGCATTGGGCTGGTGCTGCTTCAGCACTACTGCTCCTTCCTGGGCGAGGACAAGACCTGCGTGGGGATGTTTGCTCTCTTGGCTTCCCCACTCATGCCATACGGATTTGCTGGAGACCCAGCTCCTGACAGCTGCTTCTCCTACTTGATCCAGCTCTCCCATGGCTGTCCCAGCCCCGGCCAGTGCTCATCTGGGGAGCAGCAGGATAATGTCCAGCGGAGCAGGACAGCCCCTTCTGCAGGCACTGTGCTGCATGCACGGGGCGATGGCCCTGGGAACCCTTCCTGTGAGCACTGTCGTGATCCTCACCTGTACCCTTGGCTTTCCTCCATGCTGGGCCCTGGCATCCGAGCTCCCAACATGTCAAGGAAACCCACCAGCTTCTGGAGTCTGAGACCCACCACAAAGTCCATGTCGGTCCTCCGTATCTCACATGCTCTGTGACATGCTCAGGCCACAGCAGCACTGCAGGCTGCCGAGTCTTCTGAATTTCTGGAAGCTGAGACTGTCATATATTGTATATCTTGGCAGGATATTTAGGAGAACATAACCTGGCTTGCTACCAGTATGAAAAAACTTGGATTTTTTTTTTTTTAAACATCTTTCTTCACTGCTTTCCATCACCAGTACTGTACACAGATCTTGCTGAACCAAACACTCTGTTGTTGATTTATAATGACAAAAACAATCTACTAGTGCTTAAAAAATAAGTTGAATCTCACCAGAACACAGCTCTGGAATATCTTTAAAACTATTCCCATGTCAACAGACTCTTCATTTCCCCTCCTCCATCCTGCATCTTGTAAAATTAGAAGCAACGACCTTCCAGCCTAGACAGAAGAAATAAACTCTAAAGGATATCTCAAGTTACCGAATTTAAGTTAGACCATTTCTTAGAGGTTTGAGGTTAAAAGGCATTGGGAGTGTGTGCTTCTATGAGACACTGTTTGGGTCCAATATTGATGTGATTATTCACTTGATGGTTTTTCAGTCTGTAATGTTGGGAGAGGACAGATATCTGCCAACTTGCCATTTTCATGTGCCTGCGTGATCTTGAAAGATAGTCTTACATTTAAAAAATTACCCTTTTCCAACCCACGAGGACTGCAATCACAGTACGAGCACAGTGATGGAGTCAGAACTGTGAGATGACTTCAGTGTCATGAGGTGAAGTGGAAAGGAAAGAGGAGTAAGTGAATTTGGAAATGACAGCGTAGCAGCATCAATCGGTAGGGATTTATTTATTTATTTATTCATTTATTTAGCTTTTTATTGAGTTTCCACCCATCCTCTGTGTGATCCAGACTGGTTAGGTTCATCAGATATTCTGCTTTGATCAGAAGCTGAGGAAAACACAGACCTACAGATCAGTGACTGGAAGATGTGGAGCTGACTTGATCTTCACCAGACGCTGTTATTAGTGTTTTGGTACTGATGAAGTCTGAGATCATCATCTTGGATGTGTTCAAAGCACTGGCTGCATGTGCTAGTAGGCAGGCTGTGTATTCGTCTCCCAAATTCGTCTTCTGCCCTCATCTCCCTCCAGCTCCTGTGTCTCTGGTGAGGCTCTCAGACACCTGGTCTTGTGCTTCTGGGACTTTAGAGATGGTCTTTCATGTGTTTTCCTCTTTCTCTTGACCTCTCTGATCACAAAGACGTGGCACTCCACCAGCCAGCTCCCTTCAGCAAGGTTTGACCTTGCACACAGGGCGTTGCTTTTAAGATCTCTGAAGAAAAGCATGTGTGTGCCTTTTTTCTTTCTGGCTTAATAAAGTGTTGTAATGCTCCATGCCTTTGTTTCTGGGGAACTTCCAGCGCTGTGACCCTGCCCTATCGGCAGCCCTGGCTCTCTCTGGGCTGCTGGGCTGTGCTGGGCTGTGCAAGGTGTCCGGCTGGATGGAGCACTAGTCATGTCACTCATGCCCTAATAAACATTCTTAGTCCCTTTTGTTGTTTTATTAGCTTTAAACTGGTGGCACAGGCTACTGCAAGCTTTAGATCTGAGGGTGTAGCAGGTTTGGTTCAGATTGCTGCGTCAGTATTTTAACCCAAGCACCAGTATTTTGATTTCTGGGTAATTTACTCTTTTTGAAAATTGCTAAAAACTTTCAGCAGCATTGCAGCTTCAGGTTCCCGTTCCACCCCCAGTCCTCTACCCACCCTCCCAAATTCCCTTGCTGTGCTCGGCAGGACTGGGGCGCGCATTGTGAGCTTGAAGGTACCTCCTGTGAGATGCTGGCTCTGCATCTCCCTGTGGCTGGTGCAGGAGATGCCAGTGCATCGTGGAGCCCCTGGCTGCTGGAGATCCAGACCATGAAATAGTGACACATTTGTAAATGGACTGTTTTTTGGAGATGGAGTAAAATGGAAAAAGGTTTAAAAGTAAAAAATTTTAAAATGTAAATTTTTAATAGAAAGCAAAGTGTCATATAGAGAGAAGATGGGGGAGAAATTGAATGAGATTATCTGAATGGAAAATTTGAAGCTACTCTATCATAATTGATATTTATGAAATACGGGACAGAGCACTTGTTTGCTCATAGATTAGTGATGTTTGGTGTCATAGCAACTGGCTAACTGCTAAATAATCAATACTCATGCATGTAAATAAACGCATAGACGTGTGGGCAACTGGTTTCTGCTTGAGCTCTCTTTTTAGGTTTAAGTGCTATTGTGCAAAGAGGTAAATAAAACTGCATAAAAACAAATACATAGCATAACTGTGATAGGGAGTTAGAATTTTGTTAAATCTGTTTATATTTCCATATCTGTGGAAGCTGCATGGATTGATGTTAGGCTGATGTATTCACATGACAACTCTCAACAGCTGTTTTTTGGGGTCTTTAATATTTTAAATTCTGAATGCACATTCAAAATGCCTGTAGCTTCAGATGTGACCACAAATACTGGTGTTTTTTGAGATAGCTTGTGCTCTGTAATTTTAAAGACAGCTTTTTAAGAGCGAGTGAAGCAGCGATGGGTGTGGGACTGCTCCCCTGTGGGCAGGGCTCGGGCACCCTGCAGAGTCCAAACCTGATGGGGATGGTTTGTGGAAACAGGAGTGTGAGCGGGATGGGTGAGCACCAGAGGCCTCAAACGTAATTAACCCCGTATTTAGCAGTGGCAATACTTGGATTTGGTATTCTCCCATGTGTGCTAGGGTAACTCATTAACCTCAGGAGACTCATTTTAAAGTTTTATGACTGGGTTCTGCAGCAATAATACATGGCTAATGCAGTCTGGGCTCTCAGGGGAAAAACGTATTACTATTTTGTAAAAATTGTAAAAAAATCATAATATTGGGGTAAATTCAGTTAATTGCTTTGGATATTAGAATGAAAGGTGAAGTCAGAGCACCTGTTGACACTGCTACACTCTCTCCCCAATGCACTAAACATCTTCGGTTGGGCCGGGTACAGCAGTCACAGCTCAGACTCTGCTTCATGGTGGAATGACCTCCCTCCTCTTTAATTTGGCTGATTTATCAAGAATGTTTCCTGAGCATAATAAAGACACGTAGAAACCCAAGCATCGGTTTGTGTACACAAAGCCAGAATTCTGTAAAAAAATGAATGATGGAGCTCTCTGTTCTTTTAATAAAAGTATTTTTTTTCTTCTCAAGAGAGACTTCTAGAAGTTAACATTTGTGCCTCAGCCTTCCTGAAGAGAGATTTGGGGGGAGTACTGGCTCTGAAGGAGGAAAAAAATTGTTTCTTTATTTGTTTGTTTTTTAAATGAAATGGAGCAAATCTGAAAACTGCTTGATTTACTGTGTGTCACACAAACTTTTTCCAGGACTATTGCATTAGTCTCTTCTGCAGTTATAGTTAGTGGGTCAGTGTCTTTACCTCACTTTAACCAATGTGAAGCCACTCCATTTACTATGAGAGCGGTGTTTGTTTTGGCCCAGATGGGGACGCGTAGGGGCTATTCCCCAGCACATGGGGTGGGCTTGGGTCTGATCCCTGGGAGGTGGAGGAGGAAGAGGCTGCCTGGCTGAAGGCTCCCATCAAGCGGTGTGGATGGCTGGGAGGACCGCCCCCCTGGGAGGCTGTTCCCTGTAGAGCTGCCCTCATTGCCTGCAGCGGGTACCAAGGCTGTGGTACCCTGTCCGAACAGGTCTGGAAGAAACCTTGTGGGAAGAAGCACAGCAATGACACTGGAGAGCCCTGTGGTTTTTGTGTTTCTTAAAAAGGAAGGCTGATCCTAAGGAAACATTCCTCCACCCTTTCTGCCACAGGAGTCCTCCATCCAATCAATCATCGCAGTGCTTGTTTCCAAACCCTTTCATGTCTGCCGCTTTGGAGGATCATGTTAGCAGCACAGGTCAAGTTGTTCCTTGGGCTTTTGTACAAGCACTATGAATGTCCAGTATTTACTATGCATATCTTTAGTACATGGAAATAACTGAGCGTCATGTTAGCTATGTCTTCAGAAATTCTCACTGGAGCATCCACGGTGACGTCCGGGCCTCTTCCCACCGCGATCTTAGCCCCATAAGGCATTCAGCCAGGATGAGCACTTTGGTGTGCATCGCTGCTGCTTACAGAGAAATTTTTTCTTTTTTCTTCTCCCATGCATCTTCACAAATAAATGTAGCAGTTTGAAGGTTGCTTCAGTGGAGCAGAGAGTCAGGGTGGTTGGGCATTACTTGCTCATTTATTGTTTGCATAGACTAACACGTTTGTTTGTGGTGAGTTAAGTTAGCAGCATTTCCAGGCCATGGTTTAATGAATAGAGAAACTGGAGTGCACAGCAAGTCTCTGAAAACAGAAAACAGGGTCCAGCAGGCGATTGCCAGGTGCTGGCAGCCACCCCTTTCCTCCTGGGGCATGTGCATGGGTGCCAGGGAGGGAGAGCATTAGACGGTCAAATGCCAGTTATGAACATGATGGTTGTCAAAGCTGATGGTGCTCATGGGGTCGGGCGCCTATATGGGACTGAGCCCTGAGGAGCAAAGGGAGCAGCTCACGTCCCCCTCTTCTCTAGAGAGAAACTTAATAAACAGGTTTCATCCCCAGCCATGTACGGAGCAGCCCCTAATGTGAGATGCAAGTTAGCAAAAAGTAATGAGGTTTTTGAGAAAGGTAGGAGAGAAACTCTGGGGAAATCTTACACCACATCTGCTGATGGTGTAAGCCTGGGTCTGCCAGCTTCTGCTGCCCCAAGGGGGCTGTGGGCAGGGTCCTCACACAGGGGTCCCACATGGTGCTGCTCCATTGCTCTTATTAGTGCAGTGTTTCATTAAATGCATCAAAGCTCCTCTTGTACATGAAAGGCCATTCCTTTCTGCACTGCATAGGAAATGAATAGATGTGTTTTGTAAAATACACTTCAGCTAATATTTAATGCTATGTTTGAAAGTGAAAATGAAAAAAACCCTAATTTATCTTTCTTTGGTGCTTACAATACTGGTTTAATTTCAATCTGCAAACACTGGGAATAAAAGAAACACCTTTCAGATTTCTTTCTTTGGAATTAGTAATAGCTTTATATGGGTAAACATACTATTTATGTTCTCCAAAGCTGTAGAAATCAGCCTAATGGAATAATTCAGCTTAGCAGTGTCTGAATTGCCCCCCCCAAGGCATTAGGTTACTTTGAAAACATGTGAGTGTTAAAATTTAAAAGCTGACTTCTTCAGCCCTCCCTTGGGTTAGTCTGCCGTCTCTCCCAAAGCAGTGCAAGTTCGGCAGGAGCAGGGCAGGGGTCTCTGCGGAGCATCCCAGTGCCCGTCCCACCACAGGTGGCCCAGGGTGGGGGACCAGGAGCATCACCCCGGGGTGGAGAGGTGGGGGGGTCTGCCTGGCCCCGACTGCTGCCCTCACTAAGCATGGGACCAGCGCCAGCGCCTAGCTCTGGCCCTCGGGAAAAGTCAGCAGCTTTTCCCAGGCCCTCCAGTCCAGCTCTCCCTCATTAAAAGTCCTTGAAGGAAGATCAGAAAAAAAATAGACAGACATAAAATCTTAACCATCGAATAATACTGCAAAAAATCTCTGCAACGCTTTAATGAGGGACGTGGAAACCAAAATAAACAATATGTGTGCATGAAAATAAATGACAGATGTGGTAGTGCTACACTTAAGTTACGTGTGGGCAGATGGTGAAGATAATGGCTGGAGCAGCTGCAGCAGAAGCCTCATCTGTCGTACGCCATGAAACTGCTGGTTCATCCCCTCCAGGTCCCTGGAAAATGCCTCACCAACACTCAGCATTTCTTCTTCTCTGATGGGTTGGGTGGATGTAAAACAAAAGCTGGAATTGGAGGTGGATTTGGAAGTTAGACACAGCTGTGAAATAAGTAGATTTTCTGATTTTGGTTTTTGTCGGTGGTGGTGGTTTGGGGTTTTTTAGGGTTTGTTTTCTCCTTTTTTAGGGTGTGTTCATCCTTCCTCTGATCAAATCAGTCACCAGCTGAATGCTGCAGCCTCTCGAGGTGTTCTGACACGAGGAGCCATCTCCTAATGATTTAGTGCCTCTGAGCTGCAGCCAGATAACGCTCTTTCCAGGTACTCAAGTTTCCCTGAAATTCAGACCCTTGAGTTGTTTTGTTTCCTGGGTGGTTTTGAGTCTGTGAGACATTGTGGAAGGGAGAAACCTTCCACTCCAGTGACCAGGCAATGGCCGAGTGCCCCAGCTGCTCCTCTCCACCGCTGGCAGCTTTTTTCTTCCAGCACCCAGGGAAATTAAATGGGTAATGAGCTCAAACAGTTCTTAACAGACATTTGAATGAAAAAAGTCAGAGCAACCTTCACAATGCATGACAAAGAAAAAGGAAAAAAGCAAGATGAGATTGGGAAAAAAACGTTCACACATTTTTTCAGTGTGACCATACAGTGTGTCAGAGAATGGCGTTTTGCAACCGTGCATCAGACTGGGCACCGCTGGCTTGCTCTGCCTTGGAAATCCTTGTTACTTGAACACTGATGAACTTAAGAAAATGAAAGGTACTCGGTCATTAAGTAACATTAGAAAACTTAATTAAAAAACCCCCATAAATAGTGAGCAATGTACAAATAAATTCTCTGCTTATTCAGCCTCAGCCTTCACAGGTTGGGTTCTCCTCTGCCTTTGGAGGAGGAGGATTTGTTGCTGACTGGTGAGCAGCAGAGATATTTCAAAGGAGATAAAATATCTTTCATTCAAAGCTTCCCAAAAAAGGAATAAATTGTTGCTCTTGTGCTTAATTTATGGTGCTCAATAAGTCTTCTGGGAAATCCAAGGTGCAGTCCCTGTGGCTCGGCTCGTCACAGGCCATGACAGTCTGGTGTCAGTGCCAAAGGGAGGCAAGAGAAGGTTTCCAAGAGGACCAGTGTGTTGCAATACGGTGTATGGTATTCCATTTTTTAGCAGAAAATAGGAATTGCTATTTAAGTCATATCTTAAAATTCAATAGAGATGGACACTGTGTTGCAGAGTTGAGTCCTACCCAGCTAATACCCATGCACAGTTTCTTGGGTGTCAGACCATCAGCTCTCTGGAGCTCTGGGGGGTTCAGGGCCAAACAAGACCACGCAGGAGGGTTCCTGGGTGGCGTCAGGAAACTGGGGCTTATGGTCAAGCCTTGCCCCACTCGCCCCTGCTGAGCCTGTACATGAACCTACACCAGCGTTGGCAATCCCAAGAGATCCTTAATGTCTTCAACACTCAAAAAATGTTGCAAACCTCAAGCTCAACAGCTAGCAGACCCCTCTGCATTGCCTGTACGCATCCACAGAAGACCATCTGTGGTAGTGTCTTTAGGAATGAGCAATTAAATTAAAAGGTGGAAGATGCTGCCTGCTGGCATGTCCTATAGCGGTCCTGTCAGACAGACGTCCGAGGATCCTTTCCAAGGGTTTCACTCACTGAATGACAGTTGGGGATATACTGTTGATGGGGGAGAAATGGGGAATGTCTCCCTGACAAGTTAAACAAAACATGGGCTGAGGGGAGGATATGGCTTATGGGTAGCTTAATGTCTCAGTAGCTTTTATCTATGTTTCTTTCATAAACACTATGGCTTAAACAAATAATAAATGATGCATTTCCTAGCATCTGCATTTTACCCAGTGAAGCTTCTCACATGGGGGCTTAATGTCATTTGAGTTAGGGGTGCCTGATGCCTTACACACAGGTTTAAAAGCAACTCCTTTGCCCTGTGAGAGCTGCGAGTTGCAGCACAAAGCCAGGGGAGGTTTCAGCACCAGTTCTCAGTGCTCATGTCTCGTACTTTCAGTAACCTGGTAATAATATCATTCTGTAAATGGCTCTGGTACTTTTCTGGGGTAAACGTCTGATACAAAAATACGCTGTTATTATCATAATGGCCATTGGTGTAATTTTAGATGGCACCTGGTGTTTCCCTAGTCGCAGACACTGCATCCTGGAGGTGAAGGTGGTGAGGAGCTACCCAGGAGCTGGTTGGGGTGAGGGGGGCTGTGGTGGGTGTGGGGGAGCTGGGGGAAAGGGAAGAGAAGGGAACTGGAGCCCCAGGATTGCCTTGCATGGGCAGACATTCCTCTGCAGGAAAGCAACAGTGGGAGCAAAGACCCTGCTGCAGGTCTGTGAGTGAGTGGCTCTCAAACAGCCATGGCTAAGATCTGATGTGTGCCCAGCGGAAGACAAACCCTGTCTTTTCCCATTCCTGCTATTCTCCCAGTACCGTCCCCTGCCATCCCAGAGCCTGCTGGGCAGGGGACTGTGGGGCTGGGGGGCTGCAGCACTGCCGGGGCAGGCAGGGGGCTGCGTCCCCCCCTCACAGCAGTGTGCTCGGCGCTGCCCGCCGCAGCTCTCTCCCCTCCCTCTGGCTCAGCCGTGTGTTATCCACCACAAAAAGTTGGCAACAGCCGTGTTCTTGCTCAAGGGTTGTGGCCATCATCATTCTTTGCTATTTCCCTGTAAACAGCCCTCCCTTTACACTCAGCTTTAATTTTTGCTTCTGTGCTTTGTTCCTGTTGCTCCTGAAGCCCTGCAATCCTTCACGTCCTTATCAGTGCCCTCCTTGGTGGACTCAATGGGTGGGATCCCACCCCTGGCTGCAGCAGCATGGACACGGAGCTGTATCACTGCAGGTAGGGCCATGGATGGGCAAGGAAATGTCTTTTGAACCCTGGCCAGGGTCTCTGCTTCTGCTCAACTTCTGTGTGTTTTGCACGCAAAAATGGCACTGCTCAGCCAGCCATATCAAGTGGTATTTCAGTGTCAGCCAAGAGAAAGAAAACAGCTGTCCATTTTCACTTAGTATAGGGACGGGCTATACAAATTTTATTACAAGCTCTGAAACAGCAGAACCTGTGTACTTGCCTAAGAAACAAGATGAGTTGGTTCTTCATAACTGTAAAATCTATTGCCAAAAGAAAAAAAAAATCCTCAAATCCTGCAAACACAATACTGAGCTTTCATGGTTGGAGGAAGAAAGGAGCAGGGATGGAAACAGGGAGTAGTACTTCCCCAGAAACTGCCTGCAGCTGATGCCCTTGCTGTGGTCCAGCTGCACTGTTTGTGCTAAAGGAGACCTCCCTGTTGCAGGCACTGATGAGCTTGCTCTGACACTCGTTAAACCCCTCATTCATGCAGCTGTGATGCTGCCTTTCCCCACAGGGCCTGGAGAAGCCAGCCCCTCCACAACATGCTGCCTTCTGAGGCTTTTACATCATCTGGGGGAGAATTGTGGTGGCTGGGCCAAAGGCAGTCTGTGGAGATGGGAACGACAGCAGAGCACAGCTGGCAGAGAGTCAGCTCTGCCAGGAGCCTGTGCCCTGGGGCCACCTGCTGCCTCTGGCCTTTCTTGCTTTTTGACACACTCTTTTCAAGCTGGAAAGCACTGCTGGTTATCGTCTATGTAAAAAGAGGAGGGTGATGGTTTTTTGGTCTGGAGCAGCTGTGGGTGGAGGCAGTGGCTCAGCAGCAAGGCCCCAGGGACCCACACAGCTCCCTTTGCTCTGCCCTGCGTCTCTGGGCGCACTCAGCCACCACCCTGGTGCTTTTGGGCATCTTTTACCTGACCTCAGATGTTAATGGAAGAGGCTGGGAGGAGAGGTGAGGATTAATTAGACCTTCAGGAACTTGCTAAGATCCCCTTCAGTGGAAACTGATATTGCTATTGTTGTGGCTTACCATACTAGTTCAAGCCTTTTCAATTTTGGATTTGCTAATGAAGAGTAAAGTTCTTTGAAGTGCTTTGCTGTGATCCCCTTTATGGCTGTTCTGGTGAACTTTTTCTACCTTGATAATTTGTACAGGCAGCTGGGTTGCACTTCAGATGCTCCCTACCCCTCCCTACAGTACTAAAGTCAGGGCTGCTGCTCCGTCTCTGCCTCTGTCTCTATTAGTTATTGGATTTCTTTTTCTTTGCAAGTAGCATTGACTGAACTGCCACATGCTCAATATTTAAATAAAGATCTGAAACTTCGGTGCTATCCAGATATTTCAATGTTCTGTCTCCGTTAATGCTTTTTTTCAATGTTTCCTCCCTCCCCTACCATAAAGTAGCAGCTTTCGATGAAGGAGAGCCCTTTTTAATGGGAAATAATGAAACAAAAGCACCAGGGAGCCAGATCCCATGGTTTTAGAGCGGCCAGGACATTGCTGCTGAGCACTGCTGCGTTGCTGGGCGGCATGAAGCTGCTCCTGCCCTCTGCTCCTGCTGCCGAGCCATGCTGCCTGCCCTGCAGGCAGAGGGAATTTGGGAGGTGGGGGTGAGGTCCTGCTGCAGGCACAGGTAATGGATCTCAGGTCACCTCATCCGCCCCCCCCGCTCACCAACACAGGTATGAGAGATGTCTGGAGGAGCAAAGCTCTGCTCTTACCTCTGATGGGTCCTATGTGGGATGGTAATTAATGACTGCCCTTTTCATTACACAACCAGTGTCTCATGGAGCCTGTCAGGCTCTGTTATGAAATGTGCTCGGTATTTCAGCAAAGATCCCTCTGAGAAGCATTGCCAAAGTAACATTGCGTCCTAAAGAAAAAGGATTGCTGACAAACAACTAAAATTAAAAACAAGCTTTACCAGTGCCCAGCAAACATCTGTGAAAGATATACAGAGGTTATTCTTCCAGCTGTATTTTGTCTAACCTTGCTGACATGCCTGAATCTTCTTCCATGTGTCACCTGTATCAGCTAAACTACCAGCAAAATAAGCCTGGAAAGCTTTTGAAAGTGTATATAAGCACAAATAAAGTTCACTTTCAAAGCAGAGAATTAGGACACTTGAAGCACATCCCGGACGGCTTCAGGTGGGATCTGATGGTGCCTTATCTGGCTGTGGGGCTTTTGCTGGATGCCCGTGGCTGCCAGATATGAAAATGGAAGAAAACCAGTGGGAAGGCAATATCTAGCACTCTGGCACTGGCATTTCCAGCTGCCTGGTTCTGTATAGCACATAGTTATAATCAGGTCCAGACTTAGGTATCTTTGCATGGATAAACCGAAGTTTTTTGGGAATAAAACTCCTGGCTGCTGTGCTGCAACCGGGTGGTGACAATGACAGCCATGAGGGCAAGCATGCGTGCTCCTGTGGCTGGGAGCCGTGGTGACACAGTGCTGTTTGCCATGGCGCTCCAGCCCTTGGCACGCCAGCCCTTGGCATGCCGGCTCTTGCACTCTCACCGCCCTTTCTCAGTGATAGCAGAGGCGCCAGTGGGCTCCCAGTCCGGGAAAGGTTGTGCCTGGTGCAAAGTCAGGGCGAGTCTCTAGAGACATGGTACTGGGAATGCAGATGGGGAATGTCTACTGGGGAGCCTGAGTGGGTTTCACCCCTCGTCTGCTGCTGGCGATGTGAAATCTCACAGTCACACTTGCACAAAACCCCTCTTATCTGGGTTAACAGCTTTTATTTTCTGGGCTATTGCTTGCCCCAGTTATTTCAGGAAAGAAAAGGACAACAGGATGCCACGCTATTTCTAAACGTTTATTTTGACAGTAAAGGGCAGTTGGTTTTCCAAAGGCTGCATAGCTCCCACTGCCATTTTCGGGGCTGAGCAGGCTCTCAGGCTGTTACGGGGCCGTATCTGATGCACCAGCCATCTTCCCTTGAGGCGCGTGGGGACAGGCTCCGTCCCTGCACTTGTACCCTGTGCTTTGCTCGCACCTCTGCAGTGACTGTAAAAAGCTGCTGATCCACCCGATGGCACTAGAATAGGTGACTGTGTGTGGTACCAGTGATGGGAAACTGAGCCTCTGCGGGGCTGCAAGTGACCAGTGAGAAGCACTTAAGGAAACTGAAGTTCTGATGAGGATCTAGAGCCAAAACTCATTCAGGTGCCAGGGGTAGAGCCCGGCTGATTCCCACCAGCCTGGCACACCGCAGCCATTGACGGTGCTGGTCTGCTCCCCTGTGCTGCAGCTTGTCGGCTGCCCTCTCCCGTGTCCCAGCATGATGGAAACAGAAACTGGGAACGACTGTCCTGTGTGTTTGATGGGGTGTAAAAGGGGCTCCCAAGCCCTGGTGGTAATGCTGCCCCTGCTCTGCCCTCGGCTCCACAGCCTCGGTCTGGATCCTTTCTTCAGCACAAGGGCTTTTTAATTTTGCACACTTGAAGCTTTAAAATTACTTACATTTCAGGTTTGCCTATGAATTTGATGCCAATTCTGCTACCCCGGTGACACTGAAGCGTTTGGGACCAAGCCTGAACTTTGCAGACTGTTTCCATGAGCAGGGCTCACCTCTCCGGGCTCATCCTCTGCACAGTGACGGGGACTCGATACTGAGGGTCAGAAGAATATGAAGTTGCCACCTCTAGCGAGGGAAGGAGAGAACATCATGTACGTGTTGGTGAACGTAATTAATTTATTTATTTATTGTAGCATGCTTGAATGATGTGACGGCCAGTGTTTCTAAAGCCTTGGGCTGCCTGCTGTGAATTAGACCCCAGATTTCCAATGGTAAAATCTGTTACTGCAATGGGTGGTGTTGCACTTGCTTTTGGTGACCTGATCCTGTCGGCTTTTCCTGAAACATTGTTGGGTGATGCCCAGGAAACACATAAAGGACAGCTTTCATTTTTCATTATTTTAATATTCCTCCAGGTTTCTCACCCTTTCATTCCCATCCCGTGGGAAGCTGTTGGAGGAGCATGTGATGCCGCAGCAGTGTGCTGCTCCGCCTGCCCTCCTCCATGTCTGCCCAGAGAACTGTCACCTTCCTCCCATGCAGGCACTGGCGTCTGCTCCTGGGTGCCTGCTCACCTTCTGCTCTGAAGGTGGGGAAGGGAACAGAAAAGAGGGGCAGGCACAGAGGAGGAGTGGAGGACTTGTAGAGCAAAATACTTTCTGAACTTGTCACTTCCTTCTGCTTTTAAACAGCATTTTGACACATGCTGGGTGATGAGCTGTGTGTGTGGGTTAATGGGTACCTTTGCTTCTTGCTGTCTGAAGAGCAACTAATAAAAACCAACAGAGCAGCAGCTCCATAAGTATGTCCTTAGATATATTTATTTAAAATGAGGGTTAATTGTGAGAAAAGCTTTCCAGGCCAAAATCCAATAAAAAATTGGATTTAGATTCCTGTCAAGGAAAAAGACAATCCTAAAACCCAACAGACCTCTGATTTTACAGTGGGAATGACAGCACGATGAGGAACACCTTCTGGCAATGATGTTCAGCTCTGCTGGCAGGCAAGCAGTCTTGATGAAGGCAGGGTTTGTCCATGATGTGCAACGCCGCCGAGACGCACCCGGAGCGGCCGGACGCAGGGCAGGGGGGAGAGGAGCCAGCGGGAGGTCTCCTGGGTTTGCCTTCATCTGCCTCCCTGGGGGATGCTGGGCTGAGAATTTAAGGATGGAGAAAATACATTGTCAATGCAGCTGGAGTCTGATGGCAAGGTGAAGCTAACACTTTTATTTTGTCTAATATGCTAATTAAAATGATTTGTTAATGTTCTGTATAAAAATGGAGTGGAGTTTAGCCCACTGGTTGTTTATAAATAGTACAGAAGCATATGCTTCGTCTGAATCATGCCAACTGTATGCTTACAGCTCAAAGTGCATCACGCTTTCATTGGTACTGTAGCTCTCAGGGCTCATTTAAACACATTTATATTCACTAAATTACAAAAAATCTACATTATTTCTTTGAACTCAGGTACTTTTTCTGGGAGGACGGCTTTGCCTGGTCTCAGCAGACCCTGGCCTCCCATGGCTGTGCCAGGACCACGAGCGCTGCGAGCACACACCAAGCAGCCAGGAGCGGTGGCTGTTGCATGCTCACATGTAAACCCTGGGGTTTGCTGCATTTCACTGTGTCGCTGTGACCTCTGGCCTTGCTTTGCAAACTGAAGAAGTGCAATAAACCACCGAGTTTCTCTAGGCTCAGGACTGCAGCAAATGAGCGATGCAGCCGGTCTTCTGCTCCGGGAGGTACATAAGGAAATGGTCTGTTTGCTTTTTAGTTTTATGAACCAGAGAGCTTTCTTAGGAAATCCTAATGGCTTTATGGATTTAAAGCTGTATATCTGCAGAACCAGGGATCAGCGGGAGCATCCAGGGCAGCCACAGGGAGAATGCAGTCCCCAGGTCAGGGGCTCTGGGGGAGACCAGTGCTGCCTTTCCTTATTTATTTATCAGGATTGCTGGAAACTCCTGTCGCTGTGCTCTCCCCAGCCCTATGGTGCAGCATGTCAGACGGAGCCTTAGCAGTGTGGCCGCTTGCACAAACAGCCTTTAATTTCAGGAACTTGGGTTTGGCTAGCGTGCATTGTGTAAGTGATTTAATTTCAGAATTATATTGCAAGATGGCATAAACCAGGGGTGACTCAGGCCCAGGTTGTTCGGTAGCTTTTCAATCAAGGAAAGCTCCAGTTAAAATGCACTCATGGCAAGGGGGAGCCCCATCGGGGGTGAGCCCAGGCGGCTGCTGCACCCCTCCGCTGCAAGGAGGGTGCAGCCCTGCCTGCTGCATTGAGTGGAGCCCAGCTCAGTGCAGAGGGGGAAGGTGGGGAGACCGGCCCTTCCTGAAATAAGACCTTCCGCCCGACACAGGGCAATACCACTATAAAATGTTCTGTAAATTATAAACCAGCATTTCCCAAATTGCTGCACTGATTTCTGCGCTCACATGTAACTTCCAGCCCATGCACCCAGATCTAGTCTCGTGCCCTCCCCTGCCAGTGCCGCAGCAGAGAGCCCCTGGGCCCAGCACAGAGATTTGTGAGTTGCTTTCTGCATGGAGTGGCAGAAGATGTGATGTGGGAATCAAGCGATGCCATACCGGTTAGCAGGTGCGCTCCCGAATAAGCAAAGCAGTTCGCCTTGTGTTTGCCTTGCTCTTCAGAGCATTTCAAAATGTCAGATTTACCTGTTGTAACCAAAGTGGGTGGTTTGTAGTCATTATTGAATATCACTTCTGGAAGCACTAAAGGCTTTACAAAGAGTCATCTAGTATTTTTACCTAATTTGGCGTGAAAAATCCAAAGAAAGAGATGGCTTGCCAGTGTCCCGCAGCACCGGTTTGGCACCTACCCCCGGTTGCTGCCGGCAGGGAACAGCCTGGCACTGGCTCCCGTCCCAGCAGGATGGCTGGGGACGCTGGTGACACTGGGGATAGGTCCGCCCGGCCATGTGCCTGCCCAGCCACGGCGACCCTGGCACTGTGTCCTTGTGCAGCAGAAAGCCCTGGGCATGGCAGGAATTTACAGTACCTGTCTCCTTTGCTTACCAGAACGCATGTGCTGTATGCAGGGATGGGTGCCGGCATGAGCTGTTTGTAGGGATTCTGCACAACGTGGAGGGTTTCCAAAGCCCTCGCTGCGGCCTGAGCTGGAAGAGGAATTTACATTGACATAGAGGATTTTGACCTGTGCTCAAATAACTGCTGCAGTGGAGAGAAAGGTGGGTAACGTCACCCGGCTTCAGCCAGCCTGCGCAGGGTCCAGCCCCAAGACTGGAAAGGCAAGACGCTGCTCACCCGGGCATTTCAAAGCAGCATTCACTTTGAAATGTATGCGTCTACTTTGAAAATAGCACTGCATTTAGTAGCAATATTATTTTATTCCAAAAGCATAAACTTTCTGACTTAACAGAGCAGAGGTGAGGGAGCCAGAGCACTAAAGGCAGGGAGGGTGCAGCGTGATCCTGTAATTTGTTTTGAGATGCTTAGTGTAAAAGAGTACCTGAGACCAAGTGACAAAAGAAAACCAATCAATAATGGGCAATGACTGCGTAGTCCAGTAAAATACCAGCTGAATTATTAACTTTGACATTGTTACTGTAATCAAACTAATTTATTGACATAGCTGCTATAATAATTCATTTCCAGTAACTTAGATAATTCTGCTGTGTCAATACATACGAGGTGACAGAGGAATAGGGCCAAACCCCGCTGTGGTGGTTTTATAATAGTGTTTTTAAAGTGAGGGAGGGCATGGGGAGGAGACAAACAGAGCTTGTTTGGTAGTTGGCACCCTGTGCCTTTTTGGTTTTGTTTTTCCCCAAATGAATGTGTATAAACTGATTGCAGCCGTTAGGTTTCTGACTGTCTGATAAATGAATTGTTAAAACCAGGCTCTGGGTGAGAGCAGGTGATTAAAAACAAACACTGCCAGTCTCAAACTGGTGCTTGCTCTGTCTCTGAAGCAGCTGGAAAGGTCTCCACGCATGGAGCAGCTTTGCTGGGGCTGTGGTGGGTGGCTGGGATGCGAGTGTGGAGGGGATGGATGGGGCACCCGGGGCTTGTCCTGCTACCTACCGCAGCCTGTGTGCCCTTGATTGCCACAGGTGTGTGTGTGAAGTGCAGACCATGAGCGAATGCAGGCTCTAGAGTGTTTTTTTGACCTTAAAACTGCTTTTAGTAGGACATTTTGCTGACAGCCACATGTGGATTTGAGGATCCTGATGGCCTATGGCTGCTTAGTCATGATTGTGTGATGCACCGGCTGAGCTTGTGCGGTGCATCGGTCAAGCTCGTGCAATGCCCAGGCTGAGCTTGCAGAATGCACTTCTTGAGCCCGCACGATGCACTGGTTGAGCCCAGGCGATGGGCTGGTGTGTGTGGCTTTGCTGTATCCCATCTTAGCTTGGAGCTGGGGGAGCAAGGCACAGGAAGGGAGATTCTGGACGGGCTGTGTTTCCCAGACAGCTCGCTGGGTCTTTTAATTATTATTGCTTACGGGTGGTTTAGTTGCTGTTAATAGACTGCAACAGCTACTTGTGCTTTCAGCCCAGGGTTAAGGCTGGAGCAGGCAAAGGACCAGGACCACGGCAGTGCAGAGGGGGTCAGGCATGGGCAGGCCCAGCCCCTCTCCTGGTCCTGGGAGCCACCGTGGGCTGGAAGGAGGCAGCCACTGCCACTGCAGGGTCTGGCATTGGGGATGCTTGGGGACATGGTTCTGGGCGCAGTGGGGTGAGGAGGGGACAGTGCTGCTGTCGGGGACCCGGGCAGGGGCGGGCAGGAGGGGCAGACCGGGCATATGGTTGCTGGTGTTTGAATATTGCTGCCCGATGGATTTGTTTATCCTGGGATAAATGCTCCTGGGTGCTTGACAGCTTGTAGCTGGCCTCATTAAGCTATGCCTCTGCGTTCCTAATTCAGGACTACAGGCAGCTGGCTGCTGGCACTCTCCTGGAAGCAGGAGCTGTTTTCTCCCGCCATGCACAGCACAGGCGCCAAGGACGGTAACGCTCAGACCATTTCTTTGAGCAATTACACCCAGGCTTGGAAGCCAAAATCTTGGTTTCTTAGTCTTAAAATACCAGCCACAGATCCTGGGCTGGATTTTGCAGCGTGTGCACTGTCTGTGTCCATTGCCTGCCAGCAGCGGGACATGAGTGGGCTTGGCTGGCTCACTGGCAATGGGTGGGCAGCAGCACAGGGGCTCCATGCCAGAGCTGCCCTCCAGCAGGGACACGGAGCACTCAGGGCTCCACATAGACCCTCCAAAGTGGGGCTTTGAGCATGGTCCATGGAAAAGCTTTAGGACAGTGACGCTAGGTGACTTACAGAGCTGCGCTGCAACCCAGTGATCACCTAAATGTGGGTTTCGAATAAAAAACAATAGGCATATTGATAGCAAAGAGATTTTTATTGATAACCAAGAGGAGTTATTATTTCATTAACAAGGGATGCATCAAAGTATTTGTTTCTAAAGCCCCCTGTGGCATTGACCTGCTCTTTATAAGAAATGGCAAACCATATTCTGCATATGGAGGAAGGCACACAGACAGTTCAGACAGACTTGCAGTATTTGTATATGTTGTACATCTGCATTGATGTGGTCACGTTACAAACAGTCCCTCTGCTTGCCCCCAGCAGCAGTTCCTCCTCAGGCGGTGGCATCTCCTTCCCTAAGGTCAAGTGTGCTGCGGCTCTGGTGGCTGCAGTTTATTAGACCAGATCAAGGTTCTGAAAAAATCTAGGATATTTTTCCTCCTTCAAAGGTATGCATCCATGTGCTTTGTGAACTTGGGAATGTCTTCTGTGAACTACTTGTGGTGTAATTCAGAGATGAACATTTCAGCTGTGTGCTGCCTTTGCAGCACTGATTGTCTCTTTTTCTTTACTTTGATTGAAATGACTCATCCACAACTTAATTCTAGGGGATTTACCAAAATAATTTCTGGGCAAGTACTTTATTAGATACTATCTGAAAGATAACCATGGCATCAGCAAATGGGAGTTTTATTTGTGTCGGCTGGGGACACACAAATGGAAAGTGAATTATCTGGACCCAGTGTGGGAGAGGAGCCTGGCTGTGGTGGGCAGGACCCAGGGTCTGTGGGGTTGTGACGAAGTCGGTGTCTCAGGGTTAGTTAGGTATTGAAGCAACAGTAGTTTTGAAGGCACCAGTCTGGAAGGAGAATCCTAACCATGGTAGGTTTGAATGTAGCCTTCAGTGAGCGGTGCAGAGCAGAGAGGGACAGATGGATGGACACTACTGCTGTGGAGTATCGCTTCTGCAGGAGCCCTTGCCTTAGGTTACGCTGGTGAAGAGTCATCTCATGTCTTTGGCTTCATTCCTGTGGATTTACACCCCAGCGTGGGCAGAAAAATCTGACATATTGCTGGCCTTGGTCTTTCAAGTCATACTGGGGAGGATGGTAGGAAACACTCTGTCAGAAGCTCTTCAGTTCGAATATACTGTGTATTCATCATATACCAAATGTGTGTTTTAATTATGCAGTAGCAGCAAGAGATACCAGAGAACGGGGCATGCATTTAATAAGAAAAAGAATCAATAAAATTTGGTTTATTATACTTCCTAAAAGCCACCACAACGTTGCCTTTATTAAATTTCTGATCAGCTTATAAGACTCGGGAATGGCCATTTTAAAACTAGAAATAAATTTTGCCACCTGGTGAAATCCTGTCATGCTGCAGGCTGGCGGAGGTTTAGTGACTTCTAATGCAGTTGGGATGGTTTATGTCTCCCACAGACCTCCCTGTCCAGTTGTGAAGCATTTCCATAAACCAAGATGTACTTCTCCAGGATTTTGCTCTCTGGCTGAGCTGTAGGATAGTTTGAATCATCCACTGTAAAGGATAGGTATGAGTTAAGATGATCTGAAGTAATTCAGGTTTGGGTTGATCTCTATGGTTTTTTGTTTTTCATTATACATTTAGAAAAAAATCCTAATTTTAAATGTGGCATTAAATGGGTCTGTACCCTTAGTTGTCTTTGGAGGTTGCTCTCAGGCTGTCTTGAAGATGCTTCTGTACCTCCGTCTTGAAAGATGTGCTGTGGTAATGCAGCACTTCGCTGCTGGGCTTTGTAGAGACTGAACTGACCTCTGGTTCCATGAGCCATGGGCTGGTGCCCACCTCAGAGGGGTTCGGAAGGAGCAGGAACCCTGCAAAGATGGGACTTGCGTGTTTCTGGAGGAAACTTTTCACTCCTCAGCCTTTAGCTTCAGAGGGGCATTTTCCTTTTTTTTTTTGTTTTTGTTTTTGTTTTAATCTCAGGACGGTGCCTGCGTGTACCCTGTGTAGGAGACATCACCATGTGTGCAGCAACCCTATGGGTCTCCTGCCCCGCCAGTGGCACCTCTGGGCTGGGCCCCGCTGGCAGCTGCCTCTGCCAACACAACGTCCTTCTGCAGTCAATGAGTACATGTCTTGCTTTGCCACCTTTGGGGAGGACACAGCAGCCTTGGCAGAGGACAAAAAGGGCAGTAAGTTCTTGCCCTTCACAATGTAAATTTATCTGGAGGTTTAACCTGCCGGGCTGCTTTATCACTGCTCTGCCTGTGACGCTGGGCTGGCATTGCCAGCAAGGCGGACTGCTTCTGAAACTGCATTCTTCAGCAAAGCAGAGATCGTTTTATTATTATTATGGTTTGGATAAAACATTGTCATTAAAAGGCTCCAGCTGAAGTTTGTCACTGTGGAAGTAACGAGGCTTTCTTCTGCTGCTCTGGCTCAGGAGATGACTGACTGCAGGGATGGCTGATGAAGGAAACGCTCCGGTTGGAGAGAACAGTAATTTGCAGAGTCTGTAGCCTCATCTTATCTTCCTGTCAAGGGCCTTCAAAAGATCAAGAGCAGCAGCATGAAAGGGAGAGGAGGGGAAGAAACCTGATAATTCTGAGGTTAAATCATTTATTTCCAGAGTGTTTCAACACATCCAATCCCTTTATAGTAGTGACTCTCCCCCTCTTCATTAGACGCAAGGTAATAGCACAGATTTAACAGAAAAATGAGCAGCTTCTGAAGACCAGAAAGGGCTATGAGGTGGTTTAGTGCAAGGGCCTGGCAAACGTGTCAGTGGAGGCTTTACCTGTCCTCTTCTGAGGAAGACTCATGATTTGACCTGTCCAGGAGATAGATACTCCATCACATCTGGCGGTTTTAGTCTAAGTCCACATTCACTGTTTTACATACATAGCACCTAAATTGTAATTTCAAACTCTCTGGTTTTAGTCTTGAGCCACTGAACCTCATTGCATTTTATTCTGCTAAATGAGATGCCCTACAAAAAGCTGATATTTCCTTGCCTTCATGACATTTATGTACCATAAAAGATGTTAATATTTCAAAGATGCCTTTAGTTTTAAAGATTTTAAGTATCAGTATTTAAAGATTTAAGATCCCTTACACCTGAGTTACAGGAGCCAGCTCTCCCCTGTGGGGAATAGAGGCCTCTGGCGTGTTGTCTGCCCGTGCTGGGGAAGGGATGGAGGGAGGCTGTGGTCGAGGTGGGTTTGAAGCATCACCAGCCTGTGATGTCCTGGGGTGGGTCAGCTCTGCGGCACGGGTGACTTCCCACCCCAAACCCGCCTGTATGTGCTGTCACCCTCAGCACATGGGCTTCATCCCAGCTCCAGTGGAACATCTCTCTGGTCTTGGGCTGTAGCACAGTACTTAGCCATGAAGACTGGTCCAGACTCACTGATGGGCGAGCTCCCTTGGATGGGGACTGGAGGTGTTTGCACATTGCACAGCTCTCATGGTGGGAGAGACCGGCTCCAACCTTTCCCTAAGTTGGCAGGATGAGACAAAACCTTGCCCAAATGTGAGTAAAGGGTTTCTAGGCATGTTTTTGTCTCTGTTCTTTAAAGCCTGTTCACGTTCAGGGCCAGTGAATTGCGAATACATCAGGCAAAATCCAACTGACTCCAACCTGTCATATAAACCACAAATTGTTGGGAATTACATCTTCATACTATAAAGTCACCCTAAAACAGGGTGTATACTTCTTTTCATCTGCAAGCCCAAGAGCCTTCATAAATGCTAAATTTATTTTTCCTAATGGATGCATGTAATAACTGTGGCTCCCCTCTATGCAAACAGCCTGTATGTTGAAGGGTGGAGAAGGTTTGTTAAATCAGTATGTTTACAAAAAGTCATAATAGCTGGGGCTTCTATCCTTTGCTCCAATTTATTATCAAAACAAAGCGGCCCAAAATATAAACACATTGTCTTCAATAAAATGCATTTGAACATATTTAACATATTTTATATTCAACGCAGTTCTTTTATGTTCTGCAGTGGACCAAAGCGAGGGCTGAATTTCTGCGCATCCCCCGTTAGCATCAGTGTTGGGGCCTGCCGAGACTGCTCTGTTCTTTAGGGCACCAGCCTGGGTGAACTCAGTTAATTCTCCTTTTGACTTCATTCCTGAAAAATTTGAAATGTTCAGAGGGAAACCAGAGCTTGATGAAGCCGGCCAGAGGACTGCCACTGGCTGGGGTCAACCAGAAATGGCTTGGATCTACAGAGTGAACCGCAAATCACCAGTCCAAAGTCCTGCTCGGCTACCACTTCAGAGCATGCTGCCTGCCAGTGAGCTGCCTGCCGGCGAGCTGCCTGCTTCAGATCTGCCAGCCAGCGAGCTGCCTGCCGCTGCTGCCTTTGTGGTGCACTGGGACTCTGTGGGCTGCTAAGATATGCCCAAGATAGGGTGCTGGTGCTCTGTATTTTCACAGGCAATGCTGTGGAAAGGCAGGAGTGCAACAGGCAGGATGCAGGCGTGGGAGGGCAGAGCCCCTGCCAGCCTTTCGAGTGCTCATGCAGCCAGGGCTCTTTGTCTTTAATGTGCCTGGGATAGCCCTGTGGCCCTGGCACCCCAGCGGGTCTCTTCATGAAGCCCTACAAGCAGTTAAATCCTGACAGAAACGGAAAATTTTCTTTGCACTTCCCAGGAGGAATGAAAACACCAAGGAAAACGGAGCATGGAGGTGTTTGGCTAAAAGACACCCAGCATTAGTTTTGCGGTGTGTGCAGCCTGGGAGCAGGATAATCATCAAGCGTATGCTCAGTTTTGATGGCAGTGGTGCTGGGGAAGGGCTGAATTCAGCCCTGCAGGGAGCACCGGCCGTCCCCGACGCTGCGGGCGCTGGGGCATGCTGCTGCCTGGCGCCGGGGGAATAACTCACTGCTGCTTGCTGAAGCCGGGAAAAGCTCTGACCCTTTTCAGCACAACCCCCCAGGATGGTGCTCACTGCAGTGCCCATGCTTCCACTGAGAAAAAACTAGGAAACCATAAAAGTAGCAGCCAGTTAATTTATAACCTGCTGTTCTCAAGTGAAATGGCTGCAGATTAATAATGCACAGAAAGGATCTGGGACTCAGCCAGCCTTCTCAAAGGAGGAATCTCAGGAACATTAATACCAGTGAGCTACATGGTGACTTCAGTTCCCATAAATCGTCGGCGATCCACAGGACACAGCCTGTAAATACCTTTCCAGTCCCGTCGCTCTTGCCAACAGTTTTTAGAAAAGATCCACCAGACCCAAGTTTGCTGGACACGAGAAGCCTATGGATTGCAAGCTGTTGCTTCACAAGCCGAGTTTGGGTTATTGCTTATTTGAAAGTCCTTGAGGATTCCTGGGTGCTAGCAGGCAGCTGAGGGATGGCTCTTTTTCCCTTTGCACCCCTGGCTGCAGATATTGTTTCCTTTCCCCCTCGCACGGTGTCCATGGGAGCTGGGAGGTCTGACCTTGTCGTGTCCATATAACGCAGCTGTGCCAGCTCTTGCTGTGGTGGAAATCCCGCTCAGCCATCACAAGAAGCTCCTGCTGGGTCCAGGGAACTTCTTCACTGAACACCTGAGCTTGGAAGAAGCTGCCCCACGGAAGCTGGCTTGGTTTGCAGCTGGGATTAGATGGCAACAAGTGCAATAGCACACTAGCGCACAGATAGTCATACATATGTATATATGAAATAAATGGGCATTTCAAGTAGTCACCATCAGCCAAGATCAGATCTCAGGGTTAGTGAAGCCCAGCACTACCGGAGAGTGCTGGGGAACATCCTGGGCACGTGGGACTTGGAAGACTGGAGGGCCAAGGGGTCACTGCAAGCCAGAGGAACGCCTCAGTCCTTCACGGAGAGTGGCCTTGGGTATACAGCTTATGTAGGTAATTCATCCCTGGTCCCAAATCTTTTACTGCATTGGTGTAATCTAAAATACTTCATTGAATACACAGCATCTTACCCGCAGGCAGTCAGAGGCTCCCACTTCCAACACAGATCAGCTCACCCCTGAGGCCATTTTGTCGATGCCTCTGGTAACCCAGAATCACATATTTATTTGAAAATTGTTATCTTCTGCCTTTGTAACTGTGTTTATAATTTGTCAAAACAGTATTCTTAAAATACTCATTTCCACATAATGAAAAATACAGCCACTGCATTTAATTTTTTTAATTGTATTGGGGGATCTGTTAAACAAAAATGGGGCACTGCCTGCACCCCGAGAGCTGGGACGTGCCCCCTGTGAGACCAAGCACCAGCTCTGATTCTGCACGGAGACTCACGATGAGCCACGGATGGAGGAAGCATGTAGAAAACCACGACTGGCTTCCCCAGGGCTTTCTCAGCCCCACTGGGCAGAGAGCCGAGGGACATGCCTGGAGGCAGCATGGCCGAGGGGGCTGGGGCCAAAGTGAGCTGGTGGGGAGGGCTGTGCTCAGGATCAACTCTTCCTCTGGGTGAAAACTTCATCAAGGGAGCCCGAGCAGGATTTCAGCCTGTAAAACACACTTTGCATCCCACCAAAGTTCCTGTAACTCTGGGCGGAGACTTGTGCATCTTGAAAAAGCTGTTTATCCTTGCAGAGTACACTTTTGGGGAGCTTTTTGCTGTCTCTGGGCAACCAGACCTATCAGCTGTTGTTCTTCCTGCTGCTGTTCAAGATAAAATAGATTTGCTTTCTGTGGTTCCATTTCTTTCATTTCACAGCCTTTAATGCTCTCTTGCGTTCTGCTTTTTTTTTTAACATAGTTTCTTTGTTGTTTTTTTTTTTTAAACTGAGGTCAAATTAGCTGGTAAAAGGAAATTTAAAATTAGACCCTCTGCGGGTCTGAGGCTGGGTGGTGAGGTGTTTCTTCGGCGACCTGTGGGACTTGCACTGAGAGTGGAGCTGCAGCAAGGCTGAGTGCGTCGGAAAGCCTGTCCCTCGGCGGCAGATGTGCCGGTGCTGGCTGGGGGCTGAGGGGCAGGGCTGCAGGGAGCTGTGCTGCAGGGATGCGCATGGCCATCTCAGCAGGGATGGTTTATCCGATGCCAGGGTTTCACTTCTAAACTTTCTGGAGGAGCCTGTGCGAGGCAGAGGGAGGGCTGCTGAGACCAGCTGCCACCTTCCTCTCCCAGCACCGTCTTCGGCAGCTCTGGCCGCCAGCGCTGCTCCCTCATGCCTCACCATTGGGCTGATCTCACCCTGCCTGCTGCTTCAGCGGTGGGGCCGAAGCCCTGAGCCGGTCCCGAGGCAACACAGTGGAGACCCAGCATCGCCCACTGCTCCCCTTGGGTTTCCCTTTGTGTTTACCCGCATTTGCCTTTCCATGACTAACGGGGCTGGTTACGGGTCAGCCCTGGTTTTGCACTGCCCTCTTCTCCCACTGACTTTGAAATAGGCTCCTTCTTTCTGTATTCTGCTTAAAAATTCACACTTCAAGCTAGAAGCCAAGCACTGCAGGTTCCCTGGTGACTTTCTGGTGCCACAGACCCAGCTCTGTCCCCAGCAATGCTGCTGAACAGCCCCGCATCACAGCGAGGGCTCGCACCGGGGTCCAGCCCCCCTGTCAGCCCTGCCAGTGCCCTAACCCCCAAATCCCACTTATGGAAGCATCTGAGCTGCTACTCTGAATGATAAGCCAGAAGGAGAAAACTGTAACTAAGCAAAAAACCAGTTAAATAAAATGGTGGTGACCATCGCAGGAGAGGTCTCGTGCTCAACTACTGTTGCCTTTACAAGTCTTCAGACTTTAACTAGCATGCTATGAAGTTTCTATTCTAAATTATTTAATGTTATCTACAAATGTCAAGTGAATGAAAAAATATAATTTGGGATTTGTTACGCTTGCTGTCTAAAGCTTATGTTTTAATTTAGAAAATGTGGCAATTAGCAGGGGATCTCCCGGGTATCTGAAGTCTTATTTCAGCACATCAGGCCAGTTTGGGTGCCTGATACCTCCTCCTCACCAATTTTGTCTTGCTCTTTTGGGGAGTGATTCATGCTTTACCACTGAGCATTATTCAACTTCCTTATTCTCCCACAGCGCAGCAAACACATCCATTTCTCACAATTACTTTACGTGCAAGATTTGGGCCTCCTTTTACATGCTTGTTTTGCAAATAAACATCTTGGGTAATGCTGCGTCTGTGCAGCCTGTTTGCTTTCAAATTCACATGCTCAGAGCGATAGCGATCAGCGCCGACATCATCGATCGATGCGTTTAAGCCTGTTTGTTTGTGAGCGTGTGAGAGGCAGGCAGTAACGCTGTCAGTCACGCTGGGATCACAGGGTTGCTCTGGCTCTGCTAAGCTGGGCTGATGTTTTAGTGCAGTGGGTGCCTGTTGTTGAGGTGAGGGGTGGCCAGCAAAGGGAGGAAGCTGAAGACGAGGGCAGCAGACACCCTGACACCTGGGGCCTGGTGCTGCTACCGTGGGACCCCCGGGGCTCCAGTCGCATTGCTCTGGGGGTGGCAGGACCCACCTTGGCAGGGCTCAGGGAAACCAGCGTAAGGTGCGTTCACCGGGACAGCTCGACCAGCATTGTGGCACCGACTATTGGGCAATCACCGTTGGTGTGCATGGCTGGCACAGAATGAGCCCGCCGGCTGGGTGCTGCTGACACGGTCACATGCACCGAGCACCGAGCACCCACCTTGCTGCTGGCAGGGACCCAGCCCCAGCCCGCCCTCGGAGGCACCGCTCTGCCCACAGGGCACAGCGAAGCCCGGGCTTTGTTCACGGCCACTGGGACGTCCCGGGCTTCTGAAGCCCTGGGTTTGCTCCGCACGTGCTTCTCTGGCTGCTGGCAGACCATGGGTGGCAGATATCTTCATTTGTCCTTGCCCGATAGGACCCAACATGGGGCCACAGAGCCGCAGAGCGATGCATGACACTGCAAAGCGACCACAGCCCAAACTACTGGGCTCGGTACCACTGCGGCCCTGAGTGGCTTTTTGGGTCAGCTGCAGGAAACGCTCTGTCTGTAATTTGGTTTCAGTCTGTTTGGTATTAAGAGCGTCCCTTTTTATGTTGAAGCATCCACGTATGAAGTTGTTCATGCTCCCTTCTGGTCCCCAGAAGTGAAAGATTTCAATGCAGCAGTCACTGTTTGCCAGCTCCTCGCATTTGCATGCTAATAGATAAAAATTAAGCGATAGTATTTCCAGTTCTGCAGTGACATGCTAGGTTGAGAAAATTTAAAGAAAAATTTAAATAAAGGTCCTTTTGATATTATTAGCTGCAAAGCACTGATTTCAAGGTTTCCATCAGCCTGTGACTGTTGACATTAACTCCTGCACCCGGATGCTCAGGCTCTGCCCAAGCTGCAGGAGAGGTTTACACGATAAACAGGTTTCTGCCCTGGGGCACCCACCCATGGGACACTTCAGTAAGTCCTTTATGAAGGAATCCTTTTTCCAGGAGAATCTCCTCTCAGGACAGTAGCCAAGAAAAGCTGTAATTTGAAAGATGAGCTTTGCTGGGTATATCTGTCCTCTGTGTATTAGCTCGTGGCTGTTTCTCTGGGGTGCCAGTCCACACTGAAACATGGTACCACTGCGTGGCAATCACTATAAATGCATCGAGCAGCAAGGGAACAGGCAGGGCATTTGAAATAAGGGAAAATTGCATATGGTCATTTGCTGTTTCTCTTCTGAAGGTCATTTAACTTGGGAGAAACACATGGTGACATTTCACTGGCTTGCCGGAGGAGCACACTAAATGCTGTTGTGGTGATGGGTTGGGTTTGCCCATCCTAATGATGCTTCCAGCACATTAGTGGAGTCACTGCTCTTCAGTATGAATCTGCTCTAGAAGCTCAAAAGTTTGTGTTAAAATTACAAAATGTGTAAAAAAAAAAAAAGTAAAATAATGTAAATAATGTAAAAAAATGTGGGAACACCCTTGGTGAGAGGGGCTGCGGATGGTCACCCACACAGGCTCTGGCACACGGGCTTGGCTGAAATGCTTCAGACATTGAGTTGGGTCTCAGATTCAGGGGTGCACAGAGTCCCAGTCCTGCGTGCTTTTCCCACCCAGCACTCGAGAGGTGTGAGCTTGGCATACAGCGGGTTAGGAACTGCAAAGCCTGTACTGACGCAGCAAACCGAACCAGCCTTCCTCAGCGGCGCAGCGCGGTTCCCATAGGCGAAGGTCACTAGCTGGAAGACTGTGCAGATAAAATCTGATCTATGTGAACCTGTCAAGACCTGTTGTATTGTATCAGCAGGTGGTGCTTTTGCAAAACTCACTTAACCATTTATTGGAAGGCCTGTTAGTAAACAGTGCTTTACAGGTTAGGATCAACCCTTCTCCATCCCCTGCCGCTTTGTGCACAGCCCGTCGGGAGCGGGCAGCAGGGAGGAAGGTGGGCGAGCGCCCTGCGGCTCCCCTCGCCAGGACAGATCGGCTCCGCCAGCCGTCACAGCCGGGCGCCGGGGGCTGCGCTTCCACCTGCAGCTCTCTACAGGGTGTTGGAAATTGCTGTGACACCGCGTCCCAGGCAAGAGTCATCAAGGGTTATTCTGTCGAACTTTTATTCTGACTGATACAACACATTGATTTGGTTCACAAACAAGCTAGTTTTTAAGGCAAACAATGATCTCAAAGTCATCTTTCCATACACTACAGTTTCCATAACATCTTTGACAGAAGTACGACATATTAAAACCAGTATTAGAAATACCACTGTAGGGAAATTTAAATACATCACATAAAAGGCATCTTTACAGAAATGCAACAAAAATACACCACTCAAACAAGTAAATGGGAAACAAAAGCTTTCATTTACACTAAACTCTTTGAATTAATTTTTGAAAGTGTGTTCCTCCAGCCATGTCCCGTTACGGCAGCCATGGCTGGCAAATAATGCTTGAACTCCTTTTCTGTAAACAAATTAAAAGCAGGCGTTCTTTCCCATTTTCTGATATTTAAAGTAACTTCTTCGTATTACCGCACCCAAAGATGGACAGAACTGCCTTTTGCCAAATATAAAAGTAAGTAAGTAAGTGTCCTATTTCACTGAGAAAAGGCATGGCGTAACAAAATTATTTTAAGCAAACCAAAGTGAAAGCACCCCTGACACTTAAGAACAACTCATGTTCAGTTACTCAAGAAGTGAACAAGGGTCCCTTCCCACAGCCGACTTAAGGCAATGTCACGTTTGAGCTGTTCGCTCATTACCACGTATTTGATTGTGTACAGGAAAAAAGCAGCATTCTCCTCTTGCTGCTATAAAAGGGCTGATAAAAGGGAGATTCCTTCACTCTTCCTTGCAGAACTTCTCCCTCGCTATCCCACTTACAATCCCAGAGTCGGCTGTATGCTCTGTAAGTGCTGCTGCTCAGAAATTTCTTGACAAAGAATGATTCAGTCTAATTGTTAAGGTCATCCTGACATATTTTACAAGCGACTGAGTTTGTTTATTTGTTTTAAAAAGCTAATGTACATAAACCGAACAATATGAATCCTCTGGACAGCAGAACAGGCTTTTTATATTCCAAAAAATTTTTTTAAAAGAAGTATGAATCCTGCAAGGCACTTTTTCACAGAAAACAAGTAATATTTTTATTTCACCGTGTTCCCGAAAGTGCCGATTAGTAAATGAACTGGGGCTAGCAGCACTGTCGACGTGCAGGCATGTGTAGTCGTTACCCTCAACACTGGCTCACACACAGTGCAGCAGCTCGCCGGGGCCACGCGGCTCTGAGCGTGGGGTCCCACAGCCTGAAGTACGCAGTCGACTTGTAACTGAAAAAGGAATTTATTCCATTAAATTGAAGAAGATGATGAGACTGACAAAAGAAAGGCAGTACACCTTCGGAAATGTGCCTCTCTGTGGTTTTAGTCTGGCTCTTGAATTAAAGACAGCAGCCTTTAGGTTGTACTCAAATACCACCCAGATAAAATTAGATTTATGTAGACAGTGGCTTCTGCTGTCAGATTAATTATTTTTGACTGATAAGAAGATAAGCAATCAGACAACACAGCAGCAGAAAAAGAAAAGTGAGTAGCCAGTTTCTCTTTTGAGTAGCTACTTTTATAAACAAATGAAGAGAAGTAAAAATAAAGGTTCTGTGCAAGAAATTCCTATCAATCAGATGCAGGATTACATTTGCCTTTAAGGCCCCTGAATTCGGTACTATATGGCACATAGTGTATGGTGTACAACTATACAATATATTGTATTTTATTGTATTTGCATCTAATTTCACCCAAGAGGCCATGAAACCAGAGACATTAGAGGCTATCATCTACAAAAGGGTGAAGAAAATGAGGAAAAAATGCAGCCCTTGTAAAGATAAACTTCAGATGTGACACAAATGGATTAGTTTTCTGATAAAACCTGAAAGTTACCTGGGGGAAAGATCGGGCTAATGCACACACTCTACCCACCTCTTCCAGTCTGCTTTATTTTAAAAATTCCCAAAGCTGCCATATCTCTCAAATTTGCCTTTTTGCAGGAAAGAAGAAATAAACTATTTTGGGGTACTATTTTGGCCACTTTGTAGGACATTTTAGTAATGAAGAAGTTTTGAGTGGCATCCCCATTACTTAAAAATCATTTGATGTTCATTTTATTCCTGGACATGTGCATTTCCAACTAAAACAACTCATATGAAAGCAGTATTTTTGGCTTTGTAAACCTTTGCCATTAATCTACAGGAAGAAGAACACTTACTGTCTCTTACAACCTGTTTATCACTCTCTCCATCTGCTCAAAGTAGTTTTACAGTGTGCTTTGCAAACAGCACTTCTTGTTATGCCTGGGTATTTCACAGGCCGGTATTTAAAAAAAAAAAACCAACAGATTTCTCATTTGTGCTATTTGTCCCAATGCCACATCCTCCTCAGCAGCTGAGCTTACTTTAGCATCCACGCAGAATAAGTATTTATCAGCACAATCCATGTGTCATGAGACTCGTGCTACCTTCAGTTCTCAAAAGAGAATGATGTAACATCATTGGTACAACACAACCTTTTCAGTTTTAAGCCACTGGAATCCAAATAAAGTCTCCTAATTTTGTCTTCCTTTAATTCTTGTATATTTACACATATGAATGGCAATAACAACAGAATGTAGAAATAAAACCAATTCCTTCTTCTGTATTTGAGAATTTTTGGCACATCGGATAAATAATTAGTTGGCACTATAGGTCCACTCAGTAACACCATTTTCAGCTATTTATGCAGTTGCTAACATGTTACGGATACCCCAATTCACAGTAAGATTTAAAACTACTCGTTGGCAAAAGTAAATTCCATGCAAATGGATCAATGTTCCTTCATGCCGTTGTCCGTCGGATTTCCTCTGACAAGGTGATTGATCTCTCTTTCCACTCATTGTTAGAGCACTTGGAGACAGCGTTGGCTGCTTGACAGAACTTCTGGAGGAGGATCTTTCTGAGCAGCAGGTAAACCCATGGATCCAGTATTTGGTTTAGCGAGGCCAAACGCACAGCTGTCAAGAAGAAATTGCATTCCTTGTGCAGTTCTGCGCTTTGGGCTTCACTGGAGAATCCCTTGCAGTGTTCAAAGGATGTGTGGCTGAAGATCATCTTCAACATCGTTATCTAAGGAAAGTTAGGAGGAAAAAGCGATATATGTTAGGAGACTGTTATGTGTATATGACTATACGCAAATATCCCTAAAGAAAAAAATCCTGTCAAGAAATTTTTTTCCTCCCTCATCCAATTCAAACTGTGATCAGA
This sequence comes from Platalea leucorodia, assembly GCF_965183815.1. Lineage (NCBI taxonomy): Eukaryota > Metazoa > Chordata > Aves > Pelecaniformes > Threskiornithidae > Platalea > Platalea leucorodia. Next base: position 21,570,350 of record NC_138827.1, on the reverse strand, counting down.
ACAAATAAGCATTGGGAGAGCAACTCAGTTTGTGTGTGTGTGTAAAACAAGTGATAAACATGATACCTTTCAGCTACCAGTCACATTTATTTATAGATCTCATGCTAAAACAAGGCAGCGCATGCTGCTTGCCTACTTGAGACACAAGTGAAAGGTGTGTGCTAAATTCTAGAGGTTCAAGACGGCCTTGGCTAGAAAGGGAAATTACTGATCTTGCAGAATTGACTTAAAGGGACTCATTTTATCATTATCTTATTAGCACAATTACAAGGAACAGCTGAATAACTCATGATGAGTAGAGCTCTTCAAAATTATGTTATAAACAGTAAATGTCAAAAAAAAAGAATTTAAAATACAAAAATGTCTTCATTTTTTTTAAAGCTAAGACGTTTTATTCTATGACTTCTAAATTTTAGAATTTTATTTTAAGGTAAACTATTCTGCTTATGAACTGAGCCAAATTAAAAGAAAAAGGTTAATAAAGGTGTTTTGGGCTAGGAGTCAAGAAAACATTTTAAGTCAACAGAAAAAAAATCTTCTGTCAAAAACCAGACTGCATTCTGTGTTAACCTTACCTATATTTCCTCCTTTCCCCCCTCAGTTCGGCTCCCCCAGTGAACAGAGTGACATATTTAGGAATCTGTTTCCCACAGCATCCGAACTGGCATGACCGAGAGACACTATTTACACTGTAAAATGTTTCACATAAGTAGAACATTCTGTAACTGATGCCTCCCATACCTCACAGCACAGATCAGCAAGCTCTGGCCTGGGAGCCAAAAGCTACATGCAGGTTGATTTTTTGGGGGATTAAATGCCATCAAGCATGGTAGCATCTTGATTTACAATACCAGTTACACAGGGTAGGGCTGTCGGGGTCCTGCCATGGGTATTACGTGGATGGCACATGTCAGACCATAAGCACTGGTCAGCAATAGTCACTCATTTATTCAGAAAAGCCAAAGAAGAGGCAGCTTTGATTAATACTTTCACCCCAAAGTCTGTACTTTAAGGTAATTTTATCGCTTGTATTTCAAAGTGCCAGTGAAGATATGTGCTGTTGGTACGTTACAGGCAGCAGGGAGGATCCATTTTTCTTATGGGTTGCTACAAGGCTTACAATCTTTAAAACACTTATAAACTGAAGACTGCACTATAATGATTCAATCAACTAAAATAACAATACATTGTACATTCTCATTTTTCAAATTAAGACATAAACCTGCTTTACAGCTATCAATGCCATGAGCCTTGAAACACAAGGACACCTTTATTCTCATGTTACAGACTAGAGAGGTAAGACTGCCAAGAGCTGCTACAGGCTGCACAGAAAACCTGTGACTGAAAAAGAACGCAGCTTGGGATCTCCAGTGCAGTGCTCCAGCCACAGGAGCATTGGTTTTGTTATCACGCTGCTGCTTATTCAGTAAAAACAGTGAGAAGCTTTGTTTGTTTGTTTGTTTGTTTGTGTTTAAAGCTGGTAATCTAGCTCACCAGAGCTGGTGTGTGATGCTCTCATATACTAATATATAACCATGGGAAATATGAATCACATTTTGAAAGATGTCGGATAGATATAATTTTCCATGGTTTAGTCAGTATCTCTTGCCTAAAGTTTTCTCCTGAGCTTTCTGTAGTAGCTGCTTAAAAATATATCACTTTAGAGGCTTTTAGTTGCTTCTCTGCAGATAACCTACATTAGATTTTGTACTGCAATGTTTCTTCCAGGAGCCCATAAACAAAGGGATCAAATTGTCTTCTGAGCAGGCACCTGCTATGCAACTTGCTGCCAAATGACGTGCGTATCAGCTGTATAATGGGGAAAATACCTGTGCTCTTACACCTGGCTGCGATGCACAATGAAGCGCTCGGGTGCTTTAGAGCAAGGAAAAAGGCAGAGCTGATGTGAGGATGGGGCATGCTTCATAATATATATCAGGTAACCGCAAGCAGGCCTTGTCCTTGGGTACCAGGTCCTGCCACAGACTGTGTGGCACTACCACTACCTACCACCACTGTGAAGTGTGGCAGCGTGAAGTGACCTGACACTTGCGAAGCCAGGAGTAGGGCCTGTGTCGTAAACTCTGTACTCCGAGGACAGGGCTATTGAACACCTAACTTTTCTGGACAGGTCCTTTTTTTGCTTGCAAATCTCTTCTGGGCATGACTGTCTGAATTTACTGCCTGGAAATCCTGCAGAATTAAGATGCAGTATGTCTGCACATTTTGATGTGTCTATTGTGTCTGTCAAGGAGGTGGATACCTATGCACAATGGCTCTGATGAACATCTAATTCACTGTCTTTGCAAAGGTCAGAGGTATCATACACCAAATAAACTGGCAGCCAGTCCTGAAAATGCAGGGAACAGCCTGAGGGACGAGACTCGCAGTCAATTATTCACAGCCCTGTCCAACTTCTTAACTTCAGCCTTTCGAAAGAACCAAGATAATCTGCACCAGCAGCAACACAAGCCAAGTGATCCCAGCCAAGGTTTTCCCACAGAAGGCTGTCTTCAGAGTGGAGTCAGAAAGGTCACGTCTGGACTGCTGCTGTCCTCATAAACTGGGACAGCCAGAGCAAGAGTGACCAGGAGCAGAGGCTACGGGGGGAGGATTTTTCCATTCAAAGGGATATTCTGGGTGCCAGATCAATAACCATGTGTTGACCTTGGAAAGACTTAGATGAGTCCGGAAGGCAGGGCGGCTTGCACAGCAAAGTAGCATTGTTTTTGTTTCTTTAAATAGAAGCAGTTGAGGATTCTTACTGCATTTAATTTAAATAAAAGTGAAAATAAGTAACCATTGGTAGAGCTTTTTAAAAATACAGACAGATACAGATCACATCAAAAGGCCACTTGTGCACCAGACCCACACAACCACAACGCTACCACTTCCTCTGCCACCTCTGGCTGTTTAGGACACTGTCACTGTCGCTGTCACTGTCACTGTCACAGCTCGGTCTACGCTGCCTGCAGCATCTGCCTCCTGTGCCCACGGCAGTATTACCATACCGTAAAGAGTAGCAGTATTATGTAAATATGCTGTGCCCATGTTACAGCCAATGGAAGCCACACCGCATTTGTCATTCCCAGTATCCGGATTACTTTCTCCCAGATCAGCTCTTCTAGCTCTTCCTTTGGGAACTCTGCAATGACCCTTGTTTTGCAGATCTTGCTGTTTTGTTCTTTTGTTAGTGAACCCATGGAGCTACAAAAATACCAGGCTAATAAAATACATTTCCCAAGCAAACAACTGCTGCGTATTTTTATTTTTATTACATAATATTCCTTTACTGGAATATTTGTTGGACCAACAATTGCTCTACTGGAAATATTATCTGTTTGATATTCTTAGAGGTTGTTTATCATGGCCTGTCCTGGTCTTCTAAATGAATTAAAAGAAAGACTGCAAAAGGTAGAGGAACAACATCAGGTGGAATAAAGTCAATGAAACTACACAATTTATGGCGATAAAAGTTTGGCTCAAAATGCATATAGTAATATGGTTGATAATTGTATTTATTCAATTAGAGTAGATAAAACTTTACTGTTATCACTGAATGTAGTTTTATAATAACATTAAACCTCCACTGCTATGGCTTTCAAACTTACAACCAAAGACAAGATGCATTTTGTGAGATAACTTTACAGTGTTTTGAATAAAGTTGGATTGTAGTACGCAAGAACTTTTCAGGTTGCTTCATAGGCTCCCCAGCTGGCAAACATCACTGTGATATATTGCCACTAGCTTAACTTTACATGGGCAGCCTGTGTTACCTCAGGGACTCCCAGGCAGCTTACAATTATAGTGCAAAGAATTTAGAATGAACTTCCACTGGGCGAGGGCGAGGGGGGAACACACGGACAAAAACTTTCCCAAAGATATTTTTCCAGTTTCACAAACTATGTTGGAAACTGCTGCTATTATCTGCAGTAAAAGATAGAGAATAAAACAGCTGATGTGCTGAAAGGTGCATATTTTTGCCAAGCAAGAGCTGAGTAGCTGGTCTGGAACGTGGGGTAAGAATCTGACGGGATATTCCTGGCCCCAGACTGCAAAAATCTTTTCTTGAGATAGCTTCCAAAAAACCAAACATGTTTTCTATGCATCATGAAGACAGGAGGATTCATCCTCTTACACTGCTTCTCCTCTCCCATTAGCCCTAATCTGTTGCTTAAATAATTCTCTCACACATAAAGAAGCAAGCCGTAGAAGGAACAGAGGATTCTCCTGATGAAATACAAATAGTGGCTGTGGTGAGAGAACCACGGAAAGCCACGATGGAGAGGATATGATTTTTCCTTGTAATGACTAACAATACCTATAGTCACGTACCATCTTGTTTTAAAATCAAAACTCTAATTTATTCTCATAAAATTTTTAGGACTCTCTTCTGCTGCCTCTGCTGAAGCTGAGGCAGAATGAAAGACTTCCGTTCAAGCACGCCAAATGCCATTACAGACTCCGCTTGTGGACCCCTGAAGGAGAACTTCCCATTGCCTAGCACAAACACGGATTTCTTTTTTAAAATAGAAATACTGCCTGTCGCAGGCAAAGCTAACACAAGTCCAGCCAACAAGACTACAGAGGGGCATGTTGGGCATCCACACCACCTTAACCTTGGTTCACCCCCTCACTGTAGCTGCTCGTCCATCAGATTTACAATAATCCAGAAAGGATCTAACTTACATGGCACCTGACAATCTATCTTTATTAGCAACCTTCTTGCAGAAGGGCAATGCAACACCTCCTGGTGTGCATAGACCACAGACGTATCAATACGTCCTGGGAAGGACTGCTTCTCAAGAGCTGGCTCCGCATCAAGGCCATGCTGCTTTCTGCATGGCAGCATCACACACCTGGCATGTGCGCAGGCAGCACTGCGTGCAGCGCTCTCTCATCTGCCACCTCGAAGGACGCTCACTGGCAGAGCAACCTCCACTTCTCTGTTGCTGAGAAACATATGATAGTGGAATAATTTGCAATCCTCTCGGAGAATTACTGGAGAAGGCTGAGGATTTTAATAACAACATGTTTACAGAAGGATAATAATGCAGGGAATCATGACAAGGTCCCATCCAAGTCTAGCGGGATTCCAACAAATGTGGTGTAATTTTTACCACTTGGTTGTGACCTTATCTAGACAAATACAGTCCAGAAAAATCCAGTCTTTTGGCAAAACTGAAATGATCAGTACGCTGGGGCAGTTTTGAAACAGGTGGCTATTTCAGCCTCAGATGGAAGCGGAGCATAAGTGGGAAGAGTTACTGATCCATAGAAAAGGAGCCATCTGTTTTCCTTGAAGCTCAGTGATATCACTGTCTTTTTTTCTAAGTGAAGGTGCTTTCCATCACTTTGTCTTGCACATCTAAAAATATTACAAAATAATATATTTTTAATAAAAATACCTGTAAAGGAGATGTATTTAATTTCTGTCTGACAGGAGGGTTAAGGAGAAGTATTGTAATGGGAAAAGCAGCATAATAAAAGAATTGTATGAGAATTCCAGTTTGTGCTGCACCGGTGTTTCTGTGCAATCAAGGAATAGCTTCCTCTCTTTAACCTCAGACTCATTTCAATCTGCTGTCAGTTTAGTTCAATGGTTATGCTCCAAAGCTCAGCATCAAAATAAATAGAAGATTAGCGTGAACTGGAAACCACTTATGATAAAGCAATATCGTATTGAAGTGGAGCATTTTCCCAAGTTCTCCATGCTGAATTCAAGTAAGATCCTGAGTGCGCAACAAAAGGAGACAATGCCTACATAATGTATGCACTGCCTCTCCTACCAAATGCAGCATACATCAAGAAAAGGAGGGACGCTTCATTAAGCCATTTAGAGCATAGCTGCTATCGTCAGAAGTTTCACTTTTCTGCTAAATCACATTTAATTTTGTCATTTTCATCAACAGATCAAGTCTAAAAATACTGTCTGTGTAAAAGGGCATTGTTTACCTAATAGTAATAGTTGTCAGAATCCGTTAGTCCTAGGTTATAAAACTCAGATTTCTTTTTTAAAAAAAACCAAAATCTCCTCTGAAAATCCCTGGATTCCTGTTTCAACTAAATTTCTTACAACTGCTAAATGATGCAGCTATAGGTTAAATAAGTTCTACAATCTGGCTTTCACTGAAAATGCGCTTGCATTACTCCATGGTCACTCATCCAAAAATCTGGCCTCTTATTCCTAATTTGTACTTTGTAGTTGTACAGGAAACACTGAAGTGTATGTATAAGTAGGCTTCTGTAGTCATGACTCTTTTGAGAATATGCTGACTATACAGAGAAGTTTTTCAGAACTCTGCAGAACAAGTTATATGCTTTTAAGTGTTGGTGCTGCACAGGGAAGTGAACTGTTGACAAATTCACTCTGGATTACGGCTGTGTCACCCAGTGGGGCAGCAGTCCTCCACACAATCGTAAAATGCACACAAAGCATTGCCAGCCAATATCTCTTCAACTGGCCCTGCCTTTGACTCAGAGCGTCAGGCTCCTCGCCAGGGAGTCAGTTCACCTTCCATGGCCAAACCTCAGAGAAGCTCTGCTTTTACCAGCTCCCTGAGCATTTTCTGGAGGTGTCAGTGTTGTTTACAACAGGCTGTTTGACCTGGGCTCTGCTCCATTAACTCATCCCATTAACACTTCCCACAGATCCATTCAGTAGAGCGAGTGTAGCTGTATCAGTTTGACTTCTGACTGTTAAATCTGCAAAAATGCCACAGGAAGGAAACCACTAAGAGGAATCCCTGCATCCTCACTGATTTTTCTGAGTACTCTGGTTCTGAAGGAAGAAAAAAAAGTGTCCCTCATCTCAGGGATTTTCTCTCGATGCTACAAAGCTGGTTAAACCCCCAGGTGCAATAGCTCCATGGCCTCCGGGCTGCTCCGGGGAGCAGCATGGCTCTTGCTACCTTGGCTGCGGAGGGCAGGGCAGAACCTGCATCCCAACGGAAAGACTACAAAAGCAAGGGCTGGGAGGCAAATATACTTCCTTCATTTAATAAATGCCTTCTAATTTTTTCATCTGTTTAATTATGGACAAGCATGCAACAGTTAACTTCTGTAAAATAACGAAATCCTAGTGTCTCCCATTGCGACTTAACTGTACACGCCAGCGGGGCAGCAGGACGTGCCACAGCAATGTTAATAGCTAGCCAGGGTGTCTGGGGCTGCAGGCAATCAATGCATGGAGACACAGAAGCAGTGACAGGGCAGTCTCCTGGTTTAACTTACCAAATCTAGCGTTCCTTGGGGTCTGAGGAGCAGAACGTTATTCTTTGCTCTCAAGTTTTCACTAAATTTTCAGTGTGGTCTCATATTTTACTTTCATCACAAGCTCTTAATGATCTCTAGAAAGTTAACTTACAGCCTCTGACTTATTTTGGGGTGGGGTTATTTTGGAGATTTGGTGGAATTTTAATTAATTTACAAGAATAACATTACTTCAATTAATTTGGTTTTTATTTTTACCTCATCCCCATTGGCTGTTAGCTTTGTCAGCCATTCCTCTTATCACAGCCCCATTTACGAGAGCTCAAGTTCTCTCTGCACAAGGAAGAAAAATCCTTCTCTGGCCATAAAGTACCTTTCACATAACTTCAAAATTACCATAGCTAGCTTCAGCCCTTTCCTGCTTATAGATCCCAAGTATAAACTTTCCAAAAATCATACTATCCTCTGACAGCAGAATAAGCTGGCCTCTTTACATGGGGTACTGGACTCCTGGGTGTGCCCTTGACCCACATGGCAGAAAGAGACATGGATTCAGCCTCCTCCACTCCTAAATTATGAGGAGGGGTTTACCCCAGTTTGATAAGAAAGGGCATAAACGAGGAATAACAAAATAGTGGAAAGAAACGCAAGGATCTTTTAAAAAAACAGAAACAAAAAGCCCAGAATGCTGCCATAAATCAGATACAGTGAGCAATCTGCTGAAAACCAGAAGGCACTTGCACAGTCACAAGTCATACCTTTTCTCATAAAGCACTGAAGTAAGTTTTGGTACAAGGTGGGAGCAAATAAAAAATCATAAACGGCTGTCTCCCGTGAGCACAGGGCTCCATCACAGTGAGGTCTCAATAAACTTTCTCACAGGTCCCCCTAAATGAGGCACAAGCAGGTTTTGGTTCCCCTTGTCCCGTCACCTTCAGACCCCTATGGTGCTACCGAGCAGGTACAACGTGCTGGTCAGGCTGTGCTGGGCAGGAGCACAGCGTGCCCTCCCTGCCCCTGGAGCCCGCTGCTGGTGCCAGCCACTCTCCCTCCCCTCTAAATCTGCCCCTTGTCTGCCCAGTGCCTGCGATTCTGTGCCGCAAGCGCTGCTGACTTCAGCGTCCTGCTCCCAGACCCACGGTCTCCTCGCGTCCCGCCTTTCTCCTCTGTGCAAGACCCTTGTTCTCCTCAAGGTCCCTCCCTGACTCCAGTTCCTTTGTTTTATTTTTCCAAATACGCTGCACATGGCCATCCTCTTGGACCTCTCCCACCTTCTCTCCTACCAGCCTTCCACACCAGGCTCTGTCCCTGTCCCCGCTTTCTTTCCTCAGAGGCCATTCACGGCCACACTCTCCATGAGGAACCTGAACCGTTGGTGCCTCCCGCCCTGCGCAGGCCAGCAGCTCTCGGGCCACCCTGTCTCCTGCCCTGAGGGAGGGAGGGAGGGAGGAGGCCTGGGGTTAAGCCACAGCGGGCAGCAAGGCGACCTACCAGCAGCGGTGACCAGCAGGCTGAGAGGACACACATGATCCCCAAGAGCTGGATCAGTGTCTCCATGGCGATTCGCCCCCACTGCTTGCTGGAGCGCGATGCAGTCGCTTTGGTCCGACAACGAGACACCAAGGCCTCGATGGTGGCCAGGTTGCATGCCATAGTCACCACAAGGGAGAGGAGCCCGAGGATGGCAAAGGTGGAGGCGAAGAAGAGGCTCCCAGTGAGCTGGCTGTCGCTGGTGCTGATGAAGCACCAGGTGCCGGGCCACTGCAGAGTGTACTGGCCCACACCGGCGATGGGCAGGAGGGCGAAGGCGAACACGGCCAGCCAGATGCCGAGCAGCACCGCCTTCGTCACCCGCGTCTTCATGTGGCTGGCGTACCAGTGGGGCGCGCGGATGGCCAGCGTCCTCTCCACGGCCATGGCGCTGGCGATGAAGAGCGGGCAGAGACCGAAGACTGTCATGCTGAAGCCGAAGAAGGCACAGAGGTGGCCCGAGGGGTCGACAGCGTCCCAGGCGCGGTCGGACAGGTAGACGGAGATGACGATGGGGCTGGTCAGCAGCTGCCCCAGCAGGTCGGTGAGCGCCAGGGAGCCGATGCACAGCAGGAAGGACCGCTTCCGACGGCTCTTCTTGGCCCGGTAGCTGCGGGAGACCAGCAGCATGGCCAGGGCATTGCCCACGATGCCCGTGATCATCATGGTTAGCGGGAACGCCACCGAGACGGTGCTGCAGCCCTCCGCTGGCCGCCCCGTCCCGTTGCCCCGCTGCCGCATGGCGCCGGGGTCGGTGCCGTTGGGGTCGCCCTGGCACTGCGGCCAGCGGCTCATCCCGGCGGGCAACCGCCCATGGCTGTGAGGAGCGGAGAAGCGAGGCGCGGCGTTACCGGGCGGCGCGCGGTGGGCGGGAGCTGTTACAAGGCGGGGGCGGGCGGGAGAGGGACGGCCCTTCCCGCCCCCAGGGAAAGGGAGAGGCGGCACGGCGGGGCCGCGCACCTCCGCGGAGCCGCCGGTAGCGGCACCCCGCCGCCCTCAGGCGCGGGGCCGGGAACGCTGCCGTGCCCCAGGACGGGTCTGGGGGCCCGGCGGCACCGGCCGTGCCCCGCCGCGGGGACGGCTCTCTCGGGCGGCCCGCCGGGACGGGGGCACCCGGCCGGCCCCCGGCGCGATCGCGGTGGCGGGCGCTGCTCGAGCCGGTCCGTGAGCTGTGTCGCCCCCGGGCGGCAGCGGGGCTGTCCCCGTCCCCCCGCCCCTCCGGCGGGACCGGGACCGGGACCGGGACCGGGACCGGGACCGGGACCGGGACGGCGCTGTGCTGCAGCTCGGAATCGGTCACTGGGGTCTTCCCCTGCCCTTCCCGACCCGCCTCACCGGCTGGAAGCGCACGCTGCCTTGCAGCCCTCCCGGTTGCGGTGCTGGAGGCTGAGTGGCTGCCGAGCTGGTGCAGGCGGCGCTCGGTGGCGGGGGCCGCCGCTCGGGCTGGCCGCGGGCTGGCCGGACCCGGCCGCGGGACCTCGCTGTCCGCGCCAGCAGCTCCCTCCGCGCTGGTGGCAACGAACGCGAGGTCGTCTTTCTCTTTCTCCTTTCTTTTCCTGCTCTAGGTAACTTTCAGGACTCTGTTTTAGCACAGCTCAGGCACAACCAAGTTGTTTCTCTGTTCTCAGGCCGTACCTGGCTTGATTAACCACAAATGGATCAATAAATGAACACCCCCAACTATCAGGTGGCAGAGTCCCTGACCAGCCACACACCCGCTGCATTGAAGCACCTTCAGCTTTACGCCATTTCTGTGTTCTCATCGTCTGGGGAGCTTGGTGGGACCTGGGTTGGCTCCCAGCATAGATGACAACTAGTCAGAGAACCAACACTAACTATTGCTACAAATCCTTGTTTCATGTTACAATAATTTCTTTGCTTATCAGCAGGAATTTCTAATCTTGCTCTAGATAGTCAGCTACCGCTAGGGATTTAACTCATTCTTCCTCTGAAAGCAGAGTTAACAGTTTTAAGAAGTTCTAAGTTTTATGGGTTAAAAGTGCTATTAACAAAGTCCAGTTCAAAATACTGCCCTGCTCAGGTTTTACTTTGTATGACCAAGTGTGCACAGGCTAAATCATGAAATGGGAAGAGCCGCATTTCTCATAAATAAGAGCCATATTAGAAGTTATGGCTTGCTTTAAAAATTATTGAGCTGTGGCTTGTTAATTCTCTAATTTCTAGAACATGTACAGCAATCTGTCCTTAAATGAAGGAATACAGATTTTTTAATCTTGCAGATATACAGCAGGATGCCATTTGCAAAGTAAGTCCAGTGCTGGGAACAATATTCACAGTAAACTTAAATGTACACAGCTTCAAGTCTGGAAAAGTGTGAGGGGAAAATAACCTTTCCCTTCCTCCCTCCTCTCCCCCTTTTAATTCTGATATTGATTCATTGATTGGGAACTACTGTGAGTTCAGCACACATTTTCTGTGTCCCCCCTCTGCCATGTGGAAAGTTGTTGTGCCATCATTTGGTACTGTGCTTGGTATTTGTGCTCCGCAGTTTTACAGTGGGAATGTTCCCTGTTACTTTTGGTGTGTGTTATTTCTGGATGGGGTCCATAACCAGCCTATGAGAAAGCATCAATTTATTAGTTCCATTTTCCAAGCTAAGCATGAAGCACTCTACAGACTTTTTTTTTTTTTTTAAATGCATGTGTAAGCAACCTCTTTCTCCAATAAAAATACCACTAATTTTGATAATAGGAGGACAGGTAAAGTTAGTAAATTGTGCAGGACTTTGCTCAAAGCTGTTGTTGTAATTGAACTGTTACAGGAGCATTACCCCCTCTTGTTACTCCCTTGTCCAAGTTTTTAAAAAGTTTATCTATATCTATACTTTCATACTTTAAAAAAAAAACCAGCAAAACAAAACAAAAAACCAACCCAAAACAAACACCCTATTAGCTGTTATTTCTGATTAAAGAGCAAGAAAGATCCTTTATGTAAAGGAATTCCAGACAGAAAGTTCTATGACCAGTGATACATTTTAATTAATGCTCCAAGAACAAACTACGGAATTGATTATTATTGTATTAGCTGCAGAATTTCTTCCCCAAAAGCTGGTGAAAGCTACAGCATACACTCAAGCAGAGGTAGCATCCCAGGCAGAGAAACTCCACAAATAGGAATGAATTGTAAAGACAGGCTGATCCTGAGGCATTGCCGTTAACAGAGAAGAGTGAAGAGTGCGTTACTGGGACTGGAGGGGATGTGGGACTAGCCTGCCCCTTAAAACTTCCATCGGCTTCAGTCAAACTTTTTTTCCCATTTAAAGTATCTTTTCATACGGCGTAAGAATATTCACTCTAGGATCTTAGTAATTCATTTGATATCTGACTTGAAAAGGACTTCAGCATTACGTCTTTCCTAATGGAAGCCGACACTGAATTGTCATGGCTACCAGTTAAAGTGAGGTGGTTACGGAGAATGAAACTTCTGCTCCTAACCCCTCCATTCGGATCCTGTACCATCCTGCGAATGCCCAACTCCATTGGTCAACTCTTGATTTTCAAAACTTACTTTTAAGAAGCCTTTTCTGATACCTGGATGAAAGGCATAATACACTTACTATTTAAAGTTATCCTGCCCTACTTGGTATTTTTTTTTGTTTGTTTGTTTTTCAACATTTGTCTAGCAGTGCTATAGTGAAATTAGAAAGGTTTCAAGTAAGTGTCTTCAACGATGTTAGTATTTTTCATTACTCTGGAAATGTTATTTATGCTTATTTATTCCCTAAAGGTGGAGTGACGATAGTGCCACTGCATTTAAAATGCTACCATTTAAAACACTGGCCTGCTAATCATCAATACAAGCCCATGCTGCAACATCCTACTCCCCCAAGCCCCCCCACCCCAACAGATAAGGCATGGCAAATGAACAAATGCCTAATGCACTGAAAAGGATGAAAATGTTGCAGATTACTATGTATAACAACTGACTTGCAGTAGTTCATTATAACTAAATTCAAATTTGGAGAGTTAGTGAGAAGGAAGACCTAACACAGTGACTATTAAGCTCCGGTGGTTCATCACAGTTGCTTGCATCAGACAACTGCGTGCAGGAGTTAAGTTACCTGGTGTGGAAATGAAGCAATCTTGTTTTAAGATGTACCAACATGTACATTTTAATGCTTTTTATTATTAATTGACTATCTATCTAAAAAAAAAAAAAAAGAAACATTTTTCAGGAGTTGATTTTACTCTGCCAAGTTTATATAAAATTAAAGTGTGGTCTGCTTTTATTTAAACTCACTTCTTAGTTTTCAATTACTACAGAAGAATGCTTACACAAAACCACCGTTACTATTCATGGATCTATTTAATTTTTCTTAGAAAAGCACATTAGCCCTAAACTTAACCTAATCAACACTTCCTCCTTGGCCATTACACATTTCACTGATCTTTGATAAAGCTGCACAGAAATACCTGTTTTTATTTCTATAGGCAGCAATTTATCTGACTGCAATGGCTAAACTGAAGGCACGGGAAATATTTTCTAGTGAAATAGAAAAATTCACTGCTAGGCCACTGGAGATAAGTCTACCTCCCAAACCCACACAAACACTCTACCACAGTAAACCCACGCCTTTTTACTGCCTGAGCTTAATCTAGCTTTGTGTCCCATCAGAGGTGGGCCATGTTTAGTTCTAATAGCTTGGTTCTAATTTATTTGCCAATCTACTAACTATCAAGAGGTATTTTCTGTTATTTATAACAGGCATGCAATGACTACCATAGTCGCTGTGCCTTTGTATTTTAAAATGTAGAAATCAAAATAATTTAAACATACTGCTTTTCCTCTAAAAACTTTCTGAGAAGAAGACATGGAACACATACAGAAGAAAATACCTTGAAGTTTTGTAAAAGCTCATTTTAAATGTGCTGCTGTTTAAATCCAAAAATATTTTCAATACTTAAAGAATGGAAAATATCTGAAAATTTATGATACATATGGCCAGGTAAGTGCACATACTGCCCTTCTTGCACTGCAGTAACAGACGACAACAACAACAAAATCTCTTAGTGTAGGTTATAAAGACAGATTTGCTTACGTTTCCAAGAGAAAGCACTCACTGCACAGTTGACTTACACGTTTTATTTACACTTGTCTACAGAGTCATTTTGCCTTACATTTTATCTAAGCCAAATGAAACCATAATTTTCCTTTGTCTGTAGCCTATCATTTGCTAAATTTAAAAACTTTCATCTGTTAAGTACAGCAACAATTTTAATACAAAGAACAAGAAAAAAACTAAAGGCTAACAACATAGCATCTATTTGATCTGATTTTTACAATTTAGTTGTTGGACTTTGAAGTCGTCAGAGGCACAGTTACAAGACTAACCTGCTCTTGTGCAATCTACAGACATTTAGCATTGAAATTAGATATAAAAGAAAGCATTAAAGAAGAAACTGCAGAGCATTTTTTTCTGCAAAAAGATTATCAAAATATTTCTACACCAAAAACATTTTGCTTATATACCAGTCCAAAACAAGTCTTTAAAAAAAAAAAATAAAGCAGAATGTAAGTTTTCAAATTTTGCTCCGTTTGTTTTTCTGCAGTTCATTTAATAAAAGCAGTGGTCGAATATGGGTTTGGAAGTTTTACTACTGAAATAAATGCAGGTATATTGCTGTTTGCTTGCTTAAAAATAATAATTTTCCTTAACATACTTACCTTGTGATGGCACTGAAGATACTTAAACCTTTAACCAAACGGAGCTCAAGAGAGACCAAGTTTTAATGTGATATTGCTAGTAAAATAGATTCCATGAAGCATTTTAAGCCATAAATTATGTTTAAAGGAAAAAGAATGATTGATGAACACATTTAAGATGTCAGGACTTTCTACAGAGTTTATTAATTCTCATTTTTAAATATAAATAAAATTCAGATACCTTGAAAATTTTAGTCAGCCCAAAATGAATTTTACAGACGGCCTGCAGAAGCTTCACTTGATTCCAAGAAGCTAGTTCCATATTCCTCCATCTCAAGAGTAGTTCCTAAATGATCCTTTTATAAGAAAGGATCGCAGAGTCCAGGGTCCATGCATGTGAAAATACCATAGGCAGTACCCACTGCAGAAAGGGCACTTCGCTGACCGCAGCAAATAATTTCTAGTGACAGGCACCGGCAGCTATGAGACTCGAGCAATGGAGAGTATGGTGCACAATGTCTCATGACACCCTCACTTTGAAGGAATGAAGTCTAATTCACTCTCTACAGAATCATATGATGGACTGGGTATTTAATAGCTATTTTGCACTGAGCATAGCTGAAGAGAAAGAGGGGCATCCATCTGTACTTTTACTTCAACACAGAAAAATAAAAAATAATTAGACCTAAGTCCTCACTACTGTCATCCATTGGGTAACACCAGCCCTACAGCTACACTAATTGTTTGTGGTCCCATACGAACTACATCAAACAAGCCCAGGAGTTGGATGCAGAAAGCTCATGGGTTCTTCCCATATTCCTCAGATACTTCTTTGTAATTGTCATGTGAAGAGCAGAGTTGTATCAGAACATATCCAGCCTGCACCTGCTCATACGTGTAAGAGCCAGGAATCGAGTAACTGAGTCTTCAGAAAAAATAAAAAAAAAACCTTACTCAAATAATAAAACTGCACACATCCTCTGGTGAGTTTATGGCTTAAAATGCTACCTCACTTTTTGTTTCATGAATGAACAAAGCTGCAGTTTTCCAGAAAGCAAGGACAGACATGCACCTCTACTAGCAGATTTAGCACTTCTGACCAAGTAAGACACCAACTTCTTAAAAATGTCTCATGCACTGACTGGATTTTTTTTTTTTTTTTTTAAAATGTGAGCTTTAATACATTATTTCTTTTTAGAACTTGTACGGGAACCAGAATGGGAAGATCCAGATGATGATCTGCGGCGTCTGTAAGATATAAATGGAGAAAGCATGCAAAGAAATAAGTTGAAATTAATTTCAGCATCCACTTTGAGTAGTCTGTATCCTATAATAGCTGGAAGCCAAGTATAAGGGGCCTTATAAGAATATAGAAATAACTTTAAACCACTTTAAGCTCATGAATGTGAATTTAATACTAAAAATGTAAGTTTAATACTGAAAGTAGAATACAATTTCTAAATGCAATATTTACTTATGAAAATAAATCAATAATGTACATGTTAACACTTTCACACACTGAAAGAATGGTGACTCAGGTCTTTCTAAGGAACATGCTCCTAGCAGGTGGAAGTTTCATTGGGGGTGGGGGGTGGGGAGGAAGGCAATTACAGAAGTTTTTATAGGAAGTAAGAGTAGGGGAAGTGAGAAAACTACTTTTAGTATCAGAATAACTGATCAGATTCAATTCTTTCCCAGTGAACCTCAGTCCTTCAGAAAAAAAAAAAAAAAAAAATCACACATTTAAATACACCCATTCTTATTCTACATAAACCCAAACCTTTCGGGTGACCGTGATCTCGATCGTCTTTTTTTGCGATCACCAGATGAAGAAGATCTAGAACGACTTCGCTTCTTGCTTCTCTCAGGGGAAGATGATGAACGAGAGCTTGAGTAAGATCTTTTTCTTGGGGTGGAAGACCCCCTGTAGGACCTGGAGCTGGATCTTTATTGATTAAGAAATAAATCAGATTTAATTCTGGTATAATATAGAAAGAACAAAGAAAAAACAAAAAGAGACAGCATTCATGAACACTCACTACTCTATTTACATCAGTGTTTTATCAAATAAATTTGTGGATGCTTTAATACTTACTCCTTAGTTATCTGCCAATAAAGACATCTATTGCTGCGGTCGTTTTCTTAGTAAATTTTGCTAAATAGTGTTTCTTGATATACAGACCACCAATGGTTTGGAAACCTCTTTCCAGAATTCACCAGAATGATGCATTTTGATAAAGAAGCAATGGGAGACTGGGACAGGAAGTAGCCTACATAAGGACCTTCCTCAGTAGTTAAATTCACAAAGCAAAATGGCTTGAAAACCACGGATGTAATACTGATTTAACAATGTTTCACTTCATATTAATGGATATTTCTCATTGGAAATTTGTAAAGTAATGTTCATCTTACTAGAACAGTAAAAACCCTCAGAAGGTATATTTACAAATCTCAAAATAAATTTGGGTAGAGAGTAAGACCTTCCACAACAAAAATATTTTAAAAAAACCTCTTAGGACACGGTCATTTTGGCATTTAAAGAAAAAAAAAAAGAACCAGCTTCACTTACAAGCACTCAAAAATCACTTTGGTTATCTAAAAAACCCAAGAAAACACACACTTGTGGAAAAAGTAATAGAGGTAGAAAGTCCTAAACTGTAATTCCAAAGTCATATAAAAACACCTAACAAGAATTTTTTTTTTTCAGTAAGCTGGATAAAACACTTAAAAAAAAACCCAAACAAAATACCACAGCATATGTTGTTGGTAAAATATTTTCAGGGTTCTCATTTGTAAATAACAAAGCAGTCCTATTTCACACAAGCTAATACACTGAGGACACTCGGTGGATGCTGTGTGGCACAAGCAAATAACCCAGCTCAGCTGACGAGTCACTTCAGCATCTAGTGGGGGTACAGGCACCCTTTTTCTCTTCCTACAAGCACGGATTCCATCTCACGCTGACCCTCACGTGATAATCCATAGCACGTTTCTGCCACCAAAGGGCGGTGGCACCATTTGTGATTGGTCTTCCCAACTCATACTTATTTACAGTTTTAAGATTCTCTGCATGCATGGAGATGGGACAGTTCTTCATTCCATCGCAAAAGGAAATTCCTGCCAACAGGATGCCTGTGCAAGGACACCTCAAGGAACTTATATGCTTTTGTTACTCTTCCCCACACAGTTCAGTAACTGCTACACAGGAAACATCAGCTAGCTCAAATTCCTGTCAGCTTCTTGCGTGATTTACTATCAACATTTTTATACATTTCCCCCACATTTATAAAGATAATGGCAGCACTATCTAGTGGAAGTTAGATAACGTTAAATAAGTTATCACTAAACACAAAACCATAAGTATAGCATATTTTCTGATGTTCTTCCACATCAAGTAGCCAAAGTGGAAACAGTAAAACCAGCAAATATTACTGAAGCAAGTAAACATGCATTCAAATTCTTCTTCCTTCAAAGTGAAGATCTGTGGCGTCCACTCGTCTAGCTTAGATCAGACTTACAACTCTTCAACCAAAACCTCGCATTCTCAAGAAATACATCTGTAGTGGTAACAACCTCGTGCAGAGACCCCAGGAATTGTGACTTCCAAGATAAAAATGAGTTAATGTTTTTTGACTGGCATAATTTTACGATGAAATCAACAAGCGGTTGGTTCTTCTGCCCTTTTTTCTCTCTGCAAGGAGAGAGTGCTACCTCATTCACCTTGATTTCGACCCACGAGATCTAGAGTGTTCTCTGGAACTGGAACGAGATCTTGATCTGGAACTGGAAGAACTTCTTGAATGGGACCTGAAACAACATGGAAGATTTTTTTCCAGTGTCTGACTTGTATTTAGCAGAATAACTGCTACTGTTAGCAGTAGAGACAATGATGCATCAATACCATTTGGCCTAGAGTCACTAAAAAAGTGACAATTTCCTCCTATTTCCCCAGTATCACCATAGTACATTTTAAAACAAAAACTTTAACATAGTAAGATGGTGCATTAGAAAAATTTATAAAGTCAGCTTTTTATTATGTTTCCTAAAACAAAGCACAAAAATTAAACAGGATTGCAGTTATCTGGCAAAATGAAACAACTGCATATCTATTAACTATTTCATGAAATCAATGCCTTAACTTTTAATTTGTGCCTTAACTTGAAAACCATCAGTTTCTTTGAAAAGCACAGTAGGTAAGAGTATTAGGACTAGCTAGCTCAAATTTTCCCCAGGTCAGTTCTCACAAGCATTTTGTAAGCAGTTTCAAGTCTTTATTAAAGATTTTCCCCTGCATCAAAAATTAAGTAGTAGTTAATTCTTGGCTATAATAAGGACATATCTAACACTGCTTGTAACTAGTCAAAATTATTTTCAAATTTTTCATGGTGATGGATTTTCTTTAAAGCACAAACCACAAAACATATGTAAAAATGGTAGCGGACTTGCAGTAACTGTTGTAAAGAGAAGGCATTGCAATCAAATTCTAATAATCTTTTCAGGAAAAATATATTATATGTGCTGTCAGTCTCCCAGTTTATATTGTTACCATGTCTTTTTAATTTTACTGTGCAAACCAAAAGCAGTATGAACACATGCTAACTAGAAGATATATTTAAACCTTTTTAAAAAACACACAGAAGTAGCCACAAATGACAACTGTTATTTCCAATTATCTGTAGCTAGAAGCAAAAAGTTCAACAGAAAGTTGAAAGATCCCTAGCAAATCTCAGTTATGACAAGCTACTTTTTACTTCACTGTTAACATTTGTGAATTAATGAACAAAGTTATGGCCAGATGAAGTTGTTCTCTCTTCTTTGACCTTCCCACCCCTAAACCTAAGAATTGCACTGAAATGCATCCCATACTGGCTGCATACTATCCTCACACAGGACAATACAGCCGCTTCCTCAAAGATCTTGCTCCACACCTCGCTTCATTTACAAAAATTGCTGACAGCCAGTCAGCTTAGTCACTATTATTCACTTAGTGCTCCTCCTTGGAAGCACGCGGCAAATACACATCTCAAGATGGCATTTGAAGGAGCGGGGAGGCTGACAATAGGTACTGTGAAGAACATAACTTTTTTCATAGAAAAGGCAGCATGAAAAAAAGCATGACAGCAATGGGAAGAAAGACAAAACAGAGACAGTGGCTGACATCTGGTTAGCATGAGGGTCTGAAGAATTTGGGCAGTGATCACAGTGGTGAGAGCAGAGAGGTGCAGTTACAAAGCTATGAACATTAGAAGAAACTTGAACTTTACGTATATGAACTTCATGTATAACCCTATGAGGTAGTACCAATTTGAGGTCTCAAACCTATCAGTATCATCCTTGTATTAGTTGTAAGGCAACTAAAAAGCTACATGATTTACCTCCCATGATTACATAACATTTATTGAATTGTTAATGTATTACTGAATTTAAATAATAATGTGAGATCTTAAGTCCACCCAGTAGACTTTTTTTGTGGCCCCATTATCAATATAAACCTTTAGTGTTATTCTGACAACATTGCCACTGCACTTAAAGCTTTGTCGTTTGCCACCAAACTAAGTTCAAGTTTCTTGTCTTTATTTCCAGGGTATTTTCCATTCTGTCCTTTCACTGAATCTGCCTGGACTGCATCATCACTGCCCTCTTCTGCCACCGCCTCCCACTTCAACAATACCACCCCCTTCTGCTTCTCTGTTCAACAGCTCTACTCAACATTGCTAAAAAAAGTTCACCCATTGAATCACATACGGCCAACAAGCCTAAAAATAAAAATTGAAAATAGGTTTTATTGTTAAATTTATTTGAAGGATTCAATTGAAATATCAACTTAAATTTACTAAAACAAGCAACAAGACATATGAAGCCTCCCTGATGAGGATCCACAGAAGGTCAGAGCAGAACATTATCTACCTGTGTAAATTCTATACATAAAATTGTTAACATTATTAAACTAAAACTGTAAGGCAATCAAGAAAAAAAAGTAAATAAAGAAGTTAGATACTGACATTTTGCCTGGCGTTACCCTTGACCTGTACCCGTTTACCTGGACCTAGACCTTGAGCTTGAATGAGAGGATGAGCGCGATGAAGATCGTGAGTGGGAAGATCGAGACTTAGAACGACTGCGCCTATTGGGTTTCTTTTTCTTATTAGTGTCCTCTTCTTCACTGGCATCAAGATTATATTTTGAAAGGTCAGCATCATCTTCATCCTCATCCTGAAAAAATGCAGATATACAAAAAATAGTTAAGAAATATTTTGAATGTTTTCTTCAGTTAGTGTTTTTTTACTTATTCTATGCTTTATTTTGTGCTTTTTTCCCAACCTTTGAAAATACTGTTGTTAGTGCATTTAATGAGATCCAAAAATTTTAAGAGTAAAGAGTGACTGAAAATTTGTGTTTCAAAGCAAACTATTAAAAAGCTGCAAAAAACCCATCTGAAGTCCCATTTTCTGTTATTTAATGAAGTTAATGAAAATACATACATTCGTTTTTACCAGTTACTTTAAATGAGTGCCTGGAAGAATTTTCAGACTCAAAGTCTGTAACCATAGCATAATTCTGCAGAGACATGTTTCATATGCAGAATTTGGTGACTGCTGTGTTAAAAATAAGCGTATATGCATGTCTCTGCAGGACTGCTGTCCAAAGATGTGGACAATCCAATATGTGATGATCATGTATTTCAGGAAAGATGGAAGGAAAAAAATCTCTGAATATTTTATTCCATTTTATAAAAAATAAATCTGATGTGGTTTTAAAAGGCTAAGAATAAAATTCAAGAACATTCCCTTTATACAGTAACCATACATAAAGGTTCCAAATAAAGATCTCAAAATTTTTTATTCTGATCTCAGATATGCTTTTAATTTTTCATGGTTTAAAAAAATGATACATCTTTGAATACAGGTATTTAGAACAAAAGAGAGCTTGCACACAGAAGCTGTAGGCACCATTATTCTCATAGCTATCCCTCTACATTGCTCTAAAGGCAGCTAAAAATACAGACCAAACCTTATCTACTAAACAGCGCTGTAGTAGTAATTAAAAAAATAATTGCTGAAAAAGCCCAACACACACTACCTCATCCAATTTATATTTGGAGAGATCTTCATCCTCATCCTCCTCATCTTCCCCTTCAGATTCCTTATCTTCTACTTCCTTCAGGATAGATGCAGGACCAACCGGCTTCCCTCTATACTTTTTCTTTTTGCGTCCAAACTAAGAAATTTTATTCCATTAGAATAAAATATAATAAAAAGTAATTTCCAACTGTATTTTTTGATAAAACTTCTATGAGAAGATAAATATACATCACTTTCACATAAAGTATTGCTCAAAGGGAAGGAGAAGTATCATGAAACATCAGTTAGCAACAACAAACGGTCGAAAGAGATGCTTGTCTTGGATACAATTAGTACCCCCAGATAAGATTTATGGAAATCTGAATTTAACAAAAGAATATTTTATATCTGTGTCTATGGGATATCTTTATAAAACAATGTTGAACACCTGTGTGAAAACAACATGAATGACCCTGAAGCCAGCTCCCTAAGAAATTTAACGAACTCAGCTTGTACCAGTTTAGTATGAACTCATTCTTAGTTTTTAACCCCCAAAAAGACAAAACAGATGCATTCACTTTCAGTTCAAAACCTTAACGCTTGAGTATTTGACAAAGAGATAGATGACAATGTATTTCTGACTAGTGCTTTCCCCCGTAAGGAAAGGAAATGCAAGTATACGTATCCTAAACACAAATCACACAATACGCATCTCTCCAGAGTAATACATACACTTAATCTTACCTCATCATACTCCCCATCTGATTCTTCGCGTTCTATATATTCAACATTCTCTCGTTCATTAAATCCTCCTCCGTATCCTTTAAAAAGGGGTAAAACCAGACAATCTCTTGAGCTGCACCAAATTCAGCTACATTAAGCACAAAGTTTAGAATAAACTTTTACAGAGCTTCTGGAAGCCTTCAGTGGATTTATAAATATATGCCATAAGAATGTAATATGATCTCAAGAGGAACATGAATTGTTCCCACACACGTTTATTAAATATAGTTCCTCAGAAACCTAATCCAGAAAATGGATTAAGAGACATAAACAACACAGAAGTAATAGAGTTTAAAAGAATGGAAAAAAAATAAAAAAAAAATTTCAGGATTATAGCTTTGCTGAGCAACCAGTTTCCCAGAAGAGCTCTGGCAAGGCTGCAATGCCTGACAACTGCCTTGGTGTGGATAAACACAAGAATGTCTCCAAGGGTCTAGAATAAAGGCTGCTGTCCTCGAAGACCAAAATCCCACCTTTGAGAGCAGCCAGTAGCCAACTCAGGAAAGTGGGCAATGAAACATAAGGGGAGGGCAACACTTGCGAACTGCCTTCCCAGCTGCTGGCGTTGCTGCAGCCTCTTTGCCACAGCCAGGTCCTACATGCATCGAGCCTCCTCGGTGGCTTCTGGGCATGCCAGTCTGCTCCCACATCGCAATTATTCTGTGACATAAAGTCATATATATATTCTCAGGGAGCAATAGGAATAAAAGCATCCTGTAGTTGCACTGAAATATGCAACTGCCAAGATTTGCCTTAAGAATATTTCTATTCCTTTTTATAATGTGAGTGGAAAACTTCAACAGCTCATTTTAATTTCAGCTGACTTTGCAATTTACTGCAAGTGTGTGCAACATGCTAGGTGTCCTGCGCATGACGGCAAATTTACTCTGAAGGACACCAGAACTTGAAAAAATTAATTAAATATTTTTTTTTTAAATTAAAATGATTTAAAATAAATAATAAAAATATTTAATTATATGAAATATTATATGAAATACAATTAAACATTATTCTCTAATATTCTTACAATATTAAATAAGAATATTAAAAAAATGCTTTTTCCTTTTGAATTATAAGCTCTGTACTCTTCTCTGTGCTTTTTTTTCTATATGCATTAGCATTACACTCTATGCGTTAAATTCTCTGCCTGATCCCATTTGCAGTGGTAACAGTATAAATAGTTACGACTGCACTGTAAGGATATCCTCTGTTCTAGTTACCACTGGGTTCATTGTTAATGCAGCAGGAACTTGAAATGCGTCACAGTATGACCAAACCTCAAACCTCATTAAGAGAGAACAGTCTAATCTACATAGCCTTCAAACACTGTTCTTGTGGCTGCTGAGTCCTCTGTAGATGGAGACTATATATACACTAGACCTTCTGGAGTTTAATAAAATATTGCATTACTCCTTCCAAACATCTTAGTATCAAAATCAAATACAGAGGCAGTTTAAGCTGAATATTCGTTGACCTTCCAAATGAAACCATCACATACTTTACACACTACTAGAAGCAATCAAGTCTAAGAGCCTACAGATTTATTTACATACGGAAGATCAATTCAACTTTGCTAGTTCTGCTGTGAAAACAATCCCTTTAATTAAATTACATTGCAACTTATAAAAAAGTTTTCTTACAGTAATTGGAGTATTTTAAAACCATATATATCTTACCTGTCCTTTCCTCCAATTTAGCATACTTTGGAGTATTACACATGTTACATTCTGATCTCCTGGCCCAGTTCACATTACCACATCTTCAAAGGCAAAAAGAAAAAAACAGAAGTAAGAAACATTTATTTCAAATCAAAAAGCTTAAGTGTTGAGGCAACAGTTAAAAAAATAATAAAAATGTATTTGCCAAGTTTTAGCAGTGATGTGCAGTCACTAGTATAACACAATTAACTCCAAGGCCAACAGTCACCAAGACACAAGAACTGCAAGAGAGTCTATAGGTACTTCACCAGCACGAGGATGATCGGAAGATGACCATACTGGACAAATCAAGGGGAAAGAAGTAAAATTAACAGGCAGGTAGGCAGGCAAGTTAACAGAAGTAAGACTACACAAAAAGTGTTAAAATTTCTCATTACTCTCCACTAGCGGCATTCACAGTTCACAGGAGTTAATGAAGAAGCTACCATGGGAATAACGCTTATGAGCAGTCATCGTCATCCACCGATGCACAGCTACAGTTATATGCTTCCATTACTGCATTTTTATCTTACAGCATCCTAAAAGGCCACTCATACTTCATCCATCTGTAACACTATCATCAGGATGCTGCTCAGTCCCAAAGAGGAGAGAAGGAGGTCCATAAGGCACAGCCTAGCTACGAACTTGGAAAGACACGACAATCCTGAGGCGTGCCATCAAGTGGATTCCCTCAGACATTGGGACCCATGGTGCTGCCCAGGAAACCTGCCCATCTCGTGCTGCAGAACAGCGCAAATGGAAAACCATCAGGCTAAGCTCAGCTAAACTAAACCATCAGGCTAATTAACAGCTAAGTTCTGACAGAAAAAAATTAAAAAATCCAGGTTTCACTGGTCAGACAGCTTACCCAATCAGCAAAAACTGAAATCCTTATAAGTGCTCCAGAAAATCTGAAAGCACCTTTCAAAAATAAGAAATTTTTATTAAAGTAGGCCTTTTCTAATTTAGATCTTAATATTCTCAATTGATGGCTTGAAGAAACATCTAAGACTTTAACTATATGCCAAACTTTACTCATTAAATATTTAGTGAACATTAACAATAAAATATCATACTGCAATGAAGGTGTTACTTCCATTTACGTGTTTCTTCCGAGCCTGAGGAGTGGCTTGGCTTATCACAGAAAAACATGAACTTTTACCTTTCTACTCTTTATTTTTTGGTCTTTTTACAGTCATGATGATTAAGTAACTGCTGTCTAGCAAACAAAAATGAATGCTATCCTCACAGCAAAACATTACTAGCTGCGAGTTTTGATCACTTTTCTCTCATCAGTACAAGTAAATTTATGCTGACAAAATTAAGTATCATATTGTAGATGTGTTGTGTGGCTGTAAAAGAACACTCTGCATTTTTTAAAAGGGCATACGTTTTACACTGCCAGTCGTTAGCACTGAAGAGGCCACGACTCTTTTCAGCAAGTGTCTTTCCTATTTCAGTCCCTCCAGCTTTCATCATTTTGGCTTCTGTCGTTTTTTCTGGAAAAGAAAAAAAAAACCCAAAGAACAAACAGTTCTCAAACATCTTGCTTTATAATTAATTAAAAAGTTTTAATATTCTTTTCTTTTAAAAAGGCAGAAATAGACAAGGAGAAAAACATGTATCATCTACGATACTCACCTCTTCCACATCTGTTACAGCTGGTTCTTCTAGCAAAATTAACATTCCCACACCTGAAAATAAAAATAGAAAGAGAACGAGGACACTAGTTAACACTGGAAAATGCACACACACAAGACTTCAAGAAAAACGCCTTTATACTTCAAACTGAATTTGTTCCAAATTAAAACACGGAGTTTCTCAAGCCGTGCCCGGCCCTCGGGGGGGCTGATGCCGCATCCGCTGCACGGTGGGAGCCAGGAGCTGTGAAACCCTGCAGGGAAGCTCGCCCGGGCCCCGCCCGGAGCCGCACCGGCCCGGTAGGAGGGTGGCCGCCCCCCGAGACCCAGCAGCCGCGGCTCCTCCAGGGGCACCCGGACCTGGTGCTGCCCCGCGGGACTGTCCCGTTCCGTGTCGTGCCGCAGCCTGGACCCCGCGGCGGGAGGACGGACGGACAGACACACGCCCCCCACGCCACCCACGCTCACTTCTTGTCGGGGCAGATCCAGTCCCCGTCGCTCACGCGAAAATTCTTGGTCGACATCTTGGGCCCCGCCGAGCCGAGCCGAGCCGAGCCGAGCCGAGCCGAGCGCCGAGCGCCGCCGCCGCGGAAGAGGACCTGGGCCCTGCGCCGGGAGGGCTGTCCGCTGCGCCTGCGCCCTGCTGCCGCAGCGAGCGGGGCCGCCGCCGGGCGGGATTTTGGTCAGGCAGCGGCTCGGTCACCTCAGCCCGGCCGCGGGAAGAGGGCGCGAAGGAAGCGCGCCCCCCAGCGGGCCGGAGGGCCTCCTGCGGCGGGGCGGGGCGGGGGGGGGGGCGCATGCGCAGTACGCTCCGCCGGTGGCGGCGGGTGGCAGGGGAGGGCTGAGTGCCTGCCTGAGGAGAAAGGGCGGGCGTGGGGTCGGGGGCTCCTCTGCCTGCCGGGGAGCCGGCCTGGCGGGGCGAGGAAGCCTCTATCAGTCCTGCAAGTGTGAAAATCGCTCGTATATGAGCTCATTGATTCATGGCAGTTTGTTTTCCTAGAGCTGTCACCCCAAAGTCCCAGGGGCAGAACTGCCTGGGCTCCTCACGAGGAAAGCCGGCCGGTGAACTCCTGCGTGTACACCTTCACTTCAGTAAAATGAACAGATAAACCATCAGTTGCTGATACATAATGAAAGAGAAATTAAATAAGGCCTCATTTTCACAGATGAGAGCGCACACAAGGTTCAGACTGGTTTCTCAGTGTGATGGCCCTAACGAAATCCCCATAAGAACATACAGAGGGTTTTAAATATGAATACGACAGAGCATCAGTATAAATTGTAGTGTTAGAGTGTTCAAGTAAATCCATTATTTAAAGAAATACTTTTTAAAATTATGATTAAAAACCATTGGGTGGTTTGCTGGTGGGTTTGTTCCAGCAGCAGGATGCCGGCCTCCATTTCCCGTGTGTGCCCGGGGTGCCCGTGGCCGTGCCGGCCAAATATACCGCCGTGTCGGAGCAGCGCCGGCACGGTGTGCTCTTGGCAGCTTCTCTTTCAAACGGCCTCTGACCCCCTTTCCTTTTTCTTTTTGGACTGGTAATGATCTGGCAAGATCTGCTGTGCTTAGATTGACCAGCATTACCTAATTAAGTACATGCAATGTGCTTATTTATAGCAAATCTTACTCTTCTGGCAGTTTTTATTCCCTTTCCCTCCCGTGCTGTAGCCACATCCTGTGGAAAAATCATCTGGAATCTGATTATGGGGCTGGTTTTTATCACATCCACTCTGCAGTTCATGAGGCAAGATGACAGTGTTATTGCTATTTATTTAAAAAAAGTGTAAAACAGTGTGAGGGCACTGGAAAAATGTGTTGGGGCGTCTGGTTTGTCTGCCGCAGAGGGTTGTGTACAAATTCCCAGTTATGAAATGTCCATAATAATCAGAAAGGACTAAACCTGCATTTTCCTGCAGCTGGAGAAGGTCCCAGGTGAAGGGCTGTGCTGGAATTTTGAACGAGGACAGTGAAAAATCTTGTTTTTCCCTACTCCAGAATTAGAAGAACAAGGGGAAAGTGTCAGATGAAAAGGAGAGGGTGGCTGGGCGGCTGCTACAGAGCTCATCAACTGGGACTACGACAGCAACAGGTCCTGCACTGCACTTGTGTTTGTGTACGCAGCCTGTTTAAGAAATGGTGCGTCACAGACGGGCAGCACAGCCTGCAAAATTTAAAACCTTGATTAGCAATTTTTTCTCAAAATGACATTCCTTTATGGCACTGAATAATCAATCTAAGCTTAAATGAGATATCAGAATCTTAGTGCTGTGGTAGATGGCAACACATCTTCTTTGGTCACTTTGTCAGCACAGATCTTTAAAATGAAGGAAATAAAAAAGAGCTTGAAAAAAGCTGGAGAATCCAGTTGCAGCCCAGAGTGCCTGGAAGGATTCGCTCCTGCCATCCTATGATGTTTTAGTCAGTACAGCAGGTGGCACTTTAGTAACATACATTTTCTGTTGTTATTGAAGATTAAAAGCCTGTTTTTTATGGAATTCAGGGGAGATATTTTAAATATCGACGTATTGATAACACTATTTATAAAAAAAAAGTATCACTGTCGCCATGCATGATTGGCACTGGAAATTGAATGCAAGATTATTTTTGAGTTGCACATGATACACAACATAAAGCTGGCAAGGTGCATCGAGATCATGTAGTACATATCTCCGTTCAGACCTCCTACAAGCAGGACTTTTTCATTGTCACCTGCCTTTTCCAGAAAAATAGGCACTACCCGGCTGCTCCCCTGTTTTTGCTTGGGTGAGGGTCTGCTTGTGTCGATAGGATTATAGGGAGTAACCAAAAGCAGAACTTGCTCTCTAGAAGTTAATTCATTCCTGTGTACCTTCAGGAAAGACCCTCTCATAAATAACAGGAATATCAATCATGAAGTGTAATATCCCAGAGACAAAAACCACCCTGACCTACAGAATAAATTAATGTGTCATGGAAGGTTTTCTTCATCTGTAATATTGTTCTGCTTATTAAAAAATATTGTCCAACGCTAGTATGTTAGAAGAAAATTGGTATCTGTTGACTTTAGTAAGAATTGGATTGAACGTCAACATGCTTAGGAGAGGCATTGTTCTGAAATCCCCGCTTCCTATTGAAATCATGGTTTGTGAATTCATTACGATACTCTCAGAATTTGGGTCTCTCTCTTGTTGGCGTCTGCAGAAAAACCAGAGAAGAGGCAGAGCCTGTGCAGAAGATTTCGTGGCCTTTGTGTGGCTTCTGTGCAGCTACAAGGGTCAACTTCTACGGAACAAAATTTAAAATGAGCTCAGAGGATACCTCTGTTTATCTTGAATGATAAAATCTTCATGCTGTTCAGGTCAGAAGAAAAACCCCTTATCGATGATTTCAAGGAGAGGAATTTGTTCATAACCCCTGGATTTCTCTTCAGAAAAATCAAGGCATGCAAAACTTACTTTTTACATTAAGAAATGGAAGAGAATACACACTGTTTTAAAAATAAGCAGAGGCAAACCTGCAGTACACCTGATAATTTCAGGCTTAAATATTTTAAAAGTTACTAAAATATAATGAGAAGACCATTTAAGCGGTACTCATCTTCTGCTAAAGGAAACTTCCCAGAGGAGTCTCTGGCCAGGCACCTGCAGCCAGAAGTTTGAACTGGTCAACCACATTTTGAAAACAGGGCCTTTCCCTGTATGTGCAGAGGGGGTGTTTCTGTAACTTCCAGTTGTTCAATTTACTTCAAAACCCAGATATATTAAAAGCTGAAAAGCCAATTGGGGACTAAAAAAAAAATTTATCTTTTAGTTTGTGAGTAAAAGCAAGGCCCAGGTGGCCAAGATCTTCTACAGTCTGGAAGGACGCTGTGACCAGACACAATCGTGTTCAACTCAGTGTCTATATGGGATATTCCCTTTATTTAATAAACCAGTGTCCTGCTTTCGGCTGGGATAGAGTTAATTTTCTTCCTAGTGTCTGTTATGGTGCTGTGTTTTGGATTTAGCATGAGAATTATGTGATAACATGCTGATGTTTTAGTTGTTGCTAAGCAGTGCTTATACTAAGTCAAGGGCTTTTCAGCTTCCCATGCTCTGCCAGCGAGGAGGTGCATAAGAACCTGGGAGGGGGCACAGCCAGGACAGCTGACCCAAACTGGCCCCAGGGCTATTCCATACCGTATGATGTCATGCTCAGTGTATAAACTGGGGGGAGTTGGCTGGGGGGCAGCGATCGCTGCTTGGGGACTGGCTGGGCATCAGTCGGCGGGTGGTGAGTGGTTGCATCCCTGTTTTTTTCTGGGTTTTATTCCTTTCTCTCGTTGCTTTCCTTTTCATTACAATTTTTATTATGATTATTATTATTATTATTATTATTATTATTATATTTCATTTTATTTCAATTATTAACCTGGTCTTATCTCAACCCACGAGTTTTCTTACATTTGCTCTTCAGATTCTCTCCCCCATCCCGCAGGGGGGTAGGGTGAGCGAGCGGCTGTGTGGTGCTTGGTTGCCGACTGGGGTTAAACCATGACAACCAGTTAGCTTTACTTAAAGGTTTTTGATATGTTGATATTCTTTTCCTGTGTTTCTTACACAAAGTTTGATTTAAATATCTACTCCCCATTTCACAATAGCTTATGAACAATTTTATTGGATTCCTGTTTCTATCACAATACATTTTGGCTTCAAATGTGGGTAAGGAATTTATAATAACCAAGTAAATGAGAAATACATCACGCATCATTTTAACATAATGAAACCAAACAGTTCAGAATGAAAAAACGTAGAGAAAACTATTTAATTGGCCTGTCTCTAGACAGCCAATTCCTACCAACAAGCGCTGAAAATCAGTTTTCCTGAAGAAAAACTAAGTGGTACAAAGGCCAGCCAAGATCACACTCAGGTAATTAAATGAAGGTTGCCTGTGCTTCATAGCTCTTTCATTCTGTTTTTCGTGTCCCCTCCTGGTACGATGTCAGCTTGCCATGCTCTTTATTAAGCAACTTGGGGCACCTAGGTTTTTAAGCCTCACTTTAAAGCACTTAATACATTGTTGATGCTTTCCAAGACATAATAATAATAATAATTTCAGATCTATGAGTTGAGTGCAGTGTGCTTCCACCAGGTGAAATCTAACTATTATGAAAGCCTATTTGTGTTGATGTAATTGAACATACACTAAATTATACTGTGAAGTAATGTTTGACTGTGTGTTTTTCAAAGTGCATCACAACTTGACAGATATGTGTTTAAACAAGAAATAGTGAAAATGCGGTGCCTATGTTAAAAAGTGCAAATGCTATAAAACATTCAAGACACACAGGTTTGTGATTTACTCTGAAATACAAGGACTGCTGTGCTGGAAAGCAGTTTTAGGATGCTCCATAGCATTTGGAGAGTTCCAAAGTTTGTTTCAATTTTCAAGTGTGACAGACACTCGGTAATAGAGTTTTTCAAGCAAGTGATGGGTACTGACATGTCGCTCAAGCTGATGTGCTTTTGGAGGAAAGATTTTCTTCAACATGTGACCTTTACAGAAGGTTAGACACTGCTTGTCATTTAATAATTTAATAATTAAAGAGTGATTCAAGCCTGCTGAAAGTACAGAAAATTACAAAAGAAATGTTTTAAATAATCATTTAAATACCTTTGTTTTAGTAAGAGTAGAGTTGGCAAATACTCACTAAATCATTTAAACGCGGGTCTAAAAGGAACTTGAAGAGGTCGCTTAGTCCTCTGCCTTGGTTCAGAGGTACAGTCAATTAAAGAGAGCAGTCACGACAGCTGCTGGTTTAATCCCAAACCAGGCACTCCCCGTCCGTGCTCTGTAAGGCGTCCCGTCATCCAGCCTCTGTCATTTATAGCCAAGCAACAAGTAGCAATCAGAAACACTTCTGACCTAAGTCTTCCTTTCTACAGGTTAAGTGGATTTGTCTTTCCATCAGCTGATATAAAAAAGGCCTGATACTGTTTTCTTTTATTAACATCCTCTGGCATGTGTGAAGGGATTGTTCCTCTTCTCTGTACTTAAAACACGGATTTTAAAAGCTTTCCTCCTAGGCCTTGCTTTCTAGATCTTTGACCATTTTTTTTGCCCAGCTCTTGGCTGTCCCCTGCCAACGGACCCCCCTCCCGCAGTGGAGCACGAGGGTGCGGTTGCATACCGCGCTGTACCTGAGGACTGCGCTGAATGTGATAGAAGGACTATTTCATTTTGCTGTTGTGCACTGCTAATATTTGTGCATGTCAAAATCATACTTATTTTTTTTTCCCAAGAGCGTCACATCATGAATACGTACTCAGTTTATGATTCACCATAGGTCAATGCCTTTTGCAGTACTATTGCTCTTCCACTTGTTTGCTATTTAAGACTCGTATATTTGATTTCTCCCTTCAAAGTCTGATACTTTGCATGTGGTCTGAGTTGAATTTCTTTTTAATTAATTTCGGATCAATTCTCCAAATACCAAGGTAATTCCAAATACTTAACCGGTCTTTCAAATTTCTTTTGGTTTTCTTTTTGATTCAATCTGGATTGCATTTCCTTAACCTGTGCACATGAGTGTCACACAGCCTAGGTCACAGGCTTTTCTCAACTGAAAGTAGATCATACCTGGATATTTCCCTTGTACTTGGTGGAGATGCTGAATGGAGTGAAAGGAGGTGTAACGTGACAGATGCAAGTTTTGCTTTCACATAAACCTTGTAGCTTTTTTGGTACTAGGTATGTTATTTTCTGTTATGCCATATATTAATTACTTTTACATGTTATTAGTAAACCAGTAATGGGAAATACTTTGCCTAAAGAGTGTGTGAAACCACCTCAGCTTTAAAAGGAAAAGCGTGCATGTCCATTGCCATGACACCTTGCTCACGTGCTTTGCATGTGATCCTTCACATCCACCATCAACATGTAATTTAGAAATACCATGGAGTTTCAATAGTCAAATGTGCAGGGATGATGAAAATGGATTGTATTTCATCATTACATTTTTACTCCGAAACAATAACAATATATTCTCTTAACAGAGCTCTCACTGCTGTTGACAACAGCCTTTCCTGCAATCAGAATTGTGATATAGATGCATTATTTTCTCCAGCAAATTTTACCTGTCAGACAGTTGTTTTAGTTCTAGTGCTCCTTCTCAGAAATAAATAAGGACTCATGATACACTTCACTCTTTTGACAGGAAAATCCAAACATGTACTTGCCCACAATTTAGTTGACATTTGCAATACAGGTTAGGATTTTCTTTTAGAGCCACAGGAGATCTTCTTTAGATTTTTAAACTTAATCTCCAAAGCAGATGTAAAATAACATAATGCTTTCCTCATCATTTATGATGAGGAAAATACAGCAAAGCTGTATTTCTGGATATGTGAAAGGGTACAGTTAAAAGTGATACCCTCCAAGAATTGACACTGTATCTCCAAAACATTGGAAGAATTAGTTTTTAATGCAGCAACTAAATATTTTGTGGCTAGCTGGATCTGACAAGTAGATGTTGTAGCTGACATAATCCAGGGATATAGATGTTTTTTCTAAGAGCAACTAAGGCAAATGTTCTTTAAATTTAAAAATGATATATTTTTTCCAAGATTTTCCTTTAAAAAGGACGCAGTTTGGAAGAACACCAGTTACCATGTGCTAGCCAAGTAAGGTTGAGAGGAGCGGTGATGATTCCTTGTTAATGCAGAGATGGTAAATGTCAAAAAGGATAAGGATTCTCTCACTTGGAGGATAAATGACAGGATCAAATAGTTATGAATTGATCATGAATACATTTAGATAGAAATTAAAAAACAGAGACTAGCCATCCAAGAATGAAGGTCTGTAATGGTTTTCCAAATAAAATCAGGGAAGAAGGATTCTCAGTAAGTTAAGCAGGAGCCTGGTAAACATCTGGAGAGGGTTATTTGATTTATCAGAGGACTTACTGGAGAGGGGAAGCTCTGTCTGTGGTCTGAGTTTCTGAGCATCACAGACACTGGCTTATCCCGGGAATTTGAAAGGTGACTAGATCATTATTTTCACTATGTTGTGCTGCATCAGCATGGTGCTCAGGGTTCCCCTTAGTCACCTGTGGAGGTCCTGGAGTATTTTTTGTCCGCTTGGCAGGAGGATTCAAGGCTGCTGCTTCTCCCAGCTTTCTCCAAAGAACTAACTGATGGTGATTAGATCTGGACTCAGGAGGAAAAGTTGCTCAATTCACTTTTGATTTTGGAGGGTTGCTTTGCTTTCTTTCACAGAGCAGTGGAGCAGTCTAAGATCTTAAGGATTTGACATGGTCGGATGGACAGCACATCTGTATCCCACCCTGTGTTTTTTAGGTTTTGGATCAATTGCAAAAGTTCTTAAAACTTCCATAACTTTGTATTTCATAGAACATATTTTGCAGATTTACTAATAAATGTAGCGTAATTAGGAAATCTTTAGTCAATGCACCTAAAAGTCCACCACCAAATTCGTCCTGCTGCGCTTCTCTCTGTTTTCATCAGGATGCACGCTGTGTGAGAGCAGCAGCTTCTCACGAGGGTGGGGTACCCCCTGGTTACCCAAGAAACTGCTCTGCGGTTGCTGGATGCTGGATTTCTCTCACTTTCTCTTCCATTTCCCTCCTCTTTTGCTGACCCACTTTGACGTCTTTCAGGAAAGGTCTGAAGGATTCCTCTCTGGATCCAGAGGAGTCTGTCACACAAGAAAAAAACCTGAAGACTTGTCATTTGTTCCTTTTTCAGCAAGCTGCTGGTGCACCATGATCTCTGCAGATCATTATGTGAGGACACTGAGGCCTTCTTCCTCTGGTATCTCAGTGTCTCTGGAAAACACAAAAGGCATTTCCAGCATTCAAACCTGACGGTGTAGGTGAGCGGGGGTCTGGTTATAACGATGACACGTGTGTGATGTTTGAGAAGGATGATGTCTGATGGGCTCTGTGCAGGTAGCGGCTCTGTGCTCCTGTGTCACTGAAGGAATAATAAGGCTCCCAGCAGGAAAAGGAGAAGACATGCTCTCTAAACCTGCTGCTTAAAGGAAGGTGACGTTTTTAAGAAAAATATACATAAATAAGCCAATATTTATAATTTTCAAAAGGTATATTTGAACACCATGTAGGTGGGATGCAGAATAAATAACACCCCAATTGACTGTTATAATTACTGTGGTTCAAAAAAGCTTATTTTGAATAGAAATTTGTTTGAGCAAAAGCATTTAATGGGCAAGTGCAGTAGAAATAAAGGTGAAGCATGTAAAAAGAAGATCTAATATGTATTTTTTAAAAGCAAGGTTGGAAAGGGTTCATCATTTAAGGAATCATTGTCAAGCAAAACAAGATGTGATTAACCTTTCCCATGCTCATCCTCCCCTGCTCTTCTTACGCTGCATGGTATCACCACTAATTAGCGTGCGGCTGGAATCGGTGGGACGGGAGGATCTGTTAGATTTCCTCTGCTCACCCTCTCGAGAAACATTGTCACCATGGCATCTGAGCACCTCGCTGCTGCGAAAGCTTCCGTCTGCAGCAGCACAGCAGGGATATTTCACTCAGATGTACCTGGAGGGCTTCAGAAGTTTCCAGCTCTTGTGGGGATGTTTCTTTGCTTCGTCAAAATCTTTCATTTGTCTTTTCACATATTCTGCCCTTGTTGAAATCAACAGCACTGCGTGGAAAATTTTGAAGATCAGCGTTTACTCATAGAAATTTGGTGTTAAGTAGACAAAAGTGTAACTTGGTCACAGAAATAATTAACCCTTTCATAACCAGTCAGTTTTAATAATTATTTTCTACTGTGTACATGTAAATAAAATGTATTTGGCAAAGCATCACTTACTTTGGCATTCTGTCTCTAAAAACAAGTGATATAGTCTATTCACATGTATCCCAGTTGATGGGAATGTGCCAGTAGTATCTTTAAAGGGTAAGGAACCATTCCAAAAGAAACTGTACCTAAAAGTTTTTGTACTAATTTTATCTACAATGTTACTGTTTTGAGCTATCTTTTTGTTAATGAACATGGAGTTGTACCAGTTTAGGACAGAATTTAAGTCAGAATTAGGCTGCTGACCCCTCCTCCCGTTTCTGAATGGTGTCCTTATACCTCTAGTTCATTTTTGCTATTTTGCTTTTTGCATCTTACTGAAATGAAATATTTTGCTTCTTCTCCAAACTCTGTTTTGACAAAATAAAATTTAAAAAAATTAATAATTTGGTTCAGGTAAGGAGCTGAACAAACCCAAAGGGTGAATAGTCAGGAGGGTCCTCCAGGGTTTCTTGGTCATTTCTTAGAGGTGCATCTATGCGACCTGATTCTCAGGATGTCCAAGGAGAACCATGAGTGTTCCTTCACTGCCAGAGAATTTGTGAATTCTCATACATGGCTGCCTACCAGACAGAATGCAAAAGTAATTTCATGTCCTCATTTTTACAGCCAATTCTGCTGCAAATTTGCACATTTCAGTGAAGACACTCTCTCTTTTTCCAGAACACTCAATTACAGTAACATCAGACACACAAAGTCATTTTGACAAGTGTCCTATTTACAAAGAAATGAATGGCCACACAGGAGAATTATTTTTTTCCCTCTTCTTTCTTTTATTGTAGAAGAAAACTCTTGAATAAACTTTGGTTATCCTTAAATTGCAATTACAAATAGAATAAGGAATTCACAGTGCAATTTCAGTTCACATCATGCTTCAAACCAACATGCCACACCAAACCAAATGAAGTCAAGTGAATCCAGACTCAGAGCCCACTCCAGAGAGGTGCTGGGTCTCCTGGTCAGAAGCTAGAGAGATTTCAGTGGGCTGAGATCTCAACAGATAAGTGCTCTGCACCTCCACAATACAGAACTTTTTTTCCTCGACAGCTTTCTGAGATTTATTAATCACAATTTTCCAGGAGGTTGCATCAGATCCTGAATTCAACACAAACTCCTGGCAAGTGGACAATCCAAATACTGAGTGAAGCAGAGGTGTATATTTATGTATGTATGCAGAAGGGATTTCTGGAGGTCTCCCACCTGAAGCAAGTCTATTGCCAGTATGGGATCAGGCCAGCCGTGGCTTGGTCTAACTTCAACCCAAACCCTACAGCAGAGCCCAGTACATCCCCTTCCCCCAAGAAGAAATAAAACCCCACCAGTCCCTCCTGGGGACCTTAGGGAAGGTGGAGTCCTCCTCACCACAGACCACCAGACTGGCCTTACAGCTACTGCCAAAGCCTGAATGTCTTTACCCAAAAGTGAGCCCTGGCAGTGTGCATGAGCCGCGCTCCCAGGCTCGCACCGATCCCACCCAGCCTCTTCTCCTTGCTCCTGCAGCTCCAAACCCTGCCTCAGCCAAAGGCAAAATGGTGCTTGTTGAACACACCTGGCTCCATTTAATACAAGTAGAAACGAATTTTGTCCTTATTGTGTTAGCAGCTATGTTTTTTTGTTAACGACAGAAATTTTGAGTGCTGTGCAAAATCTCTGTGTTGCTATGGTTATAGTACAGCCATTCCCAGAGTCTCCCCAAAGTAGCCAGAAATGAGAAAAATCCAAGGGACGCTATGGAAGTAATTCCCAGTAGCACGGGGTTTTCAGATGTTTCCCCTCCTGTCAGTGGCGAATGAAGGTGGCAAACTAGGTTAGTGCCCTCGTCTTACTTCTAAGTAATATAAAATTCATTTACAGCTGGAAACTTTTAAATTTAAATTACCTCTTAGGAGGTATCCAACTTAAGACTTCGGGGCTAATTTCTACAAGCATGTGCAGTTTTTTCCCACCCAAAGCTAAAGCAATCCATGTATTCTCTTATCTCCCCTCTTTCCTTCACCAGTTTTTACTCTGCATGTTCAGTCTTCTCTGGCTCTTTCTCTGCTGTGAGCACAGCAAAAAGAAGGATCCCCAGAAACATCGTTACCAACAAACCTTTGAAGAGTCCCTCTGCACCAGGCTGTGAAGTTGCTCCTCCAGTCCCTTGGGTGAGGAGATGCTGCACCCATGCGCTCCCACCCTCCCTCTCCATCTGGAGGACCTGTGGGTCTCCGGCCCAGCACCCCAGGCCACTGCACTGGGTAATTGCTGGTGCGAGGTAATGGAGACTGACAATTTCATCTTTAAGCTATTTATCAGTTGGTGCTCTGCACATCAGGTGTCACAGGAACATGACAACTCTTGTCAGGCAAACAAGAGAGTCCTGTGACAGGCTTTCAATTGAATTTCTTCACCCAGCACTCCCAGCATCAACGCTACGTTAAAACAACTTCATTCATTATTCAAAAAAGGAAAAAAAACCCAGTGAGATCCTGACAAAATATATAACTTTTTTTGAATCCTAAAAATGCACCTGATTTTGCTTTTTCAGTGCCTTCAGAATAACCTGTCTGGGTTCATTAAGGACTGCTTTATTTGTTGCCAGCGAATAAGCTAACCATGGGTCATTCTGCCAATGTGTGGGAGTCAGTCGTTTGCTATGAATGATTCATAACTCTGGCTGCTTTTTAATAAAATGCTCATGTTAAAATTCTACATATGCTCAGAAGGAAGAAATAAAAAATTCCTCTCTATATTTTCATTGGAATTTATAATAAATGACAACGCAGAGATTTATTCTCTTGTGTGCATGCCCTTTCTGCAGATCCACCATACTTGTATACAGGCTTCACTTGGCTGCCCACCATCCCTAAAATCACTGTGATGCTGCTCCCATACAGACATTTTAGAGAGACAGTTAAGTCTGACTTTTTTCTCATATTAAAAAAATACTGAAATAGGGGAAGAAAAAGTGAAGGCTTCAGGAGATGGCATTGTTCATGTGCCTTCTTCCCTACAAAAAGACAAAAGCAGTAGTATCAGCAGCGTGACCCATGACTTCTCTCCACTGAGAGAGCAGCAGTGCATCATCACCACGTCACTATAGTTATAAACTACACACTCTGTATATTCATGACATGTTTTTAATAACTCGGGAGTATTTGATTATAACACCATGCTCTTCCAAGGTGCAACTGACACAGAAAACCTAGCAACGCTCTCCCAGATTTACTGGGGAAAGGTGCTCAGACAAACCCAAGAAACAAAGCATGAGCAGTGGCAGTGCTAAGAGCTGATGCATGGCATGTTTGTTGCCTTCTGTTATACCTCATTTGTCCCCCAAAAGTGACATGGAAAAGGGGGATCTCCATTATATCCACCGATTATTGCATGGCCCGGAAACAGAAGCCCCTGGGCTGCACGGCTTTGAGCTCTGTCCCCCAATCCTTCTCTCAGACCGCACCAACAAACGACAGTAGTGCAGATTTCCAGTTTCAGTCTGCTTTGCAAGGGGCTGCTGGTCTGCACTCACCTGGCAGTGCTATTTCCCTAACCTGTTTTAGTCATTCCTCTGTATTTCAGTCTGGGACATGGGGAAAGTTCCCTTTAGCTCCCTCAGCTGCACAGCTCTCCTCTGTGCCATCCCCTACCACAGACAGTTCAGCACCATCTCTAACAGTGAAGTCTTGAGCCTCCATTGGGTTTCACGATGGAATAGTTTGTTCTGCATCTCATACCATATCCCTATTGCAAGAAAGCCAAGACAGATATGTGAGCAAAAACCTGCTATTAATTTTGCTAAATCTCTTTGCTGCAAGGGAAAGATTCTGTTTCCTTCATTCACCTTCTTTTGTGAGCCCTTTTTCCCCCAGATTCAAAGGTCCTGCTCAATTGTGGCAATTGCTCCAGTATTGGTAGGACAGTGGTGTGGTGTGGTTCGGATAGTGTGGAGCTGCGTTCTACCTTCAGCAGAACTGCAACTTTCCCTTCTGCCCCTTAAACTTGGGGGGGAGAAACAAGTGTTGTTCGTACGTGTTTACATAGACAGGCTTTATGCAGAGGAATTAGTATTCTGCATGGGACCACAAAACATAAATTGTTATAGCAGGTCCCTAGTGAATCCTTTATGAAACAAAACATACTGTGCTTGAACCTGTCCATTTAAAGCCCCAATTAACAAATTGGTAACTACTTATGTCTTTCTCTTCACAGCTGCTGAATGATGTGGTACAGATCCCATTCAAGGAGCATAATGACAAAGAACAGCAGGGCTTAATGCACTGCAGTTTGCCCTTTAATCCTAGATCATTGCAGAAAGGGTTTACCAGAGAATTAGCTTCCCTTTTCTTCTATATTTTCAAATTTTAAGGATATTTTTCCTGCAAAGATTTTTCTCATGTAAACTTTAATAGTCTGTCTTTGCCTGGATGCTGCATATAATTTGATTTTAATATCATTTTAAATATATATTATAAATAATAATTTCACCCCTCTTGCTCTACCACTCTGTTCTCCAGCCTTACTCCTGACCCTGAGAGATCAAACAGACATCCACAGATTTCTGCACGCGATCTAAACACTTTCTTCAGGGATGCAGTTGTTTGTAAAAAGATATCCAGTTTTGACTTACAGGCCTCTGAGGATTGAGAATGACGCATCTTCTGCTAATCTGTTTCAATGGTTATCGTTTTTTAAGAAGTGCATACTGTCCTATATATTTTTTAGTTATTGGGTCTTTATTCTTTCTTTGTTGGATCCAAATATCTCAGAAAACCAATTTTTATACCCAAAGACCATGTGGGTCTCTTTGGTTTATGTGGCAGGGTGCTGTAATGTCAATAATATAAGAATGAAGAGTACTCTTGAGATTTAATAGCCACCATAAGTACTAGTCTGTCTTCACTGTCTTCAATAGCACTGCTGAGGAGAAGTGAGTATAAAAGAAAGGTCAAGATGTTGTGGTTTGCTTGTTTAAAAGTAGAGAACTAAATAGAATATAGGCAGATGGATATGAGGTCATTCAAAACTCATATCAAGTAACACAATGAAGTGAATTGGATGGAAGTTTCATGGCAATCATTGCGAGGGAGCTGATGCCTCTCTAAGTTGCATGGCAACACACTCAAGACAAAAATAAAACATCCATATGGCTTTGAAAATCTGATTTATTTCTGGGGAAAAATAGGTTTTTTTCTTTGTTTAAGGTTAAAGTCTCCTGAGTAAGATGAGTAAGTCCACTGACACTGGAAAAAGTTACCAAGTTTTGAATTTTTCAAGGATTCCTATGTATATGTGCACTCCCATTCCCACTGCCTCTTCATCTGCTCTGCTCTGCACTTGACCAGCTCCTTCTCAGCTTTGACCAATCTTGACGATTTCCTTTTTTAAGCCGTTCTTCCAACTCTTAGGGTTTTTTTTAACTTCTTTTTTTATTCTGAATTGTTTTAAATGATGAAAAACAATTCCTCAGGTCATTCCTGCGAAGTGGGAGTGTCAGGGCATTGGTCTTGCCTTGCAGATTCTGCTGATGCCAACACACTTCTCAGAACAAAGCCAGGTTTGTTACTGCAGCTTGCATTGCATGAGGAAAACATGAAAAAATGTCCCATCACACAAACGTAAGATACAAAGGACTCTGGTGCCCGAGACACTGCAGACTGCCAGGCGTAAGAGCTATGAATCATCTTTGCTTACGACTTGGGATTGTCTTTGGGCAAACAACTATAAAAATGCCAGTATTGTCCTTTTACAGTTTGCTTCTCAAACAAAAAGACACGATGGCTTCCAGTGAGGGGAAAGTGTGAGTCCAGGAGTCAGATCTTGATCCCACCATAGTGAGGGGCAAGGGTGAACATACGGATGCAGTTCGTGTGATATCCCCATGGACTCAGCTAGCTGAGGGCAGTCACTTCAGCAGCCTCCCAAAGGGACAGACCTGTGCCAATTGATGTCTACGTGGGCATGAGAAGTCCTTGTCTATTGCAAACAAGAGGCTTTAAGTTATTCAAGCTCATGGACATTGCAGGTTTACATTACTGCCCTCAGGTTCCAGCCTGGGAAGATCAGGTGATAGCACAGTGTTTGAGTGGTTCCGTGGGAGGACCTTGCGTCTCCTTGGTACAACGTCAAAGCGTAGGGGACATCTTCAACTAGGTCAGGTTGCTCAGAGCTCTATCCAAACTGACCTTGAATGTTTCCAGGGATGGGGCATCTACAGCCTCTCTGGGCAACCTGTTCCAGTGTTTCATCACCCTCAGTGTAAAAAATTTCTTCCTTATGTCTGTTACCCCTTTTACATGTGCAGGTGGGATGCAGTTGTTTTGGCTGGATGCAGTTGAGGCTGGGTGCTGATGACCACTTCCAGCAGGTGTCATAGCCGTGCTGTGACTGTCCCCTCCAGCCCTGCCTGCACTTCCTTGGGGATGGACCATAAATATTCAGTACCGGATACACTGAGATGTAAAATAGCAGGTGCAGCAAATCTGTGGTGAGGATACGTTTAATGGGTGAAGGATTCAATATTCTATCTACTGAGCAAACAACTGTATATAAAAACTCCATCTGTAGCTTTTTATGTGATATTGAGTTGTTTTTTTAATTTAAACCACAATTTATTTTAAAAAGTACAGATACTCTTGTTGTGGAAGATGGGTTTGTACAATTAAATGGCAAAATGGATTAAAGCCATTGATAAAAATGTAAATATTTGAGTAATTTTAGGTTTCATCTGAGTACATTCAGGACAAAAAAACTTGTTCTGTGCAGTTCTTCGTGTTCCATTCCCTATGGTAAAATTCATGCTAGCAATTACGCTTTTTCTTTTGGCCTATTCTTCCTTTGGTTCCATTTCCCCCTCTCTTTTTTCCCCTAGCTCCTATAGCTCCTTATGCTTCAACAGCAGCTCTTCATTTCAAGGGGAAATGCTGCCATGTCTCCATGTGAGCCAAGTACCTCATCAGCTTCCCTCAGTATAGTTTACTGGAAAGCAGTGCCTAGTATTTCCTTTTCTTTCCCCCATAATGCCTTTACAACACCCCCCAGTACTTGTCTTATCTTTCATTGGTTACCCTTTGTAGGAATCTTGACATTTATACAATAAAATTCCAATAGTTACATCAATTTATGCTTTACAGATCTGATTCAATTACCAATGAAATCAATGGACATCTTGAGTTCTACCAGAAACTTTCATGCTGACCAGATCATCCTCTCCTTCACATTTGTAATTGCTGAGATTTTATAAACAAACATATTTTGATCAAAAGCTACTTAATAAAGGTAATTTAATTGGCTACTTTTTGAAATAATTGTATCTATAGGTAATGCAGCAGTTCCAATTTAAAGCTAGAATAAGTAGGCAAAACTTACTGGAAAGCAAAATGAATTTACCCCATTTATCTGAAGTCGCAGATGACATCATGTGGAATATATGGTGCATACGAGGCTGTATGGGCATGAAGCCAGCAGGCAGCTGCTGGACATAATGTTGGTCAAGGCCTTAGGTCCTCCCCTGTGTTCAGTGGGAAGTGTCTGCCCTGGTTTATATGGTGATTATTCGGAAATTCGCAGCCAGCC
This sequence comes from Platalea leucorodia, assembly GCF_965183815.1. NCBI lineage: Eukaryota > Metazoa > Chordata > Aves > Pelecaniformes > Threskiornithidae > Platalea > Platalea leucorodia. The sequence continues at coordinate 21,527,408 of NC_138827.1, read as the reverse complement.
TTTCTCATCTCTTTGGCTGCTGGAGAATAGCGGTCTGTCTCTGTTGCAGAATCCCATGATGAACCTCATTTGTCCAAACCTCCCAACAAACAGATGCCATATGCAGTCAGTCCAATGAGTGCAAGTCAGTATTCAGGTTCTCTGTGGAGAAGACTCTGTGTGTGGCAATTTAGCCTGCATGCTGCCTGAAGAGCTGCTGATGCCACTGCCTGTGTCAAGGGCCACTGGGAAGCATTGGGAGAAAAGGTGGTTGTGAGGTGGGATTGGGTTCTTGTCCTACTCCAACTCTGTGTCTCCTGTGGCTGGACAATTTCTTGAGCCTGATCCAGTTCCACTGAGATTAATGGGAGATCTGTTGTAAACTGCAGCAAGTAACTGAATGAGACCTGGTGGGAGCTTGGTCTATCTGCTGGTCAGTCATACGCTGACATCTGTTCATTAGACAGTGGAAGCAGCTCTGTGGAAGCAGCACAGCCTCCTGCCCAGCCAGAGGATGGTGGCCTGGAAGAGAAGGACTGTGGGAACTGGAGGTTTATTCCACATAGGATGATTAACCTTACCCAACATCTTCAGTTGGTCCTGCAGGATAATCTTTCCTCTCTCATTACGGTGGCTGTCCTCATTTCATTTATTTGTCAGATGAGCAAAGAAAAGGGTGAATCAGTCAATCAGTCATACTTATGAAGAGCCACACAAAGCAGTGACACAGTTGATTAAACCTTGTTCTCAGAATAAAGTTAACCGAAGCTAATTACAAAGCTTAGAGAGAAAATCTTCCAGTGTGCTCTCACGCCAATGGTCTGACTTGATTGGAACGTACTGAACTGCTTGATCACAGTGAGGATCGTGGACACGGTGCCATGTACTGGACTCTGCCTGTGAAGATGCTACCTGCTGGCACCCCAGGTGAGATGCTCTTGGAGCAGATTTTTTTTGAAGAAGTCATTAATGGCTATGTGCAACAGATGCTTCACAAAAATGGTCATGAATACATTTTATTATAAAGATGCCGTGGCTACTGTATGCAAGGTAGGGTCTTCTGGCAGGGTCTGACAGTCTAAAATGAAGGTAGAGAAAGACATATTTAGGTGGAGTTTACAGAGGCCTCTGGAAATTTTAACCTGAGGTCAGTGATCTAGAGGACTTCAGCCTTCTGGAGGTGACCATACTGCTGAAGAGACTCTGGGAAGACCTTCTGATTTATGTGGTGACACTAGAGAAGGTAGTGGGCTCCATGGGAGTATCTCAGAGGACTGAGAGTTTCGGAGGAGAACCAAGGCAGAGGATGACCCCATCTAAAACACGAGGAAGAGATTCACTGAGAAGGTCTGTGAAATTACTGAGGGAAGATGGAAGATCTGGCTTGAGTGAGGTAAAGAACTGGGAACAACAGAGAAATACTTTGACTATTCACATTTGGGAGGAACTTCAGACCTGACCCTGACCTGTCTTTGATAAAAGTTGTTATATTTCCCCAAGCCATCTGCTTCTTAAGATCAAACCCTGTATACTTGATCTCAAACAACAATAACTGACACTTTAAAAGTCAAATTGTCACAGATTTTTCTACAAACTTTATACACAAATTACTTCAGTGCCATTGAAATGCAAAGATAAGTTTGAAGAGTTATTTTCAGAATAACTCTAGTCTAAGTAAAATACTTTCAGCTAGAAATATCCTGCATATTCAGCCTTTTTGCTGTGTAAATTTTATTTTTTATTTTTTATATTTTGCCATGTAAACTTATTTTATCCCATATAGAGTTTTGTGGGGTAAACCTGGGATATAGTGGCTCAGTATACTAATGTGGGCAAAGAGCACAGTCATGATTTATGGATAAGCTTACCTATTATTTAGGTACTTTTTTGTAAGCTTACTTGCATTCCTATTGTGTTACAGTCACTTTTCATCAATAATGAAAATATGTCCCTCTTATCCCCCACAAAAAGCTTTGTATTTTCTGGCATGTTTGAGGAAACGATCTGGTGTGTATCAATAAAGACAGCAATAATTGCCATAGGCTTACTGTCGTTTATGTAGAAGAAATTTCTGTTATTCATTGTGGGCTGTCAGATGTAAGACATCATGCAAATGGAGTGGATCTCAGAAATAATTCTTGTATGGCTAGAGCAGAACTCCCAGAAATATTTATCTTACTAAGAAGAAAATACAGAAAATGATACAGTAGCTGTTGCGGAAGCAATAAATATGTACCAGAGTATTATCTACAATTGTTCATAAAGATCACTTGATTGCAATAGCAAAGTGCTGTGTGGTTAAAGTGAACTGTCTTGATATAACAGTTTTACAGATCTATACACCATAATTAACTATTATTGTGTATACTAATACATACTGATAATTAATTACTCTTTCAAATGAGATAACAATCAAAGCCTTGATTTAAAAGCACATATATTTCTCCATGTTTTCTCTGTGACCTCTGATATTTCAAAGCATGAAAATATTGATGTTCCAGTAATTGGCTGTTACCGCATTGCTAATCCATTAGCTACTTGATTATGGTCAAGACGGTGATGGGCTGAGTCATGATTGAGAACAGGAAAATATATTCAATATACTAAAATCAGATGGGCTGAACTTTGACTATGCATCATCATTTGCAGTTGCTACTGCTAGTGTTAATTTTGGGAAACATTATATTGCCTAGAAATTAATAAAAAATGAAAATAAATGTTGTTTCCAGAAGATCCTAAGGATAACTGAAAGAGTGGAAATTGATAAATAAATTGTCAAGTTTATGAACTGCTGTCTGAAAAAGACTGTGTAGTACAAGTTTTAGCAGTGTGCATGTGTGAATGCACATAACAAAATAGACCTGTACTGCTACCTTCACAGCCAAGTCTTCGTAGTTTTTTAAAACTTGGCAAAGTTATTATTCTCAGTCCTACCTCAAATATAACAGTAGAAAGGCTATTTTCTTTGCATAAGCTGCTTGCAAAAGTCTGCTGTATGTTGATTGTATTACGGGTAATCTTCAAATATAAGTAAATTTCAATTGTACAGTGCAAGTGTTTTAGGAATTAATTAAAAAAAGTCCCAGGATGTGCTGAAAGGAGTTAAAATGAATAATGAATCTATTTTTAAATAATGCATTGAAATTTATCATAAACTGAGGGCATTCAAATATGGGAGTGAGAAATACATGAAGAAAATGTGTATTTTTCATCATATAAAGCATTATTCTGTTGTATGGCTCTCTGTGTGTGGCTTAAATGTGAGACTTAAACTTTAGAAAATACATTTTTACTGTGAGGGTAATCAGACACTGGAAAGGGTTGCCCAGATCAGCTGTGGGGTCTCCATTGTTGGCGATATTCGAGCCGGACTGGAGGCAGTCCTGGGCAGCCTGAGCAGGGGTTGGACCAGATGATCTCCAGAGGTCCCTGCCCACCCCAGCCCTCCTGTGATTCTGTTTCTGCCCAAGAGAGATGCACAGTGTAATGTTGGGGAGAACTGAGAAGGTGGTATTCCTGCTCAGACTGTTTTAGGCAAATCAAGTCAGAATTATGATGAACGAACTTCCGACATGAAAATTCCCCATCAGTGATCAATTTATATACCAACAGATTAGTCCAACTTGGATCTTTGGGACTTATATACTATTTTAAATCCAACCTCTCTTTCCATTTGGATACTCATGAGTATCATTGCAGTTAAAGAGGGAAAGTTTGGAAATTATCCTTTCAGGCTAAGGCAATACCAGTGGCCAACCCGGACGACTGCTGGAGAATGAATACTTCTGTCCCGTCATGCTGAGACAGAACTCGTCTCACCAGATAAAACATCTCTGAAGAGCAAGTAATCAGTTGTAAATCCATTTCCTAGACTAAATCTGCTGCTTTGGACTTCTGAAAAGATGTCTCAGAATGCTTATTAATCTTCTTTGCTATGTATTATATTTTTGTTGTTTCATTTTATCTGTATATTTTCATTAAAATGAAAGTCATCTGCATATCCTTTATTCCAGGATTAGCTCTTTTTATTTTATTTTCCCAGCAGACTGATTGTCAGTTATGTTTCAACAGCTTCAACCACTGATGGATTTCTACACAGCTGCCTGGGCATCTGTGGCAATGAAATATGAATGTGTTTCAACAAAATCCAAAGACTTCTGCTAGGGGTGGCAGTTATCCATGAGAATAGTTTTCTGGAAAATGTTTGCATGTTCTTCAAATGTAGCCTGACAAATTATTTAAGTTAAAGGTCATTTATCCCCAAGAAACTGTATATATTATTCTTTGGGTCTTAGTTAAAAAAAACATAAATCCTCCCTTTAAGAAATCTTTATGTTTCAAGCTTCATTCTCACAGAAGTCAGAAGATACAAATCTGAAAATTGGAGACCTATAAGAAACAAAAAAGTCCTCCTCAAAGGCATGACACATAATGCCTTACAAAGTTCTGAGCTTGGGGAGAAAAGGAATGAATGAGAAGGGAAAAAAGGATTATTTTCAGTGTGTTTTGATTTTAGCTGCATATGATTCAATGCTCTGTGTATTAATGGTAGATACCTGGAGGTGATAGACTCTGTGTGGATACTTCTAGAGATTAATATCCACATCAGACTAATATAGGTAAAGTGAAGACATTTCTTTTTACCTAGAAGAGATAGAGATTGTGTATAAATCTTGTGGAAGAACAGCACATAATCCTTTTCTAAAACACACGCTAAGGAGGAAAAAAAAGTCTTGCTGTCCAAGGTGAACTGAGTGACAAACGGTGTCTAGAGGTACGGCATCAACAGGCTGGCCCTGTGTCAAGCCAACCGGCAGTTCTGTACCTGCAGCCTGGCCAAGACCCAAGGCAGGGACCCAAACGTCGCTGCTGCAAAAGCGCAATATATGCCAAAGCTGGTCACCGGGGCCCTGCAGCTGCCAAGAGTGTACCATGAGTGACTGCTGGCTTGCACTGTGCAGGGGCACAGCTCCACGCCACCGGCAGCAGGAGGGGATCATTAGTGCTCAAACAGTGTACACATTGGAGCTGCTGTTAGTGTGGAGCTCACTAACACGCCTTTCCACTAAAGAGACAGGCCTGTTATGGAGTAATTCCTCCTCACATGTGAAGTAGTGTGGTGTTCTTCTGCGTGACTGTCCGTAATAAGGAAAAGCCCCTTCCTGGGCATCTGAAGGTGAAAGTACAATACAAAACCTGATGTGCTAGATGAGCAGGTCTAGTGGATGAACAGAGTTTACAGGGGCCAAAGCAAGGAATGTATCACAGAAGTAGCAATACGTAACACTTCTAGAGCACATTCTTCTAAAGATCTTAAAGTAATACACAGAGGAACGTGAGCCCGAGCATCTCTGTTCACTCTCTTGCTCTCAAGGCAGTGACTTCCATGTGTGTTTGTTCCTAATACCATATTATAAAGAAACCAAAATTACTGCTCAGCAGTTTCAGATTTATGTCATGCAGTCTGAGAGATATTTGGTAGAATTGCATGGAGCATAAATTACAATGGAATTTGAATTTGTATATATATAGTTGTCCAGGATGGACAGTAAAAGATGCTCTAGTGAAAGATGTCCCTGCCCTTGGCAGGAGGGTTGGACTAGATGATCTTTAAAGGTCCCTTCCAACCCAAACCATTCTATGATTCTGTGATTCTAAGGCTAATATAGGATGAGAAAAGTTTTTTCTGAAGAAAATCCACACTCCTATGCTTTCTGGAATGCCCAGGAAGATCCTCAGAAGATACTTACTTAGCCACAAACTAAGTAAACTGTGAATTCATCATCCAACTCACTTCATAATAATGTTACCATTAAACAGCTGCTCTTAATGTTTAATAAAAGGTATTTATAAATTGCTGTAACAACATTGTTTACTGTTTGCATTACCTCTCTCAACCTGGTTCATTAGCTGTCATTAGAAGCAGTTTACAGCATGCATTTTGCATACAGAAATGCTGAGTAATAATCTGCATTCAGTCCCACGTCAGCTTCAGCTGTTCCTTTCCACCTTCCCCTTCTTCTAACAGAACTCTCTGAATTACATAAAGTGAACATAAGGAGGTATGGACACTCAGAAAATTATTGTTTTGATTACGCCAGTAAATGTCTCATTCCCTTTAAGGCAATATAAGCTCTAGTTCCAATAGCTTTTAGAAACTCCTACAAAAAAATCAATAAAGAGCTTAAAAATACATGGCATGTAACAGTGAATACTCTCCTTTATTTCACCTTTTAATAGGAGACTACCGGATTTTTCTAATAAGGTTATCATGTTCCACTACAGTGAATGCTTTAGAACAGCAGCTTGTAATTTTACTCATGTTGTGACCTTCTATGCCAAATGGGGCAGCTCAAAATTCTCCTCTTATCTTGCTGTGTGGAACATGTCACATTCCCTTTTGCAGCCTGGAAAGGACAGTACATACCTTACCCAAAGCTCAAAGTCAACAATAATTGATTTAAAATTCTGCAGTGCAGTGCTCCTACTGTCCCATCCCTTTTTGTCCAACCAATGACCAAGAGTAACTTTTCAAACTTTTTGAGTTTGCAGATACTTAAAGTTTCTCTAGTCAAGGGGTGGAGATTTCTATGAACAATTTAAGTCTACTGGCAATTTACAGGTTAGCTAGGGTGAAATGTGAGAGGCAGAGCTGCAAGGATGATGTCCTGGCAGATGTGCAGTAAGCTGTAGACAATAAGGCGTGGAGCTGTCTGACCTCACTCCTGCAGGTAAACTCATCTGCTGTGAGAGACACAGAAAACCTGGAACAGGAGACTTATCATGTTGGGTGATGGGAAGAGGTGGAGGTATATGGCTGGGAAAAGCAGGGGACAATTTGGGAACTAATCTAATGATCTTATGGGACTGATTCATGGGTTCAGATACATTTGAACTAGTGTAATTAGCAGGATTCACGTCATTTAACTTTAGCCATCTGAAAGTTGGTTGTCTAGTCTACACTAGCATTGTAGTCAGTGAAGAGAAATAGGTGCTTGTGGCAGGTTATTCATCCTTACCTAAGATCAGTGTCTGAAGTTGGGCAGGATGGACCCACCTTTAAAATTTAAGATAAGCCAATCCTTAAGCAATCACATAAGAACATAACACCGTTAGAAATGCCTTACTGGGTCAGAGTAATGGTCTATCTAGCCAACTATGTTGTCTATTGCAGTGGCAATAGGCAATGCTATTCAGGAAGAACATCAGAGTCTTACCAATTTTTGCTGCCTTGTACGCCTCCAGCATCCAGAAGAGTTGTATTAGGGACGTTAGAAGTTAAATCCCTTTCTAATATCTTTAGTAGCCATTGACCTGCTGTTCATGAATTTGTCTAATCCTTTTCAGAGTCCACTGATCCTGTTTGCCTCCAGTCTCCTGGTTCCAGAGGTTCATGACCTGCTGCATGAAGAAAAATGTTCTTTTATCTGTTTTAAACCAACCTCCTCCTAGTCCCACTGGCTGCTTCTGAGTCCTTGTTTTGTGTTGCTGAACAACAGCTCCATGTTCAGTTTATTCACTGCCTTCCAGGTTTTGTAAAACTCAGCTCCATCCTCCTTTTGCCTTCTCCTGAGGCAGACTAAGAGCCCCAGCCTTTTAGTCCCCTTGTAAGGCAGCTGTTCTACTCTGCTGTTTTCTGCTGCCCTTCTTTGTGCCTTCCCAAAGTCCGCTACATCCTTAAAATGCAGAGACCAGCACTACACATAGTGTGCGAGAAGTGGGTGCACCAAGGTGGCATATAATGGCAAAGGATGCATTTGCCTTGTTTGCCACAGCTGTTCTGATGACATTCAACATTTTGTTGGCTTTTTTGTCTGATATTGCCAGGCAGTGATTTCAGAGAACTGTCAGAGATGTCTGTAGGGTTTGCTCAAATTTTAATTGCCAGTTCTGAGCTCAGCACCATCCTGTCACTGCGTCCAGAGTTTTCCTCTTCATATCCCTTACCTTACATTTATCTACACCAAAGCTTATCCACCATCTTTTTGCCCTCCTCAGTTTTGTGAGCGCTTTCTGGTGTTCCTCACGAACAGCAGTGCATTTGATCACATCTCATGCTTTTTTTCTCACCAGCATGAGGCATAGCTGAGTACGAAGAACAGGAGTGCCTCGCTCTAAATAGAAATATAATTCAATGTGATGATTTACAACAGAGAAAAATGGAAAACATGTTTACAATATTTTACTTCACCACCCTGCAACTCACCCAGACTTTTCTGAAATCATTCTGCCGTGTTCTGTGTACAGCACAACAGAGTTGCCGCCACCTCCGAGGCTGGATTCAAAGCAGGAAATGTGCGAAGATCACAGACAGACGATTGAAAGTACAGACGGATGGAGTTTAATGCAAAAAGCGTGCAGCAACATGCTGAACAGGCGTGCTTGCATTGTTCCTGCTGGAAGTGTGCTGATCTGTGTGATCTTTTGCAGTAGGAGCATCACAAAATGATTTGGGTCACAACAAAGAAAGAGCTGGCAACTTGGAATTAGTTTGTGTTTTAATTTATGAAACGTATTTTCAACTAGGCAAGATCTGTGGAAAAGACTTTGAATAAATGCAGTGTTCGTGTGTTGCCAAGGCTTCAAATCTAAGCAAGAAAAAGAAGAAACATTTCTGGCTAGGCAGCTCCCGAAATATTCACAGCAAAGTGGCAAGGCACGCATTTCTCATCTATGCTTCAACTGGCCAAGGACAAATATCTCAACTTAATAAGCATTACTACCAGTTTTCAGGAAAGGCAAAATTGCCTCTCCCCTTTGCCCGGCTGAGTGAGGGGACAGCCCTTGCCCTGCCAGAGGACATGCAGCGTCTGGCCAGCCTTTCCATCTCCATTCCTCTGTGCCCTTTGCCCATGCTGCCAGAGAGTGGCAGAGCTGCAGACCTTTGAGCACAAGACTTGGCATTTAAAATAAAAATACCACTCTTGCTCTCTTTTTTTTTTTTTTTTAAGGAAAGCCTCCACTCAATCACAGTAGCAACAGTCAATCTAATCATGTTCAGGATTTAATTTATCACACTTAAACCAATATGATAGAACTTGCTCAGGCAGCAGGATGTAACAAATATACTCAGAAATTCCTGATGAAGAGAGAAGCCAGAAGAAGGCATTTCACAGGTTTGTCCCTCATTACGTAGCTGACTGCTGCTGCCCACTCCCTCTTCCATCACTTGTACCTGGATGGAAAAAGACCTTTAGCTGAGGGTTTCAGCAGAGCTCAGGCTAGCTCTGGCTTCAAAGTCAGACCAGATGAGTCCTGGTACTGCAGGAAGATCCTAAACTGGTACAGCAAAAGCTGACATGAATGTAGTTGAACAAATTGTTTAATGGTAAGGCTCAGATTTACATTTCAGTCCCTCAGCAGATGAGAGCTCAGAACCCAGCTCTGTCCTTCAGCAGAGATGGGACATGCCAGTCCCAGGATCTAATGCTGCCTATTCTTGCCTACACAGGTAACACTGACTCAGGGGAGTAACTGTCTACAGAATTGATTCTTTATATGGAAATATCAACTCACAAGAACCTTTCCAGTGCCAGCTCCAAAGCTGGTGTTTATTCATTTTCATTTCTAAAAAGATACTCAGTCCTCTGTGTGAGCCACAGCTGGTGCATAATGACAGTCGATGCTTGCCTGCACGCTCACAGCACCACCGGTTTCTGACTTATTGCATTAAAGCAATGTACTTGGGGACAACCTGAGTACGAAAGGCACTGTATAAATCCAAATTCTATTAGACACTTCATGCAATACATGTTCATTGTATGGTACTTCACCAGGGCTTTATCTTAAAAAGAGAATGGAACACAAGACTTAGAAAAATGGTTTGCTTACAATCAGCAAAGAATTATTATTCTGGTGCCGTGCTAATACATTGTCCTACAAATGCCAAGGCAGCCTGATAAGAGTTCCACTGTTTAAGTTGAAGGCCTCTGTTCTGTCTTGAGATATTTGGGCTACATTGTTATTCTTAAATAATTTCTACTTATAATATGGAGAGTGGGTCTAAATTGAAGACAATCTTGTGCTATTTTTTTTCTTCTGCTCAGTTCTAACTATTCAAGGCCATTCCCAAATATTTAATTAATTCATTTAGTCTGAATAGTTGGTATTTTTCAGCATCCAAATGCAATCTATCAGTGGATTTCAGTAAATCATCCCTGAAAGCTTTTTTTTACTTAGATACTGTTTTTGCACAGCATCAATCATTCTACTCTTTGACAGGAAAAAATGTTTTCTAAATCTGGCTTGCTTTATTGTTCTCCATTACATAAATAAAATGATTTATGGAACAAGAAAAGGAAAGAAAGAAGAAAGAGGAATTGTCTGATCTTTTTAGAATTATTTTTTCTTTACCCTGAGATTTATGCTTTTTTTTTTCTCCTGAACTTGTGTTTGCACCAAAGAAGAATCTCAACTTTCTGCTGACCTCTGCTTCGTATCTTTTGCACCATGCCTGGAAGATTAGTAAAATGTCAGACTACTCCTCAGTTTTGGGCGAGATAACACAGGAGACCTGAAGAGCTCTCATGAGCCTGACAGCACCGTGTTTCTCAGAAACCTGCAGTCCAGCTGCTTCAGCACGGCAGACTGGGTGAACAGGATCAGAGCAGGGCGCTTCCTATTGCTGCACGAGGCGGTGGTCTCGCCATGGAAACATGGGTGCCAAACAACACACACACACACAAATGCACATGAATCAAAATTATTAGTTGCTATGGTGATGGAAGACAAATGATGCTTTTTGCAGATTCATTGATGGCGCCGTGTCAGATAATCAGGTGCCACGGGACTGCAGGAATTCTTCATCAGGTTCTGCCTCCAGCTCTCTTCAGTTACAACTGAGTCAAAGATACTCAGAGAAAAAAAATAATACCTGTAGCTAACTCTCAGCTGTGAGCCTCTGCTCCTGTGAAGAGAGTGTGAGAGCATGGCACTTTTGTGGCTGCTCCAACGGACGTTGATGTGGTTGATGGTCCACTACCGGATTTAATGGATTGCAGACTATCCCTGAGCTGGCATAGTTATGCTGGTTGGTCTGGATACATGTGACTGTCACCCTCTTGTGAAATACCTCACGTCTTCTGTGGTACTTAGGTGCCCAGGACTAACACTGTGCCTGAAGCCAGGAGAGAGGCTGAAGTAAGGCATCGCTGCAGTTCCTTACATAAATGTAGCAACAACAGCTATCGACACTACATTCCCATTATACTTTTTTATTGAAGAATCTTAAAATAGCAGGCACCACCAAAGTATCCATATTTTGCAGTATAAACGGTATGCAGAGAAACATGACTGGCAGTATCTTCGTGGAGCTCTGGTTTAGAGAAAAGGTCTGGATAAGAAAAATCTTAGAAGTAACTTAACTGGCTTTGGTATACCATTTTTCTGGGGCAGACAATACTAGGGAAGGATCATTTATCATAGGTACATTCTTGTAATATTCAGAGAAACAATTTTTCAGCTCTGCGTTATCTATTGCTGCTCCTTTTATGTTCTTATTGCTTACTATGAGTTTCTGTTCGAGAGAAAAAATTAAGTATATTTCAGAATGATTGGAGTCCCACATGCAGTTTTTGTGTGATGTATTCAATATTTTATGATTCCTTTCTTCTTAAGTACTTCTAAATAGCAGTACCTTGTAGGCTGACTAAGAGAAATCGGATTTGCTTTTATTGACCATAAGTATATGCACATTATAAAAGGAGATGGAATCATATATGTGTGGGGAAAGCTTAAAGGTTGAACTATTACATCGCTAAAGGAAAACAGAAGTCTGCTGGAAATAAGAGCTGTGTCTTTTGACCTTTATGTCATCACAGTTTTGAAACAATGCAAGATTAGAAGTCAGAGCTAAATTTTTGTTCAAAGCCTGACGTTGTATGAATTGTCCTGGCAGCAGCAGGTTAAACATTTTTCCCCTCTGAGCAAAGCAGCAGTGGCTAAAGGCTGGACCCATGGTCCCGGTCTGATTGTCAGGTGGGAAGGGAGGGCGCTTCCCAGGGTGCTGGCGGGCGGCAGGACCCCGGCTCTTGCAGCTGTGTGCTGATCTGTCAGACCTCAGGCAAGCTGTTTTATCTGTCCAGCCTCTACCTGCGCTTGCTTTGGTTTTATCTATGCAGACTGCAAGGCATCGATGTCTCTTGCTGAGTGTTTGAACCCCTGTAGCAAAAGAGGTTCCTCACTTTGGTTTAGATGTGTGAGAGATGTCCTGGGATTCACGGAGTTTGTGAAGCACGTTCCCCATACCTATTGTACTACGTTAGGAATGGAAAGAAGGCTACAAAATCATACCGTATCCTTTGCCTGTGTACATATGGTCATAGCAGGCTTAGTCTACCAACAAGTGAAAAAAATATAAGAGTTGTTAAGGTAAATAAGAAATTCAGTGACAAAAAAGCTTTGCAATTGGAGATTGAAATTACTGAGGTTTCCTCTGGAGTATATAGCTGATTATTAAACCCTCAAACTTTAGAATATCAAGAAATAAAGACTATTACTGTATATATTTATACATACACTATGATAATGATTGTTATCAGAATTTTCAGGCTGCTTGTGTCAGGATGCGTTTCACTGTACACAGCAAGGCAGTGCAGAAACACCCGAGCTACAGGCAACTGACTACTGGACAGCAAGAAAATTAGCAGGGAAATGCAACCTGTATGGAGCTTTTGCCTCCACGGTTGGATTGGTTCCAGTAACTGAATTTGCTTGTTCAAGCAGACTTTGAATATTAGCAGACTGAGTATTAGCTGCCATGATGCTGAAGAAGGACCAGCAACAGGTTAACATGCTCACTTCTCCATGGAGCAAAGGAGAACAACCGCTGTTGTATACAGTCACATCTGGGGTCTGCTCTGCATTTTCCCAGGCAGACAAGACTGGGAGATTATAGAGCTCTTTCTATGTCTTCTGGGATGCCTTACATGATTTCTTATTTACATTAGTGGAAATGACATACTGGAAGTTAATTTTATAGACCATTGTAATCATTGATGTAAACACTAAGCCCATTCACTCAAATAAAAATTCTGGAGCTTATTCAATCAAGAAAATATATTGAGTTGATTTATGCCCCTGGGTCAGGAGGTCTGTGCGAAGCTTTGAGAACCATCTTTCTCTGCAGTGCAAGAATGGTGGTTGGGGAGGTCAGCGGGGAAGGTGAGCCGGGAGCGGAGCATGAAAACTGCTCCCTTGCCAATGGTGAGTTGGGATGCAGAGCAGCAAGAGCTCTGTGCTGTGACCATGGTCTCTGGCTCTCCTGTGTTTGGAGACTGAACTTCTAAAGTCTGACCCAATATACAGCAGGTGGGAGCAGAAAACCCTCACAGCCTGCTCAGCCTGGTAGGACTTCAGCAGATGCCAGCCTTGGAGTGCCTTCCAGAAGAAGCCACCTTTCAGGGCAAGTCTGAGGAGCGAAGCTGCACACCGAGTAAACATTTTATTTTCTATGTTATAGCTGCTATCTGAAGATGACACTACAGTGTTAAGAAGCATTTTAGCCTCTTGGCAGGTGGAACAACGGTGCAGTGACAACTGCTGCTGCCCACCCCGCACTACTGGAAATTATAGTCTCTTTCAAGTCCTCGGCAGACTTACATTTCCTGACTTCACTGTGCGGATGTGGAGCCAGCCTCATGGCTGAGGGCTGGGACTCTACAAGTCTGTCTTCTTGCTGCACTTACTGAGTCCTTAACAAAAAGAATGCAAAATGCAAAGCCAAGCCAGTAAAGGAAAAGGGAACTCTTTGTACTTTGTCAGTTCTGGCTTTTTAGAGCAAACCTGTTTAACACGAAATCGTGTTCAAGGACCAGTCCATCTAAAGGAAAAAGTGAATATTAGGTAGACAGTATAAGAAAGAGGATAACATTCTCTGATGGACAGCCCAGTGCTGTATGCTCGTAACATTTTTGTTAGGAAATGTACTATGCTCATGTATGAGTTTGGAAAAAAAAAAAAAATCCATTTCTAGTCATTGTCAAGATAGGGAGAGAGAGAAAATCCTTTTCTGGAACAAATGAACAAAAGAAAACAAAATTCAAGGTCACAGCTAAATGTAACACAAGAAAAAAAGAAAGCAAGTCCAATAGGCATCAAGTAGCTTTTCAGATACACTAATCTAATGAAACCAATTGTCCCTGACCTATTCTTTTAACATTCTGAAAATGCAAACATACACTTACAGCCTGTGTACTTGCAAAAACCCACCCAGACAGGAGGGCCCTTAGGACAATACAAACACCAGAGAGAAAGAAAACAAAAGCAAGGCTAAAGTACGTTGTCAAGATTATTGACCTTATGCCCTATGTAGCAGCAATACCTAAACCAAAGACTCCACTTTGCGTGTCGCCCACTAACATGCAGGCTATTCACAGGCAGCTCTGTATGTAAAAGTCAACTTCAGAATACTTTCAGCTCATGATGAAACTGCTCTCAGAGGCATCAAGCTGCTGTGTATGCCCATCCTCTGAAATGCAAATACAGGAGGTATCTGCACTCGCAGTTAGCTCACTTGCAGTTAGCAAAGCGAGAGGCAGCACAGACTTCATCCATCGAGCACCAGGACAAGCTTTTGCTGCCCCAGCTTTGTTGCCGTCTCCGCATATGCTGCCATCTCCCCTCCTGAGTGCAGCGCAGGCATGCGACTTGGAAAAGAGCTGGGTTATGCTCTCCAGTTCACGACCAGCTTTCTGGCCAACGGAGCAGCCTCCTGGCCAACTTGCTGCAAACTTCAGATGGTATGAGAGAGGGAAGGGCAGGCAATATCAGTGACTTTCATTGCAGAGAAAAGCTTAAACTCTACTTGGGACTCTGACAGAGAACGTGATGTCTGAGCAGAGAGAAGATGGATGGAGCCATGCAAATCCTCGGCACATTTCCCTGGTGAGAGCAGCACCTCTGTAACAGTGAGATTGCCAGAGCAGGCTCGGTGAAGCCATAATTTCCAAGTGATCCTAGGCCATGCTCAAGATTGCCACAGTCTTAGGACATGAATGTGCCAGGAGAGGGACAAAATGATCTACACTTTGCAATCCTGACTTTGCAAGGTGAGACCTACCTGTTGCAGCAGGCATTGTCTGTGGCATTTTCCTGAACTTTCCCCTCTCCCTTACACCTCAATTCAGCAAATTGTTCAGAGAACTCAGCAACAGATAAAAAAATTTGAATTACTCCTCTGAAGAAAACTCTTCCAAGTTTTGGAATGAGGAAAATTTCAACCTTTCCCAAGACGCTGCTGAAAGAGGTAGACCCAAGCAAGCCAAGCCAAGCAATTCCTCTTGCCTCTCATGAAGCAGTGGATGTGGCTTGAAAAGCAAGGTGATGGCTTTCATTTCACCTTTAACCTTTTGGCATATGGAATCTTGAGAAAAAAAACACTAATGGAAATTCCTAGACTGGTGGCTGAAATAAAATGAGATTAATAATATCAAAAATATCAAGAATTTTATTAATGCTGAATATTGAAAATAATAAGGGGGATAAAGTGCCAGTTAGCAACTGGGCACTTTAGATAAATGTCACATAGCGAGTATTGGCATTAATTTGCTGCATAGATTGTTCTGACATGTCACATTCTGGACAAAACATAAGAGCTGTGCCTTCTGTGGCATTTCAGAGCTCAAGATGCATGGACTGAGCCCAGGAATCCTTGTAGTGTGTTTTCTCTCTTATGAGATTTTTGACTTGAAACTGCATTTGTCTATCTTTAAGCGCTACATGGTGCGGGTTCCCATAATTTGCATTTCAAACTTGGCAGAGGAAGAAGAATAAAAATACATAAGGCAAATTTTACCATTATCTCTGAATTTCTGTGGTTTTTATCAGTTTCAGTCAGAACCCAGCATGTCTCTGTAAGGCTGTTTTTTAAAGAAAAAAATAGGAATTTCAGGTTGCTAGAGTAAAATATATTGATAAAAAAAGGAAGAAAAAAAAATTGGAGGAAAAGCGTATACCCGTGCATTAAAACAATCCTCCAGAATTATGAACCAGGCATAAAATATGCATTCTTAATTGTGGGAGACATTTCCTGACGAGAATCAGTCATAGTCTTTATCAGTCTGAGACTGCTTCTTGCTGCTGTCATCTTGGGTTGCAAGTAAACAGGGCTCTGATCACATAAATCTTTACAATTCCAAGAAACAGCTTTGAGACAGTTTTTAATCAATGGCAGTGGGGTTACAAATGTGTGCATGAGCTCTGAATCCAGCTTTTGTCTCCTTCTAAAATTCTTTCTAGTGACAGTGAACTTTCTTTTTGACTCCACTGCCAGCCTTTAATCATGCAAATGTGCATTTAAATTTACTTAATAGTAAAGCAAAGTTTACTCTGCATTTTCAGAAGGATT
The DNA here is from genome assembly GCF_965183815.1 of Platalea leucorodia. NCBI lineage: Eukaryota > Metazoa > Chordata > Aves > Pelecaniformes > Threskiornithidae > Platalea > Platalea leucorodia. Next base: position 21,511,084 of record NC_138827.1, on the reverse strand, counting down.
CTAGAGTTTGTACGTTCCTTAATGATGGCAGCCCCACCTGAAACCCTCTGATGAAGCCTGAAAATGGGATATGAAGTCAAACATCTGTCATATTCCTCCACCTTTGAAATTTCACTCCCTGAAAAATATCTCAAGATAGGTATTGCTGATCATTATTGAAGCATTTCCATTACTTTATGTTGCAAAAGAGAAATTCTGATCCTGCAAATACAGACCAGTATTTTGGTAGTACTGAACTGGATTGAGCAAATGGAACTGCTTAAAACTACCAAGAAAAAAAAAGGGTTAGTTTTAACCAGAATTAGTTCTCCCGGTTAATTCCCTAGATAGCTAGAGAAATGGTTATACCACCACAAGTAAGAAACAGAGCAGGAACAAATGTCTGGTGCTGAAAGAAAGGAAGGATGTTTCTTTCAGTGTCAATGCTGGTCTAACGTGATTATGGAATAGCAGCTAGTGTAGCCCATTTGAAATCAGCATGCAAACCACAGTAACAAATTACACTTCTGCTTGTGCATTTGTGGGCTTGGAAGCACACCTAGGTGTGCAGCAGACACATTCATTCTCATGTTGTCTGGGAGTGTGCATCCAACAAACCCCATTTCCCTTACTCCATTGACAAAGTTTGACTAATATGCATTCCTTTTATAAGCTTAGTTAGCTCTCATAACACAGTATACAATCCCTTCTGCTTTCCACACATTCCCCTTATCTTCAGTTCTATACACACAGAAATAGCTGCATTTTTATTTTGGCTGATTCTTAGACAATTTATAGACTATAAAACTTAATCCACAGTGGGAGACAGAAGGAACAAAATTTCAGTTATTTTTCTCTTTGAAGCTCTCCAAGCTTTTTCTAAACAATACACATTTATTTGGATAATAGAACTTTAACCTTTTTAGATCAAACACGCTCTCTTCACATTTCTACTGTAGCAGAGTGGCTGTATTCCATACTGGAAGCTAGCTGTTAAAGCTGAGGGAGTGCACGGACCACAGCAAGCACATGGGGACACCAGAGGGGTCCAAATATGGTGAAAGCACAAGGATCTGATCAAAGTGAGGCCTTCTCAACAGAGCGAATCCTCTGCTTAATCCAAAGCTTGCAATGGGGGGCCTTTTCACTTACCTGTTCTAGCTTCTTTCAGTAGGTGAAGAAAATCAAATTAATATCCTCCCATGGGTACCTATTTGTCTCACAATGTCCCTAAGCACTCCTCTTTGAATGTTCCTAAAATGGAATACAATTATTTGAGAAGATGCCTAAAAACCTCTGAGAGATGAACAGGCAGGCTGGTATCAAAAGGGGTTTTTAGTAGCTGTTTTTTTTTTTTTTTTTCCAGCTGAGGACAATCAGACAAATTAGAAGCTCCAGGCAGTTGCAAACGATACAGGTAAACAGAAAAATGCTGATAATAGTAATGATTGGTTTTCACATTGGGAGTTCTGAAGGTCAAAAGGAGGAGAACTTGAGGCAGCAACAACCAGTTTTCTGAAACTACTGGTAAGTGTCTGATTGTTCTACTAACAAATGTTGTTGAATATTTGGGGTTATATGTTTCCAGTTCATGAAGAGTTTTGCTTTCTGAACAGTTGAGATCGGTTGGTTATTTGCAAGAAATGCATTTATTACTGTATGGAGCTTTATCAAGATAGCTAAAGTAAATCCTGCTCACGGAGCATTGAATGACAGTGGCCCTCAGAGTGAAAACAAAAGTAATATGATTTACTAAGAAAAACTGTCATTAGAGAAGCCCTTATGTAGCCTTACTGTTTAAAGAGGAAATATAAACCATCTTCAAATGCAAACAGAGCTCTTTTTTTCTATCACTGCAAATGTTAACTGCTCCAATAAAAGAGTGCCAAAACTGCACACATCTGTGTAAAATGGGTGCTATTGTTTATACATCTGCTTAATATCTCTACTGAATTTGTATTTAGACATTAAAAAAGGAATAACTGCATGAGCCCACCCCAAACCATCATTCTCCTTGGCGATTTGCCTCCACAAGGGATATAAGTGAGAGATGGCTATTAAAATTAGAGAGGAACAACACAAGAGTCAGTAGAGCATTAGAAGAGCATTCAAAGTACCAGGAGATGAGGAAAGTCTATCTTTATTTCCTCATTGACCTTCATCATGCAGCACAAAAACTTGGATGTAGTGCAGAGGCCTGGCTGGGGAGTTCCTGGACCATCTGATGACTGAAGAGCACTGGATGTGCATATGGGTACAGCCCTAATAACCAGCTGTATTGCAATTATACCTGAAGAGCAAACTTGCTTTTCGTACCTACAGCTCAAGTCCCACAGCTCTTTTCACAATCACACAGTTCACTGTGAATATACAGAATATTTTGAAGTAACAAGGTTCTCAGTACTAGAAATAGTTGCACTATTATTCTGAGCTTGACAATTGGGAAAATTTTCCAAATTCAGATGCTGCACATTTGAGCTCCTAAACTGATTTGAGTTTGAGGCAGATACTGCAGAACCTGAAAAGAACAGCTGCAGCCACGTCTTTTCATGTTGCTAAGTTCATTCTCAGTGTGAGCACAAAAGCTGCTTCTAGAAATTCTAAATTTAGTATTCACTGAACAGATTCCTAAAACATTGGAGAATATTTTTAAATGTGATGGTTTCCTGGCAAGATACACTGAATACCGGCGTACTATGTATTATCTTCCAGATCATGTTTGGTCTTAGGACTGAAGGGAGTAAATGCAAGGAGACTATCCCCTTGACTATCTAAATGTCACTAGGTACAGCTGTATCTTTAGAGTAGACTGCCATAAGCTAATGCAAAGACATTCCCAGACCAGTACTTCTACTGGATAGCCTATTAAGCAGGAGAAGTGTTTGGTTAGAGGAGATACAAGCATAGCTCAGTGCAGCAGGGGGAACTGTTCACCTGCGCATTACAGATCCTGGGACAGTAATTAGCACATTGAGCATAATGTTTTGCAGGTTTTTTTCCAGGGCACTGATAACCCAAAACCTGCCTGCACATCAGTGTCATAATCCAGCCCTAAATTAGGGGAAAACAGCCTGGATCCTATACAAGTGACAAGAGGTGGGGAGAGGTAGAGGACCTGGCCCAGTTATGCCTGGGACCAGGAATGATACAAATATGTATTTTGAGACTTTTTCCTCTCCCATTTAGGAAAATGTCTGTAGCTGCAGTGGAAATAAATCAGCTGGCAAGCAAGCACTCTGAGAGGTTTGTTATTTTTTTTTTCTTCTTAAGTAATAGCAGTTTTGTTCCTCCTGGTTTATGCCTGTGTTATGTAAAAGAGTCATGTAAGAGAGAGCTGTGGATTTTGCTTTCCACGTAATGCTGTGAAAGTAGTGTAATCAGGTTCAGGCAGTGAGGGTGTGGCACTTTGCCAGCATTAAGCCTAAGTAAACTGCAAGAGAAATTGAAGCAGTTGGTACTGACCGAACTGTGGCCCCAGATTAAGCTGAAACCTTGCTAGTGTCATGGTGGGACTATTGAAGAGTTATAATCCCATTGGTTTGAACTAGCAAGGGTCAGCTTCACTCACATGATGAACAGCAGAAGGGAATCTTCACCAAATTATTATCAAATGAGTAGAGACTTAATGCTTCGAAAAGTGAAACTGTGAAGGCTGCCGTTATGAAATTACTGCCTTAGAGTAATAGCAGAATTGTTCCAATTCTCTTCATTGCTCCTGTGGATTAACTGATTTTATATTATTTCCCAGTGATACATACTGTACTATTTATTGCTGTAATGAGTAAGATTCCAGTGTCATAAATAACTTTGCTTGCACAATGTGTGACTTTGTTTTATGGATCCACATTAATGTATTAAACTAAATTTCACTGGAGATAGCTTTTGCTACAGTGAATCCAGAGAACACATTTACAAAGAGACAGCTGCTTGGATGACCTTGTGTTTGAACTTTGTTTTTTTGCAAAAAAGATTTTATAAAAAGCAAGAAAGAGCATAAAGTAGGTTCATGGAGGATACGAGACAACTGAAGCCAATATGAGGATGCATTTCTTTCTTCCAAATGTTACTTCCTTTAAGACACATGTGGTGAACACCTACAGCTTTTGTAGTCTTACCGACTTCAGCTGAGCAGTTGTTATGAATAATTACTAATGTGGGACAGGTAAGTGATGAAAAATTGCTTTTGTCAAGAAGCGGTGCAGGTGAGCACTAGGCAGAGACCTGCCCTTCTGGGGAGATTAGGCAGGCTGCTCAGAGGGTGCTAGAGCCTGACTTACCTTGATTTCTCCCAAAAGTGCTGAACAGTCACAGTATACATTTACCTCAGCTCACCATATCTGAAACATGGTCTGTTCTTTTAGGTTCCTCAACCTAGCAAGTGAAAAAGATTTCTCAAAGACTATCAACAATGAGTAATAATCAGATTAATCAGTAATAGTCTTGTTTTAATTTTAAAAACAATGATAATGAATTAAAATCTGTTATAAAACTACCCTGTTGCATGAATCACGATAGTCACTTCAGTGTGACGCACTGTTTATCGTCGCAGTGTTGGATCTGTTGCCCTCTGAGATTCTCTATGGGCTGTGAGGGAAAGAAGAAATGGAAGGCTACTTCATAACAGACAACTGGAAGACAACTCTCGTAATATTTGAATGGCCCCGGTTTAAAATCCCAACCTACAAACCTATCAAGAGCTGAGGAGAGGAGGATTTTCCTCCCCACCTCGGCCTGCTGAAGGAGCCACCCTGCTGGCCCTGCATCGCCTCCCAGGCAGCGGCGCCTGCTCCCATTGGGTGGCCACAGCACCCACCTGTGTTCAGGTTGGGTGGACATGGCGTCTCTTTGGATTTGGTGGCCAGGTAGGGCCGGGGATTGGTCAACGGTGGCTGCTCCCTGGTGGCCGGCTGAGGGGAGCGGGGCCGCCATGTTGGCAGCTGCGGTGGCTGTGATGGGAGGCTCCAGCCTCTGCTGTAGCTCACTGAAATCAGTCAGAGCATTCACTTGTGGCGCAAAGACTGGCACACGTGTCCCCTCTGATGACATACAGCAGCCTTCATTAGGAAATCCGGCGGCAAAAGTGCATAACCATACCTATAATTCAATGCAGAGGCACTGGTACCTGCTGAAGTTCAACGGCAGCTGGTTCCTGCTGTCTCTGCTAGCATAAACCCCATGAGCTACAGAAGGAGCCTTGAAGAAGATCAGGGACATGTCTGCATAGCATAGTGTAGGGTTGTGCAGTGATACTTAAGCCAGCTGTAAATGAGATGCAAATGTTAGCATGGTGAGTTAACATTCACCTCCTCTGGGCATATTTACCCGCTTTCTGGGATGCGGGGCCATGCGTCATCGCCTGACACTGTTTCACTGAAATACCTGCTGACATCTGGCAGTGCCAGTATGAAGCACACAATGTCGATGCTTGAGGTACAAAAGCTAATCCATTTGTAAAGTTATATTCCTTAGATATTCCCAGATAGCTGGATCATTTGCTTTTCTGTTTAGTCAATGCTAACCCATAAGGTGAAGAATCTATATATGTGGTTGTTATTTATATTCAGAAAAGCTTGGGTGTGTAGGCACATACCCAGGTGCTGTTGAGTGTTGCGATTCCTGAATTAGCCCAGACAGACTAGCCGTGCAGCAGAGACCTCTGCGGGGTCTGGCTTCTGCTGCGGAGGAGCAGCATGTGGATGTCAGTGCCACCGTAAGGCTGCAGGCAGTACCGGAGCTTCCTTTCGCCTCCCAGGCAGGTGTCAACTCAAATGCCAAGTGGTGATAATTTGAATTGTAGCAAGGGCCATCCTTGTATCATCTAATTTGACAGATGCTTCATTTTAGTGCCACAAGTAAGTGACATTTGGAGATATGCTCACCTGCTTTTTCTCCCAACCAAGGAAAAGCTGAACTTGTAAGCCTTGCACTACCGTTGAGGATAACTGAGTGCCACTGAAAAGCCAAAGTGAAAGGGCCAGTGCAAGGCAAGGAACATGTCCAACTTACAGTAAGGACTGTCTCACTAATGCTGCCTACAGGGATGGGACTCACCACTTCTCCAAAGTTTTATTTCCATCTTGTGTTCTGAGGGATGATGTAAATGTACAAAAAATTCATGTTCTTTGCAAGACAGACACAGAAGACTATTTGCAGTAAATAAGAAATTTCATCCTTCTCATCTTTGTCCTATAAACCTGCTCTGGAGAGCTCACATTTTTAAAAGACAGCTCTCTAACACTTCCGTAGCAGGAAGGGGGAAAAGGCACATTTTTTGTTCAGTTGTGAAGTGGTACAATATTGCAGATTTGCCCTCTGGAACTTTCCCAGTGTGTATCAGTCCATAAAACTATAGAGCACTAGAGAAAGAAATATGCTTTCAAGAGGTGAACTCTGACGTTAGGTGGTAGACAGAAATCATCAGTAACTTCCATCCTGCAACATGTAAGAAGGTATAATGATCCACAGGCACCGCAAAGCAACATTTTATGCCTATTGTGTTGATAGCAGGGTTTCTGGGCTACACCGGTATTACAAACAGTTACTGTCATTATGGTGTCTTAAGAAACGAGTCAGCTAATAAAGACAAAGTTTGTTTTGTGTTGTTTTGGTTCCTTTTTTTAAAGCATAGAAAATAATATCCGTTCAGCTCAGGTATCTTAGAAAAATGTTCCCTTCTACCAACAAAGGAAAGATGGGGGGAAGCATAAGACAACAGCAGATACTTCTTTTTTGGAAGAAAGAACAAGAAAACAGTGTAGCAGCAAGATTTGTGCTTATTAAAAGATAGTGCTAGAGCTCTAGGCAACATTTATCAGACACAGTCACAAAAGTCTAGTGTGGGATTTACCACTGCCTATCACTGGGAAAAAATAACAACTAATGAAGCCTGCATTTGTTCAAGCAAGTCAAATATCCCATTAAAAATCCTAGTTGGCATTTCCAGGTAGGAAAAGCAAGAAAATACATTTTTCCAGAGGGGTTATTCGCTAGAAACAAATCTAACGGAAGTTTTTCCCCGGTGGCCTGACCAGCAAGCTCCCGATGCTGACTGCCTTGTATGTGAGGTATTGAGGTGTGGAGGACTGGCCTTGGCCGCCCAAGATGGTCATAGGTTAGCGTGGATCATTGCACCGCTTTGATCCAGATAATAAGATAATAATAATTTCTTACCTCTAATAGCAAAAGAAAAAACAAATGCTTCCCTCTCCAAAATCTCAGCTCCTTGGAGGTGCTTCAGGCAGGCCTCCTGGTAGAAAACTGTCCTGGCTCTCAGCAGGCGGTGGCACGCCTGTGGCACAGTGCCTTTGAAGCGCTGCACGTATGGTTCCTATGGCCAGGACAAGAATGGGCAGCAGAGGCAGGGTTGGTTTGTTTTTCTGGGGCGCATGGGGGTGGGAATTTTATTTTAGCCCAAATCTGACATAGGTTGCGTTTTGGGAGCGTGTTTTCCTCCATGTCTGGTCATGCAGAGGGGGATTTATTTCCTTTTACCTGGGCTACGTGACGTGTGGATGCAGCTGTAGTGAGGGAATGGTGCACAGCTAATGACTCCTGCTTTCTGAGTCCACATGCCAGATAAAACTTGTCAGCAGACTTTATCATCTAGTAACTAGTCTTTTAAGTATGTGTGTTCATTACACGATAAAAAAAATTAAACAAGAGACCCTAAATACAATGCTTACACAAGGATTTAAACATGTATATTCTTTGTATTGCCAGAAGTAATTCTTTCTCCTGCCTTACTGTGAATATACAGTACACTATTACCATACTTAATCCAGACATATTTAATTACGAAATATTCTCAATTTAGCCTTCTTCCAGTTAATTGATTTGTTTCCTAACTGGTGTAGCATGAGCAGAAACCTCTGCTCTACAACTACCTGAAAGGAGGTTGTAGTGAGGTTGGGGTCAGTCTCTTCTCCCTACTAAGAAGCGACAGGACGAGAGGAAACGGCCTCAAGCTGTGCCATGGGAGGTTTAGGTTGGATACTTGGCAGTGATTGATAGGTTAACGGTTGGACTTGATGATCTTAAGGGTCTCTTCCAACCTTAACGATTCTATGATTCTGATTCTATGATCTGTATCTGGCAGAGTGTCCAGGGAGGAAAAGAGAGAACATGGGTTTGGGAATGTGTAAATTGCCTGTTGCATGACACGGAAGCATCAGAGAGGGGGTAGATATATGCTTCATACATATACTGTGTGAGCTTGACAGGTCTGTGTCTGCCCCTTGGTCTCTTGTAAGATGGTCCATGAATACCAGGAGTCAGATTTCTGCCCATTCGCACATGCTCTCTCTTCCTACAGAGTGCCATTTAGATTATCAGTGGCTTGGTCAAGTGCAGTAGCATTTCTGACTGCAGAGCACATACCCAGACCGAAATTCCCAGTGTGTGGAGAAGTAGTAGGAAGAGCTGCTGACTCCAGACCAGATGCTCATTTGAACCACTACCTGCAAGAAGCAAAAATGCCTAAAAGTATCTTACAGCAAAATTATATTTTGTTGGCGTATTATCAATATTTAACTCACTGTAGACCAAGGTATTCAAACTACTGTATTTTAGTTATCACCACTAGAATCAGCAGAACATCAAAACCCATACTGCTTCATTTTTTCTCCATTTGCAAATATCTTTGGTGAAAGAAATTGAACAATAATTTTACTTTTAGTAAGGGTAATTGTTAGAAAGGATCCTCTAGTAAAAGATGATGATTAAAGTGTTTTTGTACATTTTTCACTCCTACAGAATTTAATGTACAAGTTGTTGTCTTTTTCTCACAATGTGCAAGCTCAGAGGTAAAGAATCTATAAGACAGACGAATGTGTGTGTGGGATACAAAAAAAAAAGATTGCAAGCTAGTCTTTAATCCGATGGTAATCTCTATTTTTAAGGCAGCATGCTTTGCTTTCTGTGTATTAATTAAAGTATAAACCGGCTGCTAAGCTTATCTTTACAAAGTAGGAACTATTAATATTCTTCTTTTTTGTGCTTCTTTTTATTGGCTTTTCAGCTAAGGCACAGAAACGCCAGCTGAACCAATTAGCTAGCTAAAGTTTAAGGCTTATTACACATGCTAAGAAATGAAATTCTTGAACGTACAGTAATGAGGTACCTTAAAATGCAAGAGAGTGGGCAGATGTAATCAATCAAAATAAATCCATCGGTGATACTCTCTTTAACATTTTATTGGTAACTATAAAGTGAAAGTAGACCAGCAGTGATCAGAATAGAAACCCTCTGATTAAAATTCAATTTGTTCTCCCTTTCCATAGTTGAGAAGACTCCATTCAGCAGGTAAGGGTGAATGCACTCTGGGAAAAACAAGCAGAATTAAATGAAGACATCATCCGATTCAGATCTGGAAAAATAAACCTTCTGCTTCTCCCTGAAATAAGCAGCCTGACATTACACATTAGCATTGTAAAGAGAGTAAAATAAATCCGAGAATTGGAAAGATTGTGTGTTTTAGATAAATATTTTTGTTGTTGTTGTTGCCTGAGACCATATATTTTTGTTTTCAACTCATTAACCTGAAGACAGAAAGAAATTAATTCTTGGGAATGCTGTAATGTACTAGGAGTGTTTTAAGGTTCAGTACTCAATGCAATTCATTTCCTCAACACTTAGCAATAATGCTCACATACATTTGTATGTATAACATATGAATATGAGCTGGTACTGTAGTGGCAAGAGTGCTTTTGTCCTGTGAGGAAGCTGTCTTATTGCAGACTGTCAACTCAGACCGACTGTGTTGAATGCCACCGGCTGGCACCGGGGTGGGATGGTCGGTTTCTGCATTGGACAAGTGGGGCTGCGGGAGTAGGCGTATTTTGAAGAGAGACTTTCAAAGTTTTATTCTCTGAAGTGCCCTTAGTAGCTCTGCACTTAAGGGGCTACCTCCCCTGCTTTGAAAATGTATCCCTGGCCTTATATTTTTTTAATCCTCTTCTAAAGCTTAATTCTCCTTCTGGTAGTGGCCACACTCAGCAGGGACTGAATCAACTCCTGCTGTCTTCAGCAGGAATTCAGGGCAGGTAAGCAAGAGTCTAGTGGGTACCTAAATCGTCTGCTAATACCAACCCTTGGCTATTACACATAGCGTAAGCTAATATACACATCTCTATCTCGGTGACTTTGTCCAGGCAGAAACCATGCAATTTGATACAGAGAAAATTCTTTTCAGCAGATCAAGAAAATTTTAAGGAAATGCCCACTGACATCACCATGATTAATATTGCACTCAGCTTTTGATAATCTCTTTAAGACAGTGGGAGAATCATCATATTCGGAGCTGTGCTGCTGCCAGATTTGATGCAGGAACCCCACAGCCTTCAATGGGAAGACCAAAGATGTTGCAGAAAGTAATGATCCCAATTTTTGTGTAGTATTTTCCGGACATAATTAATGCTATGATGTATTGTGCGGTCTATCAAAGGTACAGCTGCTTGGGAGAGTGTAACATCAGGATCTTCAGATCCTGTGCTAATTCCTGTGAGTTTTTATATTCAGTCTGCCTCAATTCCCTCTGAACTATCAATTTATCAAGCCAGACTCATTTGGGATGCAGCTGCTCCTGGGGTCTTACAGATCTCAGTGTGCAACCTCATTCCCACATCCCTGCCATAAGCTCCTACCAAAGCAGCATGCAGTTATGATATTCTTCATCTCATCTTCTGAACTGCCACTGTGTGCTCTGTGCTCTTCCCTGGTCACAATGTCTCACCCCACAGGCAGCTACAGTTCAGTGTCAGGTGAAACAATTCTTGAGTGCAAATTTTTCTAAAATGTTTTTAGACCCATTTAAAATGAAAGTGGTTTTATAAGGCCTGTTATTATTCTACTTCCACAGAAACTTTTAAAGCATGAGTATTGTCTTGGCAGGGTTGGCTAGGAAACATGGTTGATGTAGTTGATGCTTTAAAAAAATATCTTTGTGTTAAACGATAGTAGTTCACTGTTTGGTAGGTTACCAGAGGAGACACTTCCATCAGCTCAGTTTCATTTGGAAAGAGCTGCTTCAAATCTCATGGGGTCCTGTCTTCCTTAGCTTGCTGCGTCTCTTGCGTCGATCTCCCCACTTCCTCCCAGAACTGACTTGTTATGATTTGCTGATAACCAGGCAATCTCAGGTTAACTTGTTTTCTTCTGAACTTTTATCAAGTTAAGTTTGCTCGCTGACTTAGCTGTCAGTGCTAGCTATCTGGTTGGCTCAGTAGCAGCAGTTCTTTATACTCTTCATACCTGCCTGCTCTCTTTCTCTGGACAGTGCTTGTACCACTATGCGCTGCTAAACATTTCCCTTTGCCTTTGCTGGCGTACCTTTATCCTCATCAACAACCATTTCACAGTTTCAGTTCACAGTGTGCTTTTTCAAGGATGCTGAAAAATGTAGAACAGTTTTATTGCTACACATGCCAACATACAACAAGAGCGTTTAATCGATATAACTCATTTTGTTCCTTCCCCTTGCCCTACTCAAGTTTGCAAGGAGATGGGCAGACAAATGAAACCTCAGCATTAAGCTTGCACCCAAATAGACATGCTAGACAGGTGATGCATCAGATTTTTGTTTATGTTTTTGAAATGAGGTTAGTTTTCATATACGCTAATAAGGTAATGGTACCTCCTTTTTTTTTTTTTTTTCCTGTCATAGACATTTTCACAGTTTTAGGTTTGGATACAGCTGACTTTTGCTGCCTGGACTTCTAGTTGAATCTTTTTAATTTATATCTTCCGTTAAAGAAAAAAAGTGTGAGAGAAAAAGGCCATGATGGCTTAAATGCCACCATCACCATATATATTTCATCTCTTCTCAAGTTCTGCCTCTGCAGGGGTCCCTTCACAGAGTCCTCTGAGGACTCTTAGCCTTATTCTACCACTAGCTTGCTGTTGAAAGCCTGTTCTGAAGAATTATTTCTTTCTTACCATTAAATACCAATGTGCAGAAAAACACTTCTAGAAGTTAATTTTGCATGTTACAATACAATATGGACTTTCACTCAGGGTAACTGGCTAATTCACTACAGGCACCATCCAGAAAATTTGGTAATTCCTTTTTCTTTTTCTGAATAAGGTACATTCTTGAGAAATAAATGCACTTTTCCCCATAAAAAAAAAAAAAAAAGGTAACAGTTAGGAACAATACAGCCAAAATGTTTTATTTGGGCAATACAAATACAATCAAATCAAAAATATCACAGATTTTCATACATTAGTAAGAAGTTACTGTACACTTGAACAGTTGCCATTTTTACAGCTAACAAAGCTTTACCTTTATTAAAATGTATTTTCCTCTCACATAAAATATACACTTTTCACTGACGTATTTTACATCATACACCTCTCTGGGATAAGAAACATTTCACAAACAATGCACAACAGAGGCCATCTTCTCTAAACCCATACAAAATATTACATAGAAGCGAGAAACACTGGTATATCCTACTAGGCTGCAGCCCTCAAATGTCATAGTCTGTTGCTACTAAAAATACTACATGCATCATAAAATGCTGTACATCGTTTAAAGTTTGGACTTGTCAGATTTGATCCTAGTTCCACACGGTACTTTGTAGTGAGTGTTAAACATCGACTTTGTATTAATGGCACACTGACTCTTCCTTTGTGTTCACATCTGCAATTAAAAAACCCTCGAACGATGTTCCTAATGCCAGAGCAAACGCAAATGATTTTGCAATATAACACCACGGCTGATCATTTGATACCCCGTGTGCCTCGCAGACACACAGTCTGCTCCATCTTCTGACACATAATAAACATCTGAAATGAAACCCTTGATCCATTGAAATAAACGGAAGTCTTGCCATCGACTCCAATGGAAACAGATTTTAACCCTGCAGTGGTGTTATATTTCCCTTACAATTAGTACAATATAAAAGGAGGGAAAAAAAGTTCTGTGAAGAAGGACTCCAGCCATGCTGCAATACACAGATCACTGGCAGCGAGAATCGCTGTAATGTAAGGTTTCCATAAGAGCTTCCCCGGGGACTACCAAGAACCGTTCTTTCATAATAATTTTCTGATTTAATTTGGAGAACAGATGCAGGAAATAAATACACTCATCCCTACAGGCTGTTGCTGAGATTTGGAAAGAATTAGGGACTCTGTTAACTTCAGGTTAAACTAATTAAAAAAACATAGAAAAAGAAAATGTCACTATATTTTAATCCTGGGAGAAGTTCTGTTGTTAACCTAATGAACGAGTTATGGAAAAGCGATTTTTCTCCCTACCCATTGTACAGCAGTAAGGTTACAAGGAAGTTACCAAGTGGCTTTGGAAAAAAATTTCCATATTTTTTTAAGAGGCTTTTTCTTTAATTGCAAATAGGAAGATCTGCCCAGTTACTGAGACAGATACTCTATGTACTGTAGCATTGTTCTTGTAATGTTCTTTCTTGGCTTGAGTCCCTCCCGAAAGGCACCAGCTGCTTCCCGGTGCCCAGCCCTGCGGCTCCCGTGGGACGTGGAGGTTCTGAGCCGCCCCCGGCACGGCCGCAGCTGCTGTGCCCGAGGTTTTGGAGGAGTCAGGCTAGTGCTAGGGTCCGGGAAACGTCCACCCAAGCCTGGTATCTCAAGGCGCCTTTCAGACATCAGCTTCTCTTTTTGCACAGGTTGTTGTCGTCCTGCTGCCAGGCCGGCTTTACACAGAAACACCCTTCCTACCTTAGCTCATCGCTGGGGATAACATCCCCTGCCAGGATTTCTTCAGGTACCTTTGGATAGGGGATTGTTTCTCTTCAAAAAAACCCTTCAATCCTCATAAATAAGGCATCCATTTAATTTAGTTACTGTAAACCACTTTTTAAAAACTAAAATCCTCACCGTATCCTGTCATCTTGAGATGATTTATTTAGAAATGAATAAAAAAGATTAATATATATATATATAAGTATCCTTCTCTAATTGTAACACAATGTACAATCTGCAACCTGATTCTGGAATAAAATACAATCCTTAATAGAAGCAATGTGAACGTAGGGAAAAGTAATTCAATCATCTCCCATTATTCATGCATTTACCGTATTAAGATGGCTTTATCTTCTCTGTGGCTAATGGTCACTCAGAGGGAGGAAATGCAGCATTTTTGCATTATCCGCAGCCTCACACCGCAGTGCTGCAACGCTGCTGTAGGACAAAAATCCTTGCTGTAACCGAGGATCCACATGGTGACTTTGTCAGGCTAAGAGATGAATGGGTACAAGAGGAACGTGCTCGTGGCGTTGGATTTGGTAGTTGAGAAATGCTCTGACCTGGTTGCTGCTTGAGCCAATGTAGGCAGTCTGGTTTCACTCAATCAGCCCTGTAGGAGCTTTAGGAAAGTGCTTTCTGTGCTGCTGATTGATGATGTTTAAGTAGAATTTGATGCAGTTGGATTCACACTAGTCATGGGAATATATTTTTGCAGCAGTGCAAGGGTGACCAGTGTACTGTGATGAATTATATTTCCTTGGATTCGCTTGGCTTATACTGTTATCAGCTATAAGCAAGCCAGAAAACAAACAAATACAATATCTGATCTTTTGACACAGATACTGTACATTGGGCTCAAAGCAGAAATTTCATCAGCAGAAGACAGATAAAGGTGCGATGGGTATCGTCCATAATGTGAAATCTGGCTCTGAAATTATGTGAATGGCACGTTATACAGAAGCACTTCCAAGTTGCACTCGGTGTTATTCTTAGATTTACTATATAATTTAGGCAACAATTTATTTGTGAGAAAGCTCCCTGTGCACAAATAAGGGCAGAAGTTGACTTTTCTTTTATCTATATGCTGCTTTATTTGTCCTGGAATAAAGTACAGCATTATTTGCTGACATTTGCCAATACCTCAGCTAAATGTTTACAGTTCTGAAATTCATTAAAAGTAGGTTGTCACGGCTGATTTTTGTTCAGTCTGATCATTAATAAAATCAGAACAAATTTACTTAATCTAAATTAGACTGTGGTTTGGGACACTATATAAAAATGATTATTTCTTTTCCAGTTAAGGTGTGTGTATGGGATATCCTTTATACGTATAATCATATCTGTAGTTTTTTATATTCATGTCTTGTGACTGAGTATATGAACATGCGGTGCATGCTTGCTTTCTTTGGATTACTAGTGTGTCTTTCATTCAGTAAGGTCGACTGTTGGAAACATTTTATAATTGCTTAGTATTAACTTGTCTATTTTACTGTGCCCCTGAATGAGAGTCAGGCACCTCCGTTTGTAGGCTGACTTTTGTTCTTTTACATATTTTAATGTAATGGTTCTACCTCGCTCTCTGTAGAGTGGAAATAGGGGAGGGAAGTCTAATATTTGCCATGAATGCATTATGGAGATTCATAAGTAAATACACTGGGCCAACTTCCACTTTCTCTTATACTAATCTCAGCATGGTTTACTTCATTTAAACCACTAAGGTTTCTTGACTGCAAAGCTGAAGCCATAGCAGAATGTGGCAAGCATTGTAAATCCATTGTATATAGCTCCTCTGCACATGCAGGGATGGTAGAGCAGCTCTGCAGAATAATCCTGCTAGGTACCAGGAGTATGCTGCCAGGTAAAAAGGCCCGCTGCACAAAAACACATACCTAGCTCAAAGGTGACAAAATTTGTTGTGGGGAAGTCAGCATTGACACGATAAAGGCAAAATTTTCTTTCTCATGGAAAATCCAGAGACTAAGTACATTGTATACAGATCTACAGAGAAGAGCTGTACTAAGAAAATAACATGATGATGTTTTCTAGAATACCTTTGCCATATGGATCATGATTTCACACGTAAGTTCCCAAAAGTTGGATCTTCCTTCCTTTTGGTCTTAAGATCAAGGGATTTGTACTTCCATTGAACCTTTTTGATTTTGTATTTATTTTAATAAGAGCATTGTGTTATTGTGGGTCATTATTTCTTACATCATGTATGTCAAACCTGGCAAGTTCCATTTAATATATTCTTTTTGAAAAAAATAGCTTTGTACTTGTTGAGTAACACTGAGGATTCACCTCAATAATTTATTTTACAATTAAAAGAATACCGGTCTTTTGCAAAAAGTTTTTTTTAACATTTAAGATATTAAAATGAATGGAAAAACATTTGTTTTCATTCATCAACTTTATGTAAAATGGACCCCCCTCTCAGATTTTCAAAGGCAGCATGATGTAATGGGGTCCCATGAAAAAACAAAGGGGTCAGACTCCAACTATGCTCATACTGAATTCTTTACACATGTTTTTTCTTTTTTAAAGGCTCATTTTAACAAACACTATTTCAATTCACGTTTACTCAGGGTCTTCCACCTGGGAATCTCACAGGCTACGCTGCAGTAATAGGAAGGCTAAAGACTCCCTCTGTCAGTGTGCCAGGGACTATCACTACGGTCTATCAAATATGAACACCAGAAAACTCTTTCATTTGCCTGCAAGGGATTAGACGGTGAAAATGGGAATCTACAGTCCATACATCCCTGCATGGGGGAAATAGCAATACCGCTTCTTTTGCCACACAGGGAAAGTGTCGCCCGAGAAGGCACTGCATCGCACCTGTCCTTTCATCTTTCATTGTTCACAGAGTAGTCATCGCATTACAAACCAGCAATAATTCTCTAGCATTGATTAGATTTATGTAGGTGAAGGATTGTACAAATGTTTACTTTAACTGCTAGCAGTTGACATGGAAGCTTTATGTTCTGAACCAGTGAATAATGCTAGGCTTTCCCTTCATGCTCCTTAATGCTTTTTTGACCTTATTTGCCTGTAAGTAGCTTTGCCATCAAAAGCTGTAATTCTGCTGAGTGATTTCCCAAATGCAAGAGGAGTCCTACTGTGTAATACTTGCCAGATCTCACAGTGTGCAGCATTACATTACATGCAGCGTTTACTACTGAGTGATTCATTTTGCAGTCCAGCTAGTACCATCCTATAATTAAATAGCAAACTCATGCCGTGTAAAGGTCAAATGTATCAAACCTGCCAAAACAAAGGCAACATGTGTGTGGGACTCAGGAGATTGAAGACCAAAGTCAGCATATATAAGATATCCATTCATTAGCTTAGAAATTAGGGCTTGCCATGGTAAGCAACTTATTTGCTGTAGATGTACTGCACGAGAATGTACTGCAGTGTTGCGACTCGTGCACGTGACTTAAAATGGGCTTTAGCTTTGTAACCTGTGTCAATTCTGCTATCGGCTGTATGAATTTTTTGAAAGAGAGGCATTAACAACACAGTAGCTTTGCTTATACATTTGCTTTGATCTTGTTTTTCAAGCCGTGTAATCAAGAGCTGGCGCTTGATAGCTAAGATTGGGTTTTATCTGTCAAGCTTTGTTAAGCTTTTAGAACCTAACAGGGAGATTAGGTTTTGAATACGGGCTTTGTATCCTAACCCCTTATGTAAATAAGTTTAAGAGATATGACAACACTCTGCTCCCTGGGTGTAATACAAAATATACCATATTGTTATATATTAGACCTGCTCTCTAAGAAAAAAGAATGAGCGGGTTATAGTAGCGTTACTGTGTCCAGAAGTGTTCATAATCCATTCCTCTTGTCCTAGAAATGATCTTTATTCTATCTCTTATGGAACTCATCCTATCTGCTGTTTGTTTTGCACAGGTAAAAATAATTCAGACCCTTTTTAATAATTTGCTACTCCAGTTTTAATTGGAAATGTCTAGGCTGGTTCTTGCTTCATTCCCTTCTAATATAGTTTGACCCTGGTCCACAGAGGTGAAATCAAACTGCAATAGCATAGTTGGATTGACATCATATTTAAATCTGGTGTTTCACTGTAATTGATTTTGCACTGCACACAGAGGGTAAATTAAATACAATATGTAAGTATGAAATGGATATACTTGAGCCTCCTGTTAAAACAACTTTTGTCTTTCAGCTCTGTCTTTACAGAATGAAACTGTATTATGAACAACCCTGTTCAGCTGAGTCTACTGTAGACACTGTTATATTTTTCTTGGGGAGGAGCTACACTGTGCAAACACATTGGAGGTCCTCAAAATACTGAATTGTGTTGTTGAAGAAAAATTGAGAAATAACTATTTTGCAAGACCCTATTTGATGGTGCTTAAATGTAGGTTTTTTTGAGTATCGTACAGGATTGAATTAGCCAAATTACCCTACCTGGCAACTTCTGCAACATCATTGAGAGCAGGGGCTTCTTTGGTGCTAGATCATTATCCATATTTATCAAAGGAAAGATACAAGAGTGGAGCAACAACATTATTTGAATCGCTATGGTTATGAAGACATATAAAAATGATAACTGCTGAGTAAATGTTAATAGACAACATTGTCTGCTGGGGATGGTGAAAGAGTAGTACCCATTAAGAAGAAAAAGAAGAAATCAAATCCCTAGGAAAGCTGTTTTCCCTCTTGTCATAATGACCAATGCTGTTAACAGGATTTCTAATGGATGTTTTATAGTCTTCCCTAAAAGTATGTTACTAATATAAGTCTTACTTTGTCATATTTTATGTATTTATTTTCAGCATATAAAAATGTAGCAGGCATCCTGTCTGCTAAAATATGCTAGTAATTGAGCTTTAAAAGCCTGGGTAAGCTGCTTCACAAAAGACACTGATGATAATTGGCAAACCAGCCCATCACAGTTCAAACATTAAGTATTGACGTTAGACTGAAAGGAGAGCTAATTCTGAAACAAGTGAGGAAATTCAGGTCCATCTCCAGTTCACATTATTGACTTGGTTCCTGTGCCCAGCTGAGTCTCTGGGCTATGATGGACCTCAGTTCCTCAGCCAAGAAGTAGATCTACGCTGTAGTTGCTTTCTGTTTCTAAATTCCACCAGTGAAACATTAAGTTTTAGGTCTAGCAGATTAGCATTTGGTTCATTTTTCTGACCAAGGGTTATTAGAAAGACATGTCCTTAAGCCTGGCATACTTTGCAAAGTAAAGCAAAAACTTATAATTAAAAGTAAGCACCTTTGAAATACTCCAAAGTGTCATTACTTGGGCATTAGCCAATGTGATCTGTGGAAATCCATCAGCAGATTAAAACTGATCTTGGGCAGAGAGGGCTTTTTTGTTAATTTAATTTAATTTAATTTAACTTTATTTTATTTTATTTTGTTTTATTTTATTATTTTATTTTATTTTAAACCAATGAGTCAGGTCCTTCTAGTGCATAAAGCAACTCCATTGACAGCTGCTGAAGCTACAGATTGTTAATACACAATTTGGTTCTCTGTGGTGTTACAGGCAGGGCTCTACTTGAAAAGAGAAGGATGAAAAATGGAGCTTTATTCCCTCAGTTGTGCAAATATCGTCTATTTCACATGGTAGAAAATTCTGATTTATAATTTTGCCCTCCAGAAATGTCTTCCCTGACACTGCCATTGTACCCCCAGTAATATCATCACCTCCGTTTCACCCTCTCCAGATCAGGATGGCCAACTCCTGCCCTGGAGAGGTGGAGCTGCCTCTTGGAGCACCATGCCCAGAGCCTGGAGCAGCTGCCGTGGCACCCCTCCTCTCCCTTCATGTTCATAGGGTCAGGGTCTGTATCTTGACTCATTTCTTTTTCTAGATAGATAAAGTTTTTAAACAAAAATCTATCCTTTAAATCATGGCCCTCACTTGGCAACCAGTGAGCATATTATACATATGTGTGATTTTAGAGCAAGTTATTAATGCAGCAAGATTATTTTATTTATTCCAATTTCACTGTTCACAGATCAGCACAAAGCCAGAACTACTTCATAGTTCCTGGTAAATCACCTTAAAAACATGCTTTCATTACTTGTCTGGATGTACTTTTGTTTTCTAACTTATTTTTAACTCTAATACATGTAGTATCATTCAGGTATTATTGTCCTGTTGGCTTTTTAATACTGAGCTTTGTGTTGCAGGACTTATTTATTCTTTTAAATTGTCTTATCATATGATAACATACTAAGCCTTTTGCTCTGGATCACCAAGGAAAATGTATTTGTGGAATGAAGAGCAGATGGCACTGAACCAAGGCGTTATTCAGGGTACTGCTGTTTACTGCTCTGTTAAATCCTCCCTGTATTAGTAGAGTAATTAAAGTATAAGCTAGATGCAGCATTTTTGCTCAGGGCTCGATATGATAGTGTATCCTTAGGCTTCCCAGTTACTGCAATGTAAAACGAAGAGAAAAATCAAAAGTCTATCAGGGAAGAGGAATAATCAATAGTTACAAGCTATCAACGACAAGGCAGTATTTATTAAAGCCAAGGGGCAAGCTCAGCCCTGTTCTGCGCTGCAGGATCCTGTTAAGCCGTGCAGTGCTGCATGGGGCTGCATGGTACAGGAACCCCAGAAATATTTGGCTGAACCAAGCTAACCCTGCTAACGTTTTATTGCATGGGGAACCGAGTTTGATTGTACAGAATACATACACTCCCAATTCAGTGCTTTATACATTTTAATTGAAAAGCCTGAATCTAGAATGAGAAGCAATCTGTCTTGCAACCACTGATCTAGAAGAACTGAATAAATAACCAAGTCGATCAGTCTGTGGCATGGTTCGTATGGCTGCCAATCAACACCTGGCATTCTTCTGGCTGGAGAGAAAACAATAATGCTGGGAGAACTACCATTAGCTCTGCTAAAGCTTTCCCTCAGCCCTAGGTAAAACAGTAACGCTAAAGTCAGCCCAGTGCGAGTATGGCTGGGACACGTGAAGGCACCCAGAGTGCTGACAGGCTTGGTGTCCTTCTGAAGCAAGCGGTGGCCAGCGAACTGGTGACAAATGAGAGGCACACGTTATTCCTGCAGACAGAAAAAAGTGTGGAGCATGTCTGGTGGGGTCTTCACTAGCACTGCTCCAAGGCACACCATGTCTCCCTCGCTTCAGATGATGCTCTAGCAGGTCTGCATGTACATCTTTTGTTGGCACAACACAGTGCTACCAGACAGCCCAGTGAATTAAGACAGAGTGGTCCCTTTGCCTTTGCACAGCATTGTGGGGTTGTTTTGCACTCTGCCTCAGTTTTTTCTTTCCTGTTTGTTTCTCAAATGTTGGCTTATGTCTCAGGAAGATGGGAAACACGTCCCAAGGAGAGTCAGAAGGATGAGGGCAGCCTAGTCCCTGGTGCATGTGCCTGGCTGCGCTTGTCTCTGGGGGCTGAGGAGGTACAACTTGCTGCACTGCCCCTGCCCCGTTCCCCCATTCTGACACAAGGGTTGTCCTTCAAGGGGGTAAGTGTTTTCAAAGCGCTTGGCCACTGCATATAATTTATGGAGACCACCATATCTCTGCTGCACTGCTTGGGCAAGCAGAAGCATGACTCCAGGCTGCAAACAGAAGGCGCTGGACGCTCCACATCCACTGAAGCTAGCAGCCTTTCCCTGGCATGACCCCTTGCTGCTGCTGCTGAAGCCAATAAAAGGTTCAAATCCAAAGTCTTTACAGCTGCTGTTTTTTGTCTGCTGTATGAACCATATTATTGCAGTCACTTTTCTGTCCCATGCTCTGACACTGAACACCACTATAGCACCAGCCACATAAAATGCAGTTGGGCATAGAGGCTGCCATTGATTTTAAGGCTGTTTTTGAGACAGAAGTGCTGCTGAGCTCTAAGCTGCTTTAAATGCTAAGGATTTGTTTAAATTCTACCTGTTTTGTACTTCACCTAATTTTTCATCAGAAGTCCAAGTGTAATGTTGTGCTGGTTTTGGCTGGGATAGAGTTAATTTTTTTCATAGTAGCTAGCATGGGGCTATGTTTTGGATTTGTGCTGAAAACAGTGTTGGTAATACAGGGATGGTTTAGTTACTGCTGAGCAGTGCTTACACAGAGTCAAGGGCTTTTCTGCTTCTCACATCACCCCACCAGCGAGGTGGGGGGGCACA
Organism: Platalea leucorodia; assembly: GCF_965183815.1. Taxonomy (NCBI): domain Eukaryota; kingdom Metazoa; phylum Chordata; class Aves; order Pelecaniformes; family Threskiornithidae; genus Platalea; species Platalea leucorodia. Next base: position 21,489,244 of record NC_138827.1, on the reverse strand, counting down.
AGAAGCTGGGAGGGGACACAGCTGGGACAGCTGACCCCAACTGACCAAAGGGATATCCCACACCATATGACATCATGCTCAGCATATAAAGCTGGGGGAAGAAGAAGGAAGGGGGGGACGTTCAGAGTGATGGTGTTTGTCTTCCCAACTAACTGTTGCGCATGATGGAGCCCTGCTTTCCTGGAGATGGCTGAACACCTGCCTGCTGATGGGAAGTAGTGAATGAATTCCTTGTTTTGCTTTGCTTGTGTGCACAGCTTTTGCTTTACCTATTAAACTGTCTTTATCTCAACCCATGAGTTTTCTCACTTTTACTCTTCTGATTCTCTCCCCTTTCACAATGAGGGGGGGAGTGAGCAAGTGGCTGGGTGGTGTTTAGTTGCCAGCTGAGGTTAAACCACGACAAATAAGTTACATGATTCTGCTCCACCAGGGCAGCCAGCTGTGGCAAAGTCCATTTAAAAAAGAATATATTGTTTACAAATGAGGTTTGACGCTACTTTAGTCCTGACAGCTGTACCATATTTAGGGCGGCAGTGATACTATCCTGAATATTTTTTTTCATGCATATCATTTCAGTGCCAATATCAAGCAACACGCTACAGAAAAACACTGGTTCTTAAACTTGCACCTATCTGATTATTTCAATATATTATTCATATCACCTTTTTACTCTACCACATTTTAAAAATCTGTTTATGGAAAAGTGCTTTTAGAATGTATTAGCATTTGACCAGAATAGAGTATTTAATTCAGCATGGAAGCATTGACAATGAAGCATATATTATGCCTCCTACACAGCATTTACTGTCATTATAGTCGCCTACATATATTAAGTTATTTTGTTGATGATTATGGATGAATATTAGTGAAAGAACTTTGTGCAAAATAAAACCATAGTTGGCCACCATCTGAAGTTGAAGGAGAAAAGGGCATAAACAAATGGCTTGACTTGCAAATGATAAACTCATTGTTTTGAAACTATCTTAGGAAAATTAAGGATTATATTCAGTCATCTGAATATACTTGTTGCAGCGTAGCATAAACCTGATGCCTTCAAGGTTCTTCTCTGCTCTGATTTCTGCCCCTGACCCTTTCTAAAGGCACTAACCAGGGCTTCAGAGGAGTAAAGGGAGACAGAGACCAAGAGTGAGCAATGGGTTTTCCAGTCTGTGTCATTCTCTTGACTGAGTCAGTAGCGCAAAAGATCATGTAATTTTTTAGTGCCACTGCCTTTATCAGACAACTCATTTATTTCTGTCATGGCACAGACCTGCATGAACGATGTATTAATTCCCCACAGTATGTAAATAGCATATTGGACATCATAGTCACGTTTGTCCCATGTGCAATGCTGTGAATTGTCATAGTGCTACACAAGCTAACTATTTTGTTAGCATTCATATAATTGGTGTCATTACATTAGAGACAAGGCTCTGTGGTGATAGTATTGGTGACAAACTGGGAATGGTTTGGAAGATTCACTACCAGTCTGCTGAGTCCCTGATTTACCACCTTCTTCTGTGGTGCTCTACATCAGTTACTCTTTAAATGATTGAGTGGGTGACCATATCTGTAGGTTATGCAAACCTACATGTGTGCCACAGACTGGTCCATGTGTTTTACCCTTGTGCCTTGTTTTGAAATTGGATGTGCCAGGGGACTCTTGTGTGTGGGTCTGCAAATTTCCCCTAGGGCTGCTCTTGAAACCTGCCTCTGAGATCTTTTAAGAGATGTTGGGAAAAAAGCTGCATCTTGTTTTCTCCTGGCTGAGTCTGAGCTGATCTTTGCAGATCTCACTACTGATTCTGACCTTGTTGGTTTTGCCACAAATCCTGAGATGACTGTGAGTTTTGCCTAGGTGGCACGACAGTAAGAACAACAAAGAAAAGACATAAAGAATAGTTTAGTATGGTGGGCAAAGGTCATCTGGCAGGTCCTGTTGGGGCTGTAATGCCAACATTTTCTGTGTGACCTAGGAGAGATGAAGCAAGCTGTTGAGCTTGGGGAAGGTACCAAATCCCGCACTGGCCATGACCTGGCAGCTTGTGGGAGGGTGCAAAGTGGCTGTGGGTTCGCAGGGGAATCTGCTCTGCTGCTGAAAACTCCCAGCTTGAGCTGGCTCACATTCTTCACTGTCATCTTCTCCTGCTGACCCTGATTTAATGGGTTGGGAGTGAGGGGGAGGTGTGTGAAATGGATTTGATTTGTAGGTGTAGGAGGCACTGCAGTCAGTGCTGAGGAAATCTGAAGACAGAGTGGATGGAGGCAGAGAAGTCTCCCTTCCCTGGGTCAGAGCTGGGGAGCTCTACTGTGGTTTTGTCCAGGTGTTAGTCAGTAGCATTTGGGCTGCCTGTTCAACTTTACAGGTGGAGCAAGGAGCCGTGAACAACACCACATGAGATGCTACAGCGGGCAGGAGACCACATCTCAGGGAAATACAACCATGACCAAGCAAAGCTTTCATATCTCTGCTCTGCCAAAACACTTAGCCTCGAGGGTGCTGAGGTCCCTAGGTAGTGAGGGGGATAGCCGCATCTCCCTGAGAAACCTTACATCCTGAAAGACTGTCTTCAGGAATGATCCTGAAGCATGTGGCTGAACTAATTTCTCCATTTAATCAACATTTGCTGCATCATTAGGAAAACAGCCCTGTCCAGTCTGCTGTACCTCCCCAAAGTGAAAGGCAGAAGCCAACAGGAGCTGCCATTCTGCCTTGCTTGGCTTCAGTTTAGACGGATGCAAAGTAAAAGACATCAACAAAACTAACCAATGCCCTGGGAAAAGATCAGATCACATTTCCTACAATAGCTTATCCAACCTAATAATAGATCTTGTGAACTTCTGTTGTCCAAGCCCAGGCTTTTGAAGTGCTGCGGACCCTTTCCATGAGTTGGGATACACAGAGATGATTAGATTTACCCATTGTAAATGATCACCATTGATTTTGTTGAGGAGGAGGAATGGATAGCCATCACAGGACAGCAGAGACTTTACAAAAAAAGAAAAAAAAAAGAGGGTTTGTTTTTCCACTGGAGAAAATGGATGATTAAATCACCTGAGGGTCTTGCTGTGTGATTCTTGCTTTTCAGATAAAAAGTGCCAAGCAATCTAAACTAGTTCAGGTTGAAGCATGTACTAAGCTTTACATGGTATTCAATTCCCAGGTCAGTATTTCTTTAAGCTCTAGCTGGCTGGTCATTTTGACCATATATGAAGGCCATTATATAAAACTGAACAGAAATTAATACAATCACTTGATAGCCAGAAGCTCATTCTTAGAGCAGATCTGCCTTGATGGTTATTCTAATTGCTGCTCTGACTGTGGGAGCAGGGACTGTGTGGCGCTACCTCTTTCTCTGGGGTTGCGTCTTACCTCCTGCAATTTTCTGAGTGCATGTTCTGTGCTGGCTGATCGCATTGAAAAAGCCAAAGGATTGAGAAGTTCAGGCGCTCAGTGAAAGGAGAGGCACAGCAATACAGATGGAGTGCTAAGATCTGTGCGTTTTAGCTATCCACTTCAACAAAATGGGCTGGAAGATTTGCTCAGAAATAAGCAAACAGATCCTGCAAGCGCAATTGTGTTTCCATCTATAGAATAACGCTGCCTGGATACCCTTCCTGGCAAACCATGAATCTCTTTGTGCTTTCTGATCACACTGTAAATCTCACTTGCTCATCTGTCATAAAGATTGATTTTTCTTTTATTGTTTTGTCAGTATATGGTTTTATCTCTTCAACCCCCTTCTCCTCCCTTCCATCCATAAGCTGATGTTTTGCTGAAGTGAATGTTGCGACGTCTATTGTACGTTACTGAACGAAGCTCTAAAACTGAGTCTTGCAAATTAGCAGACATCATAAAAAATAACATCCTGCAAGGCACGGCATGCTCTGACCGTACAAGCCTGCTTCCCTTTCCCTGGGTCTGGCACTCCCCTGGCACTCTACCTCCTGCTTTTCGCTTGGCTAAGCCTTTTCTATGGGAGCCACGAGACATTTTGTGTGAACAAGAGTATTAGCGAAGGTCCAGGAGCAGTAACTGGAATTGCAGCTGTGTCCTCAAGGCACTGTTAGAGAGGTGGCACAAAGGCGGGCAGAGGTGCTTGCCTCTTCCCGTGCCTTGGGATGCTCCCAGGTATCCCCTGAGCTGCAGCACAAGTAATTCAAGCCCCAGTAATTGCAGCATTATACTTGTTAACTTCTGAAGGCTGGTAATTATTTTGTGTCACTATTGACAAAGTTGATGACTTTCTTTACCATATTAATTCAGTGACTTTTATATGTGCATATAAAAAGGCATGTTTACTTTGATTAGACAAAGTGTGAATGCTAAATTACAGTCTGTACCATTGAATCTGCTATTTTTCTTCTGCCCGTTATTGTAGACCAATGTTCTACTTTGGGAAGGCATTTAAACCTCTTCACAGTGATTGAAGGCAACGACCAACTTTTTCTATTCTATTTACACCGATCTCTATTTGATTTCCGCAGATATAAGAGGCTTCAATTGTAGGATCACCCTTAGATGTAGGCTGAGCAGAGGCAGCACATAGTGCTCGTAAGCCAGGGAGCAGTCTCCTTGAAGAGTATTGCTAATTGTGTATGATTAGTTATGCAGTTTTAAACAGTAGCTCAGGCTTAGTCCACAGCCTGAACACACACAGACTATCAGCTGGCTACTTGTGACAGTACCTAGAGACTTCTGGTTGTGTACAAGCTGTGCTGTACATCACGGGCCTTGTTTGCTGCACTCAGATTCTCTGAGAGCACTAAAAATTTGGCATACTGTCGATTTAAAGCAACTTTCCATTTATAAAAATGCATGTGGGATGGAGTCATTAGAATAATAAATTGTAATGCTTATATAACACTTTAAATCTCTACAAAACACATTATAACTACAGCTGTTTCACAGCCCTGAGAACTCTGTAGAAGGGAGATAAAAATGCCCTAATGCCCTGCCCCTGGGCATGGAGCTCAGCTGGGCAAAGGAACCCTGGCGGGTCCCGGCTGACTCAGGACTAGGCTTAATTAATGAGCTGTTCTGAAATCCACTGGTGAGAGACAGCCAGCTGCCCCATGGAGGAGTTGCTCTTGGTCAGCAGAGGAGACCGAGCCCTTCCCTGTCCCACTGGCTCTAGCCAGGTCCTCACCATCACCACCAGCATCACCATCACCATCACCACCACCATGCATTTTGTGCAACTAGGGCTCTAAGAGTCCCTTGCCCCACCCGGCTGGGGTGAAAACCATGAAGTAGTGGTCCCTGCAGCTGCGGGGTGTGGGACCTGCCCTTCCCACCAGTGGGAGGACACCGCTGAGGGACAGCATGGTGATGGGTTGCTGTGTGGGCACCATCCCTGCTGCCTTGGGGCACTTCTGCTCATTGCCACTTTCTCTCCGCAGCCCAGTGTGCTGACTAAGGGAGAGGGTGCGGAGAGCCCCCCTGGGGAGGGGAGAGGAGGAGGGCGAGGGCAGGCTGGAGGAGAGGGGATGCTGAGGGAGGAGTGGCAGGCTGCTGTTGCACTGATTTTAGAGCTAAATCAAGAGGACCTCTTTTCTCTCTTAATTTCTATTTTTTTACATCTTCTCAGACCATTTTAGTACGGAATAATTTCCCAAGCTCAGAGATCCTCATTTAAATTTTTATATTATTTTTTTTCCCCTGATTACACTGAAATGTTGGGCCAGATCCTGTGCTGGTATGGACCTCTCTCCCACATCTTTATCTGCATATACGATCAGATGTTATAAATATTAGTGGACAGGCAAGTTACAAACAATTTCATGATGGTGGGAAACTGAGAGCATTGCAGCTGGAAGATCTTTGGAGGACACTAATGGGAGATCCACCTATAACTGCTCCTCAGAAGTCAGCCTGTCTTTATGAATAATGGAGGAAAACCTGCTTACAGAGGCATACAAACTCAATTTAGTTTTGGTTTGTTTTGCTTCTCTTCCCTAGTAAATCCATGTGTCTTTCACAGTACATTCAAAGGTAAAAGAACAGTAAATAACATCTCATCACACTTCTTAAATCTCAGATTGGTGAACTGCTAGAGTTAGTCATGGTCCTTTTGGTCCTGCAGGCAAGCCTATTTATTGCATGTGGGAGAGGGCAGTTGTGACACTGTGGCGGTGTCCCTGCTTGAAGAAGATGAAAGACTCTACAACTCTGATGAAGATGAAGCTCTCTACAACTACCTGAAAGGAGGTTGTAGTGAGGTGGGGGTCGGTCTCTTCTCCCACATAACAAACAACAGGACAAGAGGAAACGGCCTCAAGCTGCACCAGGGGAAGTTTAGGTTGGATATTAGGAAAAACTTCTTCATTGAAAGGGTAGTCAGGCACTGGAACAGGCTGCCCAGGGAAGTGGTTGGCTCTCCATCCCTGGAGGTATTTAAAAGACGGGTAGATGTGGTGCTTAGGGACATGGTTTAGTGGTGGACTTGGCAGTGCTAGGTTAACGGTTGGACTCAATGGTCTTAAGGGTCTTTTCCAACCTTAACGATTCTATGATTCTATGACTGGCAAGGCTTCTGCAGGAAGCCACAAAGATGTCATGGATCCCAAGAAACTCCTTTAAACAGTTGAGGAGGAAAGGAACTGAATCAATTTTACCCCAGGGGGCCCTGGTTGCCAGTGGCATGTGGCAGAGCAGACACAGCATGGTCCTCCAGCCCCAGCGAGGCAGTTGCCTGCCCAGCCCGAGGCAGTGGTGGAGGGCAATGGGAAGGGGACGGCACTGCAGGAGCACACACCTGCCCTGCCAGCCCCGTCTGCTGGGTTGTTCCCTCCCTCCCTGTAGGGCAAAAATGGAGAATAGGGCCAAAGAAAACCTGCATCTTTCTGTGGACTGAGAGCATCTGCCGCAGCCCTCTGAAAGGTCACTGTGATGGTCACATATTTTTTAGGCAGCACCTCATTTTCTTAATGTGAGAGATTTCTAAAGTTAATTACGAAATCTTTAGTATTAAATATTCAGGAACACTTATTTTGAATACCTCAGGTTTAATTTAGGTTCTTTGAAATTTTAATATCTTGCTTTAATATTTAATGCTACCCTGACACGAGTATAGAGATTTAGTCTATTCTTTGAATGAAACGAGTCCTGGATTTCTTTATGGAAAAGGCTGAGATGGAGAGGTGAGGAAAGGGTCTATCTTGAAAGGACACAACTCTCCTTTTTTTCCTATCGATGTGTGGGCCATTGCAATATTTCCAAATAAACATGTTCTTTTTGCACTAGTCTTGTTAAAGTAACAGAGACTCAGGTATGCAAAATATTTTTCTTTTCTTTCTGCTAATTATCAAAGACCACAGTCTCTCCAAAGCAGCAGACTGTTTTGGGTCTTCTGCATCACTCTTATCCATCAAGCAGCACCAGGACTGTGCAGTATCCCGGGCTCTGTACCATTTTTCAGTTAGATGTGATGCTGAGGAAGCACTCACAATGTTTTCTTTGGGGCTCCACAGAATACAAAAGACACAGAGATCTGGGCAGTAAATTGGACAGAAGTCTGTGTTATTCAGATGCTTTGCGGGTGAAGAATGAACACGTTACCCTTGCATGGTTTGTTTGCTGATCTGTTGCCAAACAGGTCACTCCTGTGCAACACCAGCTAGTTAGTGAGCCGTGGTGGGTCCTGGGGAACTGCCTGGGGCAAGGGCTGTGCCTGTGTCCTCCCTGCACAAGGAAATAAGGTGCCATTTGTTTCTGTTCACTCGCAAGGCTAATTCATGTATGGATTCCAGATTATTGTGAAAACAACCCTTCACACACATATGTATTATATGCGTATGTATATATATATGGCATTGTAGCCTTGCTCAGTTCACATGTCAGCTCTAATTAGACCCTCTCTTAGTTACTGAAATCTCTTTACCATGTTTTACAAGACAGTACCTTCAAATGAGAAGCATTACAATTTTTTAAAAAAAATCTGGGGGGGGTTTAGCTGCCTAATTAACAGACACCATTAATTTGCGAGCTGCATGTAAAGTGAAATGAGTAATACAGGCTTTGTGAAGTTTTCTAAGAAACTACATCAGAGTCAAGCTGCATAAAAGCACTTGGAAAAAATCACAAGCTGATGGGGTTTACTGTTTAAAAGATATAGGCAAGCCTGTAGCTGGATGAAAACTGAATTTGTCTTGGGAAAAAAGAGTTCTTTTTAAGTATGGAGTATGAGACTTGCATGGAGGATTTTGCTGCTGTCTTATTCAGAAGGCATGGGAAAAAATATCAGCTAAAGGTGATGGAGCCAAGTTGCTAGGTGCTGAGTGTCAAAGAGCAAGAAAATATGTGTGAACATGCAAAATAGCAGCATGCAAAATTATTATCACAAAGGCTCTCTGTGAAAGAGAACAGGATATAATGGGGCTGATTTTGAAAAGCAGTTTTGTCCAGTTTTGTGCCTGCAATTTTATATGAACTCATAATGCTGGTGCATCTTTATGGCCACATTATATGCACTTAGATGATCACCTACCCAGCTTTTACTGCCAATCAGTTAGATTTCCACAGGTCTGATTTCCACAGAGTATAATAGCATGTACAAGTAGTCTCACCAAGTTAACCGGACTTTATGTGCAAGTATAACTTGGTGTGGATGAGGATGTCACCACTGATCTCCAAACCTCCATCTGTGCTGGGTAATTATTTGTGACGAGAAGATATTATTTTCAGATATGAGGACCCAAAATCACTAAAGCCATTTTAAATCCCTGGTAAATGTCTGCACACACACACACACACACAGAGGATGTATGTGGCTGCTTGTAACCAGTTCTTGGCATTAGCAATAGATTTTAAGCGTTTTTTGTGGCCCACAAATTTATTGATGGTGCCTGGGGAAATGTTTGGCGGGAGTGTTTTGTGTGTCATTGGGGACCCTATTTCAGCCCCAACTCTAAAAAAACAACACACCGTAGAAATTTGCACTCTAACTGACAGGTCTGGGTCCATAGCACTAACGTTCATGTCAGGCTGGATAACAGGGCATGAACGTGTCTAAAGCATTACTTTCCAGTGTAAAAGTGCTCATCTGGGATGGCAGAAGGACACAGCAAAGCACCTGGAGAATGTTGTTCTTCAGCTGCAGCTTTGCAGACTCTGAGTTTTACAGTTTCTGAGAAGCCCTTCAAAAGTAAACTCCAAACATTAACTCACCGATTCAGAGACTGCATGAGCTGCAGCCCAGGATAATCTGGCATGAGCAGCAAAGCCAGCTCGAGTGCTTCACCTCTTGCCCCATCTCAGAGCATCCTTGTTTATACTTTTTTTTGCTGCTTTCACTTAATCACTTTAACCTTTTATGTTCATGCTCTAAACAGAACCCTGAGGTCTGGCATTGAATTATTCTCTCTCTATATCTATATAATACTGTGTTCAGTTTTGGGCCCTTCACTACAAGAAGGACACTGAGGTGCTGGAGCGTGTCCAAAGAAGGGCAACGAGGCTGCTGAAGGGTCTCGAGAACAAGTCTTACGAGTTGTGGCTCAGGGAGCTGGGGTTGTTTAGCCTGGAGAAAAGGAGGCTGAGGGGAGACCTTATTGCTCTCTACAACCACCTGAAAGGAGGCTGTAGTGAGGTGGGGGTCGGTCTCTTCTCCCACGTAACAAGCGATAGGACAAGAGGAAATGGCCTCAAGTTGCTCCAGGGGAGGTTTAAGTTGGATATTAGGAAAAACTTTTTCACTGAAAAAGTGTCAGTCAGGCAGTGGAACAGGCTGCCCAGGGAAGTGGTTGAGTCGCCATCCCTGGAGGTATTTAAAAGACGGGTAGATGTGGTGCTTAGGGACATGGTTTAGTGGTGGACTTGGCAGTGCTAGGTTAACGGTTGGACTCGATGATCTTAAAGGTCTTTTCCAACCTAAACGATTCTATGATTCTATGATTAATCTGAATAATTTAAGTGCTCTGGTTTCTCACAGGGCCCATGGAGGTGCAGCAAGAGGCCTGCAGGGGTGGGGGCAGAAATGTGGGTCTGAGAACTGCCACACTGTAACCACGGCTTCTTGCTGGCTCTTGCAGAGCTGTTCCTGGGGATTGCAGGGAGGGTGAGAGGGGCTCAGAGATATGATCTAGCGTATTCATTATAATGGAGAAAAGAGGCCAGATATGATCTTAAATGGCAGTGTTAGCTATTTAACATCTTCTTGCAGTTGGACTAGATGATTGTTGTAGGTCCCTTCCAACTGAAATTCTATCCTATCCTATCCTATCCTATCCTATCCTATCCTATCCTATCCTATCCTATTCTTTTGTGTGTGTGGGGTTTTTTGAGGGGATGTCCATCCTGTAGAACTAATCCAGTGTTTTCCAGGGGCTGTGGTGAGTGGGGAAAGGGGGGTCCTAAAGACTAAACTGAGTGCGTTAGGTGTGTGCAGCAGGATGTTCCTGTACAGACAGGCTTGAGGTGGGATAGTGGTGAACTTGGCTTTTAAAGCATGGAAAAAGTGCTTATATAATGAAACTTGAGGCGAACTCTGTTCTTGCTCCTGTGTCAACTTTGCTAGAACAATCTTGGATCAGGATTTGTCCCTGTGAGAAGATGCACCTCATAGAAAGTGAAGCCAGGTGAATAAGGAAAAATTCAAGGCTTGAAGAAGTTAAAAACGTGAAGACTGCCGAGGTCTGATGATGGAAATTCATTAGCTCCCAGCTGAATAAGTAACTATGATTCTCTTCTAATGTAAGAGCTCTGTTAGCTTGCAAAGGAGCAGATGTGCACACAAGATGGATAGTTTCAAATAGCCAAAATACTGTGGGTTTTTTTTTTTTTACTTTAGTGATTATCTTTTTTCATCTAAAATAAATCCAGATTGTGCATAGTCTCAAAAACAAAACACCAATATTTTGAGAGTGGGACTGTTTATTTAACAGGTGGCTTATTTAGCAAATGGTTCACTCTTATAAAAATAATATTCCTGTAGTATTCTGCAGCAGTGATTCAGAACATATGAGAGCGGGAAGGCAGTTTTTGGGGTTATTACTTTATGTGGGCTTGGGTTAGGTTGGTTTAATTAACAACATCTGCGGGAGTGCTTTGCTAAGTGCGTTTGCATATATTATTGACTTAGAGTTGGGTGCTGCATCTTTGAGAAGGTTGGTGACAAGACGTGTTTGCAGGGACACTGTGCTGCTGCAGAGCCCTGTGCTGGCAGAAGGGGCAACCGATGGACTTCAGGCCATTGGTCTGAGGGACACACAAATCCATCAGATATATTTCCAGCATCCAGTGGCATGGGATACCTATCCTTAAACATGGATTTGACACTCGGATGTTATTCCCTATTCAGGATGTTATTCCTATACAGGATGTTCCCTATAACTGGATGTTATTCCTGTTATTCCTTGGACCTTATCCTGGAGGGGGGGGAAGAAGCCCCATTGACAATGGTGGAGGGCAGGAGATGAGCTGCATGGGCAATCCCAGCCCTTCCCAGCGGACAGGCAGCATTTTCCCTTAGGCTCATTTTCGGACCCTGTGGTCCAGGCTGAACCATCCTTGAGGTGCGGTACGGCTCTTTGCCCCTTGGTCATCAACGCTCAAACCTAAGCTCTGCCAAGGGATGTGGTTTTGCAGACAAACTGGTGTCCCCCATGCCTGGTGGCAAAGAGCAGGTGCAGGGGCAGAGCACCCCCCCGGCGCAGGGCAGGAGCTATCCTGCTACCCTCCGAAATGGGACCTCACCACAGCTATGCCTGGTGACAGAGGAGCTGTTGTTATCACACAGAGGAGTGCAAACACATTCCGCTATCGACCAAATATATATTCTTTATAAGTCTTCTACAGTGGGTATGATAGCTGCACTGGAATTTGAGCGGAGAGTTATTTTAATAACAATATTTTGAATAGTAGAAGGATAATTACACACAGATTTGGCTCACTACCTCCACGAAGCTTGGGTTTTGTTTTCAGATGGTGTCTCTCTACATGTAACAAAAACAAATGACTTTGTGGGATTTTTTTTCCTATACTTGCTTTACTCTTATTAACCTTTCCAAAGGTGCTGGTGCTATATTAAGTAGCTGGCCTGGTACTGAATAGCTCTGCGCAGTGGAAACAGCCATGGAAAGGTCCCTGCCCTGCTCTCCCACTGCCTGCACCATGAACTGGCAGGGTGTGCTTTGGTTTTGGCTTTTCTGCCTCAGCCTGTGGAAGGTGGGAAGGGATTTCTTTCCAAAATATTTTTCATTTATGGGAATATTAAAGCACTTTTCACAACTCCCAGGTTTTGCTAATAGTTTGAGCTTTAAACATATGTAAAATGCCTTTAATGATAAGTCACGAATGCAATAATTTAAAGTGATTATTAAATTATAATAGCCCGAATTCCTACAATTCATTTTAAGAGTCCATCCCAGTATTTACCATTATTATTTGCAATTTGCAGAAATGGTGTAATGATTTTTGGGTGGGAGAGGAATTAGAAATTGGGAAACTGTTGGGGTGGGGGGAAGGCCGGTTTGGTTTTTGCCCGAATTGGCCAAATCCCTGGTTGTCAGTGCTCATGAAGGGGCTAGTCTTAGATGAAAAGCCTAACAGTAATAATTGCACATTTAACCATATGGTAAAATAATTACTTTTCACAAGCATCAACTTGATGAGGAAGCAAATAAAAACATTGCATTTCAAGGGCACAGTTTTTCAGAAAAATGAACACACTTTAAACACTCAAAGGAAGATCCTGTGCTCTCCTTAGAGGTCTCAGCTGAGCACCAAGCCAAGCCAAAGGCATGCAAAACCTGCAGTAAAACCCTATCCCTTTCCATCCTACAACAAGAAAGCCAGAACAAGCCCTGCCGCAGGGGGAATCAGTTTCAGTCCTTTAGCCTTGGAGCTGGTTGAGCCTAATGCCTCATCGCTGGCCTGGCTTTGCACACCAAGTTCATGGCTCTGCACACCAAACGCGTGGCTTTGCACGCCAAGCACCAGCAGACTCTCTTCCTGCTCCTCTTCTTCTTTCCTTTTTCTGAGCAGGTTTTCCCAGTGGCTTCAGTGCTGGGGCCAAGGGGAACAGGCCCTTCTGCAGCAGCAGACCTGCCTGGAGACCTGCACGTGTCTAAATCCATTTCAGAAGTATTTAGGTCAAAAATTCTCTAGTCCCTTCTGTTCATTAACCTTTACAGGAGTACTAATTCTGTATTCAAATATAAGGTCAAAGCCCTTAGCTTAATTTTTTTCAGAGGAACTAAATGTCTTATCTAAAATCTTCTGGAGAGAAATACCACGCCAGAAGCACTCATCAGTGCCTCTTGACTGGCACTGCCGCCGTCTCGCTTCCTGAAGAACCAGAGGTACTTCTGATGTGGGACTGACTGTGCAGGGGAGCCGAGTTACTAAGGGTGATTAACTTTGGGAAGTTAATATCTTAAATGTACTCTCTTACATTGTGGCCTTTTGCAAAAAGGTGCTTAAGGCACTGAAACAAAGACTGAGACACTTACTGAAACTCTCATGACAAAAATGAATACTGTAAAAACTCAGGTATCTTTTCCACTATGTGTTTCATTAGCAGGGGAGGCAAACTGACATTCAGACATTTCTGCTCTGCTGCATCTATATAAAGCTATGCCTGCGCAGAAAGACTCTAACACCGTACCCCACACTCAACGACGGCAGCATGTACGTGTCTGGTTTGGGGAGGAAAGCTTTGCTGAGTCACAAAAACATCATGGAGCTTTCAGGTTTGTTTAAGTGGAAATCAGAGCCCTGTTAAGAAGTTGGGAGCTTAGATCTCAGTGTGCAAGGTGTAAGACCACATCTTTGTCTTCTTAGCTGACTATTTGTCTGATGCTTCTTTTAAGGTTCATTTTATGGGTTAGCAGCTCAGTCTGAGAGCTGCAGCCTCCTCCCGCTCCCCTGCCTTCCCCTTCCCTGAGGCCGGGGAGAGGAGGGGACCAAGAGATGGGGCCAGCGGTGTGCCAGCCCCACAGGAGGGGAGATGGTGCCAAGTTTGTGCTGATGCCTGGGGAGACCAGCCTTCTGCTAACTGCAGAGCCTGAAACTGAGTGCCGAACACCTCCTCCCTCTTAGACAGCACAGCTGCTGCAGGCTGTAAGAGCATAGTTTAGCAACCTTGCAATTAAATTAATATGAGAAAAAAATCCCTGACAAAACTAGAAAATGCACAAGTAGCAGAGCAGGATGCTACTTGTACGCTTTTCCAGGGATACCTGGAGGAGGGTGGGTAGAATTACCACTTTCCTGAATTGGGCTTGTTGCTCACCGATGGCTAAAGTATGAGGCTGCGCCTGCAGCGGTTTCAAAAGATTGATGCAAATATCCCAGAACTAAACTTCCAAAGACTGTGTCAAGCATGTTGTTTAATTTAGCTCTGAATTGCCTCTAACTCCACATGGATGCCTCGCTAGCTTATTTTCCAGCTCACTGAGAGCAATACGGGAACCCTTGCCTGGCCCCAGCAAAGCGGCTTGATGCCCGAGGCGGCTGGGGCTCTGGGGAGCAGCTCATGGGAAGATGTCCTGTCCCATCACTCCATTTGTCTTTCTGCTACTAATAAACACATTGGTAGGAAGGATATGTGCATGTAGCTTGCTAAAAGTAATTTAGAAATGACTCATAGGGACTTACGATCCTTAATTTTTTCGCAAACAAACATTAAATCCTCTTTATGCAGAAAACAGTGGCAAATGAGATCCATTGCTCCCCTGGCCCAAATTCCCAGGGTCTCTAATTTTAAAAGCTTGGGGGGAGTGAATTTGCAGTAGCTTACTCAAAAGTTAACTTTTTTTTTTTTTCCTTATCGTAATAAATGTAAAAAGGTCAAGGTTAATGAAGAAAATAGTGAATTCAAAGTTCCGTGGAAGAACAACCCAGTGCTTTTAGCAATTCACTTAAATGAGAGAGGAAAACCAGTTCCTTTAACAATTTAAAGCTTTTGTAGCCTAATGAACCATGCTACCTCCTGCAGCTTCTACAGAGCTGAAATTCCTGCAAGAAACTGTCTCATTAGCATGAAGTGGGAGCAGCCTGCCCAGCTCGCTGCGGCTCCCCGGGATGCCTCACCTCTCTCATGCCTGATGAAGTATCACTACCTGAAGTGACATGTCAAAAATGTTAAGCACATCTAAATGGCTGCACCTCCCAGCCTAAATTAACCACCCCATAGAAGAGGAAAGTCTATTTTCATATAAGAAAAAAAAAATAAGGCAGGAGAAGGGAAGAAATGGCCCTGCCACCTCACCATTAGACACCTACCAGAAAACAGGGCTGCTGCTGTTCAATCAGATCTTTAAGGTTTATTCTCACTTGTGGTTCACATTTAAGTCGCTGTCGTTGAGGTTAATGGGAGTTATGTGCTTATGACTATAATGGTTTTGATAAGTGGAAAAGCTGATGTTATTGCACATAAATCGCATCATGTAATGTGTGAATTGTGTTTTGGTTTTGGCTGAAAAATAATAAAGAGAAGGATGGATGTGCATTAGGAGAGAACATATTTTGCCCTCTAGATACCAAATATAATATATATCATCATTACAGGCATTTTTTTATCTGGCAGCATAAAAAAAAAGGGTAGTGGAGGAATAATGAGTACTTTCATATTTGGCAGATAAAAGGGGAAATTCCTGTGGCTGTAGTGGCCAGAGCAGCACTGTACTGTCTCTTCCTCCCCCGTCTTTAAATTCTGGCTCGCTGCAGAAATGTAATTTGTTCTGCTAATGGAGGCTAAGGTTTACCTGCTGTCCAGCTGCCCCAGAGGCTGAGGCAATGAAAGGGACTGCAAGTAAAATGACTTTCAGCGGTGCTATTTTTCATTGCTGTTTGTGGTCGAGTTCAAAGTTCATTGCGTGGGAGAACCGAGTCTGGAGTGAGAGCAAAGGAGAAGGTCCGTCCTGCATTTTTCCAGGCACTGGGGTGGCTGGTGGCATAAATTAAAGTAAACCCTCGGGGATAATTCTGGCAGCCAGGAGTTAAGGAGACATCAGCGTGTAGGTGATGCAGAGTGGCTGATGACTGTTATGCATCATGCAGCAGCCCCCCACAGTGTGGGAGCCCTCCCATGCAGAGACCTGACGGCCTCGCTGCAGCTCCATTTGAGACAAGAACGAAGCAGCCAGGGTAGGGTGGGAGTTTGGCCCCACAGCTTGTCCTATGATACAGATTTACACTCTACCAAGTGATGGGAAAGCTTAATACACCTTAAAATATGAATGACTGAAAACTGAGTTTATGGGAGGTGGCAAATATGCTGATCTCTACATTTTTTAACATGGGAATTTTCTAATATAAATGAACCTTTGAGCTCTTCATGAATTAGGCATAAAGTGGGCAGAAAGTGATAGGAACAAATAGGTATGTGCTCAGCGCTGAAGGTGCCCCGGTAAAAATCTCCCCTCTTGCTGATACAAAATTTTTGGAGCAGGATTTATTGAGAATCCCTTCCAAATTATCCTGAGACCCTTGTGCCATTGCCTTGGTCTGGCTGTTTTCTGTTATGTTATGGACTTTTCCGATCACAGAATAAATTCCCTCCCTTGCCTTCAATGCTCAACAGAGAAACATAAAACAGGACTGAAAAACGGAGCCAACTAAAACAAAATGTTTGCAGCATCCCTGCATGTGCAACAGCAGTGCTTAAGGTCATTCAAATTGAAAGTAAATTCCTCCCTTCGATGTCAATACTTATTTATATACTCTCAATATTAAGGCTGAATGGAGAATTTTTAATTAATTCCTGTTTTTTAAGATTTTTTTTTTTACTATTTTCTTGTTTTAAAGGATTTTGTGTTGCAAGCTGTAGCATGGCCAGAGAGGTGTGGGTGTGTGGCCCCTCTTCCCACAGCACTGCGGGAGGAGGGGGCACCCGAGCACCTCGCTCTGCCCTGGCTCAGGGCCACCCGAGGGAGTTAAGTGTACAAGGGAACGTGGAAGGGGACATGATGAGCCTTTGGCAGCACCGTGGCACTGCCAGCCCCTACGGCAAACCCCGTGAGCGAGGTGATGCATTGCCAGTGCTAAAGTGTCACGCTAAAACTTATCCTTTTCCTAAACTTCCTCACCTATGTCAGTTTATGCAAGAATTTAAAAATTATTTAAGATTCTTTTAAAAGAAACACTTTTTGTTTCTTTTTCTTGTTTCTCAGAAAACCCAAAACCTTCCATGGCAGGCTATGAAATATGGATTATTTACCTCCAGACTGGGCACAAGTCTGATCCAGTCTTAGAAGTAAATGCATATTTAGTCTTTAAGGCATATTGTTTATCCATGTAAATAATACATATTTTGGTATACACATTCTTTATAACACAGTTACGTGGACTAAGTGGAGATTTTGGTAGGCATAACATTTACCATTGTTTGTCTAGAACGCTAGCTCTGAAAATGTGCAAAAAAGCAGCTTTTACTGGTGATGGTTTTTAACACTCCTGTATCTTAAAAACAGCATAGTTTCTAAAAAAAAATATATATATTGAAAAGTTTAAAAAAAGCTGTCTAGCTCTGAAGGATATGTTTCCTGCCAAGTTATAAACCCTTGAGAAACTGCATTTGTTCAAGAAGTTGTGAGACATCCTTTAATACAGTATTAGTATAATATCACGATCAGCAACTGTATAATTAGAGCATCATTGCTTCTATGTATGTCACCGATGCAATGGTAATTGCAGACCTGAGTTATTGCACAAGTAGGAACTTACGGTGTTACAGACTTTGGGGTTTCCAATGTGGACAACAATCTTGATATAAATATTCAGTTATACTGCTTGGAGCTAAGCCATTTATTTTTCACGTTTGAAAGGTGGGAATAAATATAATAATATTTGCCCGACAGATATGAACAGTATGGGTTAATCCTTTGAAGAAGCATAGAACATACCTTCAAACAGTTGCCTGAAGCAAATACACCCTACAAATTAAAGGGTGGGTAGATTTTGTAAAATGTTGCGCTCAATTTGCAGCAGTCTGCACCATCCATTTTGGAAGAACGTCCCAATAAGTCCCAATCTGTACAATTACCAGTTTACCGCATGGAACAGATTCACCAAGAACCAAGTTTCTTTATTTGATCAACACCGCCTACAGCTCCAATCCTGCAAAAATTAAGGTCATTTGACTCTATCTACTATATCTGTTGAATTAATTGGTGTATAAAGTTAAGCACGGCTGTATCTCTTTGTAGGACTGGAGGGCTGAGTGGGCAGAGTCTCATAAGCAGCCTTCAGGAGACTAACCCTACAGACACCGAGGGCACACGGCAGCGTGTGCGCAGTCCCGGCACGCCTCGCACTGCGCTTTGCACACACGCACACACACACACATGTCCACTGCTGAACACGCAGGTCTGACTGATATTAAATACCTATTTCATCTAAGGAAACGCCATTGGCACCTAGACATGTTTGTGGTTTTTTTTTTTTTTTCTTTTTTTGACTTGACAATAATTATGTCCCCCCAAATCTAAGTGAAAATTCAGAGATGGGACTGAATATCTTGTCCATGTTATCCAGTGGCTCTACCTGGTACAAATGCAAACAGTCAATACATAATTATTATTATTATTTTTGTATTTAATAAAGCTGCTGTTCATTCTATTCTGTTGCTGGAAATATCAGGATCCAGATACCAGGAATCACCGAAATGAAATGTATCATTGAAATATAGAATTTGATCCAGCCACAGTATAGAAACAACTCTCAATTTTATGTGGACGAGGCATATGAGTTGGGCTATGCGTATCCTTTTTTCTTTCTTCATGAAACTGTACTGACATGATACTTTCTGCAGCACCACTGTTTCTAGCAAATGGATTCTAAAATATAGCACTTTAAAGCTGCAATACAAGAGAGATCAGAATATCAGGACTGTGTATAGTATAATTTGAATTGGGTTTATACTGTTTCCTTAAAAAACAAATTTTGTCATGTTATTCAAGGTTTTAAAAAATGCCGCATTTCTGAAAATAGTAACTGCTTAGCACACGGCTGTATAATAATAAGATAGAAATAGTACGATCTGTCACTGAACATAGGCAGAGTGACCCAGGACATTTTATTGCCATATTTTGGAGTCAACGTATTTCTGTTTATACCCTTTATCAGTAACTACAACAGATTCACTGCATATTCTGTCTACATGTTAGCATGGGATAGTATATATTGAGACTAGCGAACCTCAGAGTCTGCCTTTTCAACATATAGGGTATCTGTAAACTGAATTTGGAACTGCTGAGTATGCACAGTGCTCATCTGGTATTGGTCACTACAAAAACCTATTGTTAGGAAAAAAAACGTTGTGGTATAATAATTGTGTTGCCTACTGGAGTTCGTATACAAAACAGGGGAATAATAATGTCGATAATGGTTTTATTATTCTTGTCATCAATAGTTGTTTTGTAAGCAAGTCAAGATCTATTGGGGTCACCAGGGGATCTTGTATTCAAGGGCTGTTGGTCATAGTCATGTCCCAGCAATTTACACAGATGGCATTTTTAAATTCAGCTGTAAACTGTGAGCAATGTTTTGTGTTAATGCTATCTGGGGCTGTTTAAAAAAAAAAGTTAGTAGCATTATATGCTATTTTGAAACTTGATCCTTCACTGAGTGAAATGAGAGTGTTATCTTGATAGACTGCAGTACTAGGAAATCATATATGAGGACTTAACTGCTGTGGCAAGATATTAGTACATCGGTAATGAAGATCTGTCTGTAAAGATGATTCTATCATGGACGGCAACATGCACTTCAGTACAGTTATTGGAGCAACCTCATTTTAATATATATATGCATTTTATATATATGTATATATATAAAATTCTGCTTGATACTTCATGTATTTTCAGATATCTAATATTTAAAAGCATCCTTTATCATTGCTAAATTAGCCAAACCAGTACAAAATTAAGTGCAAGAAAAATACCAATTCACATAGTTTTTGCCAGTAATACAAAAAGGACTATTCAGCTTCTCACATTTACAGCCATTTAGGAATTTTGATTTAGAATGACTAAGGGAAACGTTTCTACATTCAAAAGATGTCTCAAAATAATTTGTGTTCTGTTTTGTAATGGGAAAACTAGTTCTTACAGAGATCGCCTACTGGCTAGCGGTGGTAGATGGAAAACATAAAAAGGAGTTGGTGCTATCTTTGACTGATTGCCTAAGAACATTAAGTCTGAAGCAGTTCGGTGACCCCCTGGAGATGGGAGAGGAGGTTTCTCTTTTAGCCAATAGCACCTTTGTCCTCAGCTGGAGATTTGTTATGCTCAAAAGGATGCTTTAGCATTTCCCAAAACACATTCCAGATTTGTTGGAGAGGAAGAGGAAAGTAGTGTTTTATGAAGGCACACCCATGCTGAATTTGCAGGAAAAAGGAAAGAAAACAGAAAGCAGTACTGCACAGTGCAGTCATAATACAAGGCTCATTCTTGAAACCTGAATATCATGCTAGAAGAAAATCTAGGTATGTGTAATATTTTGAAGAAATATTTTGAAGGCAATATTTTTTGAATTTTTTTTATCAAAAAAAGAAAAAATGTTTCTGTGTAAATGTGGATAGAATGCTATTTAAGAACGGAACTGAAAATTTGTATTGCAGCCTTAAAGAAGCACATTTTTACTGCAATATTTTTTTTTTTGTAAACTACAGTCTGCAACTCAGCAGACCATGACTGAATGCTTTTGAAAACTTGTAGATTACAAACATGAAATCACAATTAATATCCTCTAAAAGTAATTTCAGAGCTTTCACGTCTTAAAAAAGGACAATGTGTACTGCTTCACAAGGTAATGCAGCTAATCAAAAAAAGGAGTAGAATTAAAGTATTTACATAATGAGCAATTCTACAGAAGGCGATCATCCCCATGTAAGCACTGCTGATTATATCCCACGCTGCTTTTAACAAACTCTACCAGATTGGATCCAGTCATCAGCACTTTCAGAGAATCCTTAAAAGCCTTTTATGGGTCTTTACACTTAGTGCAGAATGATGTTCTTCAGGTAGAATATGCTGGTGAGGGAGGACAGTGTCAACACAAGGTACCAGCAGGAGAAGAGGACTTCGGCATCACCGGTGATCCCGTACTGGGCTGTACTGGGAGCTGTAAAGAGAAGAAAAAAGGGTTAAACAAAAATTTCCACTCTTAGACCCCCACATTCTTCATTTTCATTAATTCATCTAAGAAGATAACTATGCAGCAAACGCATTCTTCTGAACACCGGAGAAAATGCTGCAAAGGAAGCCAAGCCCTCCTGCTACACTGCTCAGTGAATATTATTTTTTGTTTTAAAGAGGATAAATCATTATTAAGGCAAGCATTTAAAAATGTGTGTACTTAACATCAGATGAGCGCTTCATGTTTAAACATCTGAATAATTTATCTGTTTTCAAGTTACTGAGCATTAAGATCTCCACTGAAATCAATGAGAGGTGAATATATTTAGCTCTGTTGGAAAACAACTCATTTTCTGCCTGACTTTAGAAGCCAAAGTTTGACAATTTTGCTTAGCCAAAGAGATTCATATTTATTTTCAGTCTCTTTGAAGAAATTGTATTTACTTGCTTTAATACAAAGCCTTTCTCAAATTCCTAAGTAAATATTACAGTAAGTGCATGCAAAAAAGAGTTAAAATATAAGAAAACAGTGTTGAGAAACAAGTAAGGAGACAATCATTTGCAGCAGTCGTGAGCATCTGCTGGCTATCCTGCCTGCGGCACGGGAATGGATCTGGGCAGAAACTGATGATTTTGTTCTTGAAAAGCCTCAGGCAGGAGGAAGGAAAGGACCTGTTACCTCACCCCACACTGAGCCGAAGCTATCAGGATGATGCTATTGGGATGCTTGGCTGCTAAATAAACACTGCAAGCTCACTTTGGCCAGCAGATTTCTGTACAAAATTTCTCTCAAATCAAATATTTTTCTTTTATATGATGCATGAAGCCCCAGGCTCTTATAGACGTACAGAGCATCCTGTGCTTTTTGCTTGAACACTGGTATCAAAAGTTTTGCTTTCCAGACTATATAATATAGATTATTCTAAAGCACAGCATCTGTGCAAGTCTTGTATCGAGTGCCATTTCTACAAGCAGACGTCGCTTATCTCAATGGTACTTTATTTAGATACAAGTTACAGAATTTGCTTTTTTGACTAGACTGACCCAATGTTTGCCAGAAACATGGAGCAAGACTGAGCCAGCTTGGTGTCACGTCCTGGTGCTCAAGGCCTTTTACTTGAAGAGGACAGAGGTGTCAGAAAGGCAGGAGGGAAACAGAAATTTCCAAGCTCATTCCTGATGACCCATCTTGAGTGAGCAGGGGATGCTCAACCCAAAGGCTTGGCTGCAAAAGGGAGAAACCACTAACGTGGTTACTTTGAAAAACATGTGACCCATGTGTGAACAAAGAGGAGAGGTCACCTCGGAGCCCAGCGTTGGCGAGGGATTGGATACCACATAGAGGATCCTGCCTCTTCTGCAGGATCTCTCCTTTCACTCCGTTACATTGCCATCCCGAGGGGTCCTCAAGGCACTGGGCTATCTGGACCAAGAACACCAAGAGGAGATTTCAGCCAACAGCTCCACTCTGCAGGTACATGGGAAATGGCGACACAGAACAGGTACTAATGATGCAGAAGGCAGTTTCCCTGGGGCCAAGCCAAAGCTTATCCCACTGCCTTGCCCAGGAGTAAGCCGCCTCTGACAGCACCACTGCCGCTCGCCAGTGCCAAGTCCACCTCTGGCAGGGAGACGCCAGGGCATGGCACACACAGTACTTTGGAGTAAGCAAATTTCACCAAATTCTCACGTGCTTCCCTTTTGGGCAGAGAAGAGGAGGAGAAATAAAGCATCCCTGATGGCAGACATGAGCCGTGCTGCTGGGGTGTCCGGGAGGGTTGCACAGTCTGGGCAGGATGGAGCCCAGGGAGGAGAGCAGGACCTCGCTTGGCAATGTGTGCAGGGAGGAGGTTTTCTTTTGCAGGATGCAGTCTCCTGAATTTCAAGTCTTGTTCAGTCTGAACACTGAAACATAAACATCCCTTTGCTTTCTATACAGAAATCTGAGCTATGTGCTACCGGGTCCATTTTCAACATATGACATTAGGCGCAGAGTATGTGATGAAACCAAAAATCATTCATTTCCCCCCCCATGCAGAAAGGTTCAGGTAATAAAAAAAAATTACAAGATGAAGCTTGATTTTGAAGCTTAGTTTAGTGACTTATAACCATGACTAACTGCAGGACAGGGCGCTGTCTTCTCTTCTCATTAAAAAGGAACTTTCTGTAATAAGTCAGTATGACAAATCAACATTTAATTTATTACAAAAACCAGGCTAGCAAGCTGAAGCATAGTGTAGGTGGTATTTCATTTTATCATATTAAAAGAATTTCCCCAACGTAAAGATAATTTGAACTACGGTGGCTATAAAAGCGAGTGGAAAGTTATGTAAATCTGATTTCCTGCATATGAACCAGTACTATCCTCCTAAAGCTTATTAAATCATATCTATCTGGATTGTTTCAGCACAAAGGTACTAGGTGAATTAATGGGGGAAAAATACATAGACTTGGGTAGATAATAGAAAAGAGTTATGGTTGCCAAAGCTGGCTAACCGGAAGAATTTGACGTGAAAGAAACCTGAAGGTGAAGCAAATCTGGACCAGTTTAAGTTACTGGACTCTGCTGGGTTTGAATAAACTGCCCCAAGGGCTGAGTTCACACGGTACAGGGATGCCAAACTAGTGCAGGGGCTGGTTTTGCTGATCCATGGGCAATGTATTAGCCCTGTTCAACCCCGCCCTATCCCACACCTCACCACCTCTGAGGAGCTAGGGTGTTGATGCTATGGCTGGGTCTGACAAACAAGATTTCAGTTAAAAAAAAAAAAATTAATAAGCTCTCTGAGTGTCTTTAGCCTTTCTTTGGCATTACAATAAAGAAAGAAATCTAGCTGTGCTGTGTGGCTTCCAGGTTCACTGCGACTGATGCTCTGAAAGAGCTTGAGCCGAAATTTAGAATTATTCTCCAGCCCCTCTAATACCTCAGATTCCTTTCAAGTGGGCAAACTGGTGTGAGCCTGCTGTCATTAGGGTCTGCTGATTAGTATCTGCTGGGTATAGTTTCACTTACTGAGACCTGCGGTGACACTTGCTATAGAAAACCAAAATAAACCTGGGGCTATTCACATTTGTGTCCACGTGGCCCCAAGACTTCCCCTGAACAAAGACATTACTGTCATTGTGGAAATATCTCCAAAATCCATGGTGTGCCAATAGGCACACTGATCAGAAACTGGCTTTAAAGGGCTTTTTTGGAACTGTATACTGCAGTTTTAAAAAGCCGTGCTATTTTAATTCAAACTGGAACCGGTAGCCGGAAAACATTTGCCATATGCCTGCACAGGACCAGCAGATCAGCATGTGCATCGTGGTGCGCTTCTTCAACCCTTTAATTCATCTGTTGGTGGAAAAAGCCTGACTGCTTTTCAGCTTGCTTTAATAGTCTCCTTTTATAATTAGCAGCCTGAATTAGAGCACCCTTTGGGCAGGTCAGCTGGCAGAAATGGGCAGGGTGCTGCCTGTGTGTTCAGCTGGGGAACACCCGGTTGTCTCAGGTACGGTGGATGGTGACTTATTGATTGGGAAAGTCTTGCCAGATCACTATGCCTCTTAACTTTAATTTGACTTCTGGAAATCTCCAAGTGTTTCTAGTCTCCAAAGTGAACTTATAAGCAGATGTCCCTCTCTCACTGTTAGTGGCAAATGGGTTGCATCAATTACGATGTTATGGTAAGTCTACTGGATGGCATACAGTTTAAAAAGTTGTGCTTAGGTCTTAAAAATTCTTAGAAATTAATAAGCTCCTGCAGTCCTTTTCTTTTTCACCTCAGTATTTTGATTAACTTTTCCTGTGGCTACCCAATTGCTTTGCTGGACAAAGAAAATTTTGTTCCCTAATATTAATAAAATTCTGTAGATCTTTTGTGGTGTTTTACAAACTTTAAAAAGTAAACAAGCTTACTTTTAAAATTTAAAGGTTCTTAGGATAGTCTGGTTAGTCATTAATCTAGAATGAATAATTATTTTTTATAAGTACTAAGTAGTCCTTGGTTTCATTATCATTGCTGTGTAATGCTAGGCAACATCATTTTGTACTTGGACTCATTAATTTTGATAGGGTTTTTTTGAAGGTTTGCTATGTCAGACTAAAAGCCTTCATTTAGGAATGAATGAAAAAGTTTAAATGTTTGAAAATAGCATAAAACTCACAGCTGCTTTTTTTTCCCCACTAAGATCTTAGCATTGAATGTCATTGTTTTATACAGACACACACACTTGCAGTCTTAATATTTGTAGAGCAAGATAATGGTGGAGGTATGTATGATTAGGTATTAAATAAAAGCATGAATTATTTGACTCCCTGATTACATCTGCAGCTATCCTGGGTATTTCCATAATACTGATCACCACCATTATAATGGAGCACTCTGTTTATAACTGATTTTACAGCATGTGAAGCTTTTGGTACACAGAGGGGGGAAGGAGAACAGCGGTTGGTCCGCAGGGAGGTATTTATCTGGCTAAAGATTCTCGTCCAGAACAATGTCTTGGTAACTATCATCTGAAATAGAAACCAAGGTCAAATTGTTTGCTCCCCTTGTGCTGATCTGTCGGTGCAAATTCAGTTCAGAGCTGTGGTAGTGGTACCTTAAAAGACAGTAAATTTCCATCTAGAAGGAGATTAAAATGAGCCTGATGAAAAGTCTGATGTTTGAAATATAAAATGACCTAGGATTTAGAAGATGCAATAACTTTAAAATATATCAGCTTCAGTCATTGACGGATAATAATTTACTTTCTTGCTAATGGAGAAATGAAGCCCTGTGCCTGGGAGCAGGGTTACTGGGCACTGATGGTCCCACTAGCGATGTTTGGGTGTTACCATGTTTAACTCAAGGCATTGGTTGCCATCCATGTATGACTAGAGGAAATGCTTGTAAAATTTCTGGGGGAGAGACTCCTTGTCTGTGGTGCCTGGTCTAGTAAGGCAGGGGCAGGGTGTCAAGCTGAGCTGTGCACGCAGCAGCATTGCTGAAGAGCTGTGAAGGGACCTGGTGGGGTTTGACAGGTCCCTGTGCATGCCATCTCCCAGAAGATGGTTCTTCCCCTGCAGAGCTCTGCCGGGAGCCACGTGCTCCTTGGGATTTGCAGTCATCACCTGCCCGCTGAGAGTAGCCCTCAGTATTGACATACAGCAGTAGGTTGCAGAAATGGATTTTGTGTGCACTTCTTACACCGTGTCCTCATAAGCATTATCAAGCTTGTCTAATCTCCGTTAATACATTAAAATTATCGGTAGATCCGTGCGAGCCATTGCTCTTGTTGCAGCAGGGACAGAGACACGTGGAGAAAGTTTCTGCTCCTGTTCCCCTCTTTGCTTTGTAACTCCCTGTGTTATTAGTTATCGATAAAAGCTGGTCCATTTCTCACTTTTGACAAGACTGCATCTAGCGTCTGGGAGTCACTTCCATGGTGTCACAGTCCTGCTGAAGGAGAAAACCCTGCTAAGGTCAGCACTTGCCATGTCCTCCATTGCTGTCAGAGCACGAGTACTGGCCAAGGTCCTGTGTGCATGCCTCTGAAGTCCACGTGCTCTTATCAAGCTCTCCTTGTTTCTAATTTAGTGATTATTCTACATAATCCTAATGTTAGGAGTTGTGAAAATATTTAAGCACACTCTTAGCACAGATAGGATTATGTTCAGACATCTCTCCTCGTGGAGAATAGAAAGGAACAAAGTAATATTATATCAGTATCTCTAATTAATACAAGAGATTAGGAAAAGTACTATGCTGAAACATGCAAACCAACATTCCCTAACACCAAGGACTGCATTAACTAGAAATAATTATAAGCTTTAATGCTGATGCCTTGTAGACAAAAGCATGGACCTCTTTAGGTTGTGTGAATAAGCAAGACTAATTCTGTAAAATGGATTATGCAGAGAGATGTTAATAAGCATTTCATTTAACTATATTCAGGTTAATGATTTATTATAGGAAAGCCTTAATAAATAGTTTTTTGTGCAATGTTTAAAATATACAGAGAAGGAAGGAATAAACTCACTCAAGGTCAAAGCAGTAAGAAAAAAGAGATGAAAAAGACTGGGCTGTCAAAAATGTTTTTTTAAAAGAAAAGATTGTAAGATAATGGGACTCTGAAGCCTCAGTTGAGTCCTACAGATAACATCTCTAAATATTGTTACACTTGAAGTTAGTTGAGGATTTATGGCTTTGGAGGAGCAGGTCGACAGTCTATAAAAGACTGAATTAGAAAGCAATGGCTTGTGATAGGAGAGGTAATCTGCTTAGAGCGCGCTAGAACAGGCTTACGAGTGTTTTGACCAAAGGAAAGTTTGTCAAGAAGAGGAACCTTGCTCTGTGCCTCGGAGGCCAGGCAGGATTGTAGAAAGCTTGACCTTGGGAGAACAAAACCTTAAAATCTTGTGTAAAAATGAATCAGCAAAGACACCAATTTGTTTAGTCTTATGCAAATGCAATCATCCTCAAGGCTAAGTGCCTGAGACAGGAAATTTACAGTGATGGAAAATTCACTAGTGAAGTTAAATAGATAAATCTGAATGAGAAGGCTCTTTTGAAGTGTGTGCCAGATGGAGACTTTGATTAAACAGAGCTTTGACCATGATAATAACACTTGGAAAATGCTGATAATTTAAGTAATGTTGAAATGCATTTGGACTGTGCCTGTGGTAGCTGGGAGCTGGACATGGTGACTCAGAAGGTCCTCTGTAGTCTGATGTTCCTTTTACTGGTATGAATCATTGACATTCCTTTTAATGAGAGAAAAATGTACAGCACTGACCAGGCCAACATCCCCCAAATGCATTTGAAATGCAAAATGCTTATATTTTAAATAAAGGCATACGTTTGCAAGGGATTATTTTATAAATGAGGTATGGTCAAAATGTTTGGCTTACCCCAGTGAAGAAAGTCAAGTGAAGAAATCAGTGAAGAGCTATGCAGCCCTAGTTTTTGGAAAAGTGAAACACTTTTTATGTGATGGCTCACGAGGCACTGGAAAACATTTTTACTGAGTATGACATACTGTTAGACAAGGTAGCTTGACGCCACTGGACGTGTCCTCGCTTGTGTGCAGTGATCATTTGTCTCCCCAGTCCTTGCTCATGAAACCATGAGGACAAGCATTATGCTGGGAACAAGGGAGGAACACGGCGGGGGACACCACCTCCATATAGCATCATCTACATCAAATACATTAGCATAGGGAACAACCAAATTTTGCTCTGTTAATGCCTGTGCAGCCATTCTCTGGGTTGTGTGGGTGTAATTTTGGGTAGAATTTTGCTTTTGTATATTTTCTAGCCAGGAGTTGCTCAGCACTACCAAGACAAATATATCTGAAAATCCTTGAGAAAGGAGACAGGAAATATTGCAAAAGTTGCTTATGAGCTAACTCTGCCTGGATGGATTTATGCAACTTCTTCAGCTTATTCTAAGACATTGCTGTACAGGATATAGCCAAAAACTGCAAAGTTCTTAAAAGAGTGGCTTTGTCATTCTCTGAAATGTGAGCATTGGCAGGAAGATTCTGAAGATGAGCCCTCCCAATAGATTGATGGAATGGATAAGAGAGCGGTATTGTCAAGTCCTATTCATCGGCATTCACACAAGGCTGCTGTGAGATGCAGAAACTGTAAAAAGAATGGCTTATGCTGATTTGCTTATTTCTAATTTAAATGAATAATGTAGCATTTTTTGAGTCTTAAAATAGGAATACAGAGAATAAAAGATTATTGCTGTACCTGCAGAAGCAAAAACCAAGTATTTGTTGCACTAAAATAGTAAAGCTTATATTTTAAATACTTGCAATAGATATGCCACCAGAAATGTTTTAAAGTGAAATATTATCCTTGTGTGTGTTTGCGCGTATCTCTGTGTATGCACAGAAAATAAGAAAGAAGTATTTCTTGTTTCAGTCATAAAGACCCCACTTGTGATATACTCTGTATCTAATTTGAAACTGGTTCTTTACACTGATTCTGAGTTAAAATATAAAATATTATATTTACAGGAATAAAAAGAAAGTCAAGCAATCAAAACATGATAACTAGCTCAGCTGCCCAGCATTGTAATTCCCTAATTGGGGGGATCTTTGCCTGGGAATCTGGGTTCCTTGGCTGTGGAAACAGATGTCCAAGGAGGCAGCAGAAGAGACACACTTCCCTCCCTCCCCTCCACAATAGTCAGTTGCCCTTCCCGTTCCACCCACTCACAC
Organism: Platalea leucorodia; assembly: GCF_965183815.1. Classification (NCBI taxonomy): domain Eukaryota; kingdom Metazoa; phylum Chordata; class Aves; order Pelecaniformes; family Threskiornithidae; genus Platalea; species Platalea leucorodia. The sequence continues at coordinate 21,459,961 of NC_138827.1, read as the reverse complement.
ACTGACAAATAACTTATGATAAATATTGTAAGCAGCAAAATATTAATTTAAAACCAGCTAAAATACACACAGTAATGTAAATTTTAAGCAAGATGATTTTTGCTAGCTTATTAATGTGATGGGGCATGCCAGACACATTTTGCAGTTGTTAGTGAATGCTTAACAGCTGCATTTCATTAAGCTTATGGAGAAAGCAAGACCATAACTGATGGAGGTTGTTAACTATGTGCAAAAGGTTTTTAAGTGTCTTAATTTCTGTTCTCAAATAACTCTCTGGAACAAAGCATTTCCAAAGTCAGCAACTTCTCAAAAGTACTTAGTGCAGGCATCTCAATATATATGGTATGTATATGGAAGCACCTCCAAATGTCGTAGGTGGACTCACCAGCAACGTGTTATCTTGCAAACAGAATTGCTCTCTTTTCTAAGGAGAGCATCCTATGCTCAGGCTGAAGATGATGCAGTTAAAGATCTAGCCATCAATTCGGCAGAGTTCCATTTGGAAATACGGTGCTGGGCTGGGAAGAGCTTTGGTGGGCAGCAGCAAGGAGCAGCTGTGCTCCATGGGTGATGATGGTGCCAAGGAGTCGTTGAATCGAGTTACCTTTAAGATTTTTGCTGTCTCCTGTTTGCTTTTCCCCATTTTCACTGCCTTATGACCTGCCTGGGTCAACCACCTCTCAGCAGCCTCTCTCCGATGAACAACCCACTTTCAAAAGCTGTGCTAACAAGTGGAACACTAAAATTGTATTTTTTTTTTCTAAAACTCATTCCTCCTTCCTTGTGGTGAATGGAGTTAAATCCAGTTGACGGCCAGTCACAAGTGGTGTTCCCCAGGGCTCAGTACTGGGGCCAGTTCTGTTTAATATCTTTATCAATGATCTGGACAAGGGGATCAAGTGCACCCTCAATAAGTTTGCAGATGACACCAAGGTGGGTGGGAGTGTTGATCTGCTTGAGGGCAGGAAGGCACTACAGAGGCATCTGGACAGGCTGGATTGATGGGCTGAGGCCAACTGTAAGAGGTTCAACAAGGCCAAGTGCCGGGTCCTGCACTTGGGTCACAACAACCCCATGCAACGCTACAGGCTGGGGGAAGAGTGGCTGGAGAGCTGTCTGGTGGAAAAGGACCTGGGGGTGCTGGTCGACAGCTGGCTGAATATGAGCCAGTAGTGTGCCCAGGTGTCCAAGAACGCCAACAGCATCCTGGCTTGTATCAGGAATAGTGTGGCCAGCAGGACTAGGGAAGTGATCATCCCCCTGTACTCGGCACTGGTGAGACCGCACCTCAAATACTGTGTTCGGTTTTGGGCCCCTCACTACACAAAGGACATTGAGGTGCTGGAGCGTGTCCAAAGAAGGGCAACGAGGCTGCTGAAGGGTCTCGAGAACAAGTCTTACGAGTTGTGGCTCAGGGAGCTGGGGTTATTTAGTTTGGAGAAGAGGAGGCTGAGGGGAGACCTTATTGCTCTCTACAACTACCTGAAAGGAGGCTGTAGCAAGGCGGGGGTCGGTCTCTTCTCCCAAGTAACAAGCGATATGACAAAAGGAAATGGCCTCAAGTTGAGTCAGGGGAGGTTTAGGCTGGATATTAGGTAAAACTTCTTCACCGAAAGGGTAGTTAGGCAATGGAACAGGCTGCCCAGGGAAGTGGTTGAGTCGCCATCCCTGGAGGTATTTAAAAGACGGGTAGATGTGGTGCTTAGGGACATGGTTTAGTGGTGGACTTGGCAGTGCTAGGTTAACGGTTGGACTTGATGATCTTAAAGGTCTTTTCCAACCTAAATGATTCTATGATTCTATGATTCCTGTCAACTTCCAAAATGTAATGTTTTATTTTCCAAATTGTCATTGACTCTTCTCATAGAAATCCAGGTTTAAATCTGATGGTTATTGTTCACAGCAAAACATTTAATGTAAAAAAAAAGAAAAAAAAAAAAGGGGGTGTTATTTTAGAGAAACAAACATCTCCAGCTAATTTATACTTTAAAAAATCATGGTAATTTTATCATATGTAAAGTTACAGATGGATTGGCAAAATTTGGGTAACTTAATTGAGAGAGGGTAAGATAACCTTTTAATTCTAATTAAATGGATGCTATTGTTGAAAAGTGTTTAAGATACCAGAAAAAAAATCCTCTCCAAGAAGGGAGGCACATAGGATATCTTACACGTAGGCACAAGATCCTGATAACTCAAAAACCTCGATTTTGGATGTTTTTACTTCACGTGCCAAGGGAATCACTGTGGTCCTCAGTGTCAATGTGTGCTTTTTGAAGGAGTTCAGCATCTAATTATTAGATATGATAGTTAGAGACCTACAGAAGCTATTAACATTTTCTATTCATTCAGTATACGTACACCATTGAATTGTTAAAAAACGTGATACAACCCAAAATACTGCATTTGAATACATTTGAATGTAAGCACTTTATATTGCTACTGTTTTCACAATGAAAAGGTATTGTTAAAACTTTATTACCTAGGTGTGATTTGTTTCCAAACTTGCATTTTAAATTTTAGCATACGGTTGCCAATAGAAAAGTCCCCATTTACAGGCAATTATCACACAGTGGTACCTAAAAATGCCTGTAGTTATTGCTCACTCTAATTATATGGTCTTGCCGTTGTTCTTACTCAGTAGTGCTTGTAAGTGTGGGCTTTTCAGTGGGAGACAGGCATGCACCTTTTTTGTTACTCCATGTTTCTGTATATACAATGGATTCAGGTAACACATAAAAAATGGGCGATGGTGATTTGGAGAAACTCTTAACAATAGCAGCCCTAACACAAAAGCCTGTTTTGTAGATAATCAGTGTAAATAACAGATTCCCCACATGCTGCTGTCTATCAAGTTATTTCTTCAAGCAAGTGTCTCTGGGTATCAGAAAATCAGAAAAATAGTGGTGCTCAGACAAAGCAGGCTCACTGTAATCTTTCAGATAGTGCAGACGTGCTTCTGGTGCAGCTGCAAAATCAAAAACAATTTTAAACCCTTATGCATTGTTGTATGGTATATCTTTAATGGAATTTCATTTAGACACAGAGAAACTTGATAATATCAAATAAAAACCCCCTTCCATTAAATAATGCAAAGGAAAAGAATCCTGCTAATTAATACATTAATAGGATAAATGAAGCCAGCACTGAACACAGAGTGCTTTAGTGTTTAACAGGATAAAATAGTACAGCCCTGACATACCCAGTTTCTACTGCAAGGAATATTTCATAATCCCAAGAAGTATTTATGAGGAAAATTACTGTGAGGGAATAGAATAAAATTTGGCTTTATATATCATCCTTTATACTCAAGTTATCTCAAATTTCTTTGCACAGGTGAGAAGTGCAGTCATATTGGAACAAATAAAGTGTCTTTCAGGAACTTTAGAACTGTGGGTGTGTACCAGTCTCAGAGGTCCGAGATGACTTTTAACAGATGGAGGAGATACCAGCCCCAGTGCTGGGATGAACCCTGTGCTTAACCAAATCACCACCTGATCCCTGCCTTTAGCCAGTAAAGGAGACAGGAAAAATCAGCCAAGAACCTTGTCCAGAGAGTAAAGCAGAGCATGTAATCGATGGCACTGAACAGACATCCCGTTGTCCATCAAAGCAGACTGAGCCTGAACATAGCTGTTCAGAACAAACAGCAGTGTGCACCGAGTCACTGACAATCCCAAACCACCTCCCCCAAGCTTTCCAGCACTGACCAGCAATACAGGGACCGTCCCAAGGTGACCCAAGCTGGGATTTTAATGCAAGAACCTCAAAGCTGGATGTGCTGTAATGAGAAGAAGCTGCATGCATTTCAGAGGGCAGATTAAAATTCAAAATAAACAGTGACTAAGAGAAATCTTCTGACCATAAAAAAAGAATTCAATTCAATAAGGCCAAAAAAATTCTGCTCTTTAACAAAAATAGCCAACTGCACATGTACTGGAAGAACAAGAATTGACTCTGACAATTCCTCAGAAAAGCATCTGTGATTACAGTGGATCATCTATGCTATCTTGCTATGAAAGCAGAAATACGTTTCTGGCGTGTGTAAATAGAAGTGCAGCCTATGAAGTAGTGCTGCTGCTCCCCTTAGCACAGGAGGGCTGTGTCTGGTGTGGATGAGTCACTTCGAGAGACACACAGACTGACTGGACACAGCCCAGAAAAGAACGAGAACATGTTACCTAGGAGGAAAGCTTGGAACAGCAGGACAGTTCAAAACCCGAGGGGGGAGAGGGAGTCCTAATAACAACTGTGGGATACACATAAGGATTACCCCTGGAAAAGGTCAGGGAATGATCTGCTTGTGCCTGTAGCAGGTAGAACAAGATTAACAGGTTTGACCTGCAGCAGGTAGGACCCAGAATAGCTGTAAAGGTAAACTTAGTCCTGGGTTGCAAGGAAAGGATGAGGAATCTGCATCACTGCAGAGTTTTAAGATGGTACAAATATCTGTCAAAAATAACAGTAGACACCACCTCTCTTGCCTGTGGGAAGAGACCTTTCTAGATGTTCCCTTTGGGCCTTTAAAAATAATCCTGGAATGCATCATAATTAGCAGTGACTGAAACATTTAATTTCTTTCTGGAACCAGAGATATAACAGGTTCCACAGGAGGAAAGGGAGGGTGGCTCATGGCAAAGGCAAATATCGGTCACATCAGCCTGCAGCTCTTGGAGGCAACTCCCCAGTCCATAGCACGGGCTGCAGCTCCATTTTCCTCTCCTAGAAATTGGCTCTCAGTTCTTTCTGATGGCTTAAGGACATGCCCATTGAACGCAAACTGTGCAGAAAACTTTAAACAGATCTTTAATTCTTGCACAAAAAACAAATGCAGCTGTAGCACCTATAATTAGCATACACCTCTTGGTTTATCAAACCCAGATCTGCTATTGCATCATGTCTTGTGATTTCCCTCATAAATATCTTAACATCTATCTTAAAAGCAGTTACTTGTCTTCCACTGGGAGCAATCAGTGGAAGGTTTCTCTACAGTTGCACTTCTGAATGGGTAGGAATTTTCTTCTTCCCAGGATAAATTTATCTTTGGATGAGCTCTGTTTCCTCCTGGATCTCATTGCCCTGCTTCCACAGGCACCACTCATGTGTAGCTTCACTTCGTTAGACTAAGCACCATCTTCTAGTCTCCTTCCTGTTTCTCTTCTTTCTTTTTGCATAATAGGAACAACAACAGATTCAAATACTTTACATAAACTTGCAGTTTTAACCCATTTCTTTTTGGGATCACACTCTGAAGGGCTATAATTATCACTAATGTTCCCACATTAGAACTATTAATAAGTTAAAGGGCACTGTTGTTTCTGTAGCTTGAAATAAAACCTGATTTCCCTTTTCTTTGAGTTTGCCAAGCTTTCCTCTCCTTCTTTAGATGTGCTAAAAATAATTTACCCAAGGATTATTAAAAAAAGTAAATTTTTTTTTTTTAATATTATTTCATGTTTTATTGAAGCAGTAATCTTTTTGGTAAGGTTATCTTCAGTGACTCAAATAACTTTGCCTTCAAATAGAAGTTATTACTTAGCCCAAAGGCCAAGCAAAGAGTGCTTTCTGGAATCAGATCCACTCTGCCTCTTTAGAGCATATATGAGAAAAGTTGAATAAATGCAAACTTAGTATAGCTTGATAGTGAGAGTTATATGATCTATTACTATGTATTAAGGAGCTAGAAACATTATCTAGAATTTCATTAGCAAAATAAGGCCTATTTAATAAAAATAGTCCATGAAATGGTGACAATTCCAACCCAAAATTCTAACAGAAGTCAAGGGAGATTATCATATTGCTGTCTCTCCAGCTTGGTTATGCAGGCAAAGCTACAAGGTTGGCTTCAGAAATGCAATCTGTCTGTAATCACCTCTAAGCAAAACACCCAAACCAAAACCAAAATCCCCCTCCGCTGAAAACCCCAAACTCTAGCCTAATTGCCGATGTTTCCATTAATACTGTGCTTAGTAGGCTGGAACACAATTGCATAGTACTGAAATAAAAATCATAACACCTGTGTAACCTGGCTGATAGATAACATGGTGTTGCAATAAATAACACAGTGTTGCATCTTTTTGCTTAAATAGATGGGCCATTCTGTGTAACCAGCCTCTTCCATCTAGTGATGCACACTGGGTGGCCTGACCTTGTGGTCATTGCCAGAAAAAAAAAGAAAGAAACAGCCTAGAGAAAATATCCTGAGTTTCACTATCAAGACATTTCTATAGAGAACTGAAGCCTGCAGAATTTCCTGGCTAAAGCATTAATTCCTTGAACTGAGAATTGGACACAACTGAATATGTTTTCCATTGGATTTCAGAATTACCAATGTTTTATAATAGAAAAACAACGCTTCAATACAGAGTTGTATAAACTGGATAGCACAATATAGAGCATCCTATTATCTATCAGCAGAAAAATAATTTAATAACACCAGTGTAGTCAGCAAAGCCAGGAGATGAAGCTTATGTTTGCCCCCACTTACAAGAATGCTGTTCGTTGCCTGGAATAACATCTTCTAGCTCTGAAAGGATATGGTAAAAAATAATGACCTCATATTTAAAATGCACTAGTTAAGTGTCTGTAGGGAGGTACTGCGTCACTGTGCACCAGAATCTGAGCGGTCAGATACACGAATACTTTGCATTGTATTTCTATGGGATGGTGCATGGTAATTGCAAATAGGATTGACAACTTCATCTAGTCCAACTTCCCACAAAAGGTTGGACCAGGTGATCTTTTGAGGTGCCTTCCAACCCGGGCTGTTCTATGATTCATCATATTTCCCAAGATCTCAGTAAAGGTATCCTAGTTCTGAGACATACATAGACTCTGACACAAGTTCTGAATAGATACTGAATTGGGGCTATTTTTAATTATTGTATATTTTAAGCTGTAATCCAAAAGACAAATGTACAACTCCCAAACTGTCCTTCTTGCCCCAGATTTGGTGAGAAAACCATTTTTTCTGAGTTTATGTATGGAAAAACTCAAAATTTGTATAAAAGAGAAAAGAAGCTCTTCTGTTGAGAAAACTGTGAAATCACTTATTTATATCAGTTTTCTAAATGATGTAGCTACTGAAGCCCTCCATTACTTTAAAATGCTTCTTTATAATTGATATCAGAACTAATTTTTGTTGAACTTATTTATGTGAAAACGTAGCATATTAGAAATTGCAAGTCCCATGTACTTATATGGCTTATATGATGTGTATGGTTACCTAACCCTAGAGCTACACTACGGTGAGTAAATATGGATGTCACATTCATCTTCCAGGCTTTGCTTCTAGAAAGATGACTTTTTGTGTATCTATCTGCAGTGTGATGTACACACTGTTTCTGAAGCACAAATATATACTATTTTTTTCTTGTTGAGAGGCTTTCTATTTGAAATTTTAATTTTTTTAGACTATTTTAGATTTTAAAAAATGTGGTAAAATGTTGTAGCAAACATTTTTCATTATTCAAAAGCTAAAAAATTCTTACTTATTTTGCAGAATACTTAGCAGACAGATGTGCTTGCTAATGTGATAAGTATAACACATTTGTATGTCATAAGAGACATACTATAGCTTTCAACTACAGGTCTTACCAGAGTATTCCTCACTCTGTAAAAATCCTTCCCTCCCATGTATGTGCTCCTCTCTGGGAGCCATGCTTCACCTGCATTGCTCTTGGCACAGTCTGGGTAAAGGAAACCACAAAACCAGCTTGTATTTTTGAGTCTAAACCCTTTTGTCTTGTCTGGAAGATGTGGCATAGCAACAACTGTAGAGGTAGAGGGGGACAGCAATAGAAAGAGATAATTTTAAGGGAAACTTGCAGGAAAAGAACAAATAAATAATGAAATTATTTAATTACATTATGCAGTTTTCTGCTTATACTGCTGGTTTTGGATGAGATGTGTTCAAGGCTGGGACTGCCTTCATATCTACAGCACACATCTAGCCCAGATTTTGTTATCACCCGTAGCAATAACAATCAACAAAAACAATCATCACTTGTTTAGCTTAAAATTAAATAGAAAAAAATACACAGAGGATAAAGACATCAAGTCTAGAACAGGCTGACGTTGGGTTCTGCATGGAAGTCCAAAATTAAACAGAGGAGAATGGGTCATGATCTTGCACTGTACATGGCAAACACAGCTTCGGTTAAGAGGAAATTGAGAAGACGACTAGAAAAGCACTAGGGAAAGCACTGGGACAAACAAGCCAGCCACCCATTCCCATTCCCCCATCCCTGTGTTGTAGTATGTAACCTGGGGGACCCAACTCTCATCTGTATCCCAAACCATGCAGTCTGGAAAGATTCTTCAGTGAAGACGACCCAAGGAGAGCCAAGAACCGCGGCTCTCCATGACAGATAACCATGCTCAGATTTCCATACAAAGTGCGTAACTTTCAAATCATCTGCAAGGGTTCAAGTTTGATAAATTTGTCCAATTCAGAAGTGTGATGCTTTAACAAAACTATGGCATTATAAAATCAATTGCTGAGAAACACAGGTTGTTTTGAAAGTAATATGCATGGCGTGTGCTTTCAGGTACTTATGCACATAAATTTGGCAGCCTACAATAACTGCTTCTCTGACAATGTTGCCCTCATTTGTAAGTGTCACATTTGAGAAAAGGAAAAGCATTTTAATGCGACAGAAAAATTTGACTTGGGAGCTAATTACTTTAATTTGATAGAATTTTTGGCTCATCTGCATACTTGACAATTATTTACAACTTACATTGGTAATTAGAGGTTGGGTCTTGTGCTGAAATATTGTAAATAGCTTTGAAGACATTTGCTGATCCTTCTAACTTTTAGAGGAAATGAATTTATTAGTAGTTAATATGTAAAATATTTGTACTTCTGACCTTTTGTAAAACATTCTTTCTATATTTTAAATGATTGGTTGTCAGAATCATTTTCCTCAAAATGAAGTGTGACATTGTAAATAAGCTCTTGAATTAAGCAGCATATTAAATCTATGTATTCAGTGGCAACCTTTGATAGTTCTCATATATCATGAAGATTTTGTTGGTTCTGCTACATTGAGGCAATGTCATATAGCATTGTGAATGATAATTTTTTACACTGAACTTTACAGTTTCTGGACAGTTTCAACATCATTCTTCTGATCTTGACAAAGGATATTGAGTTAAGCAGGTTAGTACATGATTTCTTGCCTTTTTTTTGGTGACTGTGTATGAGAAAGGAACTTTTTTGCTGGCGGACCTGACCACTTTTAAACTAATCTTCCAGTGAAGTGGTTGTCAGATGATTTCTAAAGATGCGTTTTTTATTCAGCTATTCTGCTGATTTTCTTAAGCATTTCTTTGGGGTTTCTCTTGGTCATATTTCTGCAAAGTGCATATACTGCTCTGCTTTTATAGGTATATTAAAAAAAAAGGAATCCATGAAAGTCTACTGCTGAACTGTGCTAATAGCTAATCAATTAATCATCAATAGCGCTTTTATTATAATAAGGTGATGGATGAAATAAATAATGAAGTTGAACTGTTCACTAATTCCAGAAGAGTTAAAGTATGGTGCTGCCTTGAATTATAACTGACTAGACTGGTATTATCTCTTGAGTTTGTCTTGTATGTCAATACTGCTTAATCTTGTTCTTTGTAATGGAGTATGTCTTAAATAGAAGGACACTGGATAAGTCATATACATAAAAGAGATCTACAGCTTGCTGGCATGTGAAATTCCTCTAATATATATTTTTATGAAACTACCAGCACATTATGTGCTCAGCAGCATAAATAAAAAAGCGTGTTACCCTGGCAATTTTACATTTACTACATTAGTTAGTAAATGCAATGGCCACCCTTACTTTCCTATAATAAAAACTGCTGAGCCTTTTCATGAAAGATGATTGCAATTTCCACCGGCCTGTATATGCAATAAAAAAACATAACTCATCAAAATCTGAGCTATTTGCTCTTAAGGTACAAGAGCGTTTTTCTTGAACGCTTGACATGACATTAACTATTCATGAAACTTGAGAGTGTTCAAACACTGCCTAAGTAAAATTGTTACTACTTTTCAACTTGATTGAGATCTTTTCTGAACCAGACTCTACAGCAGCCAGCAAAAGGGCTCTCCACACATAAGAAATGCGGAGAGTGTCCAGGTACTGTAGCTGTGAGCTATCGATTTGCTGAAAAGTCGAGTTCCTCCTCCAAAATTGATTCATGATAACTGCTTCCATTTGGGTCAAACAGTATTTAACCGCTTGTAAATTTTAATTAAATGATTTGTCACTTCGAACATATAGTTTGTCATCTTGCAGCTAACCGATGTGTCTTTATCAGAGAATGACTCAAGGGGAACGCATCCATCTCCTCTGCCACTTCGCCCCCCATTAAGATAATTTGGGTTGTGCGGTACGTGAGACTCTGTGAAACAGACTGTGCTTCCTATGAACAAGTCCATCATGCAAATTATAAAAATACAATTTCTTCCTTTCATCATTAACATATGGTTAACTTTCTGAGTATAACAAACCCTTTTCCCAGCAGCATGTAGCAAAACAGATTTGTTCCTTCCAACAACTTACTTTTTCCTTTTTCATGTACAAATGACACCTGTAGCTATTCTTACTCAGCTACCCAAGTACCTTTTCTGTGCCTGCAGTTATCCTTACTCGCAAGATGTTGATTCTAGGAGAAAGTGAAGAGAAGCTTATAAACTGTGTAAATCTGTTGACTGACTCTAGAAATGGTGGTTTATTTTAATTGTTTTTTTGTGACTGTATAGCTCTTACCCTTCTTTCTCTGTGACTAGCTACGGAGTCCTCATTTCAATGAACTTAAATAGGTCTTCTGCATGCGCATGCTCTACAACACTGGTATAAGCATATGAATTTCATATACATCCTCCTCTATCTGTGACAAGGTTTAATCCTTCGAGGCAGAGGGCCTCTTGCCTGTGCAGGGACACAAGCTGTTGCTTTAAAGCTGTTGCTTTAATTTTGAGGTCCACCATTTGTGAGCTAAGAGAACTTAACAAACATCATGTAAAGTCCATCCACAAAATATACAGAAAGAGCGTATAATCTAATCAAGTATTTGTTACTTTTCATTAATATGCAGATATTCTTTTTCCAAAGTACTTTCAGATTTCCACCATTTAACCAAGGGTATCATGTTAGAATATACCATTCAATTTATCTTTATTCGCTGTTCCCTATGATGAATTACTTGGGGCTTTTCTGATGAAGGATTGCAGCAGGAGCTGGTGTGGCCATTGGGAGGACTGAGCTTTTGCAGCCGCCTCCTGCGTGTGTGAGGAGGAATGAAACCCCTCACCTCCGGAGTGGCTTTGGATTGGTTTTTCTACTGGGGCTCCCTGAGCCATGGGGCTGGTGGGGGCCCCTTTCAGAGCCCCCCACCCTCCCTGGCTGATGCTGCTTCTCCTCTGCAGCTTTTGCTGCCGGTGGAGGATTTTACATCAGGAGGCTTTTCGTGCATCAGCTTTCCCCACCTGCTTTTCAGCTTAATCCAGAGGATTTGGGAGACATTATGGCTCAGCTTTGCATATGTTATTACGCAGAAGGAAAAAAAAATAACAACGGTTGAGATTTTTCAAAGCTGATTGGGAGATTTAGGCATGAAACTCCTGTTAAGACTCATGGCTTTGAAAATCTCTATCAATTAGTACAGTATTTTGGTGGAGATAGCAAAAAAAAAAAAAAAAACAAGCGTTGGTGCCTCTGTGGGAGACCCCTTCCGAATTAATGCTGATTAATGGTAGGGGATGAGCGCATGGAGTGCATTATCCTCAGGATGGCTCTCCCACTAGCTTCAACTTTTGAACACCTTCTGCTCTGCAGATGCTTAGTGTCACTGTGCCCTCTCCATCCCTTGCCTGAAGAGGAGTACTGATACTGATGGGAGGAGACACAACGTGGCTGCCCAGAAACGTGCTGGTGAAAAATCTGTTAACTTCCGTAGATGTATTTTCTAAGCAATATGTGCAAGAAGGTTAGTGAGACCATTCAGGGAAGATGCTCAAGCACTGCGCTCTGCTGTGCGAGCTCATGCTGCAAAGGGCCCCTCGACTGAAGTTGTGTACAGACCCTGCCACCAGTTGCCGAGTTGTCAGGTGGCTGAGGACAGCTGCAAAAAGTCTCTTCTGCATGTTATTTTCCATCCCCTTCCTCATCACTCTTGTCAAGTCAGGAATTTGGTCTCTTCAGTAGAAATACACTACACTCAACATTAAAATGCACTTTGAAAGCACCAAAAAAAGGTTCCTTCACATTCTCAGTGATCACCTTGTAGGTGAGCTGCAGTTCTGCACATAGCGTAGTGCTGTATTTGTGGGTTGCAATCAGATAAACTCGACATCGTGTGTGTCCCTCTGTTCATGAGAAAACAGCACACACAGACTGTCAGAAACGTTTCCCAGCCAGGCAATGGACAATTTCTTTCTGCCGTTGATTTTGGCTCAAAATCAGGATTTAGAAAGACAAGACAGAAAACAGTACGTGGCACTTGGCAGGAATGTTAGCAACTTTCAAAGTAGTTATGGATGTCATATCCTTAAAAAAAATAGTAACAGAAGGGGAAATTATACATATTCCCCTCCTGGTAGCAGGTAAAGTTTGGCAGTCAGTGATGAAACCTTTCCCTTTTTCTAACCTCTCTGGGAATTAAGGGTGCTTTGTTTTGAGTGTATACCCTATGTCATGCCTGTCTGAAGATCTGTGCTTTTGGGAAGACAGAGATGGACTTGGATGCCTTTAAAACTGCCTCTGATAGTCTTTGAGACACATGGGAGAAAGATACGTTTTGCTCCAAAACCAATTAATTTTTTCCCTAGTTTGTACTGCATATAACCCTTAACTACTAAAATCCTTCAGGTTTCTACAAAAGGAACTTTGCGAATAACTCTCTTAATGACACCTGGATAGTGATAATCTACACTTAACAGGCTGAGGATTTCTAACTCTTTGTAAAACGTGGCTCCTTCTTCATTTAAAATGAAATACTAAATGGGACTGTATATTGTGGGGAGGGGGGAGGACATAGGAGACTGTAGGTATGGAAACCTTACAAACAGCATCGCAGGCATTGCTTATTCCTGAAATGTCTCTATAACCAGAGTGCTTTGCTTTGACAATTTACTGCAGACTATTCAAATTACTCGCTGTTTTCCTATTACAAAATCCATACCCTGTTCATTCAAGTGAACATGCTTGTGAGCTTCCAAAACGGAGTTATTCTCTGAATTGCCTCAGTTTGGCAGAAAACTCATTCAGTGTAGTTTTATATACTGTGCTTGTTGAATAAGGAGGCTGAATGGTAGGCAATCATTTCTCTTGCAATCAGAGATATTAAGAAGGATAAGTTCTATCAATTTTTTTTTCAAAAATGCATTCCTGCCATTGTGGAATATGATTGAGAGAGAAATGCAAGCTGAGTCATGAACCTCGAAAATGAGAAGAAGGACGTACAAAAGATGTCAAGGTCAGTCATTTTGTCTTGGTGTTTGGAACAACAGGCATCACTGAATATCCCAGCATCACCCAATGTCACCATTCACAATGTGGTACAATATGGAGGCGGGTGGGTGGGAGGGAGCAGGCTGCCACTCATCCATTGGGTTAGTCTTCTGCTGCCTAATGCCAACAGCTTTTTCTTATGAAAATGTCTGACTCAGTAGTTGAAAAATGGTAAAATATTTTTCAAAACTTTCATCTTAATGAAAACCATCTTTAAAACTTTAACCAGATGGCTCCACAGTTTTTTGTGGCACTGTAAAATTCAGAGGCTCAGTTAAAATCTGGACTTAATGAAAATCATATACAGGAACAGGTGCCAAAGCACAGGAACAACTACAAAGTGAATTTGCCTTGTAAACCTTACTGGATTAATGGAATAGCATACGGTAAATTGGGCCTGAGCTCTTAATATGTTTCCTTCCACGTCTATAGTGTGTCCTAAATAGGTGTGAGGTTCATATGAAGTCTTGCTGCTCAGAGATACAAACTTCTGGTACTGCTACACTCACATTGAGGATTGCCCTATATCCTTGACAAGCGATTGTTTATTTTTAAATTTTGGTATTTGGGTCATAAATTCTCATTAGCAGCTGGGCCTGTAAGAAAGCAAAGGTCATGGTGTAGCAGGACACTGTGCAAGTGGCTTGAGTCTATAAGATAAAGTATATAGCCTAGACTCTCAGCTCTGGTCCGGCTCTGAGTAAACCATCTTTGTTTTATTCATCACTCTCAACTCCACAAGCGAACACCCTCTGTCTACTCATAGTCAAAGCCTGTTTAAGCCACCCTGAATGTTCAGGGACTGCTCCACTGTCCTCGCTGGTGTATTTGTGCCTTCAAACCCATTTCATATTCTGAGGAAGGTCCATCTTCAATAATTGTATAGTCCTGCACAAAAGCAGGATAAACCCAAGACAGCACTGCTCCTGAGAGCAGTGACAACTCGTGATAAAATAATATTTGTTTAATTGTTCAGAGCTGCTGTGTAAACCTTTTATGACCACACTCTTTGAAAAACATGGGCTTGGCCCAGGTATCATGTTTTTACCTACGAATTTTTGTTCTATTTTCTTTAACACAAAAGAGACTATTGGAAGAAAAACACATCATAGAGTCTTTCTTGGGTTGCCTGATGGCATGCTTAATTTCTCATCTGGAAAGTTTAAAGAAGGACCAAAACCAGTTTAAAAACCAGTTTGGTAGACAGCCTTGTGATTGGTATTTAGTAAGGAAAGATAAAGATGCAAAGATATACCTTTAAACATTAGGTTCAGAGTAAGGAAATGGCTGATCCTGTATTATCTCTGGATGTTGGTTTTCATCCCTAGCTGGAGATATTGCTGGCAACTGCATCAAAATGTCCATGTTGCATAGATACTCTAGATGCAGTTGGCAAGAAAGTGAATTTTCCATTTGGTGAGAAATTCAGACAGTGAAAAGACAAGAAAAGAAGTGTTGCCTGGAATGAGACGGGTAGCCTGGAAGGAAGCCAGTATTTTTTTTCCACTCACAACTCAACAGGCTTTTATTTGACTTTCTTTAAAACTGACATATTCATGGAGATTTCAAATAGGCATTTTCTGACAAGTCCCCTATTCCCCCAAGCCTTCCCTCCCTTAACAACCCAAGTTTGTCAGATCCTTTCCAACCAGCTGTATCTGTAGGCTCTTTTATATTCTGTGAAGAGTTGGGACCCTCCCTGAAGTTATAGATATGTAGTTTTATATACATTTTAAATTTCTGCACATGGCTACACATCTCATCTAGATGGATATATGCATATTTATTCCTGTAAGAATTACTGTAGTCAGCCAATTCTGGCTGATAAAACCTTCACATAAAACATACCCTTATGTGATAAATAAAAACAAAGACTGCTCTCTTTTTGCTAATGAATCACATTCTGGAATCTCCTGCTTCTCTTTTCTCAATCAGAACATGTCCTTATATGCATGGTCTTTTAGAGCAGCTTTACCATGTCTTGCAGTGTTGCAAGCTGGAAGATTCGCACTGTGCATTTTTCTTGCCCTTTCGGAGCTGGTGCAGGACTGCAGAGTGACACTACTGCCTGCATACACGACACGCTACACTGCTGCAAGAGCACAATAATACACAGCTTTGGTCAGATTTCAGATTGACCTGAATGGAGTCACACTTATTGTGTTATAAGCTAGATATGCAAACATCTGATTTCCTGGCATACTTTGGGAGCACAGGCCTAAATCATGTCTGTAGACAAAGAACAAAATTTATAGATATATGAATTGCTACCCCCAGCCTGCCTTCAGAGCACTCGTTTCCAGCCCATGTGCCTCCGCACTGTACCGAGGAGTCCATCCCCTGCCAGGCTTCCGCCGCTGCCTGTACAGCATTGGCTACCACTGTGTGACTGAGGTGGGGAGATGTCTTGAGGATGTGGACTGAGATGGTCACACATTCTATTTATATTGATATTTAATAAACAGATGCCAGAGCTATAAAAACCAATATCTATCTTTTTAAGATAACACTAAATCTGGGAAGTTAGTGCTGTGCTGAAAAGAGCTTCCCCCGTGTCTGGTGTGCTGGTCCCCATGCTGTAGTTCCTACGCAGTATGCACTTATATATGGCAAATGCTGATGCCATTTACAATACCATAACTGACCACGTATAATGATAAACCACAAACGCCAGTGACACCAATCCCTTGGAGCCCAGGAGTCATGTACAGTGGTGAGCATCCCCCAGAAATGCGGAGGAGCCTGAGGATCAGACTGCCAACCAAGCCTGCGGGACGCGGCTCATCGCTTGGCATCAGAAACACCCGAGCAGGAGAAAGGGTCAACACCAAAGTAGGAACAGCTAGTAAGCTGAGCATCTCTGTCAGCCTTCCACATCCTCTAACCTTTTCATAGATGACGGAAGTTATTTCACAGATGTCCCTGCACTGCTTCCCTGGAATTTCTCAAGAGCACTTCTTGGTTAAAATGTGAAATTTCAGCCAACTGATCAATGTATTATATTCTGAAATATTTGGGTATTTGCATTTCTGTGTGAAACCCTGGATTTTGTTGGTTAAATGAATTGGTGAGTGTCAGAGCAGCTTCTCCTCTTAAGTGGGCTTCTCAGATTTGTGGAAAAACTCATTAATATTGAAATCCCGCATGACAGAAGGCATGTAGGCAATACAATATCAGAAAAAATATTCTTGCATTTTACATACTAGTTTAGAGAGGAGGAATCAATGGACTAAAAATGACCTATTTCTAATTCTATTTTTCAGCTGATAGAAAGTAGCTCCTTTGATATTAAATGATGCATCTATTCAGCGAGCAGTGAATAATATACTTATGATTTACTGTGTTCAAACAGTCTTCTGAAAGGATGCAGTCTTTAAATATTGCAGAATGTCACTGAGCACACATCGTGAGTTATTTGCAACATGCATTTTACTTAAACAGAAACATTTACCTAATTCCACAGATTTTACTTTGAGGATGCAGCTTTCACAGAATGATTTAGAAATGTAAAGTTCACCTGTTTGTAACAGCAGATGAATATAATAATACTTTAAAGGCAGTTCTTTCCCATAGCGGAGCCGGTATATAATTCTAAGCGTTCCTGGTTTAAGAACCTGCATTGTTCTGCTGCATGTTCCTACAGTAACAGTTACACACTGGATAAAGCATGCAGATGCATAATGCTGGGTGACTAAATAAACGATTTTTTTCTGGCAGAGATGACTATGCTTGAATTTCACATCTGCCTGGAGTTCTGAAATGCAACAGAAATGTCCATAATATGTTATGAACGTAAAGCTTTAAAATCATTCACAAATAAGATTGATATGTTGATCTTTTTTTCTTTAGAGGTTGTTTACCTCTTTGATGCTTACCTACTCATAGCATCTCTTAGTAACCTTATGTATGCTTTTATGTCTGTCAACTGGGACAAAAGAACCTATGGTGTTCTACTGGGTGTTGGAGGTGATTCAACCATCAAAGGAAGAGATGGAGGGCAGTCTGGGAGACCCTGCCTTCCTTCCCAGGGTGGGATTATTTGGGAGGCAGTGAAGTGGCCACTGACAGTCAAAAACTCTTTGATCATCTTTTCATACTTGTTTATTTTTTAGAAGAAATTCCACAAACTGGGAAGAGAAAGAAAAATATTTTGAGTGTTGGCTGATGAAGATGAACGACTGGCTATTTCTCAAGGCTGATCATTCTCTTGTGCCTCAGGGTTCATCTCTACTCTAGCATTTGCTGTACCAATGTGCCACCTGGCCACATGCAAAAATCCCTAGTTTAAGACACATGGTGCTTTCATCACGTAAAGATAAAATTAATGGCAAGAAAGAATGCCATAAATTATGAGATTCAGAGTCCAATCCTGTAGATTTTCCTTACACAGATCATTTATTGATTAAAATGGAAATTCCAGCTGCATAAGAACAGAAAAAAAGGGGGGTTGACATGTTTTCTTTGAAACAAATAGAGTCTACTTGAGATTAGGTATTATTTGGTATTCTAGCATATTGAAACGTACTAGATATGCAGTAAAGCACATTAGGGAGAAGTAACTGAAGTTCAAGGAGTTGTCCAACCTGCCCAGAGTGCTCATTTAAATATATGCTTTTGTTCCTGAGAAAATTAAATAAGTTAAAGTCCTTTTCTCTCCAACTCCAATTTTTAAAAAAGTGCCTTATAACATGTGAAATCATTAATTAAAGAAGATTCCTCAGTTATTCTCTCTGACCTGTCACTGTTACTTATTTAGTCAGCATTAAGAATTCAGCAGCATCTTCAAAGGCTTTTCAAGACACTACCTGTGAACTAATTATGCTAAAGGATGAAAGATTTGTAAGTAACTACAGCTCCTGGCAATGGCTGACAAAATAGATACCAACTGTGGCCCAAATTTTTTAACTTTTGCAGCTAATTCTACATGCTTTAAGCGTTGTCGCTTAAAATTGAGAAAGTAAACTCCCAAATGTAAGAAGAGATCCAGCAGAGGAATGCACAAGTATATCACTATAGCTCTCAAATGCAGTGTTGGTTTTGCATTAGTTCTAATGTTTTAAATGGTTTGTCACCTATTGTTTGGAACTGTAAGGAATCCTTAAGGATTTTTTTTTTAAATCAAAATGTTTTTTATAGGTAATCACTGAAAGACATTTTGGGGATGTTGTCACATGGCTTATGAACATCTAGAAAATGTCACAAAACTTCTGTGCTGAATTTTTACAAATTTTAACAATAGAAGGTCAAAACAGTTGATTAGGGTAATTATACTGGATATGAGAAGGAAAATTGGTGAGATGAAAGGTCTTTTGTATGTACCAATTTCAATGCCGACAGAGTTTGCACAAAAGTGACCTGTAGGAGTCAGAGGCAGTAGCAACTCCAGGTTTAAGCATCTTAAGATGCCAGTGACATTTTCCTTTTACACTACTCCTTTGAGATACAAAAATATATACGCATATACTCGTACACACTAATAACATAAAAAATATTTTTCAAAGATGTTTTGAAAATAGCATAATTACTGTGTATTCAGGGTTGGACTAAAACCTCAACAGAAGGTGGTTTCAAGATCTGCAGGATTACTAGAGATTCTTCACTTGCTACAGAAAGTAACTTCCTAGTTTGGGCTTTAAGAAAAATTCTGGAAAACTCTACCAGTGATGATAATGTTGAACATCCCGTCAGTCATCTACCTTGATTTATGGGAGATCCTTGACCTGCAATTCTCCCTCATCTATCTGCAGTTAACTATTGACTCAGTTTTGGTTTTTTCATAACCTTTGGCTCATTATTGAAACACTGGAGGAGGAGCTGTCTCCTTCCAGCAGCAAAACCTTCTCCAGTAAAAACATCCATTGAAGCTGCAATGAAGTGAAGTTGCAAATGACAGTAGTAATTAAACAGCTAGCTGCAAAGCCTAGATTAAGTAAGAAGCAGGCTGATGCTCTGTATTCTGACTGATGCAAGACATGAGGAAAAATGAGCTTCTACAGGTTTATCCACGTTTTGTATTCCTGTCACTGCATGAGGGAAAGCAGGGCAGACAGACAGAGATCCAACGTGTGCTGCTGGCTAAAACCTCCTGGGCTGACTTTAAACAAAGTCACAGATCTTATTTTACTGTCATAAGCAGCTACAGACAGATAAACTGGGTTTTCTGCCATGTTCTCCCAGCCCAACCTACTGTCTTCTCTGCTGATACTGCAGCACATGAGGGACTCGGTTTCTGACACTCTGGAAACTTTTTAATTGCCTCTGCAGCTGTATAACTTCATAGCAATAGTGATGGTATTATCTAGCTATTTACCAGACTAAAATTAGAAAAGTAGAGGGACTATCACAGCATTATTTAATTATGTAAGGCAAACAGAACATTTCAATGGCAATACCACTGCTGACACCAGTGCTGGTTTCCAGGAGGAAGGACTCAATCCTAAATTTTTATCCATTTGGAGGGCTTTTCTTTTAAAAAGACCCTTCCTGTTGTCTTTCAGGGGAACAGATGTTGTTTTTCATCTGCAAACTGACCTCACAGTCCTTTCCTCAGTCATTTAAAGTTGGATTGGCTCATGTAGTTTCATGTCTATTGCAACTTTAGTTTCTTCTAAATTTTAACTCTGTTCCATTCAAAGGCTTTCATATTCTCAATTTCATACTGTACTTTGGAAAAAGACCTCTCTATTTAACACTGTGCTCTCAGAATTAAGGCAGGGATAGTTATAAAAGGATGCTATTCATTTCCATTCCCCATCTCCATCCTGCTTCCAAAAAATACACATAATTTTGCTCATTTGTCATAAATTTCTGCAGACAGCAAGAATCCAAACACATCTTGAAGCTATATTACTTGAACATCATTTTTTTAAAGTGAGAAAAGACTGTGCTTCTGTGTTGTAGTGCTTACCTATGGATATTAAAACCCAAAATGTTACTAGAGTCTATTCCAACCGTAACCATACAGCATAAACCATCATTCCTTGAACAGAGCTTGGAATAGCATCAGGCTAAGGGGACTTTTCAACCAATTACAAAAACCAGCATTAAATGACACATAGACTGAGGTTCTCCTATCACTACTTTGCACGACTGC
The DNA here is from genome assembly GCF_965183815.1 of Platalea leucorodia. Classification (NCBI taxonomy): domain Eukaryota; kingdom Metazoa; phylum Chordata; class Aves; order Pelecaniformes; family Threskiornithidae; genus Platalea; species Platalea leucorodia. Next base: position 21,439,354 of record NC_138827.1, on the reverse strand, counting down.
CATATCATCCGTGACTCTTTTCTTCTTCCTGGCTTCTATTAGCTATAAATATAATTTCTTAGCTTATTTTCAGCTGCTTGGTAGTCCAAAGCAACTGTGAAAAATCACAAGGGTAGGAACTTTTATTACAAACACTATCAGCTTTTTGCAGGTTAAGTCCATCCCTCCCCTCCTACTCCTTCTGCTGCTGTGTTTTGTGATGAACGGTAGTCATGCATAAATTGCTCTGTCGCTTTCGTGAACGGCTTTGCACTGCAGACACAGTAGATCCTCTGCACATAAAAGAGACAGAGTGCTTTGGAAAACTCAGTGCTGAAGAAGGGCAGACAGGCAGCGTGTGTGCACAGCAAGCGCCTCCGCAGAGGACACCAGAGATTGCCCTTCCTAAGCCCTTTAATTAAAAGCACCAAAGATTTATACACTTGTCTTTCCACTCCTGTAAGTTTTAAGGTGGGTGGATCAGTCTGCTGCCTAGTTTTTCTTTTGTAACACTCTGTTTAATCTGCATTTTTAACTGCAGAGTGGATTACCTCAATTGCTATGGCTTTCTCACACAGTCTTTCTAATATTTTTATCTTAGTTTGGAAATAAAAGTGTACTTCATGTGTAGGTTTTGCTAGAGGAAAATTCTGCTTATGTTTGTCTCCCAGATGATCCTGATAATGCTTCTGAGACTCCTTCTTGGAGCAGACCTGAGCATTGCACATCTTACCATATTATGCACATGGAAATAATATCAACCTGTTGGGTCTGACACTGTAACTGTATCCCCGGGAAGGTATTTAATGTAGAGCAAGGGCAGCTAGAGCAGGGTACGTGAGACTCATGACTTACCCCTTCCAAACCCTTTGGAGTGTGGTTGGGAATATTGATACAGGCTGTCCTAAGGCCATCTTTTAACAAGCTCTGGGCATGGCAGTCCCTGTTCGATAGCCTGCGCTGGGCTGAGCAGCTCCACTGAGGGTGTCCTGCTGGGGAGCAGCAACGTGAAGCCCCCGAGAAACTGGGGAATCACCATGAATGGTCAGGACCTCTTACCGCCTGCCAAGCACAAGGGCAGGCTTTTCAGCTCTGCAGGAACACCTTCTGGCACTCTAAAATGAGGAGAACCTCACAACAGGGTCTTAGATCCATCCTACAGGTCATTCAGTGATGAGACAGCAAGAAATTTGTAAGCCTCAAACCAACGTTCATGTTTACAAGGACACGAGAGAAGAGTCAAGTCATCCCAAAGAGAAAACACAGTAATTACACCGTGCGGCTGCATTGCCCTCTGTACATCCACTGCATCACACTGGGGCAGAGAATGAATGGGAGAAAAACAGATGTGGGGAAGGGTTTTCTCAAAGGGGAAATTTAAGAAGAGGACAACATGTGAAGCCTGGAGGGAACACAAACCAATGAATACACAAAGACGGGAAGGAGACAGTCCAGCACTACCACAACAAAACTGCCCGTTATCAATTCCAGTTACTGATATGACAATGCATCAGTTATGAGTCCCTGAGAAAAAGTACCCAAACATACTTTGTGAATGTATGTGGATACTGACCTGGGCTTGAGACAGGACTAGAGGTAGTAGGCTCAATAATTTCTACAAAAAGGGAAAAGGAAAAAAAAAAAAAAAAAAAAAAGAGAACATTTGGGAGTTAATCACACATGGAAGACAAATACAGAATGAGACAGAAAACAGTCATGCAACAGACACGACAATTTTATTTAAAGATTGGGCTGGCCATCACAGGCCTGTAACAAACATGCAATCAACCAGACTTCTGAGCCTCTGAACAGTGTCTTTCTTTTCCCAGCTACGTCATTGATGTGTCACCAGTATACAACATCGGGACCATCATACTCCAAATATGCAAATATTTTTGCCTGCCACCTTGGCAAAGCCACCTTTGGAGCTCTAAAGTTCAAAAGTATTTCTCCTGAGAATTACTGAAACCTGCCTAGAAAAAAGGGTTTTCGCTCACTTCATTGAAGGTAATTTCTTATGATGAATATTAAGTCAAGGTAACAATTTTGAACAAAGAATGTTTTTAAGTAATAGTTTTCTGCTTTAGTGAACTTTTAAAAATGTGTGCCATTTTAATTATTGAAGTCTTTCCAGAAGAAAACATTTATCAAAAACATCAAACACATTTTGAAGATATTTACTTCACCTGGGGCAACCAATACAAACAACAGAAAAAGTTAAGAGCACAATTCTCGAGTGTTCAGTCTAATGAAAAAATCACCTGTGGCTTTTCATTATAATTTTACTTTAAAATTCATTATTCTGTGCCTTTTTATTAGCTTTGAATAGTGCTATGCAAAATGAAATACCAGTCCCAATCAATCTTGCACAGAAGCAAGCTACCATCTCAATGTAGCAATTCAATACTCTTAATAAAACAGATTTAACAAAATTACCAAGCTCAAAAGATCATTGACCATATCTTGACTATAACAAGAAACTAATGAAAAAAAATGTGAGTGAGTTGACAACAATGGATGTGCAGGTAATAGCTGAACACACTCTCCACTTGCGTCCAATTTTGCATTTTTTCCCCTACAATTACTTTCCAGGTTAATATGATGCAAAAATGATTCTAAGTGAAATAACAGACAAATATTTTCCCAAACAAAAAGTTGTGAAGTTTCCTTACTAAATTACTGATGCTAAGAATGATGCTAATACAGATGAACGTTTCCAATCTTAAAAATGTTTAACATTTTGACAAAAACATCATTGTCGCTGATAAATTTAAATCACATTTTTAGTATAAAACGGAATTTCAACTGTATTACTCCAACTTTACAATTTTATTTTAAATTTAAAATCCATGAAGCTTGGTGACATCTTGAGCAGTCTTTAACATAAAAAGGGTTGAAAGTCTAGTATCGAGGTTTCCTACCCCCGTACAGGGGCAGTTTATGTACGTGGCAATGGAGAGAGGGAGAGCTGTGGACAGACAGGTCTGTCAGTCGGTCCCCAGATGTCCCTCACAGGTTCCCACTACAGCAACTGGGGCAGTGGGAAAGGAAAGGTGGAGATGAAGGTGCTTTCCATCTTGTTGCGTCCGGGAGCATCCCAGGGGATATGTAGTTTGTACACCCTGCCGTATGGTGCTCGGGTGCTGGGCTGCAGGACAGCAGGAGCTCGCTGCTGCTTCCAGCAAGGCTGACACAAAGTCAGTGAAGGACATAAATGATGGTAGAGGATTCTTCTGGGGTTTGTGTTGTGCTTCAGATGAAGGTTTCTGCTTAACTGACTGCAGTGCAAACAGGGTTTTTTCCCAGTATATTTCACAGATGTAAATCAAAATTACAGAAAGTTAGAGAAATAATGATTGTACAGTGAAGACTGATGAACTAAGTTGATTTCAGCAATACCTAATTTTTAAAAAAACACAGGCTTTGTTATATTGCCATGGATTAGGAAACTGTGCAATAGCCATAGTGATGTATTTGTAGGTTTTGAATCAATTTTTCTTAACACACCAATTCTGCTTTCTTATGAGACAGGCACAATGAAGGTCTTGGCTGATGTCTCATTCTATGAAGAACCTGCGAGAGCCTGCTGGGGTAAAGCCTATCGCAGGGCAGCACTGCATGACTGTCAGGAGATGTCCCCAGCCAAGGAACACTGCTTGTGCTTAAAGTAAGGGAAAAGGGAAACACAATATGACAAAATTTTTCCAGCTGTCTAGAAAAAACGTCCTCTATGAAATAAGGTTTTACTCCTGCATAGAGCAAACATGATTTTAGCAGGAGAAAAGGAAATGGTGTTAAAAGAAGAGACTCGGAAAAAACAAAGAATTATCAAGAATTCATTGATTTTGTATTTTAATGAGTGTTTTATAAGTTTTATAATAATTTGATTTAGCGGTCTTTAATTTCTTCCAAATCTTTATGTTCTGAGAAATTACATCCTGCTTCTCACATATAATTATCAGCTTTGCTTCAAATGCATTGTACAATGATGACAAAAGTTATTTTTCTGGCTACCTTAAAATAACAGGATCTTTTTCTTGTGAATTTAGAAGTCAACCCTTCTTGTTGCTATGGCTTCCTATAAAGGAAAAGGTTCTTCTTGCTGTAGAATAATGACATTCTTTGCAACAATCAAGTAAATTAACATACTCAATGAGTACAATTTTTCATTAAAAGGCAAAATACCATACCCAAACCAGCAGGGATTTTACTAGGATTGTGCCTCTTTTGGAAACATTGGATCTAGACTTAATTGTAGGTGCTTAAGGTAGCATAAAGTTACAGAATCATAGCCTCACTGAGGCTGGAAGTGAAGGCGGTAATATCATGTATTATTCTTGCAAAAATCTCATTTTTAAAGTACATTATTAGATCAAGGAATTGGAGAGATGGGTATATTTCTAGTTTCAAGTTCTAAAACTCTTTACAAATCTTTATTCATGAAACTCTTCAGGTCTATAGAGAGAAAACAAAACCAGCTGGTTTCCCTATAAGTACGCTAGGCTGGTTCATTAAAATTAAAATATATTAATGATTTCTTAGTAACACTGAGAGGCAAGCATGTGCAGGAAGGAGTGGTAGTATCTGTACTTCATTTTGCTGGGACCCCAATCCTACAATATCAGGACTGCTCAAATTTTCAAGGGTGGTTGTAGAAAAAAACCATGAAAGTATAATAGAAAAATGTGATATTCTGTGCCATTTCTGTGACTTCAGCGGAGAATTCTCCTTGAGCAGAGCTTTTTAGATTTGTTTCATAAACCAGCGGAAAAGCGATGCGTTCACGCCACCTCCTAGTTTGCCCTTTACAGACTTGGTGCTGTCTGAATTGCTGTTATCGTCAGAATTGCCTATTCTGGTGAGGCAGGCATGAGCCAACAGCACCTCATTATTTTAAAGCAAATTCAAGCTTACAGGAGTGTCCTGGGCATAGGGATATTAGCATAGCATCACTGGCTGCTAAACACACATGGAAAACTGGTAATTTCTGTCAAGGTCTAAATGTACTAATACCCAAACCCACTTAATATTACTTGCCAGTCTGTAATTGTCTTTGTCCTCACTGCCAGGTTGGGAAGGCTGCCTGCTTTTCAGTCCTGTGGCTGCACTTGCAGACCGACTGCTGCCACCAGTTTGGGATAACGGGGCAAATTCCCACCATCAACTTCAAATGCCCAGTGGATGTGCAAGCGAGAAGGTCAAAACTCGTGGTGGGCATCTCTCCTGTGCCACAAGGCTCCAGGGATGCTCAAATAGGGCTTATGCAGTGACCACAATGTGGAGGCAGAGCTCAGCCCCTCCAGGAGCCCAGACTCCTCTGGGAAGACAGGCCAGAACAGATTCAGCCAAAACAGAGTAGCACACTTTGGGAAAAGCTGATGAAAGAAGACAGTTTGTGGGTTGTTTTGGTTTTTTTTTTTTTTTTTTTTTTTTCTTCTTTTCTAAAGTGTGTACAAACATACCTTTTACTGCCTTTTATGGTTCAGCTCTCTTTATAAATACCGTACTGACCATACAGTGAATGCTTGGGGATGCTGCCAGAGATGTCACCATGGAAAGCAGAACTTCACAGCGATAGCTTGGGACAAGTGAGGCTGGAGTTAGTAGTCCCTGTCCTGTCATTTTAGAGGTGCTGCCATGCACTGCAAATCTGTGGAAGTCATGAACTGACTTTTAGAGCAGAGTTGGTACACCCAAAGACTGGTGAAAGCCACCCTCTGGGGTCGACGCTGTGTCCCTGACTGGGGCAGCTTTAAGAAGAAAAAGGGGGAAAGCTGGGAGAAGCTCAAGAGATCTTTGCAACTGTGCATAGGAGGAGAAAGAAAACACAGTAAATGTAGACAGGACAGCAAATAAAGTATTTGATGGCAGATGGATTAAGTGCATGGAAGAAGTATGAATGCTGCTGAGAACAGCAGTCAGCTAAGTGATGCTGTCAGGAGAAGGGGTGTACAAATCACAGCCTGACACTGAACATGGCCAGGGAGAAATAACAAAACTTCCTGTAAGCAAGGCACAGAATCCTGAAAGGGAGCAAGTGTGACCAAGCGCAGCACAATGCAGAGTAGTAGCTGTGGCTGGAGCAGGGGTGGAACAGGGTAGAAAGCACTCCATGAAGAGTGCTGCGTCCTATGCCAACGTTGTGATGGAGTACAGGGCAGTAAGAGATGATAGCATAGGTAAAACAAACTGTCTGGGTTAATATTACTTTGAGAAAGGTAGAGAAAAGTCTTCTTGGGACAACACAAGGAAATCTTTTTATCTGCAAAGTCAGATTTTGAAGATAACTAGAGAGTTTTTAAACAGAGAAATGCACCTACAGGTCCTGGTGTAACAGCCCAACTTCACAGAGGTGAAGGAAGGGGCAAAGTGGGATAAGGTGTGCAGGTATCTGTACCACATTGTCATGGGAAGAAATAAAATGTAATGTTTTAAAATCAGTTTTTGTTAGCAGTGGTGAGCATATGCTAGAGCTGACTGCTGGAAATAATCTGGCATTAGAGAATCAGCACTTGAGTGAGTTTAAATAAAGTGGAAGAATAAACCCCACAGACTTGCAACTACAGCTCTAATCCTCAAAAGAGAAATCTTTGGAGAGTATAAGCTACTAAAGACAGCTGGGACAAGGAGTTGCAGTTTAATGTCAAGGACATTTAACGTTGCCTTTTACCAAAAGGAAAGAGATAGTATCTAGAAACTCCTTTCTTATCTCAGGCAGAAAAAAGCTTGCAGAGAAAACCTCTTAACAAAATGGGAAACCACCCCATGAAAGACTACAGAGCACAAGGTGGAAAATTACAAGGAACAAAAGGAATTGGCCATAAAGAAGCAATGTCTGGGAAACCCAGCCAGGCAGGGATGAAGTGGGAGTTGCCCAGATGCCCAGCTGAACGGCACCTTGGAAAAGAAATCACAGCAAACCCGCTGCAAAATGCTCTTTAGCCCCATAGATACCTTAAGAAAAATTAAAGCAACTCTGTTCACAAAGGTAGGATAGAGAAATTAAGCATGGACCTAAAAATATTTTTTTTTTTGCTTCAGCTTTAGCGAAAGCTTAAAAGACAGCATTCTGAATAACAAAATGGAAATGGAAATTACCAGACCAAAGTTAAAGCAAAATTCAATCAGCTCAGGATACTCAGGTCAGAGGGATTTAAATACGTTTGCACATAAAATTATCAAAACAACAGTAAATTCATGGGGACGGGAGGACAGCAGGTACAGCAGGACTGAGAATTAAAGATATGCTCAAGGAGGGTAAGCACACACAACTACAACTTCATGGCATTCAAGGCTTTAGAAAAATATGAGGTGGAAGGAGCTATTAAAGGATATAAGTAGGTAAAAATAAGCAAATAAATAAAAACTGGCTATTAGTTTACTAGAGGCCAATTACTTCTAATTATTTGCCTAGAAATTTTCTTAGTATACGATTAAGGAACCGAGTAATTCATCAGCCCCTGTTTGCATGAACAAATGGGTATAATCTGAGAGTGAATGCATTCAGAAATCTGAAGTGGGTCTGCAGCTTTTATAGCCTTGCTGTCCTCATGTTGCCTCCTCATCAGAGCTTGTGCAAAGGAAAACCAGCTCCTTCGAGGAGGAAACTCGATTTGTTTATGGAAGGGATTACATGATGGAGCAGCCTGTGGTATAAGGGGATTAGATTCACTGACCCAGGCATCCTCCCAGTCCCAGCATCTTAATAGCATAAACCAACCTTTTTTTTCCTCAAGAGAATATGAAAAACTCAGCAAAAGTAAACAATACGTTGTTTCACTCTGTTGCCTGCAGAAAACCAGTGTACGAGCCTCTGACTCTCAGATAAAAACCATACCAATGCCCCAAGGAAGCACCCCACCTCCTCTTCCCATCTCCCAAACCCACCAGCAACCAAAAGCAGACACAGAATGGCTCACGGTACATGTACCAGAAACTTTCCACATCTTTCCGCTTAAAAATGCACAGATGTTATAGTGACGGATGCCTCGTTACTACTTATACTGGCATACTTCAGTTCAAACATCCTTTTTCATGAGTTATGACTAGTCCCTCACTCTTCAGTGCTATCTAAGACACATTTCCCTGTCCACTGCTCACAGACTTGAGTTCCTCTGCCATTTGGGACAGAGTATAGTGAGTCACACGCACAGCTCAGTGTAATTATATCGAAACATAATTGTTATGACATCTCACAAAGAAGAATATGATCAGTATTTTCCAGAGTACAGTTTCTCCTGTGGAATTAACTACGTCAGTAACACAAACAATTTCCATATTAAACTGCAGTCTGTGAAAAGAGTTCAGAAATGTAACAGATCTCAAATTGGTGCATCGCGCTTCCAGTTACAAAACGTTGCACTCTCATACAGAGCGGTCTGCCGATGAAGGAAAGACGAGAAAAACTACCAAAATCTCAGTCTGCACTTGCAAATACTGAAAGTTTTCCCACATTGCAAGTTTAAGGTAAAATTTATCTAAAAAGAGATTTGACAAAACCAAAAATTGCTCACAGTGTTTAATGAAGATGTAGTAACTGAAACCTCTTTGGTGTTGCAAGTTAGTTTTTATTTGCACAGCACTAGCACAGTCACAGTCTGGGCTGCGAGTGAGGGTCTCTAACGCAGCCCCCTTGGAGCCATAGTTCACATACTGGTAGGACTTTTGTTCAAGATTTATTAAATCCAAGAAGGGAAAGGCAATGGTGAAGATACAAAAAATGTGAAGTTTGGAGAAATCTGGAACGCCATGGGACCATACCAGATGTATGCCTTCATTCTCTTGTCTCTTTTTTCCGTGCCTTGTCCTGGCATAAACACAAAGGAGAGAGAGTGCTTATTATTTATTCCCATTCCCCTTCCTTCCCCTGCTCCCCCATGTCAGCTTTCTATATATTATCTATAAACAATACACAGAACTTTTGACAACTTTCCCATTTCTGGTACCTTGCCAAACACCTCAGTCTTCATCTGCTAGTTCTGTCTCTGCATTTTATACAGCAAATTTACTAATTTGTCTAATAATAAATTTGAAATTGCAAGACACGTCAAGCAACTGGACTCAGCACTTGCCATTCTTAGTTTGTTGAGATGTTTTTTTCCCCTGAAAAAATGATCTCCTTCAAGGTAACAGAAAACAAAGTGTCTCTGTGGATATAATTTCTAAAGCACAGTTCTGCTCTAAGTATTGTAATTAATTTCATATTAACAATATTTAAAATATAATATATATATTTTTCCTCAGTGTATGAAGACTGTAAAGATATCCTCTGCAAATCAAGGTCTTTAAAAACTACAAATCACAAAACAGACTTTCATTGACACAGAATCAGTCCAATACTGCTCCATATTAAGATAGGGAACAGACAGTGGCTTAATAGTTCTATTCCTACTTACCAGCATCCCTGCCCAGACGCGTGGCAGCCGCCTTCTCCCTGCACTCCTGAGTTGCAGATGTGGGAGTACATTTCTGCTGATGCTGGAGCCGGCGAACAACGTTTGTCTGTCGCTCACAGTGGATGTTAATGTCACCGTAAAGACCATTTCGAACCATTAGAGAAGGGTAATTCTTCAGCAATATAAAAATGATGATGCTTTTTTCCAGTTCTCTGGAGCCCCCTACCCAGCATGAGCTCAGCACCAGCCCTTCACTGGGACGATTACAGAATAAGTCTTGAGTTAAAGCTATGAACCCAATTTTTTATTACAAAGCTTATTTTATCACTCTGCAGCTGGTCCAAAATGAAACTGTTTTGGTTGGCGCAATTGATACTGTTAGGAGGATAGCGGCTTTTAAAAATGAAAAATATTCTTTATTATGAGTAAAGCCATATGCAACACTCAAATTCTGTTTTTCAGAATAAAAAGCAATGGTATACAAGTCTGAGATATAATTTCATTCTTTGTATTCTACACCATTATGGTGACAGAAAGTCTAACCTATTTTACAATAACTATGACAAACAGAAACTATGAAATGTTTTAATTGTTTTCTGTAGCCCTCAACATTGTAACATCAGTTTCTGCCATTGTTCAGGTATTTTGATCTCACCTGTGAAATGACTACTGGAACAAACTCAGGTTGCCTTTAGCTAAAAACTTATGTTTCTTGAAATCTTGTTTTAAGATATGACACACACAAGAGCATAGAAATCCATTCTGCTCAATAATATTTTCTTAGGAAGACCGAGAAGTCAGATACACAAGCAAGAAAAGATACACACTTAATTTGACAAAACCATAGCGTTGGCATATATTCTAGTTTTTTCTTTCTAATGTTATTCTAGTTTTTTATAGTATTTTGTAGTCTAGATATTAATCATCAACACTCTAAATGGTTTCCCTATTTATATTTGGTTTAAAATCCCATGAGTTTTCTTAAGATAAATAAAAATTATTTGAAAAGGTATGATTAGATATTAATATTTACTATAGAAAGGCATTTACATACACTATGTAAGAGAAAGCACAATTTTATGAGATATTTTATTATAGGATGGGGGTATCAATATCAATAACATCTTATCTAATGAGAGTGCAATTTCTAGGTCTGAGAAAGTGTCAAAACATGATGCTACCAGACTAGCACTCTTACAGATCATAAGGAGACCATTTTGTAACAGGAGAATACAAAAAGCTTGTTTCATTTCAGTCTGCATTAGTAAAATTGTTGGATTTTGCTGTAATAATATTTAGACTTCCCATGTATTGGAGGAATCAATAAGTGGTCCAAAATACAACTAGCAATTAAATACTAACACATTAATCAATTAACAAAACCCCTCATAACTATTTTCATTTATGACCTTTGATAATTAGCCAGGCTTATTTAATCTAATCTCCTCTGGGCTTCATCAACTTTGTTAAAGATTAATGATTCATTTTGAAATAGAGGTCTTTAAGCCTAGGTAAGCCAGAGATTGTGTGAGTACAATGGTAAATGGAAAAACATATTTAATAATAAATCTTTTGGATGGAAACTGTAAGTGGATTGGGTAGAGACATGACCTTAATTTATTCTGTGTCTTTTGCTCACCATTAATATTTTGCAATTACAATTTGAGCTCTTCTACAGGTTTGAGTTATTACACCTTAATTGCCTAGTAATGGTTTATTTTATTTAAATGGTTTGTTCTTTTATTACAGGATGATAATTATTTAATAGCTCAATGTCTATGAGACATTAAAAAAAATAAATAATTATCAACTTGAAGTTTGAGACCTGAAATAGACCTGAAATTGCCAGGTAGTTTACTTGTTCTATCCTTCAGCAATCCTCACTGCTCTACGCCTACGTTAGTTTGATAGCAGGAGTTTTTCAATAAATATTCAAAGATTTTTAAGCCTGTAGAAACCATGTTAATGACACTTTTTAGTGTATTCTTGTAAATGAAGTCCAATGAAAGTTAAGTTTTAAGAGCACTCACTGAAAGAGCACCACATATGTTCTTAGCTTGCACACAAAAAGTAATGAGAGGAATTTAAAGTTTTACTTAAAATTCTAATGGAATTTGATTTTCTTATGAAAAATCAAAGAAAGATACTAAAACAACACATTATTTTAACTCTGGAGTCTACTAAAGTTTTTTATTTATTTAATTTTTAAAAAGTTCCAGAATGAATCATCATATTTTAGGTAGGATGAACTATTTTACAGCGTGAAAAAAAATTGTTTTAAATTTAATTTCGCGGTGGGGGGGTGGGGGGGATGTGAACCACTAACAAGCAAAAATTATATTTCCATTAAAAACATTCAAAATAATATTTAAAATAAAGGTCACGTATTCAATATTCTTGCCAGTAAGAGTATGCAGTTTCTGTCCCCAGTATCACAACAGTTTCACATGTATAACACATTGGTATATGCTCAAGGCTTTTCCTTCCACAGAAATGCCTGTAATTTGAGGAACTTAATAAATCAGGGAAATTTATCCTGAACAGAGGGATTTTGGCAAAAGCACCCATTCATATTGCAGTCTACTTTTTGAGTATCACAAAAATATACCCACTAGTTTAAGGTCCCACCACTAGTACATCTTTGCACTACTATTTACAAGCACTAAACTCTTCAAAAATGAAAAAGTGAACTGCAACAAATTTCAAGGACCAAAAATAAATTTGAATAAATGAATAATGAAATTTTTCAGATTTGAAAAATAAATTTGAACAATGAAATCTTTACAGATTTCAGAATGGACCTCAGCACTTGCAGCCTTCAACAGTCCCATGTAACATGTGGCTGAAGAAACTCCTGCAAAGCAAGTCTAAGAGAAAAATGTAAAACAAACCACACAAAGGGTCCCTTACATCAGGATAGCGAAAAGTATTCATACATTAATTGCAAAGAAAATATGGTTATGGGTAGTTCGGAGATGGTGAAGGTTATGTGTAGAGAGAAGCTAAGAAAAGGCAAAGAACTCCAAAACCAGGCGGAAATATTTTGTTCTATGGTGAGTCCCATGCACGCCCTGGGTGCGTAGGGCTGTCTGCAGTCTTCTGAATGACCTCTGGATGTGGAAGAGATGCAGAACAGCAAACACATTACTGAATAGAGAGGTGATGCTCTGGATTTAAAGAGAAGGGAAAGGAACCAGCAGCTGCTGGTCAGCCAGGAGCTCTGCTTTTCTGCCAAAACGCCACAGAGATCAAAATGGTCTGGCCACCCCGGTGACACACTACTTACTCTACGTAAAGCCACTTAAGGATTTTTTTTTTTTTTCCCAAAGAAGCTGAGGCTCCTTCAGATGCAGAGAAAGATTTCTAAAGCAGTGCATTTCTAGCCTAGGGACACCCATTGCAGTTTATGAAATATAATGATAACTTTCACAAATGAAGAAAACCTCAGACAGCACTTTTGCATTCTAAGAAGATACATCAATAGGGCTCGTTTGATGTCAAATCGAAAAGCGTTTCTCTCAGCGCTGTGTATCCAGTTACAAGACACTGCTGAGTATTATCAAAAATAAAACATAATAAAAGGCACAACCAATTTGCCATCTCTGTTGAGGACCTGCATTTATGAAGTCTTCCACATGGTTTACAATTTTTTTCCTATAACTTTTATTAGAAAAGCACTATTGAGGATATGATTTATGAAATTTCCTTCCCCTGCACACTTGAAGCATCTCAATTTCTCAATGAGCAGCTGCAGCCAGACCCACAGCAGACTGTCTGCCAAAAAGGAAAAGAAGCCGCCATTGTTTTAAGCATGATCAGTTAAGGGAAATTTTTTGAAAGCTTCCTGTTGTACCCTAACCTGTCCCTGTCTTGCCTGACTACCCATTTCAACTCGTATGTTGTGGTTTGCCCATCAATCCATAAACGTAAGCATCTGCCATGGTCCCCTCTGTGCGACACACAGGCTCTTTGCAAAGCAAAGAGCACACCTCAATGTCGAGGGATGATCAATCAGTGCGTAGTAACCAGTCATGGAGATTCTCATAAAAGAAAAAGCCTTAAAATAAATTGCATGTTTTTAATTAAAATGAACGGAGGGAAAGGAATAGCTCTATTCATGAAAGAGAAAAAAAGAACATTTTAGGAGTTTTCTGAAATTGATCTCTAAGTGCTTAATCAACCCTTCCTAGCCTGTTGCTCTTCTAAATCAAGTTTATAGAACAGCACTGCATAACCGAATTGCAAAATGAACAAAGCAACAAAGACGACAGACAACCCAATTGTCAGGGGTGCTACACTGAATATGACCTTCTGTTGATGTCAAAGGTCTAATGAGGCTGCTAATGAGTCTGCGCCTTTCCTGGTGCCATGTCACCTGTGTGCTGTCCGTGCCTTAGGCAACAAAACCAGGTTGAAGCAAATAGAGAAACCTATTGAATTTCTGTTTCCTGTCAACATTTTAATTACATCTACATCACAAAAGTTACATGAAATACAATGTTTTTATTTAGTTGTTCAAGTTATAGTATTATAAAGGATAAACAATATTTGCTCATTAGTCTTTATTTCCTATTTCAGATTTTTCCAGAGAAAACTGCTGCTTTAAGGATTTTTACAGCTGCTGAGACCATAACAAAATGAAGAAAAAGTGACAAAGTAGTCTGCATCCTTTTAGCTTGGTCTTTCATTCATATGTATAAATAGGAAGCTCATGAATAATGTAGACCTAGAAATCTGTTAGCATTTTTGCTGTTCAGAAACATATGATTAGCATTGTTCTGACTCCCAATAATTATATTCGTGTTCTCAGAGGTCATTCTTTAAATCTGCACAACTGTCACTGTATTTCTGGAAGTAAATAAGGGAAAATATACATTAGAGATGCAATACGACGCATGCCATTGCACTACCTCCGTCCTGTGTGCATAGTGGTATGCCTGCAACTGCTAATAATTTTAAACAAATGCTTTTGCCAGCTTCATGATAATAGGAAGGTTTGTTAATTTTCTCCCACTTCTGAATACGCACAACTCCAATAAAAATAGTCTGGATGCAGGGGAATCTTCCCAGAAACACCTTCCTCTCCTACACAGCCCTGCAGCCCAGTTAAACCCTCTGCCAGCACCAGCATGTTTTCATTCATCCCGCACAAGGCTGGAGTATATCGTTAAGCCATGCTTCGGCTTCTCTTGGAAAAACCAAGTGACATATAAAAATGCTCCTGCTTGCTGGCTGACTGCACCTTACCCAGATGTTGAAAAGAGGTAGACTTGTTTTTTTCTGGCATGCAGTGGAAGCTATGTACAATCTATAGGCGAGACAGCTGACCTCAATATTTAAGACCTTTGATCAATATGCCCGGCAGCATTTGCTCCGACACATGCACATTTGATCTGGGCCGTATAAAAGATTTGTGGGTTAGAAACACTATAAAATATTGTGCTCTGTAACCAGCAAGAGTAATTCTATTTTTTCCCCCATTTTTTTCCATGGGATATCTTGCCACACTAAATTATACTTATATGATAAAGCTGTTGTTTCTTTTTTTTTTTTTTTTTTTTTTTTTTTCAATAAAGCTCTGCACATGCAGAAATGCCAGTTACACTATTCTGGTGCAGTCAGAGGTATCGCTTAGCCATACATGTACTAAAATTGCATCATGTGTTTATGCTTTTGCTAACATGAATAGTTCATTTCACTGAAGCAGAGCATGATTTCTAAATAAATACTATTAACCTGGGGTCAGACAGGGAGTCCACCTGTAAGGATGCAAGTCCTGGTACACAAGAACCACATTTCTGCCCGTTCTCCTCTTGCTGACTCAGAGCAGTGACCTGGGGCCGGGACCTCCATGTCCCACAGAGCAGCCTTGGGCTAAGGAAAAGTCCCCACAGCAGCAGGCAGCTGAGCAACTCATCATCCTGATTATCATAAAACAGGAAAACAGGGGAATCTGCCTGAGTTACAACAGAGCAGCAACTTGGACACAAGGAGCTCACTGGGAAGAGTTCTTACTAACTTCAGGTACCTAAGTTGCTGATGTTTGTAGAATCATAGAATCGTTACAGTTGGAAAAGACCCTTAAGATCATCGAGTCCAACCATTAACCTATCACTGCCAAGTCCACCACTAAACCATGTCCTCAAGCACCACATCTACCCATCTTTTAAATACCTCCAGGAAGGCCCTGGTTCAGCCCTTAGAGATGCTCCCCCTGACCAAGGGGATCCTGGGTTCCTGACCTAACCACCTTCAGGTTTGCTTCCCCTAGGGTTTCCCAGATGAAAGTCTTCTCCTGCTACTTGCAGCTCTGGAAATACAGGCATAGACAACTATTTCCAGAACAAAAGTCTCATTCTCATTTACAGACATTGTTGCCTGATCTGTGAATTACTACTGTGTTTAGAGTAAACACCCCCGTCTCTGCAATCCTTGTACGTATATAACACATACCTAGAAGAACTAGATGCTGTTCAACTGCTCTGATATTTGCTTTCACTGGCACAGCCATTTGTGAATAAGTTATTTAATAATTCCTGCATAATTACAGTTCTACTGATCCCTGATGAACTGAAATCCACAGACAATGCCTATCAAATGAATCATTACAAATCTTTATAAATTACATGGTGAAATGTGCCAATGTCATGATGAAATTCATGAAATGTCTACAATTTCTGTAAAAGGAGACTTAATTAAGCTGGAGTTATGGCTGCACATCTCTATCCAGAATTTAAGAAGGAGCACATTATAAGATTTGACTTCAAACTTTCCAAGAGAAACAGAGCGCCACATAATGCTACAAGTTAGAGGAAAAAAAAGACACGAATACGATGGTGAACATTAATGTGGAGTATTCCAGTTACAAATGAGTCATAGAGAAGTACAACTGTTTTTCATTTGGTACTAGAAAATAGGTAGAACATGAGACGAACAGTGCCTGGCTTAATCTATAGAACAAGTCATCGTGCAAACACTCAGAGGAAGGAAATGCATTTATTGCCTGGGGAGCTATTAAAAGCTGAGATCAAGGAACAGAAGTCTGATGCAAATAGCCTACAAGAAAACAGAGGATCCAAGCACACACTTCAATGGTTTAAAATAAACAACATGGGCTTCTCAAAGGATTCACTTATCTCCCGCAAGGGATTTAGATATATCAGACTGCGACAGCTGTTGTCAGACCTGATAACTTTTTCCTGGTCAAGGTAGTGAAATTTAAAATATTAGATTACCTGTTATTTATATATCAGGATCCTGCCTCAGAAGATTACACCCAAAACAAGGACAACTCCCTGCCAAGGTCAGAGGTAGACTTGCTCTTCTGCTGCTGCTTCTAATGCAAAATCAGTACAACCCATTAAGCTAAGTGTCATGCTACAGCTTAGATTCTCATTGCACAGATGAACTATTAGCATATTAGAAACATCCTATTAGCATGCAAAACCTAAACATATTATTTCTGTAAATGGAAATATCTTCTCCATTCTTTTGGATACCAAATCCAACTAAACCTTCCCGAGATAACCCTGGACTGGTCTCAACTCCTCTGGCAGTCCCTCTGCAGCACCAAGGATGCCTACACCAACCTGCGCTACATCATCCTTTCACTGCTTTAATAACACACAAAACAAACTGGCTACTTCTAATGTATTGAATATGAAATAAATCTTTGGCTGCAAAAAAGACAAACAGGACTTATTTTCTTAAATGCAAACCAATAAAAATCACCTTAAAGAAACCTAGAAATGTGAGTAGTTGGAAAGAGGGCATTAGGTAGAGTTACACCCAGGCCGATTGCTTTCGTTAATACCGACCACATACCCCACTTGTTAAACAGGATAATAAAATCAAACCAGCACTAAATCCCTGGGTGAAATTGGGTTTTGTTTAGCTTTGCAGCAAGATGCTCATTGGAACAGCGGAAAGGGAATTGCACTTAAGAGCTGCATCTTCTTTTTTGACTTTTTTTTTTTTATATGGAGCAGACCTGAGGCTTTCAGTTCATTTCTTTAGCACTGAGGACAAATCCTTTTGATAAACTCACTAAGCTTCGTTGTCAAAAACATTTTGGTTGCTTGCCCCACCGCTGTCTATTGAAGACTGTTACAGAACACAGCTGTTCTAAGGGTAAGAAATCCTTCTCTCTCAGCCTGGATTTATGCATGACAAATTCATACCCATTCAATTTTTGGACCAGCTTCATCCCTTAGCCTAAGCAGTTATTTTCCCAAGCAGCACTTTATTGCACTGATTTACGTGTAGGAACAACCTTCTCCCAGCCTTTGCTTTGCTCAACCAGTATTGCTCAAATGTTTATTCAAGGACAATTTCCTTTCACTCTGTCGTCATGTACAGCATCACAGCCAGGCACCAGTTCCAAAACCCTGGGCAAACTGAGCAAAAATTAAGAGTTGTTAGCAGCTCTGTAACGAGCTCCAGCCACAGCTCCTTCCTGCTCCGCTGTGCCGGGGTGGCTGCAGCTCAGGATGGCATCAGACCAAGGACACAAGGTCAGACACACCACGTTCCTCCTCACTCCCCTCCTTCCAAAATGACAGAGCCAGTAACTACAGATGTGCTAAAAGAAAATATGTGAAAATATTTTTATGTTCAAGAAAAGTCCCTGGCACTCTGGGAAAAACTTTTTATAAATGGGGAGTGATGGTTCCAGTCCCTAGACCGGGAATTTTATTTAAAGTAATGCAAATTTTGTAGGGTATTTTATATAACAAAGACCATAAAGAGCTGAACTACCTTTCTCACTTGTGTTGACACTTGCATGTCCCGGACATGATGATCTATCTGCTCAGGTTGCACAATGAACTGTGGAACAATATTTACAGAGCCCACAAGCAGTTTCATTGACTGCTGGCTGAGAGTAAATGCTGAAAGGTCAGGAATAAGCCTTTCATTTGCAAACAAAAATGGACTGGCTGCAAAATTTCTTTAGTAGTAGAACCATGTGTCTGATGGTTCTGGTGCCTGGCTGTGATGCTGTACATGACATACTGAAATTCAGACAAGATGATGACAAGTAGTGCAAGGAAATTTTAATCCTTTTTTCACATTGCATCCTAATTTAGAAATCTGCATTCAGGGAAAGCATTTTGTTATTTTGCAAAAAGTGCTATTTTTGCTTCAAAATGTCAACCACTTAGTCATTAATAAAAAGTACTATTTTGAAACAGACATACTTTATACAATATACCGCTCTGATAATAGCAGGAATCTATTTTTTAAACTCAACTCTAGGTTAAGAAGAAAGTTGAAGAAAATGAAGAAATGCACCTTGCTGAAGAAGATTAAGAACTGCATACAACTACCTTTAGCTGGAAAATCATAGCTTCAAAAACATTAAAGTCTCTATTCGTTTAGATAAGACATTGTTGGATCCTTACTTCAAAGTTAGGTTCTCCAGCCTGACAGACATTTTCTCATATACTTGCAGCACTGTGGAAAGCTCAGAAACAGCATTAGGAAAGAAAAGGGGCTGGTACCAGATGTACCTTTTATTGGCTAAATAAATAAAAGCTGTACATCACTGCTATATTGTGATGTGCCTTAGTTTACAGTGTGGTTACTTCATGAGATTTGTTGCTTTCTCCCTCACATCCCCAATAATTTAAAATGAAATGGTTTGATCTTTCTCTTGGAATAGTATTTTAACTGGGTAAATTAACAGAATTTAAATGATCAAGTTCTCAGGCTTATATTTTAGCTTTGAATAAAGTTTGTGAAATCTAAATACTGCATAGTCTAAAAATGTGAATATATCTTTTTCCAGGTCAATTTATAAGAGAAGGTCTATAACAGTAACAGCATCTTACTGCACAGTAAAATTCAGATTACTGTTGTTGATGCTTCATAGCAGAACATTTTAAAGCCAAGGAATCAGCTTTGTTACTTATGATATGTTTGGAAAAAAAGTATGTTTCTGAAAAATTCATCATAGGTCTTTTTCACTAAGTATTTCTCATATTACAAGCAATATCTAAGCATCTGATGACAATGTTTTTTTGTCTGAGGTTTGGAAAAGCCCTGAGAAGACTAAGCTTTTCTACTCAATTTATTATTTAAAAACCAGTCAAAATCTCAACATATAAACCTGCAGGTGGAAATATGGATATCATTAATTTAGTTCTCTATTTTAGATGCTTATTGAAATACCTCAGCATTTTGTTACTTATATGATTCAGTACAGAGGTTAATTAGTGTTTATAGTGTGGGCTCACTGAAAAAGCTCACAGTTTTAAATGTCTGAATCTATTTTTAGCTTTCTTGCAGCAAAAAAAAGGATTTTTTTTTTTTTTTTTCTTTCTAATTTTCTTCAGTTCACAAACTATTCAGGCACTTAGGAACTTATGGCAGCTCTCGGGAAAATGTAAATAGAAGCTGTGGAGATCATCTCTATCTATTTTTTCTTAGTAATCTCTAAATTAGAGGACACTTGACATGATAGAAACACACATGTTTTTCAGATAAACACTGTTTGGTTTCAAGCAACTGCTTTTGTTAAATAACCTAGAATTTATTTCTAAAGTATCTCAGTCATGGCATTTTCCAACCTGTCAGACTATTCACTTAAATACTGAAGTCTTGGGTTTAAAATCTATTCTATGACTTTCATGAAAATTCTTGATATCCTTGATATCCTAATATCCTTGACATCCTAATTCCTTTTCAAAGCCCCATAAGCTTTGGTCTCAACAACTTGTTATGAAAATAAGTTCTACACTTAATAATATTTTAATGAAGAAGTGCTTTGCATTAAGTTTAAAATTTGCCACTGATTAGTGCAAGTGAAAGCTCTCCTGGGCTTGTTTTATGAGAAAGCTTGCTAATACACCTTCTCTAGACTAGCCAATATTTCAATAAGCCTCTTTTCCTTTAGAAGCTAGCCAGTAATCATCTTTAATCTCTTGACATAGAAATTTTTTTCATCCTTTGTTTCCTATCAACCTTTTATGAACCTCCCCCCCATTCTGCAAAATTTTTGAGGCTAAGTCTGAAGTCTGTATTCCAGATTGAGTTGTAAAATATATTTATATCATTACATTATAGCACTTCTAGTTTTCATTCCATTTGTTACTCATGGTATTCTTTGGATTTTCAATTTTTCTAAAAAGTTAATTTACTTCAAGGTTTTCTACCTCTTGAAAAGAAACACAAGTTCAAGAAGAGCTCTGACCATCAGTGCTCCTCACCCTGGTCAGGGCATGGGCAGCCGCTGCCTTCAGCAGCGCACTGTAAATAAGTTCCACAGATGACCTCAAATGTTTTAATTATCATAATTAACTGATACCCAAGATGAACATTTAGACATGCTTCTACCTCTCTCATTTATCCAGTTCAGTAAGAATATGTGTCTAACATTGTTAGCTGTGGTTATAATTGGACAATTTGAGAATATAAACACAAATGTAACAAAACATAATATAAAGGCAACTTCGGTAAGGATTAATAGCGAAGATCACTGGGGGTTTTGTTTGGGTTTTTTTCCCCTCAAACACAGATACACCCTCAGACTTTTAAAGTTTCTTCTAAATGTGAAGGAGAAACATGTTATTGGCCTTGCTCAGATGGGTTATTTCTACCTCGTCCGATCTCAGTCACTTATTGTTGTATAACTCAGAATAAAGCTCAAGCTGGAAAATGGATTTAGAGAAAATTTCTCCTTAACTCTCAGAAATTGTTACTTGGAGCAGCAGTTGGCACCCATGTGGAAGGATCTCAAACCCAACATCTAACGGAATTATTATGACTTACATAAATGGAGGATTTGGCCATTTATCTTATTCTGTATGAATATATGAATTTAAGGTGCTGAGTTTTTAACTCTGCTGGCTCCTTGTCTCAGCAATATCTTATGAAATTAGTCCCCCAGGTATACTTGTGATGTAAAGAAAACTCTGTTTTACTTGTGTGCTCTTCAGCTGCATTGTATGTCTGCATTTCACCCTGTGCGAGAATGGGTAGAGAAGATAGGTTTTTACCTTGCCTGTGAATCCCATTGGGGATGGTTAAAAGTTTTCAGAGCTGTTTTCCATTGGAAACTTGATCACTTAATTAAAATGTCCTGGACGAATACACCTTGATCTTTGAGAAAGGTCCCCAAGGAACTGACTCCCAGATTTATAACCCTGCCTTCTCTGAATTTCAACATGCTGATCAGGAGCTGGGTGTCCGCCCCAGTCTCCATCCCCAGGACAGGTCCTTTCCATGATAGATCACCTCTCCTGTAGCAGCTGGTCCTATTAGACCAACTTGGACATGGTAAACAAAACCGAGGACTTAGATCAGAAGACCCACCAGTGAAGAAAGAGCGCACACAGAGGGGAAAAAAAAAAAAAAAAAAAGCAAAATCACCTTCAGTCTGTAACAAAGAGGTACATCATAGACGTTATGAGTTTCCAGATGGGACAATGCATCATGCAAAGGTTTGGCTTGGCTTTATAAAGAGTATACCATGAAACCCTACAGGTGTGGACCTGGATGTCCCTTGCAGCAGGTCAGAAGCCATAAGAAAGCAGGATGGCTCAGATGTGTGACCACACCTTTACAAATTGTTTGGAAATTCCCAGAATGGATTTCAAATCTGCTTCTTGTCCATCACCCCTCCTGAGACATGGAGGAAGAGACCTTCCCTGCACACTCAGCAGGAGCTGGATAAGCAGATCATCCAGGGGCAGGACTGGATGGGATGCCCCCAATGAAAAATTAGGTCCACGCAGCAGTTCTCTGCACAGTGATGTCTACAGGAGACTTTGGGCTTGATTCAAATCTTATTAAATCAATAAATGTCTTTTCACTGACTGCAGCATCTTTGAAAAGGCTCCTAACGAGTACAGGAATTTTCATTTTAATTTTTATATGTATATAGATATACCTATATAATTTTTTTTTTTGGCACAGACCAGCCCACCTGGCTGTGACATAACATAGAACTATGCACAATTAAGTTTGATTTGCTTTGCAGGCCAGTATTTGAGATATAAAACAGTAAAATTTTTCTTAAGTAATTGGACAACAGCTGAAACTGTGGACACAAAGGGAATGTCTCTGAAGAATAAATTTCTTTCTAGAAATGTCAAATTTGGTAGGCCAGGCAAAGCTATCAAGCTAAAACTTAGCAGAAATCTGTCACATATCCAAATACACTAAAATACGATTTCTCAGTCAATAAAATGAAACTGTTGAGTTTAACAATGACACCAAACTATATGAACAGAAGACGATCCAAAGTCTTTGCACAATAACTAAAAGCTAATTTACTGAGAATAAGGACCACCTGCAGCAGTGCCAGCCTTGCAGGGCCTGCACACAGCCTGCATGGTATGGGACAACTCCCATGGGAGGTCTGGAGGTCCATGCCAGGGAGAGGTGATCACAGCCAGTGATGCAGCCCAGACCTTGTCGGCATCAGAAGAATATTATTCCAGGCAGAATAACAAATGCTCATCCTGAAGGAGGTCTTGGGCTGCAGCTGGGGCCATGCACCGCGTGCGGGGGGAGCGCATCAAACCGAGTGCCTCACAGACGGACCCGCTGCACCGCTAACCCAACCAGTGCAGCCGCTGCCACTGGACCCCTGCAGCACAGCTGCATTGCACGGTCCCTTTGCTCTAAATACGGCTCCAGAGAGGCTGAGTTTGAGAAGTTCACATCCCAGCTCCCAGATGTGTTTGGGGAAAAAAAAGAAAAAAGAAAAAAAAAAAAGGAAAAGAAACTAAAGCTTACTAAAGCTGGAGGAATAAGGACATACACAAACCTTTAAGAGTTAAGAAGAGTCACTTCAGGAATATGACTGCAGCCCAGGCATCAGACAACATTAAGTTACCATTGCAAAATGGTGATGGAAGGGTACCTGTCCCAGAAGCAAGCTTGGCCCCCCCTGTCACTACTACTATTGATGGTGGTAGTGCAAACGCATGTGTTTATCAGTATGTAAAGTTACTAATTTTGGATCATTCCTTGCTCATTTCAGGAGAGGCTTTTATGAACTTGGAGACAACTATTTTGTCATGGCACTGCCTTTCTCTCCCTCTGCTCAGATCTCATTTCTTCTTACTCCTGAGAAGCCCTCTATCTCTTCTTTCCATGGTGACTATGACAGGTGGAAACAGGCTTCAGCTGCAGTAAGAAAATGCCTGGTTTAAATACGAAGGAAGAGTTGCTAATGCAAGAAAGAAACATGGCTACAATCTGACCATGATGACTCACTATGGACTGAGGGGAGCAGGTCCAACAGCTGCCAAGAACAACTACTGGCATCATGAGCCTGTCCTCCATCAGATGACTGAGATGATCTCTGAAGTCCCCTTAAGCCTAGTTTTTCTTTGATTTTCATGACTTGGCACAGCAGAAAATGACCACAGAAAATGGTTGCTTGTCCCCTTATTTAGAAGATGTGTCATAGCAAGGCCATTATACCACTCTGCAGATACCCTCTATACCTCTGGGTCCAGTAGACGTAGCCAACACTACACCAATTATACACAGTGCCACTGAGGAACATGCATATTATTACACATTATGTGCAATTTACAATGAGTTAATTTAAATTTTTGGAAGATTTGTTTTGTTTTGTTTTGCATTTCAGGCACAAACCCCAATGTATTAAAAATATTAATACAGCGGTTTAATTGGGAATCTTTATGTAGGAAGCAGGACACAATGCAATCAACACATATAAATTGAGGGCACGGTCTGGAGCTTCCTAGCATGTAGAAATGTTTGAGACAAGATTATAAGCATGTTGCACTAACCATAAGTTCACAGTTGAATGCTTATTCAATAAAATAGTTCTGTTTAGCTGCCGCAATTAAATTAACACAGAAAATACTACCGCATCTCTCACACCTTTCTATGCTCCTTCTCCTTCCAAATGTCACTACTGACCTTTTCTGCAGCTCTTCACGATTACTTACGGTTTTGGATAATTACTGACAATATGTCTAAGATTTCTCTATAACTCTGAACGTCAGTAACACCTGTGGATCATATAACCAGCCATTTAAAGGAAGTAATTTCTTTGGCAGCTGTTAGTAATGGACATGGATGCTTCCTCTGTATTGCAAGTTTTCTTAAGAAAGGCACCACTTACCAGACGAGTTCTTTATGGCATCCCTAAAAATACTGGGGAATGCATAGGAGGTGCTCTTTAGAAAATAAAAATAATACTTAAGAATAATTCTTAAGAATTTTACTTAAGAATAAACGCACACGTATCTACTACAGAAAAAATAATTATTTTCATCTTCTGCGAGGTGATGGCTTACATGAATCCATACTTCTGTGGATCACATATCTTCAGGGGACATACAGAGATCACACATGTAGCAGTGAATTTAATGCTTCCATGAACAGCCTTTTAAGTAGATTTATCGTTTCTATATAGATGTATAGATTAAATTTACATGAAGATTAAAAAGGCAGGATTTCAACACACACTCAGTTTCCTGCCCTAATTTAAGAAGTGCTCAGGCAGAAGAGAGAGGAAATGAGGACAGGCTTGCAGAGGCATTGGGTTGGTGTTGCACCCCTGACCAAGCCAGGATACTAAAATGATGCACCCTACAACCTGACTTATACAGCCTGGATCTCCAGTGTCACAGAACAGAGCTGAGACCTGTGCCTGGCCCAGGATCTCCAGCAGCTCATCAAGGGCTTGTGGTGGCAGCATCTCACCCCACATCCCACTGAGGGGAGCAGGGGCTGAGCAACAGCTCCACCTTTATCCTCATCCATGAAAGGTAGAAAAAACCTTCTGCCATGACTCAGCTTTGATAAGAGAAAGTAAGAAATCCACTACCAGCTGTCGCTCCTGGCCAGGAGAGCACAAGAACAGGAGACATCTCGGTAAGTACGTTACTGCTTTAGCAGCAATAGAGAACATCTCAGTTTTGTCTGCTTGAGAAAAATGATTGAATAAACCTACCTCAGTGCCAGTGGTTAATGATAACTGCCTCCCCTCACAATGGCCTTGCAAATTTCTTTGTAAGAAAATACCTTTTGTCTTGAATTAAGATTGCGTTAATTTAAAAGCAAAATCTGCGTAATTAAAAAAGGGCTATTCCATTCCCCGTTGGCTCCTCGCCCCTGTAGATGGAACCTCTTACCCTCGGTACACACTGTAACGCCTCATCTCTTGGGTTTAATGAATCAGCAAATCCATGCTTTATTTACAGGAAAGGACTACATTCTTCCTCTTCTTAAGTACCAGAAATTCTGGGAAAAGCCAGCATAGGCAGTGTTAAACATCTGATCAATTAGGCCCATAGATGGCAGGATGGGACTGTCCAACAAACACTCCTCATGCGGGTGCTCTGGGAGAATCACGTACTTCATATGCTTATCCACAAAAAACCAACACATTTGGATGATACAGAGGACTTAGCCATGAATAATTAGCAAATTGCCATTCATTATTAATTTATTGGAACTACTGCTTCTCTGTATTTTTCCCGCAAGGCTCAGTCTTTCTATTTTACAGCTGCTGAATTTATTATTAATAGCTAGGTCTTAGACATGGCCAACAAGTCTACAGTTAGGGATATGATAAATTTCGTTATGTTTGCAGGACCTGGGATGTTCTTCTGCAAACTGATCTGGCTATCTGTCCCCGGGACAAACGTGGGTCTCGGTGACCTTCTGCTGGGTGTCCCCAGCTCACAGCAGCAGTGGGGTTGTCCTCTGTTCTCTGGCCATGGGTGAGCAGCCATACCCCAGACAAGTTCTCCTCCTGCCCTATCCATCCCACAGGCACTGCTAGGTACAGCTCCATTAATCTACCATCTCCACTCAGTCCCTGTCCACAGCCACACAAAGTCAGCTTTTACCTTGTCTTGACATCCCTTCACCCACTTTATGACTTTCTATTAGCTCAAGGTTGCCTTTATGGATCACAGAGAACCAGAGCCTTCTTGGTAATAGAAGAAATAATCCTTTTTTTGGTATCCTTGAGTTTTATATCTGCATAGGATGCAGACACCAATAACAGAGAATATGATTAGCTCTATCCCTGAGAAAGGCTCCCAGCTGTGCACAGCTACAATATCATTTATATATTACATGGGAATGTGCAAAGAAAGAAAATACAAATTTTATAACTCTGCCATAAACAGTTTTCTTAAAAAAAGCCCCAACAGCAGACAGAAACAGCCAATTAGCAATTACTTAGTGATATTGGGCAAGGTGCCAATACCTAACAGCGGAGGTGTGCAGGCTTCCACGCTCAGGATTTGAAGCGCTCTCGCTATAGCTGCGCATTGTGACAGCGTTTTGATAAAAACCCATGTATCTTTGCGCACCCGTTGTGGTTTCACACGGGAACGCAGCAGGGCATGCAGCGGGGCTCACGAATCACGGGCATTACTGGCAGCCGTGCTAATGATGCTATTCCAGCCGCTCTGCATCTCAGACTGTATTGCACCAATGCAATTAACAGTTTAAAATACATGCTGAAATAAGACATCAACATCTAATTTTTAACATTTGTCAAGTAACATGATGACCAAATTATACTTAACCCTATATTTGACTATCGAGTGTTACAACCAACCATTAATTGCTGACACTTCCCCCACACATACCTGAACAAGCACATATGTTTAGCTATCATTGCCAACGAAATAAAATGTAAGTAGCATTTCACAAGAGAAAATCCTCTCTGAAAGATTAAGGAGTCCATACTTAAGTTACTACCCTGTAACTTAATTTTTATTTTTATTATTTTTTTAAGTCATACTCTTTCTAGATAACATTAATGCAAACTATGAGCAAGGAAAAAGCTCCACCAAGTGATCCTCATTCCCAACTGAAATCTAGATCACCACCTTTTGGAAACCTCTCCTTGTTTTGACTAGATTAAAAAAAATCATAGTATAAAATAAGACATTTCATCTTGGTCTTTCAGTCAAACCTCTGAGTTAACATCACCCCCATATGTCATTCCACGAGGTCAGGATCAGACCCAGATTTCAGTATTTTCTCTCAGACTGTTCCGCTTCACACATCCCACCTCTTTCATGATGGAGAACACCTATTTTTATGATTTGTAACGATGTACTTGGTATTTATAAGACATTTTCAACCTCTGCATCTCAAAGCACTTTTTAAGGGTGGGTACATGGTACCTCAACAATTTAAAACTGATAAAATCCTGGCAGCAACTAAGAGACAGATCCAGCTGTGCTCTGTTCAAAATTAAACCAAACCTTCATTGTACCTTCTCTGAATTGCAAATACACCAAATACTATCTGCTTCTGGTATAATATTCCTTTGTTTTCGCTTCTTGCATTTCCTGTTTAAAATAAGTGTAACGTTGTTTCCACTTTGTTAATAATTTCTCAAATATTAAATAAAATGGCAGCAAAGGCTTCGTGATATTTTCTGCTTATTACGTCTCTTTGCAGTAATTTAGAATATCTTGACCATACATATCATATAGGACGGATATTCAGAAGGACGTTTCATGGCTAGAAGGCAATAACCCTAGGATTTAAGCAACTGAAAATCTACATTTCCACTCAATAAGGAATATCTTTATGTAGATAAAAGCAGGTAGGATATATTCTAAGTTTTGTCTTTCAGTTTTATCACTATGAGAACAGATTAGCACTGAAGTTCAACTATGAACATCTTTGGATGCCACTAACAGATGGCTAGATATTCAACAAATGTGAAATACTACAAATTCACAGATAAAAATACCTTTCAAGCAGGACATTTGAGACCCATTTTAGGTAACCTTCAGGCTAAAAATCTCAATGCTTTGCTTTGCCTATTACAATGCTTATTGTCTTTTCCAAACCTTTTAACTTCAAGTCCTCCACGACTTTTCTGTTCCAGAGGCTTACAATTGACAAACCAACCTGTGAGCACGGCTCTGGCACACCCAGTTATTCAACTCAGTATTTTCCTTGAAACTAGCTGAAAAAGTTTTAAACTTTTTTTACAGTGATCTGTTATTGCTATTCTGAGCAGAAAGATTTTGTCATGCTGGTCCTGTCTCTATACCACGACGGCGGGTTGGGTTTAATTGTGGGTTTTTTGTAGATTCATAACTCTCATTGATGCCCTCAAAACGTGCCATCACTTTCAGAACAGAAACCCTTCTGCAGCATGGAATAAATAACAAGGTGCATTATTTCCCAGTACTGAGGAATGCAATGGTATTTATATGCCTTGTGAAGAAACCAGGGGAAAAAAAGCATACTACTATTTTTTGGCTTTTGAGTCCATTTATGTGGAAACAAACAACCATGAACATTTGCCACACGTCCACATTACTTACGGTTGAGAGGCAGGCTGGCATTGGTCGTCCCTAGCTTGTTGGCAGCGACACATGTATAGTTGCCAAAATGCTCTTCTGTCACATTGGTAACAGTAAGAAGTGATCTTGTACTATAATTTTTAATAGTAATTCCTTGTTGACCATTGATCAGTCTAGAAAGCAAAAAGAAAATTTCTGTAACTCATATACCATAAGCAATAAATTTCTTTCTTTTTCTTTTTTTTTTTTTTTTCTTTTTTTACAGACATAACTGGTAGCACAGTAAGTTGTTTGCAAGCTGCCAATGTAGTCTGTTAAGCAAAATTATCATAGCAGCAGATTGGAGAGGCCATGGACAACACTGGAGCTGTGAGGTGTTGAGGGGAACAGTTTCTGCCTGTGTGTCCTACAGTCAAAAGAAAATAAAGACTGACGCCCATGGCCCTGCCTGCCTGGCCATAGGATAGGATATAAACTCTCAGATGGAGAGCTTAGATTTTAAATTGGGCAAACCTAACTAAAAATTTAAATATCCTATGTGGGGCAGAAAAGTATTATGGTAAGTCTTTCAGAGAGTGTTTTTTCAGACTCTGGAGATTGATTGTGTCCTTACACACCTCCAGCTGATGGCAGATAAGGATTAGGTAGCCTGAAATACTACTACATAGGATTGTGACCACAGTTTATTTTACAGGCCTCTACAGCTACTAATTAGACTTCCAATTAGCAAAGATGTGCTACAGCAGCACTCCATCCTGAGACAGCAACCTGAACAGAAACCAGGTAATGAAGCATAGGAAAAAGGCAAACCAGGGCTCTTTCCCCCTGGCTCTGTTTCCCTGGCTTTGAGCTTCCCACCCCAAATTTCATACAAACTGCAGGTCTTTTGATATTGCTTCCAAAGCCACGTCATAAGCACCACTGTTGCACTGGGGCAAAGAAAGATGACCAATTTAAAATGATGTTGTTGTAGGTAAACCATGTCTGATCAAACAAGGAGATGAGAAGGGTAATGGTGTTATTAAAATA
This sequence comes from Platalea leucorodia, assembly GCF_965183815.1. NCBI lineage: Eukaryota > Metazoa > Chordata > Aves > Pelecaniformes > Threskiornithidae > Platalea > Platalea leucorodia. The sequence goes on along the minus strand of NC_138827.1, from coordinate 21,409,674 downwards.
CTAGTTACAGTTGTGTACTCATAATTCCTTATATTTCACATAAGAAGCAGAGTTCCAGATTAAGTATACAATTTTTGTTTGATATATTGTAAGATATAATCATATATCCTGGGAATGAATGCAATCTTTTAGCATTTGGTCTAAAAACATTTCAAGCCTATCATTAATGGCACTTCTGCATATTGTGGATTGAATACTTCTCATCGTTACATGAGTGCCTCTGCTCCCATTTAATCACTATATGCTCCTGCACATACAAGGGGTTTCTCTTCCCTGTGCAGTTTGTGTTGCTGTAAAGGACTTTGGTCTGCTCTGTGCAGCCCATCGTCAGGGAGAGGACATAGCACATCCCATGGACACATGTGGTTTTTCGAGAAACATGAAAAAATGGGATTGAAATGCCTGGTTTGGGGTGAACACTGCAGTTAGAAGATTCATCTTTTCTCCAAACTTGTGAAAGAAGTTTGTCCTTTCAACCTATGCACGTGCTTCTGCACGTGGATGTTCTCCTTCTAAAACTGCCAATGTCTGTCCCTCCTCTTTCTGCCTCTCCTGCAGAAAAACCCAAGAGCCTCCTCTGCTCCAAAACACGCCCCGCTGTGATGCTCCTGTGCCAGCACACTGTGGCTTGTAGCCAGTGACAGCGTTGTCAGCATGGCAGCAACTGACGCCGTGCACGTGGTGCTCGGGGAGGCAGGGCAGGCAGGCGCCCAGCAGCACACCCCAGTTACCCGCTCCAGCCCCAGGCCAGATGCTTACTAAGGATGCCCCTTCCCCAGCAGGGAGGGCACAAGCTGCAGTCACGGCCACTATCCCTTCCCACTGCCTTTTGGGGTTTGAACCCCGCCCCATCTCCTCTCCCACCCCTCTCCCAGGGGACCTTGGAGTACCAGAGTGATAGCTCTGCTTCCACCTATGGTTTATTCCTACCAGCTCTTTCCAAGCCACCTCCACCCTTTTGGCCCATAACTGCAGTTTGAACTACAGCATCTCTATTTTACAGCTGTAAGGTTTAACTTTTTTTTTTTTTTGTCTGGAAAACAATGGGGTGTTGGGATTTCTGCTGTCCCCATGCCCCGTCAGAGGTGACATTTGTATCAAAAAATTAACTGCATCTGCTTGATGTGATCTGCTGCCTTCCCCAGGCTGCCAACAGGACGAGCGCTGTGGGTGCCAGCTCAGACCCCTTCCCCTCCTCCTCTCGCCCTCCTTCCTCTCCCACCACTCCTGCCAGCACAGTTTGGATGGCGCCACCTTCCCTCCACATCCCTGCTAGGAAGTGGCTGACACTGGGGGGCCAGAACTGGAAGTGGAGTAAATGGAATCGGATAGATATGCTTGTCAATAAGCCACATAATTAACGGACCGAGGAGTCGGCATTAGTTAGCATAAACTCAGCAGTTTTGAGGATTTCCATTAGCAGTTGTAAGAACTAGATGCTTTTACTTTTAAATTAATTACTCCTGTGTGCTGCTCTGCTTAGCTTATTGACTGAACACAGCATTTATTACTTGTCTGGGTTTTACCAAGTTACTTCTCAGGCTAGAACGGCATTTTAAGTTGTGTGCAGCCACCCTACACATTTCTTCAACTTACTGCTTTGTAGCACTAGTTATAAAGGGAAAAGTGATCTCCTTTTTATTCCAGAGATTATGCCTACACATCCAAACAAGATCATGCATCAGTGCCAGACCTGAGGGGGACATACCTTTGGTTTCATATTTTAATACCTTCACGTTACTATAATATATTAAGCCATTATAATGAGTTTTGTTATCTCAAATATAAGTCTTGTTTGCTTTGTCAAGGATAAGGGCATTAATATTTTTAGATAGGTGACTTTTGGGCTTCTTCCCTGTGGCTGTTTAATGTTTGACATCTAATTTCTGCGTACCCCTATAACATAACATAACTGAACAGCTGTGAATTTCAGAAACTGGAAGTCAGCACAGTGAAGACATTCTCCTGTCTGCAGGGAATCCTTGTACAGTTTTAGAAGCCACACACTTTTATAATTTTAAGGTGCTTTTACTAACTTTTGCCCCAAATTTCCAGTCCTCTCCCAGCTCACCCCACCCTCCCTGTCTTGGGGTACCCTTGGCTCAGGGTCTGCACAGCCACCTGACAGCTTCCGCATGGAGTTCAAGGCACCGCTTTTGACAGATAAAGTGCTAAATGGTCTGAAACCTGCCTGTGAGACCTCTCCTCACCTTTCCCCAGCTACAAGAGAAGAGCGGAGGTGTCCATCCTGCCCGCTCCCTGCCCTGGCAAGCAACACAGCCTCCTGTGGGCTGCAGCTCTCAGGCTTTGGGCTCCCCACCTTGAGCTTGGCCAGGATAGAATATTGCAAAGCACGCTTGTGTGCCAGCGCTTATGGGAAGTTAACGAACAACAACTCTTGTGAGCTTGGTGATTAGGCAGAATTAATCCTGCAAGCTCTCTGCCTCAAAGACCAGTAGTTTTAACTGGATGTAGTCTGTGACTGCTTTTATGTTTAGTTTTAATGGCTATTTTATGATGAGATGATCCCTAGAGTCTGGAAACTGTGGGTTTGGGTTTACATTATTCTAAGTAACAACAACACAGTTTACAGATCCAAAAGGCTTGTTTCAGACACTGAACATATACTTGGGGTTTCAGATCTAACTCCCACTGTTTGTTTATTCAAAGATTCATCCAGATTCACAAAAAAAAAGGTCCCAATCCAAGACTGATGAAAATGGGATTCTCTCTATTCTATTTGCAGAAAATATAGCAGGGTGTGCACTCCCAGTATATAAATTTAGTCTTGTAGTATATCTACAAATTACCTGCATGATAATGTACATGCTACTCTGAACTACCTATGAAAACTGATTCTTCAGTTTTGCATTAAAACGACTGAGCTGTCCAAGGCTCATTCTGTGCTGGCTTTCTGTCATCCAGAGGTAAAGGGGATATACTGGAGAAAAAAACCAATGTGTATGTATTTTCCTCTTTCCTGCAAGTGGTGGAGGTTCAGAGATTCCCAGCACCTTTGTAGTCGTAAATGTCTAGCATATCTGTCAACAACAGTTTAACAAAAAAGATGGACCATTAGATTTAACGTAATATTTGAGCAGTAAGACACAATAGGACAGTACATTTCTTGCTGATTGTAGCAAGCCTCAGGTGATATACCAACTGAAACAGAAAACAGAAGGCACAACTCTGGCATCCTGAAATGCTCTGCTTAGTCTTTCTTGCCGCTGCCATGGCACTGAATATGCTCATGAACAAAGGAATTGGTCAATGTTATAAATAGAAAGGTGATTATCGCGCTCGAAACGGCTAATTGAATCCAGAGTGCTAAAACCTGCGCTACAATACTTTCTACATAAAACATGTTTCTGCTGCAACTCCCCCCAAAAATGCGTACAATATAATATGCATCTTTGGAAACACGGATGCAAATGAGTTTCGCCAACAGAAGAAAAACATTTACTGTTATATATAGTAAAGATCGATTATATTGTTTTAGAGAATGCTTTAGGATATGGTCAAAGTGCAATAGTTATGACTGCTCTGAAAACTCACGGAGGAAGATGAGCATCCATTGCTCCTAAAGGGGAGCAGCTGGCCAGTGAGAAATGAGCTGACAGATGGCTTTCTATGAAAAATGGTCATTAATATTCTCATGTCAACTCCCAGGTTTAATGGGATGTTTGAGCTGAGAAATCCAGCACTTGGAAGCCAGGAAATTCCAGAAGCTAGAAGGTGCATATGGACAGTCACTTACAAGGGACAATATCCACTTGCTTTTGCACCAATATGTAAACTTAACGGAAACAAGCTGTTGGATAATCTAAGAGCTGTAAAACAAAATTTCCTATTCAAAAAGAAAAATACCTGTTTAATGAATGGCTTTTTAAAATAAGTATGACTCTGCAGAGATGCCTGTTATCATTACGGAGCACTAATGACCTGAAAGTGAAGCTGACTGTAAACAAAACCAAAGGACACGGTCAATTTTTAGGGTTTAAGCAGAGAGTGCTCCCCTGACACCCTCTTGGATGCTGTGAAGTGCAGCAGCTCTACTCAAGTCTGTGTACTATAAACCTGTGGTCTAGACCAGTAATGGCACGACTGGGTGAAAATTTGTACACGTTAAAGTTTGGTTGAAAGTCTTGTTCATCAACCAACCTTCCCACCTGCAAAACCCTCAGCAGGAAACCTATGAAGATGAATTTAAAAAAAATAGAAGATCCTTTTAGTAGACTTTTTCAGTGCCTTTCTGGTTATTATACTTAAAAGGCTGTAATTACTAAAGCATCTTTAAATGTTAAGCTCATTATTGGAATTATCACTATCCCAGCCAAACCACGGACAGCCTGATTACACCTCACTTCTGAGCACAGAAACTACGACCACAAGGAAACGAAGAAACTCTCCCAAAAGCTGTGCAGAACGGCTGTTGGTAGCCGACACCTCCAAGCACCCACTGTTTAAACCTCGGCATTAATTTCAGGACAGCCTGCTGGACTTGTCATCACTGGCGACAAACCCAGCCTGGCGGTCTCCTCTCTCTTCCACCCGGGTCCCCGCGGGTGGGCAGCATCCCCAGCAGCACAAGGGGGTCGGCGAGTGCCAGCTACTTACTTCCTCTCTCCTTTGTACCACTCAAAGACCGGGGCAGGAACTCCTGCACCTTCGCACCGTATCAGTCCGTTCCCTCCAAGCACCACACCGCTGGATTTAAGTTCCTGAATTGTGGGGGCAACTGAAAAAAAAGAATTGTAAAATGGATATTTGCATCTAGATATGCAGATTGTTTAACGCCGCTTCTCTTCAGCGCGCTTTACGTTACTCTCAGCCTGGCGCATGTTTTCCAGCTTGATTCACATTCAGTCATGTTTTCTTCCAGCAGTGTAAAAATTATCCCACACAGCAGATTTTGATACAGATCTGTGTATCTGGTGTAAAAAACACAACTGAGACATGAAGAAATATCAATCCCATACTCAAAAAGCTGTTTTTCCAACTCAGTTACTCAACAAAGTATAACTATTTATAAGCCTTGGTGTCGTACAAGATGTATTTCAAACCTGAGAATCGGAAAAACACACATGAAGCCCCAGCACTGGTGCTGGCTGAGAGGCTCTGGGGTCCTGCTGGGCTCAGCTGGGGGGAATCTCCACAGCTGGAGAGGGGTACGGCAGTGTCTGTGGTGCAGGGTCCAAAGCAAAGAGAACATGGCCAGCATCACTTATCTTCTGCATCATGTCTTCTGCAAATGACCCATAAACTGCATAGGCTCAAATGGCCTTTGAGATCTTGTTTTGCATATTAAAAGAACAAACTTACCTTCACAATTATGAGCCAACTGTAAATACCATATAACAGCATGACTTTTCCAGTATTACACTAGAAATAGAGTTGTTTCAGTAAATATATTTTCTCTTTTTAAATAGTAAACATTGTAAATAGCAATAAACATTTTAAGCTTAGAACTACAGATACAAATAAAGATAAAAAGTGATTGTCAGTTTTTCCGGTTGCCAGTGAAAGGCAACCGTAAGCTGAAAATAAAACACAACAAATTCCTCAGGAAAGAGATTATCAAAGGAAAGGCTGAACAACAACTGCCTTCTCCCTGGAATTTCTTTTACATTTTCTGTTTTTAAACAATAATTTATGTGCATCATAAAAATGCTATAAAAAACAAAACACAGAACTTATAAATAAAAATCTGTTTATTTTTTCCCAAGCAGTTTTCCAGATGTTGCTTTAAGGTGTTTATGTACATGTAAAATGCTGACTGCCTCTCATCTGCTTCTTTCACCATCTCACCCATCACTCAGCGTGCCATGTTAAGAGACTATAATCTTTTACGGGAACCAGCCACACTAAAGAAGCATCAGACATATGAAAGAGCAGAGTGACAGCTAGGTTGCCTGAATGGGTGGGTCAGCTACATCATACATCTCATCGCACACCTGTCCTTCACCAACACCATCAACGGCTGGTTTTCCAGATGTGTAGGATATCACACAGGAATCCAGTTGTCACAGCCCAGGGAAAGCAAACATTCAGTCTTAGCACTTACGCACAAGTCTTGATGTTTAACAAAACCATGTGAGGATGTTTCAGGTGGGATTAAACAGAGAACTGGTTCTCTCTTGCCCATCACTCATGTCATACCCCGAGTCAGGCAGGCAGGCAGACAGACTACAATTTCCCACAGGTGGCAAACACACTGTCTGCCTTCAACTTTCTCTTCCCAATGATTACATCAAACCAATCCATAAATTCATTAACTTTCAACCGGTAACATTAAAATTTCAAGTGGATAATAAACGTATAACCAATTTGCATGACTACTTCTTCATAATCTGCAGAGGAAAAAAAAATCAGATTTTTTTGGTTTCTCCATAAAAATAACAGGGACATATAAAGCTTATTCCTTCTTGAGAAATGAAGCGGTTTGTGCAGCCAAGACTTTTAAAACATAACTTTGAGTGACACCTATCACATGAAGAGCTGTGAACCAGTTACATTTTGCCTCTGCTCCTACAGGACTGTGTGGCACCAGCAAAGCTTGTGAATCACCTTGTGCTTCAGAAGTGTTCAGATTGTGCAAGATGAACCATACAAAAGCATCACCTGGATGAGGGAAGAAAATGAACGTCTATTGCACGGGTACGCGGTCAATGGTGGTTGCTGAAAGCTGGACTATGACCGGGAGGAGGTCTAGCTCTCACACATGATTTCCACCCACCCTGGGACTGGGGACTGCCTGCCAGCATTTCCACTGCTTCCTTCAAGTTGTACAAAAGATGTGAACCGTGTAACATAACCCCTAGGACATTTCTCCACCATTAGTTCATGTGTGACCATGGCTGGGGAGCACCACCCTGAGCAGGGAGGTCCTGGAGCTCCCAGCTGCAGGGCACAGAGCCCAGACCCCTGGCGTTCAGAGAAATACCAGCTTGCTTCCCCATTTACCCATGCCTGTCTGACATTGTGGTTCTGGATTGCTGGGAAGACCTGGTCCCCCCACCTGCCCAAAGTGGGGCCAGCCTGACCCAGGTGGTCCCAATGGACCCCTCCATCCTGAGGTTTCAAAGCTCCAGGGAGATCCACAGCCTGCCTGGATGGCAATGCACCAGCACTTAGTTATCCACACGGTTACAGGTACACACCTTGCTGCAGTTTTAAACCATTACTTATTTTGTCCCTGGTGATAAGAAGAGCAGGACTAAATTTCTTATTGAAGAAAACTTTTACGCATTTAAAGACTTGTGCACTCATTCTCTCAGTCCTCATTTATCTAAACAAACTCAACCTAAAAGTAACTCAGTTCTATCTCTCATTTCAGATATCACATTTCCCCAAAAACGTGCTTTCTTTTTGTGGTGCTTGGAAGTCCTCCAGTTCACCCACACTTTGGCTGAGTGAGTGTGCCCAACACAGGATGCAGTACTACCATGGAGATACTGCCAAGTGGAACAGGGAGGTTGCTCTGCATGGTCTGCACATGGTGCTTTCCTACACATGATGACATCCTGCCATTGCTGACTTAACATGGTGTTTCTTCCTGCATTGCCCCTTGGGATTGCTGTGGCATAAGCTCAATTGCCTGTCTTACATTTGTGCAAGTCCTCACCTGCATGTGGATGCTATCCCACACTTCACCTTTACTGATCATCTGTTATTTTTACTACCATTCTCCTGTGTGTTGAAACAATCTCTAGTTCTGCCTGTGCCACAGGGCAGACCCCTAGTAGTGCCAGGACACCTGCCCTAGGGAGGGATGAAGATTTGCTGCACCTGGAATAAACCGAACCTGGCAGGCGTAAGTAGATATAATATATTTCTGGGGACACCAGAGACAAATTCTGGGAGGGGAACTGGGATAACACACTGGATCCATACATTGCGCAAGATTTCATGAACTGAAAGTTGAGTTTAAGCTATTGATGACTCATGTATTTCCATCACATTGAAAGACGCTGGGAAGATTTTCAGTGACTGGGGGTTTTGTGTTTCAGGTGCTGAAAGACACTGGGAAGATCTGTCATGACTGTGGGTTTGTCCTGTGCAAGAGAAGAGCCTAAGCCTCCCCATGGGTTCCACAGGGTCTGCAAGCCCTCAAAGAGCAGGAAACAGTACTTTATCCAGCCCTTTCTCCACATCATCATGCAGTGGCTCCTTGGAAAGTTTTGTAGTAAGAGGCAAACATTTTTCTGCATTATACAAAGTGAGTGAAAATACTTAGTTTTTTTCCAATTCTGAGTGGGTAGGATTATTAAAAAAAAAAAAAAGAGTTTGAAATTAATGTACCACACTGCATGCACGCTACACGGACAATATTTAATTCTCATGAGTTAAGCAGAAAGAGCAAATAAAAGACCAGCAAAGGCCTGAGTCACGCAGAAAGTTTTTTCCAGAAAGTACTACCTTCATGCTTCTGAGTGTGGCCTGACCACCTTTTGCTTGCTGTTTTGTGGGGGTTTTTTTTATTTTTTTTTTTTTGGTTGGTTTTGTCTGGTTGTTTGCTTTTTAATTAAATGCAGAACATCACTGGTAATAAATTTTAAAATTAAATGATCCATAAATGATCCAGCTTGCTGAAGCTTTTTCAGGCAGGAGCCCCAGGCACTGCTTTCCCAGTGCAGCTGGAAAGGGGATGCTGGCTGGATCCCAGCTACAAATCACAATTCTGGGCTTTGCTGTCCGGTGAGGCAGAGTTTTGTTTGGAAAATACTGAAAAACTTCTGAAAAGGAAGTTTTCTTAGATCTCCCTTTCAGAAGGATTTCAGCTTCTGTTTGTTCAGAATAAAAACAAAAATCAATATTCTCTGCTCTAGGAAATCCCCAGTTAATACTGGTATGAAAACAGAAACTGAAGATAGCTTAGAGTCACTGTTCTCTTAGATTTTTCATTGTCAGGTTATTTTCTTGGTTTTAGTATAAAGAGAAACTATGTGATGCAAGCACATTTCTGATGCACTGATGAGTAATGTGCTGAGCCAAAAATCCATCAGACCCTACTTCTCCCATTGGTGTGGAAGACTGAATAACTCCAGATGAAATTACACACCTAAATACCTGCTGCTGCGGGTTGCCAAGGTTTGTTTTGGAAAGGAAAGGGACAAACACATGGGAAGATTCTTGGTCCTCCACTATTTCACATATTTTTTTTAATGTTTTTCCAGGTAGTCAGCAAAGACTCATTTTTGAGAAGACATTAATGATTTGATCTTATTGTTGCCTGCATTCTTGCGCTGCTGGGGCTGCACATGTTTTCTCCTATGTAAAAGATTTTGAGGTTGTAACAATCACAAGGAATACTATATTGATCTAAATACATGTAATTTAGCAAGAGGAAAGCTCATATATTATGTTAACAAGTACTCACAAGGTTCAATTCAATTCTGCCATCACAGTTACCCAATATACATTGTTTTTTGGTGAGCAATCTCCCCAACACCAGAGTTGCCCAGTACAGCAGGGATGTGCAAGATCAGCCAAACCACCCAGGGGAAGAGAGGGATGGAGGCTGACAACATCCCACCTCCAGCCGGGGCTGGCAGGCAGGTGTTTGGGAGAAGTTATAATAAACATACAGAAAATAACATGATTTTTCCTCCCAGGTAGCACCCCAAGAATTTAGAAAACTCCCAAAACACATGTGGCGATGGTTCCTCCCCCCTGCGTCAGGTCTCTGCATTTTGCGGCGCTGATTATCCCTCTGCCTGATCACCTCCACCTCATTAGATCCTTCTGCAGCTCTTTACAGCTTCCTTTATTTTCTTTTGCATTGCCAATAAACTTGCCAACCCTCTGCTGACACCCTTTTATAGGATGTTACGAACATCACGAGGGGGCTTCCAGCACACTCCCTGCTCCGTGCAGGGACCGGGGGGGATCTGACCCTCTTAAATTACTGAGGGGGATGATTTAAATCCTGCTCAATCCCAACAGCAATTAGATGCCTTCCTAAATGCTTGGCAGGCTTCCTGCAAGGCCATTAGGACCACTACCAGCCATACCAGCATTGCTGCCCACAAACGCAGCCGGTAATCCCGCACATCACCCACTTCACTGGCGGCGGGCGGCTGCAGTCGGGTTTTTACAGCTACTTAGGGAATCAATAGAAAGGATAAATATTGGCCATCTAGGAAAATGTTTTCATTCAGGAGTTTAATAATGATGACTTAAACTATTACAGAAAATCTTTTAGTATCGTTAACAACGCAATCCTGCTCTATTCAGCTGATTGATCATACAGAGGCTAGCAAAAGTCCTGAGTGGGCAATAGAAGGTAAGGAATAAATACGGATAGACACAAGCTTAAAGATCAGATGAAAGATTAAAGAAAGAAAAAGAAACAGCAGCTTTAACAAACAAATTTAAAATCAACTAGTTACAGCTGGAAAAATAGTGGAAAAATAAGAGAAATTTTGGTTACAGATTCAACATAAAAGAATCCGAGGCTGAAGGGAGGCACGGGGCAGGCAAGGCTCCAGCAAACCTTCCCTCAAGCTCCACAGCCTCCACAACTGAAGGCTTTGCCACGTTTTCCCCTCCACAAGTTATGTGGCAAGAGATTCCAGTTGTGTTGCAGAAACACAGACGTGCTTCTGAGTGCGTGTGGAGCACTTCATTATAATTGATAATAAACACACAAGTGAGCAGGAAAATAACAACTTGTCTCAAAGGTATAGAGCATCAGTAGAGAGTGAAACCCTTTACCTGGAAGAGCCTACAGGAGGAAGGAAGGGGGTGACAGCCACAGAGAGCTCCCAAGGGGGAGAATATAATAGAAAAGTTAGTGGTCTGACAGAAGAAACTGCAGTAAAATGTAACAGTGATGTTAACAAGAAAAGCTTGTGTAAGACTAATATTATAAATGTATTTGTCATTTTTGTATCCTGTAATTAATGGTTATATAAAATAACAAAGAAAAAAAAAAGATTACATATATCTGTCAGCAGTACTGGGCTTTTGTGACTCATATTTGTAGGTTTACTCTCCCTACGGTGGATCCTTGTTCAACACTCTCTCCCAGTTCATCCCTGCGGAGCAGAGCACTTAAAATAAATGCTTCATTTCTGACTTGAAAATAAATTACTGGAACTTACTTAATATCAATTTCTCAAATATGTGTGAGTCGTTTGCTGGGAAAGGCTTTTTCGAGTGGGTGCTCAGAGACTCAGCTTAACTGGGGTTTTACTAATGCCCTTTTGCGTTTGTCCCTACATGAAATGGCTCAGGAGGTAAGGCTGTTGTTGACTCAAAATACATATTTATTATCCCCACAAAATACATATTTATGTATCCCCACCAGAGGGATTTGACATGAGAAGCATGTGAGCAAGGAGGACCGGACCCAACACGAATCGAGAGGCGATGCAAGATGCCACAGCTGCTCGCTGTGGGTTTGGTGTCATTTCATGAGTCACGCAAGTCTTACCCAGCAAAGCACAATGTGCCTCTACACCACCTAGCACCGTCATGAGTTCAGGTTATATCAGTTATTGCTAAAACAGCGTGAGAAAAGCACAACTGCCTACTTTCCTTCTTATTTAGGAATAATAGAAAAAAGCACCACACAGGACGGGAGCACAACATAGCATCAGCAAGAACACTGATGTGACAGTCGAGTTATTGCTGTCCCACAGCCAAATACAATGTGAGCTCATTAGACAATTCGCTCAAGTTCAGTGTGTGAGCCTCGGAGGGACCTGTTAGAGATTTCAGGATAGATGAGCACTACATCAAGTGCATATGCACACTCTGATGTGTGCACATCCCCTTTAATTTTAGTGAAACAATTGAAGTATCAATAAATACCCCTGTTAGTCTCATGTGATGATGCTGAGTACTCACTGCACTCCATCTCTTTCCCAGTGTGTTAATGAGAAAGATGTGAAAACTATCATCTTCGTCTCCCACTCCTGTGCTAACAGAGCTCTATAATTATTTTCTGCTCAGTTTCTGCTCAGCTGATATCACCAACATGTTCGCGTGAGTCAGGCGTTTGTGCTGGGAAACCAAATTTCGCAACTTATGTTCCATCCAGAAACGATGCAAAGTACTGATGAATCTGGTTTCCTACCCAAATATTTTCATTTTGCTTTTAAATGTCTAAAGGAGCATTTAAAACAATGCATGCAATACACTGGCATTCAGGCGGGCACAGAAAGTATGCAAAAAAACTCCGGCTAGAACAGGTTTCATCTTTTAACATTTTAATGAGCTTCGGGACTTTTATGCATATTAGTTATGTTGCCCTAATTACTCATTATAATTTTAATGTGCATTTTATATTTAATTACAATGCTTATAAAGATTTGGTATGGACAGTAAATTATTATAACTAGCATGCGCATAATGATTATGAGCTGAATTTATTAACTTTTACACTAGCATTCAGGGCTGGCAACTTCCAATTTCACCTTTGTGATTAACCATATTGTCTGATTAAACTAACATTTTTGTGGCATTAATTGTAAATGTCAAAAAAGTCTTTTATTTTCCCAGTTTTCATCAGATTTTAATTTGGCATCCTAATATAGTCTTTTGTTAGTGAAATTGCTCTCCAGTGTGTTAAGATAAAGACTTTCAGGTAAGAGAACAGGTTTTCTGAGATCTGTTTTCTGCCTCAGAAAAAGAGATAAGAGCAATATTCAAATATATTCATTTATATATACATTCACACACACGACACCAATAAAGTAACAAATCTTTACAAGTGAACCAGTATTACTTGTACTTTATATAATTAAGATGGTCTTCGAAGAGTCTATTTAATTTTTCTAACTTATTCAGAGCGGCAACCCTACCTATTCCCAAATTAATGGAGTGGTTTAATAAACGCCTCTCCATATCAGAAACTTCTCCAGTGTGTGGCAACATTTGAGAAGCATGCCTTTAACAATCACTGAGCTAAACAACTAATAAGCTTATTTTTTTCCCTCTCTTCCTGATGACTTACCAAAAAACACTGAATTCAGTGGGATCTTGATGTGTACATATACACAAATTTTATAGGCAAACATACAAAGTATCAGTAAAAATTCAGTTCAACTCCTACATTTCTAGATGTAACCAAACGTCTCTTTTGTGCTTTTCCCTTTCCTATTCAGGATTTAACTTTACAAACCAGTATACTTTAAATGTTGATTAATTAAACAGTTGTGTAAATAGCTTGCACTAGCCATCAGAAAACAAGTGGATTCTCAAGCATTCCCTGCATGTAATTTGGCATGTCGCAGGGTGCATCAGAATTTCCCGAAACGTGCATCTCCCTCAGCTACACCTAATGGATTGCATTATAACAAACCATCAAAATCGCTGGCTGCTGTGCAATTTATGTTTTTGAATATAAAACCTCCCAGTGTTAAGAGGAAAGCTTAAAATCTGCAAGTAATTGTTATGTGGGAGAAAAAAAAATCAGCAACAAAAAATAATACTTAATAAATAATAGGCCAGCAGACAGGAATTCTTAACAATGTGTTTTACAAGTATTTGAGTGACAAGAAAGAAGAGGAAGAAACTTAACAAAACCTCCCAAAACCAGCACAGCAAACAAAGACCTCTAGGGAGCTACATAAGAAAATGCAAGTTAGTGCGCAGGTGGAAGGACTGCTTTGTTTTTCTGTCTGTCAGATTTTATCTTACCGCTTCATCTATTTAATCCTTATATTTTCCAACAAAGCATTTTTCTAATCATATTCCCTTTAAGGTAGTTCTGTAGATGTATTTTTATCCCCTGATAAAGGAGTTGCTCTAGCATGGGAACACAATGCCTTTTCTTGAGCAGCTTGCGCTGCAGGTGACAGCATCTGAGGGATGGGCAGCTCCAGGCATACGCTAGCATCTGCTCCATGTCCCTGGGTTAGGTGACCTGGGTTCCCTGCGGTTACTACAGAGGCAAATATTTTTGCGTAAGCATTGACAGTGTCACATCAAACCCCTTTCAGCCACAGACCTGGATGGAAACAGCCCCTGCATTGTCAGCGGGGCGCTGGCCCTGGCAGGGGGATGCTCCCCTGGTCTCTTTAGCCCCTGCCACCCAGCCCAGCTGGTGTGACTCTCCATCTTTTTGCAAATAGCTATGTCCGTTTGATAGAACAAGTCCTGCCACCGTATAGAAATTCACAATATGAACAAAAACCTCAGCTCTGTACGCTCCCCGCGGTCGGGGACCTCATAACATACATCAGAGAGCTGGGGGAGGACAGCCAGGTCAGGAGCATCTTCATATCTGCATTTGTCCAATGACATTGCACTCACTCTTTCTGCAGGCATAATTGAAACCACGGTGAACAAACATGAAATGAATCCTGAATTTGCATATAAGACTTGTTTGTAATTTAGAAGGAACAGCTGCACAAAACATAAATAGCGATATAAATGTTCAGTGTTTGGCATTGTTTGATACAGTGAAGCTGGTTTTAATCTTTCATTGGCCAGTGCTGCTTGATTCAAATTCAACTGAAGCCAGAGTCTTTATATTGACTTCAGTGGGCTTTCAATGAGGCCCAGATAGAACTGTAATAAAAGGGAATTTCACAGTTTTCAAAACAAAAAAAAGTAAAAAAACCCTGCAACTTGAAAGAGCACTAGTACAACAGACAGCTTTTGTCATGTAATCCTTCTTTTTATATGCTATTGCTCTTACTACTGTAATTTGAGGGAAAAGTTGTCATCAATACTTTCTCATCAGCAGAGAATGGCTGAGCATCTGTAATTACCTGAGTTGAAAGAACAAACTTTTATGTCTCATGGCATCAAATATGGTATCGACAGTATCCAGCAGAACTGCTGATGGTCTTTTTTGAAATATATGAAGGGGATCTATTAGAAAAGGGTTTAAAACTTTCAGTGTGGTATGTAGGGAGATTGAGAGGCACAATTTACGAGTTGTGACACTGTATGCACTGTAGAGAGGGGGAAAGCGTGTTTGCTGGGATGTAGGTGACATCCGGGCACTGCAGCACTGATGGGCAGTGGCTGCTGAGGAGGGCACGTGGGTCTGTAATAGGGTGCAGATCTCCTGCTAGAGGAGAGGTGGCAGAGCCTAAGCAAAGTGTTGCAGCGCCTCAGCAACGTATAACAGAGCATGACACCCCTAATCAGTCATTTGCAAATGCTGGCTGGGGGACTTCAAGGTGAAGGGCATCTCTCTGAAATTCAAGAGAGCATCTCCCCCAGGAGAAGGAATCTTGGGAACGGCTGGGGTTAGCTTTTCCCACATGGCATGCACACTGGTCTAATTTTCATTCCCCTTTTGCATTCACTCTATTACATTACACTTCTCTGCGTGTAGAGAGGGACTACATGGCCCCACGCAGGCAGTGAGTAAAGCCCAGCGATGGGGAGCTTTGTGCTGAAAGGCAGAGCAGCATCTCAACTAACAACTGTGAGGCTTAAGTAGCGGGAAAGATAAAGATATTTTACTCCATGCAAGCTTGCTATTAAATATTGCAGTGCTCCATGTACAGGAGTAAATGTACATCTCTGGGTAACGCTCAAGGACTGGAGCTAGCTTGGGAAAGGGATGTTTCCATACAGGGCACTCCACATGGAGCACCAATATGGCAAGATGTGGGGGGAAGAAGGGTGATGTGCTGTCATGTCTGTGTGCCCAGGGGAGCCAGGCATCCCACCTGAGCCAGGCTCACCAGCTGCCCCACCAGGCATTTGCATCAGCAAACCTCCCTCCCTTAGCAGTTCCTGCTAGAAAAGCTTCTGCACAATTAACATGCCCTCACACTCTGCTGCAGTTCCTTTATCTCAGCAATTTATTCAAAAGTGTATGTGGAGGTGAAAGGGGATAAATGAGTATCAGCATCCTAGAGTGGTACTACGGAACAAGGAGGAAGAAAGGGGATGCTTTCATACATCTGATGCTAATCCAGAAGGAAGAGTTGGCCAGGAGCCTGGGTGCGAACAAACACGAGCGCTTTTACTTTGCTATTTCTCTCCCTCTAAGGAAGATAAAAGCAATGGACTTCAACAAATTCCAGGAATTACTAAGTAGATATTTTGGCAGTAAAGCTGAGGAGAAAGTGAATTAAAGCAAGCTGGTAGTTTTCCAAGGAAAGAAAGTTTGGAACAAAACCGCAAAATATCTCAGAGTAGGTCAGAAATGCAGCAAGAGACCTGCCTGAGTCCCACCGAAGCACATCCAGGAAGCCAAAGCACAAAAGCAGATAAGGCAGGCATGAGACATCAAGGGCAATGAGAAACCATGACATATGTACATTATGAGTATTAAAGAAAAAAGTTACCCTGCTGCTCAGTATTACCCATGTGGTGTCCAGACCACTGAAACACTCGTGGTTGTGCATTTCTGTACCACCACACTTGCAGCTTGACCCTACCTGAAAACACAACATGATAGCTAATCAAAAACCTAAACACTGGACCTCGAACAAACCCTGGGGACGCACATCCCTTTGGCCTGGCAAGGAGCCTTTTGATGACAATTTTCTAAATGATTTTGCATCCTTACCATGGACATTTTTTCCTCACCCATGTTTCTCATACTTGCACCTGTAAGTGCCACATGTCAAAAGCTTATGAATGTCAACACATGACATCATCTGCCTTCCCCGTAGATAAATGGGATTTAGTGAGACAACGTGATTTGTTGTTGATGAATCCAGGGTAGCTGTTATCCTCCTCAGGTTATCTCCCAGGTATGAACACATCTTGTTACAGTTCCAGTATGTGTCTGGGCACTGGAGACATGCCAGGCAACTGCCAGTTCCCTCTGAACAACAGGCTCCCAGGGCCTCAGTCCCCAGGATGCCCCCCAGCCTTTCTAAGCTCTCAGAAGTAACAGTTTAATCATCATTTGCTTTATGTAGCTCTTTGATGAAGTTTATTATCCTTATCTGATTACTTGAGACAACAATTAGCTTATGGAAGAACTGTTCTCTACTGTAGGTTAAGCTTTATTTGTCTGCTCTTGGTATACGGTCATGCTGGTTCGCAGGTGACCAACCTTCCCTTCTTCCGAGATGGTGGAGCAGAAAAGCAGGAGACAGCATCTGACAACACGCAGTGCTGGGAAGACAGGCCAGTACCTCCCAGAGATGCTCAACAGACGCATTATCTAGTGCAAACCACCTGCTTTATAGGGCACTAGTGCCGTCTCAGCCAAAGTACCGATGGTTCAGAAAAGCAGAAGGAATTGGGATTAGCAGAGCTGGATAAGATGATATACTAGGGATACATTGCATCACTAAATATGCAAGACAGAACAAAAAAGAATCATCTCTTCCCTATCTCGTTTACGGGCCAGGCAAGCAATAATCAACCAAAATTGAAACAAGGGAGATTTAGGTCTGGTAAAGCACTGCTGGAAGAGATTGCTTAAGGAGACTGTCAAGGTGCTCTTTCTCTTTTTTTTATTTTAAAAGAAAAGGTTGACAATTCGAATACCAGCATCTGCATCTGGAGAGCAGCATCAGACTGACTCTTCAGTTCCTCCTCGGGGTTGAATTTTTGTGGTCTCTGAGATCCTGGGATTATTAAGCATCGGAAGAGTTCCTATAATGGCAAATTCCTTTACTCATTTCTGTAGATACTAGTGTTGTGTTTAAGGTTATATGCCATTTTTCAACACAATGGGAAAAAAGAAATTATACTCTTCTCAGCTTACAATAGTAATGAAATCTCCAAGTTCGTGTCTAACTACAAAAATGAGGTAAGTACTGAAACTGGATTTGGAATTCAAAAAAATAATTCAAAAGACAGAAGTAGAACTTTTTTGCAGAAAACTTATCACGTGCACCTTGGATCTGATTTGATATGTTCTACATACATAACAAAGTAGCTAGGTGTACTCACCAAAATGATATTTCTAAGGACAGAACTCATTACTACTGTATAATAAATGGAAGCATAAGTCAGAGTTAGCACTGAACAGATTGTTTGGGGTTGCAAAGACAGCAGCTGTCACAGCTTGACAGCTTTCTTGTTAGTGAATCAGCTTTACTGACAGTCTTTTTGATTGAAAACCACTGTTCGCTGACAGTGTGTTATAGCTGATATACATACGTATCTCATGAAGAATGAGAAAGAGCCATAAAAGGTCTAGAAGCTATTACTCTATATTAAAAAGAAGTGAAGTTTACATAAAGGGTTTTTTGGTTTCTCCCCGCTCCCCAGTAATCTGCAGCAGATGTAAGTTGATAGAAACAGGACAATCTATACTGATATGTGACAAGCAAACATGCATGCAGAGTCAAGTCCAAAGTTTTTTTTCTAACTAAAAGCAATAAAGCCACAGAAATACTAGTTGCTTTCAAACACTCTCAGGAAAAGTTTGCGTAATTGAAAACAAAGTTTAGAAATAAAATTATAGAAATAAAACTCAGTGCAGCTCTGACAGGGGCTTCCTGGATCTCCTGCTAGCCCAAAGGGATGATATGCTGGAGTAGATACATCCATATTAATTCAAAAAAGAACCCGTTTACTTTGAGTCACATTTTACTTTTATATGCTGCATGTGTGTCAATGGTTTATGACTGGCAACTCCACAGGACAGGGAGCATTGGCTTCTGCTTTCTGCAGCACACTCAAAATGTCTGTGCAAAAACACCACTGCCACTGCATGGCCAAGTACGGAGCAGACTTCCTTGAGCATCTTTGTTAACAGAGCCACCTGCTCTGCAGTACCCTGGACTCTTCTCTAAACACATGTGATCTGCACACTTACGGCACCAAAAAATTAGCTGGCTGTGGTAAAGGAGTTATTGTATTAGAAAGAAATGTATCTCAGGGGTCTCCGTCTCCCCCCCCCCCCCCCCAGTCTGTATTTATTTATAAGACTGTTCATATGAAGTAACTTCTTCCACATAATTTTTGTGGTATTTCAACAGATAAAAGCCAATGAACTGGGTACAATGGATGTCACCATTTATTCCAAGATCATTGCTTAAAATGAAGCATGCACGATGCTGGGCTGAGGAAGACCAAAGCCAAAAAATGAGAGCTAGTTATAAACACCAGAAACATCCAGGGCTTTGCAGTTTGTCCCTGATGATCATTTATGTTGTGACAACTGCTCATTTCCAAAGAATGTCACATATTTCCAAGAAGAGACAACAGATTGCAAGTCAACACTTGGATGCAGACCTGACTTTACATGAGAAGTCTGGAATACTGGGATTTCCCCACTTAAACATTTAATTGCTGCATTGAAAGATATTTCCTGATTTGCTCTTTTTCTTGAGATTCTCTTTTGCCATTAATAACACCAGGTGCAGAAGCAGTGAGCACCTGAATTTTGATACATTTGATGTTAAACAGAATTTTGTTCAAAATACACTGGAGAGAGTGCATTTTGAAGTGAATTTTTCTGAATTTGTGAACTGAATTCTTTCAGTCTAGGAATTACTATCGCGATCTTTCTGCACAGTGAGCAACAGGTATCAAAGCAACTGAAGTAATATGGTCCGTAGTGTTACTTGTCTTTGGGAAGTGGCACTGAGTGCAGTCACACCTGCAAGGCACCAGAGCTTGTGGTTGTTCTGCAACTCTAAGGTCCAAAAAAAGGTCATATCAGCATCAAAATAGTTTATTTTTATTTGAGAAGAGGCAGAAAATGTGAAGAGAACCAGCTTTATGAATTATAATGCCTGAAGAATGATGCTGGCAATTTTTCCTTTCTTTTGTTACAACAGTACTGCTTTGTTTTAAACTATAAAAGCAGAAATATTACTTCTCAAAGCTCCCCTAGCTCAGATCTAGTGCCTACACCACACACTTGCTAATACCAGCCAAATTGCAGAAGTTATTAAAACCTAATTTAGCAGTCTCACCAGGGGACAAACAAGTTGTAACAATATCATTACAGTCTTATCAGGGACTGGATATCTTGTTGAAATACCGAGTGTAGTCAGGGTAGGAGCCAATGGGGACCGTTGCTGCGTGGCATCACGGCTGTACCCATGCACTCACAAGTTATGCTAAAAAGATTTCTTTTGCAGAACTATTTCAAAGCAGCAATGACTGCTACTGGAAAAAATAATAATAAAAAAAATAAATGGATGGAGAGTTTTGCAAGACTGACACACTGTTCAGACTTGTCTTATCATGGCCACAGTTGGTGTCACCAGCTGCACTCAAAACCCCTTTAGACTGTCACCTCAAAAGCACTGCACTGGCAAGGGAAGACTAAGTCTTAGACCAACAGCAACAAGGAAGACTACAATTACTAGGAGAAATATTGCTTTACAACATGTTGACTATTATAAGAAATATTTTAAGTAATTGTTTTTGCTGAAGAGCAATCTGGGCAAGTGAATGCTCCTGGAAGCTGAAGAGCTCTCCATTAATTTTGGCTCTAGTTTAGAGTCTAACACAGGCTGCTGTATACTTCAAATTGCTTCTTGAAATGCATAAGCTCTTTAGAGATGAGTCATCGTCTATTAAGACTTCAATTTTCCTGAACTGTATTTTAGCTGCTACTTAAAGTGGGATCACCTGGAGGCTGAAAAGCCAGCAGTGGTTCAGAGCTGAGAGAAAGCATTCACTCCAGGCAGGATTGACCTCCCAGGAATGCTTTTCCTCAGTCACTACAAACATTTCCTTGCTTTTCATCCCATCAAGTTTGAGGGGGTTAACATCCCACCTGTTGATGTGACATTTTAGGACCTCCGAAGATGACTCTGAGCTGCATTCTCACCCTCCAGGGAGCCAGCACTGCACCCTGGGAAGCCAGCCCCATCAAGAGGAGCACACTCCTGCTGATGCCAGGAGAAAGAGCTGCAAAAAAGGCAGCTTCACCATAGATGGATGCACAGAGGTGTCCAGAATCTTACTGTAACCTTGTTTTGACTTTAAAATGACAGCACAAGTGGAAAAGTACACAAAAGTTATTAAAAAGACTTCATTTATTTTTCTCATCCACTAATTCATGAGCTGGTCCCCACACTTTCACCAACAATGGCCTGAAGCATTTACATTGTGCCTTTGCAACAACCATTAACAACATAATGTTGACAATATTTTTCACCAATATTAGGAGAGCTTGTCATGGATGCTCTATTATTTGTTGCAGCACAGTTGCCCAGAGATGCATAAACATAATGAACAGCATTTACTGGTATACCATAATTATACAATATGTGGACCTGTAACTACTGGCAGAGTGTAAATATGTGCAAATTAGTACAGTTATTTTTATTTCAAGGACTTGTTTTCCTGGGGACAAAGAACAGAGATTACTTTCAAATGGGTAATCATGGCAGTTCTCAGAATTAACCACTGCAGAAATGACAAATAATCAGCACCCAGATTTGAATCCAGATTTGAATAATAGAAACAATCTTTTAATAGCTAGATCAGACATGCTGCTTCCCAAGAAAACAGTGCTTGAAAAAGGATTTGTTTGCACATGTTTTAATAGCTCTCAAACTCCTCAACATGGTTCACAGATTGGTGTTGGAGATACTCTTCACTTAGCGAAAGGAGAACATGAAATGTTTTTTGGTGTCTTAAACTCTTAATTTGCCTTTGTATCCGAAAGCTGGGCCATCACAGCAGCAATACTGCTGTTATGCTGGAGCAACATCTCCTCTTCCACCAAAGGAGCCAAGCTGCATCCTTGTTCTGCACCTTCATGTGGCACTGGTCAACCCAAGATCTTTATGGAGAGAAGAGGCAGCTCATTCAACAGGCTGCTGTCCTTACACATCTGCACTGCACCACTGGCAAATGCAGGACGCTGCTCCCCCCAAAATAGCCCAAATATCACTTGCGGGGGGGGGGGGGGGGGGGGGGGGAGAGGGGGGGAGAAATCACTTGGCAGAGTTAGGCAGAGATTTTTCTTTAAGAAGACGATAAATGTACTCCTTATCCATTGGAGGGATATCTTGAGTACTAAGTAGTCTAACTTCTTCAAATACAAGACCTCGTTTCATGTTGCCAAAGCCCTTGATTATGTGCTGTGGCAGCAGAATGCCGTCTACATGAAGGAGCATTATAATCAATTTTGTCACGCTTCAATATGAGCAACGTTTTTCAGAAATATGCAGTAACTGCACAACGGTTTGCAGAACCTAATAGTAAACTATTACACCGCAGAAAGAAATCAATGTTAATTTAGGAGCCAAGTTGCACTCGAGTCAGAAATTTGCACTCGAGTCAGAAACTTGAACTACATTGTTTTAATCTGACTTCTGAAAAGTTAATAAAAAATACCTGAAGGACATAAAAAGACAAACATTACTTTCATAAGAGGCTTCTTTCCCCACCAGTGAGGAGAAAGATAATTTCTTCAAATCAACTATATTCTTTCCGCACCAGTTGAGGTGGTTTTAAATATATGACCAGTTTTTATTGAATTGGTATAAGTTGTTTTTCATTAAGTGTTACTATGAGATAAGATATCATAACTCATACAAGGGATCCCAGTGATGAGAATAGCTTGCAAATTAAGTAAATAAAAATTTAGTCCTAATGTTGACCAAAAATAACAAAAACCCCAGAGTAAGAAAACCCCAACTTTGATTATAATGTGCATGATCAAAAACTCCATTTTACAGGGTAGCAGAAAATTCCTCAAAGACCTTTATCTTATGCAAAAAAAAACCCCTATTCTTATTTGCACTAGTTTCACCTGAAATATTTTGCTAGCAGCTCATCATCTGGATAGCTGGACCCAAAGAAAATCTCTGCTGTTATTGACTTAAATCATGATCAAAGTTTTCTTCTCAGCTATGCTAGCATCTAATCTCTTTTAGCTAGAGTGGGTGGCTTTGTATTCTCATATATTTGACCCACCAGTATAGAAACTAATTACACTATTATTTCTCTGCTGTCAGCTGTGTATTATGTGCTGCAGGAAAGACACCCTCTCCATCATTCTTCTGAAGGCCTTCCTATGTCTTTTTGATTGAAATAGTAGCTCAGATGTAAAAGTTTAACTACTGAACTAGAACATCTGTACAACACAGAGAATCCAATTTTTAGAATTATGTTAATATTTAGCTATAACAGGAAAAGCAAGTCAAGAGATAGTCTTGATGGACTAATACATGAACCTCCACACGTGCATCACCCCTGACCTGCCTGCGTTGCAGGTTGCCAATGTGTTCTTCGAGAAGTTAGCCCACAGTACCTCAACAGCACATCATGGAGCAGCACCATTCTCCCCATTCAAAATGTGAGCACAACTCTAACTTTGATCTTTTGCAACAGCTTTTCAGATGAAAAAAGTGAAGGGAGGACACCATCCATTCCCCAGGTCTGTGGCAGGTAGGACAAAATGAAAGGGGACCAATCCACACAGCCTTCTTCCCAAAGAAATCAGAAAATTTATGGAAAACAAGACAGCCTGAAGTCATGCTTTGAACACAGCTTATGCCTGGTCAGGGTTATCTTTTACTTTTTCAGACTCTGACCTACCATGTCAGTCCATGGTGTGCACCAGCATTACCCTCGCCTACATGTCCGAGACCAAGATGGCTTGAATGAAGCGAGGAGTCACATTCTGGAAAGCTCACACTGTAATAAGCCCCACTGATCCATTAACAGAATCAAATGTGAACCAGTAGTCAGATTTCCAGGAGTCGCCAGTGTGACTTAGAAGCCAAAATACCACTTTTGAAAGGTAACCTGAGAATTTAGGAAAATATTTCACAGAAGCCAGTGAAACCACACTCTGGAGTGCTTTTAGCTTTTCAGAGAGCAATTTTGATACTTCAGAAAGCTATTGCAAAGTTCAGCCTTCCAAGGCTCTGCACACATGTACCTCTCAAAACGGTTGGTGGGAATTGTGGCTACTCAGTACCTGCAAATTGCTCTCTGTCATTACAATATTGGGAAATACTTCGTGATTAAAGAGAGAATGACCTACATGACGCAGTTTTAAATGTGTGAATTTCAGCCAGATGGATAATATCAACCACTGCAACACCAAGATAAGGTCTTTCTGTTCCACGGTCAAATATGAACATATGACTTCATCTCACGTGGGTGCAATTCTGTTTGAAGAGTTGACATGACCAAATTTACTTGATATAAATGACACTGTAAAGAAAAGCAGTAACTTCTCCTCCACAGTTTTGTTCTTTCAGAGAACTGGTTTTAGCCAGTTTAAAAGAAAAAAAATTTGTCATTGGATAGAAGTGTCCTCACTAAGGGGAAACATTTCTGACTAAGTTTCAGGTCCCTTAAGTCTGTGAGATGCAGCACCCTTGACTGCAGTCACTATTGTAAGCTTCTGGTACAACAGACATGAAGGCTGTTCCTTCTCAGGCTGGCTAACAAACAAAAAATATTGCAAAAAACAAAGACGCACACAAACATGTACAACTGTTCAAGACATTGTCCATGTTGTTTTAAGGAAAAAAAAAAAAAAACAACCAAGTTACACTTATGGCTCAAAATACATTTATGTAGACTTACTGTTTTCTCCAACAAAATGACTCCTGCTCTCCTAAAGCCAATGCTGACCATAACCCTCAAGTTCTAAATTTAGTCAGGGATATAAACATGAAGCTGCACATCTGTAGCTATTAAAAATAGATAGAAGCAGCGTTATTTATTTATGCTTAAACAGAAGCCGCCCCCCTCCTCCCCTCTCTTGTATTAGAAAAACGTGGAAATCAAAACTCCAAATTGCTCTGAGTAATTTTATACTTGGTACCAAAGCAGAGGAGAACTGAGACCTTTAGAAAATATTTGGGTGTTGCCTTTTTATTTAATAATCCATTCACCTTGATTAAGGGAAATTTTCTTTGTTGAATCCAAAATAAAATACCTTGCCAAGGAAATGTTTTTTGTAGGTCAGCAACAGTTCACAGCAAGACACTTTCTGGGAAAATAAAGTCAAAGCAACGTGTCCAGGTATTAGGAGCCCCAACAAACACTGAAGTCCTATAATGTTTTTCCCCAGTAGGTTTAAGGTTACAGATATAATTAGGTTAGAGTGGCTTGTACAGTATGTCTGATTTCAAAGTAAAATCAGAGTATTATGCATAATATTATGCAAAGTGCCATAGCAACAGTAAGGCAGACTTCTAAGAAATGCTAATGAGATAAGCTGTTCTGCAAAAACCCTAACCTGTCCAAGCAAAAAACCAAACACATTATTAAAATTCATACAAGAATCTCACACACTCCTCCTATAAAAAACTCCCACAACATAAAATGTCTTATCCAACCATCACAGCAGGAAGGACACGAGCAGGAAGGGGGCACAAGGTCTGTACAGCAGGCATTTTTCATAACTGGCTCACTGCTCCCTGAAAACCCAATCCTGCACGACTGACACTGCTCCAGCTGAAAACCAGCAGCAGAACTCAGATGCCAGAGCCTGGGAGGGTGGGCAGCAGCCCAAGGTCCCTCTGCTCTGGACTTGAACAGGACCACTGCAACCCAGGTGGTGCAGTGCCTGCTCTGAGCACACACCCGGGGTCCAGAGGTAGAGGAAAACTTGATGAAAGAAGGGGGAAAAGAAAACCAACCAAACAAAAAAAACCCCCAAACAAATCCCAACTTTGATGATTTACTGAAGAACATGAAACATGTAAAAAGAAAGGGTAAAGGAGGCAGAATCATTCCAAACACAGAATATGACCAATTCAATGACCACAATTAATTGTTTTGTATTTCAGGTTAAGACAGGGAAAGAATAACGCAGCAAGTACTTGAATGACCTGAATTGATACAAAACCAATTGGCCTAATAAACTTCAAAAATATATTCAAGAGCTGGATGAAGCAAGTGCAGAGCTACGATGTTATTTCTGAGGTGCAGGGCAAGTGCCTAACACAGCCTCCGTGAACCCTTTTCAGAAAAGGAGAGAGCAACAGGGTCCAGGGAATTGCAAGCCAATCCATTTATCTCCAATCCCTATAAAAATGCTGTTCAAGCAATCAAAGATGTGAAAGTACCTGGAAGATAACAAGAAGATGAACAATCACCAACAGATTTGTTAAGAACGGATTGTGTCGGGTCATCGGTTCCTGCAGGGAACAGCAGTGGATGCCACAACTTAACTGCAACAAGCATTTGACCACGCCTCCCATGCACGAGCAAGCTGGGCTTGGTTAAACTCCACCTTCACATGGGCACACGTTGTCTGGAAGGCTGTGCTCATGGGTCTGCTGTCCTGTCTGCTCAGCTGGACATCAGTCCTGCACCTGCTACTGGTTTTCCTTAACACCATTATCAAAGATGAGAACCCTGAAACAACCCTGATAAATTGAAGAAGTGTCTTGAAAACAGGACAACAAAAAACCAGGAATGAGTTAAATGCTTAGGATTCATCAGCTGGATGAACACAGTGAGGAGGTGAGACAGCCGTTCTGCAAAGAGTGACCCGGGCTGCTGGGGGTAAAACCCCCCTGAAGTGTCCTGCTGTCACAGGGAAGGCAAATATCCTAGCCAGATATACACACAGGCATCAAAAATAATCCTTCCACACCCTTGGCAATCCAAGACTTTGCCTGGCATGCTGGCTCAAGTTTTAAACACCTTATTCAAGAAAGCCCTTCCCTAGCACCGATTGATCTAGAGAAAAGAAACATTTAATCAATCCCTTAGAAAACATGACCCAAGAATAAAGATGAGATGAATCACGGCTGGTGAACATAAGGAGCTAAACATGAGGAGCACAAGTCCATTGCCTTCAAAGAGATGGAAAGGCGAGACTGATCTGTTCTCCATTGCTCAGAGGATAGGTGAGGAACAGGGTTGTAATTCTGCAAGGAAGGTTCACATTAGACACTGTGAAAACTGTTCAGTTAAGGGCTGTGATTGAGTACAGTAGAGTATGTTGCCCCTGGAACTGCCATCACAGGAAACGCCTTATGGAGGGACTGGGCAAATGCCCATTGGCAACACTGATTCAGGGGCATGACTTACAAGATTAATACTGTTTTTATAGGTTATCATTTAGTCTATTCACTTCCATTTTCCTTTTTCAATATTTTCAAGATCTAATGGAAAATATCTGTACAAAGCAATGCTATTGCAAGCAGACACGGCTCAATATCTAGAATATTTTAAGTTATCTTTATATTGTTTATATTTACTGTCTACAAAATTTGGCAGATGAGCTTTCTCTTCTGTAGACTGTGGCACATCAGATGCAGGAGAACTGCTTCAGGTTGAGCCCAGGCTGCACTATGCATCATTTCCTTCAAAGCAACTTGTGCCAGAAAAAATACTTGGGAGTCCTGGCTCAGAAATGAAGACCTGTCCTCCCTCCTGTGCTGCC